>NC_091117.1:208085187-208717687 GCF_040183065.1 Periplaneta americana | reverse complement strand
AAGATATTCTCTACAGCTACTTATATAGGCCTAACCCCAAAACATTTCACTTCCATATCATCAATATAGCATTAATACGTATAATTAATGAAAAACAGTCGCATGATGGAATTAACTATAATAATATCTCGTTTCTAATGGTAATAATCTCATCAAACCACCTCAAGTTTTGTAGATTTTAATATCCAGTACACAGCTGTACTCAGAAAATTACACACCGCAGAATCAGACTTGTAAATTATTTTTTAGTAAATCTTGAAGATTTTAATAGCCAATTGAATTTGAACTCAAAATATGTCAGCAATCCTGCAGGTCATGGCCTTCGTGTCTATTGTTTTTTGTAGTGTGTGTTTTGTTTTATTCTAAAATGCAATTGACTAGTTCTCAAAACTGACGAAACATGGATTTTTGAAAATAGGAAAATGATGTAAGAAAATTGACATTTCACTGGAAACTACTATTTTTCTGAAAAACTTTGGGTTCCAAGCTTCAAAATGAGGGGTCATTCATTAAAATCCGTTCAGCCGTTTTCCCGTAATTTCCATTACCAGTTCAAATTATATATATAGAATATTTTATGTTACAATTATTAGCGAAATCTATTCTATACTGATAATAAATCTGTAGCCGAAATTTTTCTGGTAATTTTCGATTTTCCAAAAATAATTGGTCCTAACATATATAATTAATCACCCTGAAACCGAAAATCGCTTTTTTGAAATTTTTGTTTGTATGTCTGTCTGTATGTATGTTACCTTTTCACGCGATAATGGCTGAACGGATTTCGATGAAAATTGGAATATAAATTAAGTTCGTTGTAACTTAGATTTTAGGCTATATGGCATTCAAAATACATTATTTAAAAGGGGGGTTATAAGGGGGCCTGAATTAAATAAATCGAAATATCTCGCTTATTATTGATTTTTGTGAAAAATGTTACATGAGAAAAGTTTCTTTAAAATACTATCCGATAAGTATCATTCCTTGAAAAATTTTGATAGGACTGATATTTAATGAGATAATGAGTTTTAAAATTAAAATAACTGCCATCTAAGGCCGTGTAATGAATTAAAAAACATATGACTTCGTCTATAAGGGGCCTTGGACAGCAACAATCGAAAGCTATGAAAGATAGCCTACAGAGAATATTTCTATGTTTGTATGAAGTAATATCGGAAGCTAAATTAACCGATTTGTATAATTAATTATTATTTCACCATTGGAAAGTGTAGTTTCTCTAGATGGACATAATGCTATAATGTTATTACAGTAACTTCTGATATAATATAATATAATATAATATAATATAATATAATATAATATAACATAATATAATATAATATAATATAATATAATATAATATAATATAATATAATATAATATAACATAATATGTAATATTATATAATATAATTTAAGTTATTTGAAGGGTTCAGAACCATAGTGGGCCAAGCGCCATTTACTGAATACGTAGAAAACAAGGGTTAAAATTAAGTTATTACCATAATTCAATGGAAACCTATAACAAGTAAAATAAAATATACACATTAAATCTAAATGATGTCAATCTTCATTAAACTATGGTTGCATGTAATAAAAATTAAGAAACATGTTAAAGGAATTGTCATTGCACGAATTGAGTGTCTCTGGACCAAAATGATCGCATTTTAATTATTTGGATACAATTTAAATTAAGTAACATATTAAACGATTTATCCTTCTATCAAACACGAATGTTCCCTGGATCAAATGTCCTATTTTAATTATGTAATTACTTTATATTTATTTCTAACGGGTGCAGCGGAGCGCACGGGTACGACTAGTAATAAATAAATAAGTAAATAAATAAATAAATGAAAATAGATAAATAAATAAATTTGTCACTGTTCACTGGTGGGCTATAATGACGTGCGTCATGAGACTCCATCAACATCATAAATTCCCGTTCTGAGAGTTCTGTTTCTGTGTTACGTGTGAAATCGACTGTTGAATATGTAATTGTGTTACAACAAACACCGCCATGTGAAAATGCTTCCTTCCTGTAAACAACACTCGTACAAACTGCGTCAAATGATTTATTTCGAACGCGACATATTGTAGGCCTATTCAATGAAGACCGTATTCTGAATATTGATATCGCTCTAGAAGTGTCGAGGAAACTTCAGTCAAAGCCCTCCGACAGATTTGTACAAATGTTTACCGTTGTATTTAGACAGATAACGTCGCCGGTGTAACTCAGGCGATAGGCTCATTTGCCTGCCGATCCTGAGCTCCGCTCGGGGCTGAGTTCGATTCCCGCTCGGGCTGATTGCCAGGTTAGCTTTTACGTAGGATTACGTCTTTTTCCCCACTAGGCATGGAGAGTAATTTTGGAATTGAACATCACACAAAATGCAACGCCCCTTAATCTTCTTGCATTCTCCTTGTTCGTATTATGTTTCCCTGTTTCTTCTTGTATTATCCTTTTCCTTCTTATATTTCCCTTTTCCTCTTTATATTCCCTTTTCCTCTTGTATTCTCCTTGTTCTTCTTGTTTTCTCGTTTCTCTTGTTTTCTCCCCGTTCTCCATATGTTCCCCTTGTTTTCATTGTATTCCACTAGTTCTTGTATTCCGCTTGTTCTCTTTGTCGTCGCCTTCTTCTTTTTATCATCCCCGTGTTCTCCTTTTCTTCTTGTTCTCCTTGTCTTCCCCTTGTCTTTCCTTTATTCTCCTTGTCTTCTCCTTCTTCTACTTATCTTTCCTTGTTCTCCATGTCTTTCCCTTGTTCTCCTTGTCTTTCCCTTGTTCTCCTTGTCTTTCCCTTGTTCTCCTTGTCTTTCCCTTGTTTTCCTTGTCTTTCCCTTGTTCTCCTTGTCATTCGCTTGTTCTCCTTGTCTTTCCCTTGTTCTCCTTGTCTTTCCCTTGTTCTCCTTGTCTTTCCCTTGTTCTCCTTGTCTTTCCCTTGTTGTCCTTGTCTTTCCCTTGTTCTCCTTGTCTTTCTCTTGTTCTCCTTGTCTTTCCCTTGTTCTCCTTGTCTTTCCCTTGTTCTCCTTGTCTTTCCCTTGTTCTCCTTGTCTTTCCCTTGTTCTCCTTGTCTTTCCCTTGTTCTCCTTGTCTTCCCCTTATTCTCCTTGTCTTTCACTGTTCTCCTTGTCTTTTCCTTGTTCTCCTTGTCTTTCCCTTGTTCTCCTTGTCTTTCCCTTGTTCACCTTGACTTTCCCCTGTTCTCCTTGTCTTTCCCTTATTCTCCTTGTCTTTCCCTTGTTCTCCTTGTCTTTCCCTTGTTCTCCTTGTCTTTTCCTTTTTCTCCTTGCCTTTCCCTTGTTCTCCTTGTCTTTCCCTTGTTCACCTTGTCTTTCCCCTGTTCTCCTTGTCTTTCCCTTGTTCTCCTTGTCTTTCCCTTGTTCTCCTTGTCTTTCCCTTGTTCTCCTTGTCTTTCCCTTGTTCTCCTTGTCTTTCCCTTGTTCTCCTTCTCTTTCCCTTGTTCTCCTTGTCTTTCCCTTGTTCTCCTTGTCTTTCCCATGTTCTCCTTGTCTTCCATTTGTTCTCCTTGTCTTTCCCTTGTCTTTTCCTTGTTCTCCTTGTCTTTCCCTTGTTCTCCATGTCTTTCCCTTGTTCTCCTTGTCTTTCCCTTGTTCTCCTTGTCTTTCTCTTGTTCTCGTTGTCTTTTCCTTGTTCTCCTTGTCTTTCCCTTGTTCTCCTTGTCTTCCCCTTATTCTCCTTGTCTTTCACTGTGCTCCTTCTCTTTCCCTTGTTCTCCTTGTCTTTCCTTTGTTCTCCTTGTCTTTCCCTTGTTCTCCTTGTCTTCCCCTTATTCTCCTTGTCTTTCACTGTTCTCCTTGTCTTTCCCTTGTTCTCCTTGTCTTTCCCTTGTTCTCCTTGTCTTTCCCTTGTTCTCCTTGTCTTTATCCTTGTTCTCCTTGTCTTTCCCTTGTTCTCCTTGTCTTCCCCTTATTCTCCTTGTCCTTCACTGTTCTCCTTGTCTTTCCCTTGTTCACCTTGTCTTTCCCCTGTTCTCCTTGTCTTTCCCTTGTTCTCCTTGTCTTTCCCTTGTTCTCCTTGTCTTTTCCTTGTTCTCCTTGTCTTTCCCTTGTTCTCCTTCTCTTTCCCTTGTTCTCCTTGTCTTTCTCTTGTTCTCCTTGTCTTTCCCTTGTTCTCCTTGTCTTTCCCTTGTTCACCTTGTCTTTCCCTTCTTCTCCTTGTCTTTCCCTTGTTCTCCTTGTCTTCCCCTCATTCTCCTTGTCTTTCACTGTTCTCCTTCTCTTTCCCTTGTTCTCCTTGTCTTTCTCTTGTTCTCCTTGTCTTTCCCTTGTTCTACTTGTCTTTCCCTTGTTCTCCTTCTCTTTCCCTTGTTCTCCTTCTCTTTCCCTTGTTCTCCTTGTCTTTCCCTTGTTCTCCTTGTCTTCCATTTGTTCTCCCTGTCTTTCCCTTGTTCTCCTTGTCTTTCCCTTATTCTCCTTGTCTTTCCCTTGTTCTCCTTGTCTTTCCCTTGTTCTGCTTGTCTTTCCCTTGTTCTCCTTGTCTTTCCCTTGTTCTCCTTGTCTTTCGCTTGTTCTCCTTCTCTTTCCCTTGTTCTCCTTGTCTTTCCCTTATTCTCCTTGTCTTTCCCTTGTTCACCTTGTCTTTCCCCTGTTCTCCTTGTCTTTCCCTTGATCTCCTTGTCTTTCCCTTGTTCTCCTTGTCTTTTCCTTGTTCTCCTTGTCTTTCCCTTGTTCTCCTTCTCTTTCCCTTGTTCTCCTTGTCCTTCTCTTGTTCTCCTTGTCTTTCCCTTGTTCTCCTTGTCTTTCCCTTGTTCACCTTGTCTTTCCCCTGTTCTCCTTGTCTTTCCCTTGTTCTCCTTGTCTTTCCCTTGTTCTCCTTGTCTTTCCCTTGTTCTCCTTGTCTTCCCCTTATTCTCCTTGTCTTTCCCTTGTTCTCCTTGACTTTCCCTTGTTCTCCTTGTCTTTCCCTTGTTCTCCTTGTCTTTCCCTTGTTCTCCTTGTCTTTCCCTTGTTCTCCTTGTCTTTCGCTTGTTCTCCATGTCTTTCCTTTGTTCTCCTTGTCTTTCCCTTGTTCTCCTTGTCTTTCCCTTGTACTCCTTGTCTTCCCCTTATTCTCCTTGTCTTTCACTGTTCTCCTTGTCTTTTCCTTGTTCTCCTTGTCTTTCCCTTGTTCTCCTTGTCTTTCCCTTGTTCACCTTGTCTTTCCCCTGTTCTCCTTGTCTTTCCCTTGTTCTCCTTGTCTTTCCCTTGTTCTCCTTGTCTTTTCCTTGTTCTCCTTGTCTTTCCCTTGTTCTCCTTGTCTTTCCCTTGTTCACCTTGTCTTTCCCCTGTTCTCCTTGTCTTTCCCTTGTTCTCCTTGTCTTTCCCTTGTTCTCCTTGTCTTTTCCTTGTTCTCCTTGTCTTTCCCTTGTTCTCCTTGTCTTTCCCTTGTTCACCTTGTCTTTCCCCTGTTCTCCTTCTCTTTCCCTTGTTCTCCTTGTCTTTCCCTTGTTCTCCTTGTCTTTTCCTTGTTCTCCTTGTCTTTCCCTCGTTCTCCTTGTCTTTCCCTTGTTCACCTTGTCTTTCCCCTGTTCTCCTTGTCTTTCCCTCGTTCTCCTTGTCTTTCCCTTGTTTTCCTTGTCTTTCCCTTGTTCTCCTTGTCATTCGCTTGTTCTCCTTGTCTTTCCCTTGTTCTCCTTGTCTTTCCCTTGTTCTCCTTGTCTTTCCCTTGTTCTCCTTGTCTTTCCCTTGTCTTTTCCTTGTTCTCCTTGTCTTCCCCTTGTTCTCCTTGTCTTTCCCTTGTTCTCCTTGTATTTCCCTTGTTCTCCTTGTCTTTTCCTTGTCTTTTCCTTGTTCTCCTTGTCTTTCCCTTGTTCTCCTTGTCTTTCTCTTGTTCTCCTTGTCTTTCTCTTGTTCTCCTTCTCTTTCCCTTGTTCTCCTTGTCTTTCCCTTGTTCTCCTTGTCTTTCCCTTGTTCTCCTTGTCTTCCATTTGTTCTCCTTGTCTTTTCCTTTTCTTCTCCTTGTTCTCCTTGTCTTTCCCTTGTTCTCCTTGTCTTTCCCTTGTTCTCCTTGTCTTTCCCTTGTTCTCCTTGTCTTTCTCTTGTTCTCGTTGTCTTTTCCTTGTTCTCCTTGTCTTTCCCTTGTTCTCCTTGTCTTCCCCTTATTCTCCTTGTCCTTCACTGTTCTCCTTGTCTTTCCCTTGTTCACCTTGTCTTTCCCCTGTTCTCCTTGTCTTTCCCTTGTTCTCCTTGTCTTTCCCTTGTTCTCCTTGTCTTTTCCTTGTTCTCCTTCTCTTTCCCTTGTTCTCCTTCTCTTTCCCTTATTCTCCTTGTCTTTCTCTTGTTCTCCTTGTCTTTCCCTTGTTCTCATTGTCTTTCCCTTGTTCACCTTGTCTTTCCCTTGTTCTCCTTGTCTTTCCCTTGTTCTCCTTGTCTTCCCCTTATTCTCCTTGTCTTTCACTGTTCTCCTTCTCTTTCCCTTGTTCTCCTTCTCTTTCCCTTGTTCTCATTGTCTTTCCCTTGTTCTCCTTGTCTTTCCCTTGTTCTCCTTGTCTTTCCCTTGTTCTCCTTGTCTTCCATTTGTTCTCCTTGTCTTTTTCTTGTCTTTCCCTTGTTCCCCTTGTATTTCTCTTGTTCTCGTTGTCTTTTCTTTGTTCTCCTTGTCTTTCCCTTGTTCTCCTTGTCTTACCCTTGTTCACCTTGTCTTTCTCCTGTTCTCCTTGTCTTTTCCTTGTTCTCCTTGTCTTTTCCTTGTTCTCCTTGTCTTTCCCTTGTTCTCCTTGTCTTTCCCTTGTTCACCTTGTCTTTCCCCTGTTCTCCTTGTCTTTCCCTTGTTCTCCTTGTCTTTCCCTTGTTCTCCTTGTCTTTTCCTTGTTCTCCTTGTCTTTCCCTTATTCTCCTTGTCTTTCCCTTGTTCTCCTTGTCTATCCCTTGTTCTCCTTGTCTTTCCCTTGTTCTCCTTGTCTTTCCCTTGTTCTCCTTGTCTTTCGCTTGTTCTCCTTGTCTTTCGCTTGTTCTCCTTGTCTTTCCCTTGTTCTCCTTGTCTTTCCCTTGTTCTCCTTGTCTTTCCCTTGTTCTCCTTGTCTTTCCCTTGTTCTCCTTGTCTTTCCCTTGTTCTCCTTGTCTTTCGCTTGTTCTCCTTGTCTTTCGCTTGTTCTCCTTGTCTTTCCCTTGTTCTCCTTGTCTTTCCCTTGTTCTCCTTGTCTTTCCCTTGTTCTCCTTGTCTTTCCCTTGTTCTCCTTGTCTTTCCCTTGTTCTCCTTGTCTTCCCCTTATTCTCCTTGTCTTTCACTGTTCTCCTTGTCTTTTCCTTGTTCTCCTTGTCTTTCCCTTGTTCTCCTTGTCTTTCCCTTGTTCACCTTGACTTTCCCCTGTTCTCCTTGTCTTTCCCTTGTTCTCCTTGTCTTTCCCTTGTTCTCCTTGTCTTTCCCTTGTTCTCCTTGTCTTTTCCTTTTTCTCCTTGTCTTTCCCTTGTTCTCCTTGTCTTTCCCTTGTTCACCTTGTCTTTCCCCTGTTCTCCTTGTCTTTCCCTTGTTCTCCTTGTCTTTCCCTTGTTCTCCTTGTCTTTCCCTTGTTCTCCTTGTCTTTTCCTTGTTCTCCTTGTCTTTCCCTTGTTCTCCTTGTCTTTCCCTTGTTCACCTTGTCTTTCCCCTGTTCTCCTTGTCTTTCCCTTGTTCTCCTTGTCTTTCCCTTGTTCTCCTTGTCTTTTCCTTGTTCTCCTTGTCTTTCGCTTGTTCTCCTTCTCTTTCCCTTGTTCTCCTTGTCTTTCCCTTGTTCTCCTTGTCTTTCCCTCGTTCTCCTTGTCTTTCCCTTGTTCTTCTTGTTTTTCCCCTGTTCTCCTTGTCTTTCCCTTGTTCACCTTGTCTTTCCCCTGTTCTCCTTGTCTTTCCCTTGTTCTCCTTGTCTTTCCCTTGTTCTCCTTGTCTTTCCCTTGCCTTTTCCTTGTTCTCCTTGTCTTCCCCTTGTTCTCCTTGTCTTTCCCTTGTTCTCCTTGTATTTCCCTTGTTCTCCTTGTCTTTTCCTTGTCTTTTCCTTGTTCTCCTTGTCTTTCCCTTGTTCTCCTTGTCTTTCCCTTGTTCTCCTTGTCTTTTCCTTGTCTTTCCCTTGTTGTCCTTGTCTTTCCCTTGTTCTCCTTGTCTTTTCCTTGTTCTCCTTGTCTTTCCCTTGTTCTCCTTGTCTTTCCCTTGTTCTCCTTTTCTTCCATTTGTTCTCCTTGTCTTTCCCTTGTTCTCCTTCTTTTCTCCTTCTACTTGTCTGTCCCTTGTTCTCCTTGTATTCCCCTTGTTCTGCTTGTCGTCCCGTTGGTCTCCTTTTTGTCCCCTTGTTCTCCTTGTATTCTCCTTGTTCTGCTTGTCGTCCCGTTGGTCTCCTTTTTTGTCCCCTTGTTCTCCTTGTCTTTCCCTTGTTCTCCTTGTCTTTTCCTTGTTCTCCTTGTCTTTCCCTTGTTCTCCTTGTCTTTCCCTTGTTCTCCTTGTCTTCCATTTGTTCTCCTTGTCTTTCCCTTGTTCTCCTTCTTTTCTCCTTCTACTTGTCTGTCCCTTGTTCTCCTTGTATTCCCCTTGTTCTGCTTGTCGTCCCGTTGGTCTCCTTTTTGTCCCCTTGTTCTCCTTGTATTCTCCTTGTTCTGCTTGTCGTCCCGTTGGTGTCCTTTTTTGTCCCCTTGTTCTCCTTGTATTCCCCTTGTTCTGCTTGTCGTCCTCTTGGTCTCCTTTTTTGTCCCCTTGTTTTCTTCTTGTCGTCCCTTTGTTCTTGCAACCCCTTGTTCTCCTTGTCATCTCTTTGTTTTCCTAATATTCCTGTGATCTCCGCATGTGGTCCGTCAACATTACTTTCTACGTAAAGATTTGCAGCTTAATAAAGCTATCACCCATACATAGACTGTAAGCCAAATGTTAGGTAATCAAGTGGCGAGTCCTCGGCCTCATCTCACCAAATATCATCTGTAATCACCAATTCCAGTGACATTAAATAACCTACTAGTTGATATAACGTCGTCGTTAATAACCGACTAAAAATTACCTAACCTCAGCAGAAAGAGTAGGCCTAAGGTTTCATTACATCGTAAACTTAACGACGTAAAATATCATTCACAGTGGGAATGTAATCGTAAGAAGTTACACATCAAAAACAACGCAAGGAAAATAATAAAGGAAAGTAGTTGTTTATCGGAAATGAAAGGCATAGTTCCGAATTGCTAATATTTTTGTTTTGTTACGGAGTCAAATAACAAGGTAGCAGTACAATGTTTATGTTTCTACGTACATATATGCGCGTACATGAATGTTGCTAACTGCCTCGTATCTAAAACAGCAAAATGCAATATCAAAGATACACATCATAGCTGAATAATGCCATTGAATGATCCTGTATCTTTCTATTAAACAATATTAACAATAAAATTATTACAAATTTATGAATGAATATAAATGATTGTGTCCATAACTACACTGTAATTTTTTTTAAGTTCATTATTCCTTTCACTATCAGCTTCAGAGATAATTGGCTACTTTCTGGCGCCTTGTTGGTGTACAGTTGGCGACATTGTTCTGGAATAATCTGGCAACCCTACGTGTAAGTATCAGTATTTCGGAGATATGGCAGAAGTAGCTAAATCTGAACACATGCGTGAGAAAACGAGCCCTTAGTCCTAAGAATATGTAAGTTAATAGTCCGAAAAATGGCGCCATCTCAACCACAAGAGATCCATTTTGTATGTTACACTGGACAGCCCCGGGCAAGTCTTGCGTCCTTGCTTCCTTTGTGTTGCTGTGAGAATGTATACAGGGAACCGAAACTTATCAGCTTTGAATTTGGTAAAGAAACTGGCTATAGCCTAGATTACAGTTCTTTTCAATGTCCAGTGCACATCATTGCATTGTGCATGCATTCCTTTCAAAGTTGTGTAGCCTGATGTCACAACACGAAATTCACCGGTGAAGTCCAAAGATCCCTATGCCTACTCACAGCAAAGGAAGGCATACAATAAAATCCATATTTCATACTAAGAGCTACAGTGCTAGCGCTCTGGTCTTCCATCCAGGCGACCAGTGTTCGATTCCCGGTCAGGTGTTGATGGAATTTGTGGTGGACGAAACAGGGGCGCACTCGAATTGCACGCGAGATCAGTTCAGGTCACGAAAGTAAACATTGAATTGCATTCGGGGATTTCTGAACACACACTCGATTTGCATGCGCGCGATCAGGTATTGTGGTGGGTGGGTTTGAAAGTTGAGGAGGCTAAGACGTGAATGATGAGAATATAAAAATATAAGGCCTGTGACGTACCTCATTACCAAGCGCAGAATTTATAGATTTTAAGAAATTAAACTTAGGTTTTCCAATTTATGTTTTAGGATTTTAAATCTTATGTTTAGGAATTTACATGATTTTAGGGAAAAAATAAATATAAACAACATGCTGTTAATATATTACAACGGCTTGGTAAAGATTGCCACTCTTTAGGACACTTTAAATCCTAATCTACGAATTAGGTCTTTTTAGGTCATATTGAATTTAAGAATGTTACTCTTTGCTACATAAAACGAACAAGAAAAGCAGTATTTCGAGAGTAACGAGATAGCAACAAAATTGATTCGAACCTAAGAATCCGGGTCTTGCTCATTACTATTACATAGCCTAATTTTACAGCAAATTAACTGGACGTTCCTCTTTCTTCGCAAACCGCTCAAATAGGCCACAACATACTGAATAACTGCTACTAGAAGAAGCTAGAGACAAATCTGCATTTGTTTCTAAACTCTCGATATATTTAAAATACTGTATAAGTAAATACATCTCGTAACACAACAGAGTAAAATAACAAGAACACCCGCAAACAAGAGAAAATCTAACAACATAAATTAAAACTTTTACGCAGGGAGAGAAAACTAACAACACGTGACTCAATTTTCTAAAACCAAGAAGAGAGAAAGAGAGAGAGCTTCCCAATACAGCCGAAACCGGCCGTGACTAAGCAGTAAAGTTGTCAGCGGTGGGTAGGACGTCTCCAAATCGGCTCCCTTCGCGCGTTCTAGTCAAGTTTAAACACTCTTCTAACCAGCTATCTTATTGGTTGAACTGCTGTTGTCATGGTTACCGGGGAGTAACGTCATGTAGCCGACTCCTCTCTCCCGCTCTCGCATAGACACTGCAGGCTGCTAGATTCGACTATACAGGTTACAGCGCTATCTGTTATTTTTCAGTACGAATTATTTGTACTATCTACAGTATAGCGAGCGGGCATCACCAACTGAATGTGGTCGACTTTACGTAACTTATATCTTAGTCGTAGTGAATAATAAAATTAATATAAAAGGAAAAATGTTCGTCATTTGCTGTAACTTGTCTGTGATCTTAATTCAGCTGAAATTATTATTGCCATATTGTGTTCTGGTAAAATATTAGGGGAGTCTCGGCCTCCCTTGGCTCCCCTGAAAATCCGCCGCTGCAGTGTACGCACACAAGTCAAGAAGTCAACTGTGTCTGTTTATTCGAAGCTTTGCATATGACCGTTTCTAAACTGTTACCTAATGCAAACCGAGAAGATTGTCAATTTCACCTGGGACAATTTTTGGAGAAATATTCAGGATATTGGTCTCAGTACAATTTACAAACAAAAAGATTCCGAAATCAGTAATTTTCTTAAACTCTTCTTCGGATTATTGTTCCTAAACCCCAACAAAGTAGAAGATTGCTTCGCCGACGACATAATGGCCATAAACCCAAATGACAGACGAGTGGATGATTTGTGTCATTTTATTTTACTAAATTACATCATGCATGACAGCGCGTTTCCACCAATCTTTTGGACCGAGGTCTCCTTGTCTTCAATGCGTATAACCAACGGATGTGAATCTTTCTATTCCCATTTGAATAGTTTGTTTTACTCTTCCCATCCAAATATTTACCACTTACTAGATACTTTAAGTGGTATTCAAGCAGAAACATAAATAAAAATGCCTTCGGAATCAGGCTTGAAACGACCTGAAACCCGCCGAGGAGAAAGTGCGATTAACAAATATAATGATGGAATTACAAAACTGTGAAATAACGACATTCCAGTTCCTAAAAAGGTATGTTATCTGTGTTTCCCAAAAAACATAAAATTACATTTTTTTATCCATAGTACTTTACTTTTACTTTTTAACTTTGCTCTAGAGTATTCCATTAGAAAAGTCCAGGATAACAGATACGGTTTGGAATTGAACGGGTTACATCAGCTGCTTGTCTATGCGGATGACGTGAATATGTTAGGAGAAAATACACAAACGATTAGGGAATTTTACTGGAAGCAAGTAAAGAGATAGGTTTCGAAGTAAATCCCGAAAAGACAAAGTATATGATTATGTCTCGGGACGAGAATATTGTACGAAATGGAAATATAAAAATTGTAAATTTATCTTTTGAAGAGGTGGAGAAGTTCAAATATCTTGGAGCAACAGTAACAAATATAAATGATACTCGGGAGGAAATTAAATACAGAATAAATATGGGAAATACCTGTTATTATTCGGTTGAGAAGCTTTTATCATCCAGTCTGCTGCCAAAAAATCTTAAAGTTAGAATTTATGAAACAGTTATATTACCGATTGTTCTGTATGGTTGTGAAACTTGGACTCTCACTTTGAGAGAGGAACATAGGTTAAGGGTGTTTGAGAATAAGGTGCTTAGGAAAATATTTGGGGCTAAGAGGGATGAAGTTACAGAGAATGGAGAAAGTTACACAACACAGAACTGCACGCATTGTATTCTTCACCTGACTTAATTAGGAACATTAAATCCAGACGTTTGAGATGGGCAGGACATGTAGCACGTATGGACGAATCCAGAAATTCATATAGAGTGTTATTTGGGAGACCGGAGGGAAAAAGACCTTTAGGGAGGCCGAGACGTAGATGGGAAGATAATATTGAAATGGATTTGAGGGAGGTGGGATATGATGATAGAGAATGGATTAATCTTGCTCAGGATAGGGACCAATGGCGGGCTTATGTGAGGTCGGCAATGAACCTCCGGGTTCCTTAAAAGCCAGTAAGTAAGTAACTTTACTTAAAATTACATTTTTTTACCATACCAATATACATAGGGTATATATGTAGCATTTTTGTTTTTTTACAATTTCCAATATAATGATGGAATTACAAATCTCTGAATTAATGACATTGTATACCAATATACTATAAACATAAAAAACGGTGAAACACTTAAATGTACCAATTAAAATAAAATTGATGGCTGAAAACCAGAGTTCTAAGTTCAACTTTTTATAAGAAAGAAATCTGTGTTTAATTGTGTTCCAGTTCTTGTCTACATAAATGAATCCAACAAAATTGTAAATATTCCTCTCCATAAGGTTGCTATGAAGCTATTCCAGATTGTTTCATGAAGCTTTGAATGTCAGGAGCTTAAAATAGCTCTCCTGAAAAGAACATAGTAAAATGGACTTGGAACAGTCTGGTTCTGGGCCATCGAAATATCAAATATGCATATTTAATCGGAAATAAATAAATAAATAAATTATATCTTGTTGAACTAGAATAAGCATACGTGAATATCGTTAATCAGATACGTGTATGATTTGTATTACCACGTTAAAAATAATTTAAACGGAATGCAAAAAATGTTTTTTTCCTTCACGTAACACACTCAAACACAATTTAAAATGACTGAATAGAATGTGAAGCGGAGTACTTCACATATGAAGAGCACAGGAAAAGAACATGCTATGTACATTTTAGCAAATTTTCAGGAGAGCTACTTAAAGTTTGAATTAGCACGTTCTTCCCCTGTATGCCAAATCTAAAATCTGTCACAGTAATCTACTTGGGCTTTTAAGGGAAATTGGACGTTATTGCATTCAAAGTAATGGTAAGAATAGCCTATCTTCAAGCAGTCATAAATGTAATACTATTTATCACAGCTCTTTCATTTTTTTAGTGATATATGTATATACATTAAGCTTTAAAATGAAAGAAGAATGGTTTATCTAGTGTAAATCTTACCCTTAAATTAATTTTTGAATTTAAACATATTTTTATATAAATTCACTACATACCTGTGATTAGGTACACTCTATTCACTTATCCTAGCACACATTGAATTAAAATTTTGGCCACTTACTACTAACAGATACTAAAACATACCCTACTAAAATTATTAAAATATCTGTAATATTATGGGCATAGGGCTTATACTAATCTTCAATTTTTTTTTAATTTATTGACGGTGATGATTGCTATATGCCCTATACCCATAATATTACAGATATATGAATAATTTTAGTAGGGTATGTTTTAGTATCTATTAGCAATAAGTGGTCAAATTTTCAATTCAATATGTGCTATAATAAGTGAATGGAGTGTACCTAATCACAGACATGTAGTGAATTTATAAAAGAAATTGTGCTTAATTAAAAAAAATTAATTTAAGGATAAAGATTTACCCTAGAGTAACCATTCTTTTTCACTTTAAAGCTTAATATGTATACACACATAGCTAACAAAAATGAAAGACCTCTGATAAATAGTATTATATTTATGACTGTTTGAAAATAGGCTATTTTTACCATTATTTTGCATGCTATAATGACCAACTCCCCTTAATGTTATCACATTGCTTGATGCATATCATTACATGGAATGTTACTCCACACAGCATGCATAACTCATTTTTTTTTAAATGGACGAAGCACATTCTTTCCCTGTACAACTTCACATGCTTTTCTCCTAATTGCGTGACTTCCATTAAGATCGAAAAGAATTATTTCCTTGTGAGTGCGCTCTTCTGCATCTGAAGTTACATATAATAATTGATTTTTTTGTTATAGTCTGTGATGTTTGGCTGTTATATACATGTGTCTGATTATGTTTAGTTCTAAAAGGTGCATCTATACGGTTCAACATTTCTTTCAACTTTACGCAGGCAAGCAATGTATACAATGGTGCACGAAACGCATTCAATAGTGCATGCCTTTTCTACTAAAAATGATAGCGCATGCATCAATTGAAATCTACCCATCGCCTGTGGATATCTTGTGAGTTATTTCGTTCAACAGTAGAATGTGGCGAGCAATTGATTATTCTAGCTGGTCGTGAGTAAACTGAAAATTGTTTTGTTTGGTGATTTTAAACCTTGTATTGTATTATATTGTATTGTATTGTATTGTATTTATTAACATTCCATGGTATTCATACATTGCTTACAGCTAGAATATGGAACAAGTCAAGAAACTTAATACTACTATAAAGTCTTAATTTATAGTCACAGTCTAGGCCTAGTTGAAATATAAGCTTATACAGATGAGATTTACAATATAGTCTACTAGTACAACACAAAGTTTTAATATCAATTTCATGCCATATAACGCACTCCCTTTTGTGGAAGTATGCAAAGTATATTGTTTTTAAGGTATTGATATTTACTATCTTTTGCATAGATCTAATAGCAAAACAAGCTGAATTTAGTTTGGGGGTAATTTCTTTAATATGATTTTTCCAATTTAATACATTATCGATTTTTAAGCCAAGAAATTTGGTTGTTGTTGTTGTTTCTAATAGGGATCTATTGTTAATTATTGCGCTAGAAATTTGCGACGTTGAATTTGGACAGGATTTAAATTGAATTATGTTACTTTTGTTACAATTTAATATAAATTTATTGACTGAGAACCAGTCACATATTTTCAAGAGAATTTCCTCTGTTGCAGATTGGAATGTGTTGGAGTTATTGGCTGTAATTACTATACTTGTGTCATCTGCAAATAATATGGGATGACCTACATCTTTAATGAGGGGGGGGGACAAGATCATCTATAAACACTAAAAAAAGTAGGGGACCTAATATTTATCCTTGAGGAATTCCATTATTAATAGTTCCCCATGTCGATGCAGATTTCATAGTTGTATTGATTTCAACTTTCTATTTCCTATGAGATATGAGTGAAACCATTGGTGTGCAACACCTTTAATTCCATAATAATCTAATTTATCTAGCAGCATTTTGTGATATATACAGTCAAATGCTTTGGATAAATCACAGAAAATCCCTCCAACTTGTAATTTTTTATTAACTGTCTCCAGAATTTTGTCAGTTAAACTAAAGCTGAAATTGGCGGCAAATACGATTAGCTTATTATTACGTAGTGAAGATGACGTTCAATACAGCGCACCATGTAGACACAAGATCTTATTGAACGTGCGTTTTCAATTTGCGTCCTTCAGTATCCTCCCCAATGTACATGTGTACACGCACGGATAGTTGAACCGTGTAGATGCAGCTGTATGAATATGTTGTGTACAGTTAAGAAGTGTGGTTAGCATGTGTTGAAGTGGATTGATAAATCCTATGATTTTCAGAAATAATTGTATTCTCAGATAAACTTCTTAGGAGTCCTTTCCGTAGAACTTCCTGTATGAGACATTCAGCGTGCAAAGCTTGTACAGGGTCCATTCGTTGCAATTTTTTTGTAACATTTACGCCAATAGCTTCGAATTCGGATATTTCAGTAGGGCTTATTTTCGTTGTTGATGTACACGCTTTCATGATCTCCGTCTGGGTATCAGCTTCCATCGTTTTTCTTTTCTTTCCCCTATGTCCTTCAATTATTGCAAGAGTGTTGTCAGCGAAACTCGCAGGAGCGTTGTCAGCAAAACTAGCAAAAGTTTCGCTCTCAAATTTTACCTGTGAAATAAGAAAAATATAAATACATTTGACAAGAGTAGGCTACGCCTACTTTATTTCTGGTAATGTCAATAAGACGATGTGGCGTAAGAATTAGCCTAAGAAGTTTGATAATAAGAGGTAGGCTATAATAAATGCAAACCGTCGATAGAGACAAGCATAGATGTATTACTTACTCTGTAATACTCAGAGACTTTTCATGAAGTTACACGAGGCGCATCCAGAAAGTAAGTTTCCCGATTTTTTCCCTTTGAAAGTAAACGTAATTAGCCGTGTCAATTGCGCATGCGTAACAGATCTATGACATATCAATCATATGCCAGCCGGACAGGTCCCGCCTGGTGCCAGTAGCGTGGCAGTAGTGGTCCGAAATGGAAGCTCTTATTTCTTCTCCCGCCGCCGCATTGCGCCAATTGAAATTCATCAGCAGCTCTGTCAGGTCTATGGGCCGAACATCATGAGTAAGCAGATGATGCGTCACTGGTGTAGGCAGTTTTCCGAAGGTCGTCAAAGTGTCCATGATGAAGAGCGCAGTGGGCGACCGTCCATCATCAATGATGATCGTGTTGGGCTGGTGCGTCAGTGCATCATGGAGAACCGTCGCTTCACGATTACGGAGCTGAGCAGCCATTTTCCGCAGATATCGCGATCCTTGTTGCATGAGATTGTCACTAAGCACCTGCTGTTCAAAAAAGTGTGTGCCAGGTGGGTGCCGAAAAACCTGACACCTGAACACAAAATTCAACGTTTAGGAGCAGCACTGACATTTCTGCAACGGTATCACGATGACGGCGACGAGTTCCTCGACAGGATCGTCACGGGCGATGACACTTGGATTTCGCACTTCACCCCGGAAACCAAGCATCAGTCAATGCATTGGCGGCATAGTGGATCTCCGGTCAGGACGAAATTCAAACAGAGCTGTCGGTACGGAAAGTGATGTACACGGTGTTCTGGGACAGGAAGGGCATTCTGCTCATTGACTTCCTTCCAAGAGTTGAAACAGTGAACGCTGACCGTTACTGTGAAACACTGCGAAAATTGCAACGTGCCATTCAAAACAAGAGGCGTGGAATGCTTACTGCAGGCGTTGTGCTCCTCCATGACAATGCTCGTCCACATACGGCTCGGCGCACAGCAGCTGTTTTGACGGAATTTGGCTGGGAGTTGTTTGATCATCCACCCTACAATCCTGATCTTGCTCCCAGCGATTTTCACGTTTTCTTGCACCTCAAGAAATTCCTGTCCTCCGGTGAGCGTTTTGGCAACGACGAAGAGCTGAAGACGTCTGTCACACGCTGGTTCCATTCACAGTTCACAGGCGGCAGAGTTCTACGACAGAGGGATACAAAAGTTGATCCCACGATACGACAAGTGTCTCAATTCTGATGGTGGCTATGTTGAAAAATAGCTGAAACATTGCTGTACCTGTTGCCAATAAATGTTTTCCTTAAAGTGTGTGTTCTTTAAAAAAAAAATGGGAAAAGTTACTTTCTGGATGCGCCTCATATATAAAAGAGTTCAGTGTTGTATTGATTTGTTTACGTTGCTATAGATAAAATAATGTCTGAGAGCCGAGTTACTGAATGTAGTAGGTAGGTACCTCGAAAATAAGAGACATGTACATTTTCATTTACAATAGAAAGTAATTGCAAATTACTTCTACATCAACTTATAGATCTAATCTGTTAAATTAGCCATGACATTATTCTCACATGTTGCTTCTTTCCCAAAATAGCAAAATTCTCATTGCCAGAATTCTCTATCTGCACTATTTTCTACGTCACAGAACTGTAAGCCGTTCCACAGTGATTGAAGCATGATCTTGGATGCGCTGTGGACGAAAATGCGTCTACTCCGCAAGATTTCCACGTGGTGCCGCCCACATAACCTGCACGAGATAACTAGGCCTTGCTTCAACTACTATTTCTATTATACCTTCACTTATGTTTCCACTGCTAAAGCTTAGGCCTATAGTCTAATAATTACACTAGGCCTATTACTATTATACCTCTGCTTATATTTCTATTGCTAATGCTTATAATAGGCCTAATAAACTATTTCTATTATACCTCCACTTATATATCTACTGCTGATATTTATATTATCATATTTACTACTATACGTTTACTTATATTCATACTTATAATGTTTATAATAATTATTATAGGCCTACTATTACTACTTTATGTGTAATTTATACTACTATTGCTCATGTTTCTACTGCTAATGCTGATAATTGTCCCATTATTATTATTATTATTATTATTATTATTATTATCATTATTATTATTATTATTATTATTATTATTATTATTATTATTATTATTATTATTATTATTATTACTCACTTACTTACTTACTTGCTTTTAAGGAACCCGGAGGTTCATTGCCGCCTTCACATAAGCCCGCCATTGGTCCCTATCCTGAGCAAGATTAATCCATTCTCTATCAACATATCCCACCTCCGTCAAATCCATTTTAATATTATCTTCCCATCTACGCCTCGGCCTTCCTAAAGGTCTTTTTCCCTCCGGCCTCCCAACTAACGCTCTATATGCATTTCTGGATTCACCCATACGTGCTACATGCCCTGCCCATCTCAAACGTCTGGATTTAATGTTCCTAATTATGTCAGGTGAAGAATATAATGCGTGCATTTCTGTGTTGTGTAACTTTCTCCATTCTCCTGTAACTTCATCCCTCTTAGCCCCAAATATTTTCCTAAGCACCTTATTCTCAAACACCCTTAACCTATTATACAAATCTGGCTTTCAGGTAGTAGCTCTTTGTAAAGCAGGTTTGAATAATTTCAAGGAAAAATTGTTCCAGGGCCGGGTATCGATCCCGGGACCCTTCGCATAGCGCGCGAACGCTCTACCGAATAATATCAAGGAAAAATTGTTCCGGTGTCGTGTATAGTTCCTGGGGTAGCTCAGTCTGTAGAGCGTTCGCGCGCTAAGCGAAGGGTCCCGGGATCGATACCCGGCCCTGGAACAATTTTTCCTTGAAATTATTCACCCTTAACCTATGTTCCTCTCTCAAAGTGAGAGTCCAAGTTTCACAACCATAAAGAACAACCGGTAATATAACTTTTATAAATTCTAACTTTCAGATTTTTTGACAGCAGACTGGATGATAAAAGCTTCTCAATCTAATAATAACAGGCATTTCCCATATTTATTCTGCGTTTAATTTCCTCCCGAGTATCATTTGTATTTGTTACTGTTGCTCCAAGATATTTGAACTTCTCCACCTCTTCAAAAGATAAATTTCCAATTATTATTATTATTATTATTATTATTATTATTATTATTATTATTATATTTCCACTACCGCTACTCATACTTCTACTGCTGGTTTGCCTTCTACACCTACGTATTGCTCTGCAATTAATTCTATTACTACTTCTTCTGTTATATTCAGGCCTATTCTTAATTCTCATGTTTTTCCCAACGTTATCGTAGTCACAACTGTTTCTGTATCTTAATTGTCAATAATCGTAATGAAGAGAATGAACTTACATCTTGCAGTAGGTTATCTCCATTGTTGCAGCTATCGTCTTGTCTCGTCGTCTCGTCGTCGTCCTGCTCGTAATCCTCATTGCTGTCAGCACCGAAGTCAGAAGTTTCTTGGTCTTTCGTAAATAAGAGTAGATCGTAGTACCACAGTGAAGGCGTGTAAGCCTCATCTAATGGAACGCCACTTCTTTGTCTCTCTATAACTTTTCTGAGTTCCTTGCGAAATGAACCGCGAAGGCTTTGTATCTTTTTAACAACGAAGTCTCTGTCGGCTTCAGGGAACGTAGGTTTGCAGAAGTTGACGAGTTTCACGTACGCCTCATTTTTTAAGTGTTTGTTCACGTACTCCTTGCTCTTCACTTTCCACAGGCACGGATTGTCTCTGTATAGTTTAATTAAACTGGTAACGCGGTCCTTACTCCAGCACCTCAAGTCTGCCATGTCCGCCTCAACGGCTACACAACGGTTTGAGCGGCGGGCTTGAACGCGTTCAGGCACGTCATGCCTTGCCTTCCCCCCTTCCCAGCTTTAACCGCACGTTAGAACACACTGCAGCCAAATCCCTCGGTTAAAACCTCTGAAGTTCCAAAATCGATGCGCTAAAAGCGGAGAGTCCATTCTTTGGCTTTCAAGAATATGAACTTGGGCATCGCACGCACAACACACGCAGAACACACTGCTGTTAAATTTGTATTAGATAGATAGATAGATAGATAGATAGATAGATAGATAGATAGATAGATAGATAGATAGATAGATAGACAGACAGACAGACAGACAGACAGACAGACAGACAGACAGACAGACAGACAGACAGACAGACAGACAGACAGACAGACAGACAGACAGATAGATAGATAGATAGATAGATAGATAGATAGATAGATAGATAGATAGATAGATAGATAGATAGATAGATAGATAGATAGATAGATAGATAGATAGATAGATAGATAGATTTATTCGTTCCATAATACTCTTACATTTGCTTTATAGCATAGAATAAAGAACATGTCCAATTCTTACGTTTAACAATAAAATGCAATACATATAAAATGCAAATATGAAATATGTACAGAATTAATACCTTAATAGCAATAATATTTTATACATGTAATATGTTTACCATTTAATAGTACTATAATATTTACATAGTACTGTGAAATGTCAAGAATTCATCTACAGAATAGAAAGTGTGAGATATTAAGTAATTTTTTAGTTTTACCTTAAATAATGCAGGGTTTTGGCTCTGATTCTTAATGTCTTCAGGAAGATTATTGAACATTTTTACCGCCATGTAACGTACTCCCCTTTGAAAGCATGATAAATTTGATGATGGCGTATGAAAATCATTACTTCTGCGGGTATTTATACTCTATATGGCTGAGTTAGTTGGAAAATTTTCTTTATTACATAAGAGGAAATTTATTGTAGAGTATATGTATTGACTTGTTAAGGTTAGAATCTCTAATTTTTTAAAAAATAATCTACATGATTCTCTAGCCTTTGCTCCAACTATTATTCTAATGGCTCTTTTTTGTAATAAGAATATATTTTTACTATCTACAGAATTTCCCCAAAATATTATTCCGTAGGACAGTGGTTGCCAAACACCACGAAATTGTGACGTAATAGAAATGCAACCCGCACACCACTATCGGAGGGAGAGGGGTGGAGTGGGTATCTCCTCAGGTATAGTCGGAGGCACCGATTTTGGCAGATGACCTCGATGACATTTCCAGTAGGCGAGCCAATATTGTTTGTGTAAGCTGCGAGAATGAGATGCGATAACATTCTGAGTCGTTCATATTTTCATAACAGCAGCTCATATCAATTATCCTTATTATGAAACACACCACGGTACAGTCCTACTCAAAGAATACCTTTAATAAATGTAAGTGACTTCCGTTCGCAATGATTTTACAATACGTCTCCTACATTTTCTAAATTAAATTAATTCTTAATTAAAAGGAAAAAGCATTGCATTGCGCATATATATATACACACATACATAATCCTACCCTTACCAGATCAATATACAAGATCTGTCCAGTAATAATCTAGGGATCGTCTACTGGTGGTGCGACAATTCAAGTTAATAAAATTACGATTCTTCTTAAGAATCAAAATATAATTTGGTTAATTGGGTAAAATTGCATGCTGCGGAAGTTAGATTTATATGAGTATAATAAATAGGTTTGTAATGGATATTACAAGGGCAATAATTTCTTCACACGCACATTGTGAATAGAACAGAGAAGAAAGCATTTTAAAATATTTGAAATCTTACAAAATATCGAAGAAAACAAGTTTCCCTGCACAAATTGCACCAATTGAAAAATATAATTACCATTCACAATAAATACTGTATTTTATGGATTCTAAAAAGTTGTTTATTAATCTAGAGGTATTGGCTGATGACTATATTAAATTCCAGCACAACATTCATTCAGAATATGTAGAAAATTCACTTTGGATGTTTAATTTTTTAAAATATAATTCATAGTACTGAAACTGCCATATTGAATTTGCACAAATTGTATTATTCGTAATTTTCGCCTCGAAAACCCCTAAGATATCTAATTTAATTTTTCACTCATTTTTGTCCCACTCCACCACTTTAGGGACAAAGTCGGACTAAATAATACCTTATTCGTATTCTGTGATCGCAAAGATCCCCAGATATCGACTTTCATCGAGATCGGATGACATGAGATTTCTCACTCCCTTCTGCCTTTTCATCAGTACCTTAGGATATGGTATTTAAAAAATCTAAGAATGTTTAACCAATATTGTAGAGAGTAACCTTCATTTTAAATTTTATGTCTCTAGTTAAATATAGTATTTAGTTAATTTTTAAAATCGTCGACTTCTTTCTCTCTCCTCTCTACTCGGAAGTAAAAAAAAAAAAAAAAAAAAAAAAAAAAGCTGGAGTTATTTCAAGGGAGTAGCCTACATGATATTGAATTTTTTTACTTTCCTTATACATTTTAGAAACAATTCTGAGAGATGAGATGAATAGTCTAATCCAATTTTATGAGTGGATCTTTGTTTTAAATTTAAAGGCAGCACGTCTACTGCTTAAAAAAAATAAATCGGTATAATTATTTTGATCATTACTGCCTCCCATTTTCCATCCCTTAATGTTCGTATTTCGTAACTCAGTCTTATCTATTGACTAAGGATTAACATATTTCCATATATATATATATATATATATATATATATATATATATATATATATATATATAAAACAGATTATATTTCCATTTCGTACAATATTCTGGTCACGAGACATAATCATACACTTTGTCTTTTCGGGATTTACTACCAAACCTATCGCTTTATTTGCTTCAAGTAAAATTGCCGTGTTTTCCCTAATCGTTTGTGGAGTTTTTCCTAACATATTCACGTCATCCGCATAGACAAAAAGCTGATGTAACCCGTTCAATTCCAAACCCTCTCTGTTATCCTGAACTTTCCTAATGGCATATTCTAGAGCGAAGTTAAAAAGTAAAGGTGATAGTGCATCTCCTTGCTTTAGCCCGCAGTGAATTCGATCAGATAGAAACTGGCCTATACGGACTCTGCTGTAAGTTTCATTGAGACACATTTTAATTAATCGAACAAGTTTCTTGGGAATACCAAAGACACATATAGACTACTGTAATATTTGTTAGTTTTTGGAGGTGACTGTCCAGAGTGCACAAATACTCGGGCGTGCATGTTTACTCTTATGTCCTACCCATTCCACTGCGACAGAGATAACAGCCGATCTTGCAGCGGTGAGGACTCGCTCTCCAGTTCACATTAAGAAAATCCATCTGCCAAAATCCCTGGCGCGACCTATAATGCAGTGAATAACAGTGCAGAGACGGACTGTGACCAAAAAACGAAAGCAATATAATATTCTTCTACTTATTAACTATACATACTTTTTTCCATGTTAATTTTTTATCCTCCTATTAATTATTTTTATATTATTAATAAAATAAAAGAAATTTATTTTCTTATTTACCATAGAAAGAGCGTGTACTTTACATCAGCAGATATTTGAAATTAGAAAAACGTACCAGACTGGTCACGAAGTTGTAAATTACACTACATAGTTCAAAAAAACGTTGAAGTATTTTACTCCGTTAAGACATAGAAGCCGATATTTTTTATTGTTTATTTATTAATAAAATATTCAAATTACACTCATACGTATAAAAAAAAGACGTGGAAGTATTTTACACCAATTAAAACACAGAAGCCAATACTTTTTATTGTTTATTCATTAATGAAATATTAAAATTACACTACATACGTCGAAAAAACGTCGTTGTATTTTACCCCGATTAAGACATAGAAGCCGTTACTTTTTATTGTTCGTTTATTATTCAAGTTACAGGTAAGGGCGTGGTAGTCTTCATAACAAGAAAAATAATGACAACGTACATTGTTCTTTTATACTTCATTTAAAATTTTACAACAAATTAATTATCTCATATTTTTTGCCATCTGCACAAAATAAACACTTTTCCTTCCATGCTCCTTAAAATTAAATTTTTACTTATTATCTGTTTTCGAAAAGGCATCGAAACATATTGTCCTACACACTTGTAACATTACATGCGAACGTCCGCTGCTGATAAATGTCTTCACTTAAATCGAAGTGAAGGCTGTAAACAGAGGGTGGGGATGTGATGTCATGGTTACGCTTGAGTGGAGGCAGGGGCATGTGTCGCGACACAGCTTTTGGCGATCACTGTCGTAGGACATAATGGAATGAAAATAGGCAAAATATATTGTCTTTAAGATACTGCTGTTTAGAAATTGTTGTAACGATCTAATTGCGAAGCATGCTGAGCTAAGTTTGGGGGTTATTTCTTTGATATGATTTTTCCAATTTATTGTATTATTAATATGCAAACCAAGAAATTTGGTTGTTGATGTTTCTAGTAGAGGTATATTGTTGATAGTTGTGTCCAATGTTTCAGAGATTAAATTTGAAGTGGCTTTAAATTGAATTATGTTAGTTTTATTAATGTTTAAAGCTAGTTTATTGGTTGTAAACCAGTCATAAATTTTAAGGAGAATTGTTTCTGTTTTATATTTGAATGTGGCAGAGACACGACAGAGGGATATATCTGTACTTACAGAGAACGTCGCGGAAAAGCTATGCAAAAATATTCATTTAAGATACTTCTAACAAAGGACATAAAAATTAAGACGTTCTTACAGACGTATTTCACTCAATGACATAACGTTATAATTAATTATTTAATTAAAGTTATTTGCTTTCATACTAACGAAAGATACTCTCTCTCTCTCGAGCCAATACTGAAGAGAACCACGCATATAAATATCTACACCACACCACCATTAAATATATGAAAAATTCCCAACCCGACTTGATTGATAACTATAAAAATATTTAATTTTTAATATAATATTATTATCTTACGTAAGTTTTACAGCTTTCAGTAACATATACTATATAGCCGTCAGTAAAATATAGAAATCAAAATCTAATTTAAGTTATTCTCTACATCTACTTATATAACCCCAAAACGTTTCACTTTCATATCATGAATATAGCATTAATATGTATAATTAATGAAAAATAGTCACATCATGGCATTAACTACAATAATATTTCATTTCTAATGGTAATAATGTCATCAAACCACCTCAAGTTTTGTAGTTTTTAATATCCAATACACAGCTGCACAAAGAAAATTACACACCGCAGAATCGAACCTGTAAATTATTTTTAGTAAGTTAAGTTTTTAATAACCGATTTAATTTGAGCTCTAAATATGTCAGCATTCGTGTAATATTCTTTACTGTAGTGTGTGTTATGTTTCATTCTGAAATGCAATTAGCTAGTTCTCAAAACTGACGACAGATGGATTTTGGAAAATAGAGAAATTATGTTGAAAAATTGACATTTCACTGAAAACTACTATTTTTCTGAAAAACTTTGAGATCCAAGCTTCAAAATGAGGGGTCATTTATTAAAATCTGTTCTGCCGTTTTCCCATAATTTCCATTACCAGTTCATATTATGTATATAGATTTTTTTTTTCTGAATACACCCACTGTGAAAGTCTGAAAGTCTCAAGAGACATGTCTTTTGTTTGTGATATCCGTAAGTAGCACCAAATTTCATGCTTCACCACTAATTCCCATTCTTTCAGATCTTCTTCGTGCTAAATGTTGCCCTGAATGAGTGGAGTAAGCAGAACTCATACACGAGAGTGAATTAGTGTGACTTTTTACACTTGTTTTTTTTTTAAAGATGGGACATGACAGGAGCGTTGCGATCGGAAAAACAACTGAATGTCACATAGCGTGGTAGGCCTGTTGCTATGGTAACAACGGTTGAGTTGCCAAACTTACCGTTTCCACATGGCGAGTGCTTATAGCTCTCTTGGCGACATTTATTGTGCACACAATGTTAGCATTGGTACGTTTTGTGTTTGATTCTCTGTCGATTTTTGTATTGTTTTCTTACCTTTGCGTCAATTGTCAATGAATGTTTTAACGTCAGCCATCTTAACGTCAATTGCTAGCTTCCAACAGCTGGCAGCGTGGTAGTCCATATTGGCAACATGGCACTGTAGTTCCAAGCTCGGCCGCTTAACTGTCATGTCCCATCTTTCAAAAAAACAAGTATAGTCATTCGAAATCGAGCAGATCCTTTTCCATGACGACTGCACACTCGTGATGCAATGCGCCTGTGAGCAACTCTCTGTTGTTGCGACCTTGGGTTCCGTACCAGTTCTGTCCAGCGTTGTGCATGGCTTCCGCACTCCAGAGTCATCAACATATATTCTGCAAATATGAAGCTATTACCAATGCTTGCTTCTTCGGACATCCTACCTGTACGTACTGTACATATATTCCTTCTTCCTTTCGGCCTAGGATAATGAATTGTTCCATATGCCGCATTCAGGAATTTCTATTGCTCATTGCCAGTGGTGTCGTCTGCTATGTTTTCTGCAACCGCACTGTCATATGCTGGAGTAGCAACGTTGCCAAGTGTATGAACATGGCTTGTTAATAGGGATATCCTGAACTAGCACCAACAGATAGCGCACGTGTACTATGAGGGATACGCTTTGCGTGTGCATTTGTTTTTCGGTATATAAACATTGAGGATTTACGTAGTGTATTAGTATATTAAATGCTCTTAAAAATAACTAAAAATGACAAATTTTTGTTATGTTCCTATATGTAAAAACCAGGGAAAGCTTTTTGTCTTCAATCAGGTCCCGAAATATTCTGAATATTGCTTTAAACCTTAAAAAATATAAGTAATAAAGTTGGGCCTCGAAAGTGCTAGCTATTAAATAAAAGTAACTACTTCAAGTAAGGAATTGTTGACTGTGGTTTCATTTTGGAAGAGGAAAAAGAAAAATTAATAAAAACATATGCAATCTTGACAGCGAGCTATGTTAGCTTAGATTATATGCAGCAGCTGTAGGAGTCTCCGAATTTTACGCCTGTAGTAAACTCTCGATTACCGCGCCGTGGCGTCGCGGTCTAAGGCATCTTGCCTAGGACTCGCGTTACGGAATGCGCGCTGGTTCGAGTCCTCATGAGGGGAGAAATTTTCTCATGAAATTTCGGCCAGTGTATGGGACCGGTGCCCACCCAGCATCGTGATGCACTTGGGGAGCTACGCTAGGTAGCGAAATCCGGTTGCGAATACCAGCTATAACGGCTGGGGGGATCATCGTGCTAACTACACGATACCTCCATTCTGGTTGGATGATCGTTCACCTCTGCTTCAGCATGTGGGTGTGAGGCCAGCAGCCGGCTGGTCGGTCTAGGCCCTTCATTATTATTATTATTATTTGTAAACTCTCGACAAACTGGGATGTTTATTATCCAGGACGATCCCTAGTGAAATCCATTTCGTGAATAATGTTTTTAATGTACTGTACCCTAATTATTAAAGCCATGTTTTAAGTTCAAATTTTCTAAATCATCCCACACAGTATTCAAAACTGCATGTCCTTAACCTACAAACCACACTGTTAATCGTGATACTATTGAGATCATATTATATCATCCTATTAAAAATTGCATTTGATCTTTCTGCAACTACAGAAAAAATACAAGGAATTCAATCTCGATAGTCTCTTCCCTATAAAAAAAAATTCATTGGTGGCTGCATATCCTGTTTTTAGCGTACGGTTCTTAAATACTAATTATTAAAGAGGGCAATATTCACTTTCGACATACTTCCTATTTTTTTATTCGTGCATATTGTTCTCAAAGTTCTCGTTTAGGTTCATGAACATTCAACTTACTCATATCTATATTCTGCATACTGCAGATTTCCCCACCCATCTCGGGGAATCGCTCAATATTATACAGGTTTACGTTATTATTTATTGTGAATTAAATTAAATTATGAGGTAAGAAAATATTGAATTATATTAAATTATACTAGATTATACAAAATAACTGTAAATATAATTTTGACACGCACAGAAAACCAACAAGCGGGAAAACGTAATCAACTGTAGCATATGACAAAACATAGCCCTACAACATGTTGCGCCGCATGGAACGCTCCTGCCATCTGACGGTAAAACTTCGCATAAGATATCCCTATTATGGCTATGATTCTACCCAACCGGCATCCTATGATAGGAAGATAGAAAAAACTTCTCTTTTCTACATTTCCCAAAGAAGTACAAAACTTTGGAAGATCTCATAGAATAGACTACGGTAATTGTAAACAGGGGGTAATTGTAAATAAATGCTGTGAGAAATACAAAACTCTCAATATAAAAATTTTAATTCGGAGAATATTTAAATTAACGTGTTGGCTAACCTACAAAGCAGTTTGACGCCAAATAGGAATAACTGCTTAGTTGTGAACGAATGCTTTGTAAGAGTCTACAAAAAAAGTTGAGAAAGAATTTTGCTTCACCTTCATTTTTGGCATTGTAAGTAAACGTACAGTGCTATTTTTTAATATGTTATTTTTATGAGTAATGTATAGTAGTTAACATTTATTACAATGGTTTTGAGATCTCCCATAACCTCAGTTCATTAAATTATGACGTGTTTACATTTGCCCCATAGTTAATTGCTTGGGGGTAATTGAAAACATGTTTTACTATGGTTACATTTCGTACTTTTGAGTAATCAAAGAGACCCCCACCCAACTACACTGTAGAGGATTTAGAGAGGGTTTTCACAGATGTGAAA
The DNA here is from genome assembly GCF_040183065.1 of Periplaneta americana. NCBI lineage: Eukaryota > Metazoa > Arthropoda > Insecta > Blattodea > Blattidae > Periplaneta > Periplaneta americana. The sequence continues at coordinate 208,688,335 of NC_091117.1, read as the reverse complement.
AATGGTAACTATAGTTATCGTGAAGCTCAGGAGAGGTACGGAGTTCCTATATCCGTCATATATCATAGGTTAAAGAGACGAAATGTACTAGTGACCAAAATTTGAGTTGGAAAGAGTACAGCCATTTCGTCTCAAACAGAACAAAAAATTATAGATTCATTTTATTAATTTGTCCTACAGAATAATATCTGTGATATTGACAATTAATATTTGAGGAGAAAAATTCGCTCCGGCGCCGGGGATCGAACCCGGGTCTTTGGTTCTACGTACCAAGCGCTCTGACCACTGAGCTACGCCGAATTCAATCCACAGCACCGGACCGAATCCTCCTCCTTCAATGTTTCCCTTTCGGCGTAGCTCAGTGGTCAGAGCGCTTGGTACGTAGACCCAAGGACCCGGGTTCGATCCCCGGCGTCGGAGCGAATTTTTATCCTCAAATATTAATTGTCACTATCAAAGATATTATTCTGTAGGACAAATTAATAAAATAAGTCTATAATATTCTCATAGCTGCAGTGCATATATTCGTACAGATTACTGTGCACGTAACTGCGGAATCCCGGCCAAACAAGTCACTCAGCTGAGTGCGCTCCTAGTATAATGACAGTTGACACTGGACATATACGTCAACATATATGCCTAACTTGGAGTCAGGCCACAAAGGGAAACATTGAAGGAGGAGGATTCGATCCGGTGTTGTGGATTGAATTCGGCGTAGCTCAGTGGTCAGAGCGCTTGGTACGTAGAACCAAGGACCCGGGTTCGATCCCCGGCGCCGGAGCGAATTTTTCTCCTCAAATATTAAGAACAAAAAATGTTCAGTGTCTTATAGCCCGTGCGGAAATTGGTGTTTACAATTATCCCCCTCTCAAAGGGGTAAATGTAAACAGGTGGGGTAAATGTAAACTAGCAATTAAAAGATGAAAAAAGCCAACCGTATTATTTTAAACCCATTTTCAGGGAAAAGAAAGATCTAAAAATAACACAATATTTCTTTTTGTCAAGCTTAACGTTACTGAGGGTTGTGTAATGCCATCATGGAGAATTGCACCGAATCAACAGACATAATACGGTTCGTTCTCTCATCGCATCTTCAATCCGTCAGAATGCTTCCTATGAGGTTTATGAGGAGGTTGGTTGCGTCTCTTCTGATAGCTCTACTAGACGTGCTGATATCATCATAATTGATCGGCAGAAAGATAAGGGTGTCATTCTTGATCCCACAATCCGTTTCGAGATGCACGAGCAACACACAAAAGGTGTGTCGTGAAAAAAAGTCATATATGAGCCTTGTTGTCAGCATCTTGGAGCACAATACCACATTACACATTGGACAGTTTTTGGGCTCATGTTCGGTGCCCGTGGCACGATCCCACGAGAAACTTTAAATCAACTTAAACAATTTAAAATTTCTGATGCAACGATTGATGCCATAGGATCTCATGTGTTAAAATTATCCTTAGCTATAATTAATAATCATTTGTACCCAACAAACTTTTATTGTAAATGATTTCCTATGTTTTCATATCATTTATCTTAATGTTTTCATTTTCCTTTCAAATTGTCACACAATTAGTTTTCATGATTATTCCTTATGAATTGATTAGTAGGCCGATCTATTCGAACCCTTATTTAGGGCGGCTTTTTTTTATTAAAAATTAGTATGAAATCAGTGAAATGTGTTTACAATTACCTCGGTCTACCCTACAATGTTCGTATTATCCGGATTATCTATAAAATTTGAAAGATATGGTAACATTGGACGGATACAGCTTCCAGCTTCCACGCTTGGAGCGCTGCTGCATCAGCCAGCGCGAGAGTCCTGTCGGATCCTCTTTGTCTTCAAGGGCGGGGCGCTGTGGTTTGTGCCCGCGGAGGTAGGAAATTTCCACTCCGGGAATGTCGCAATCCAATACAAGGAACGTTTCCGTGCTATACTCGGAACTTCGGACAACTCTTTGGTCATGCACAGAGCTCTTCTACGGTGCTCATCTTTTGCACACTCACGCTGTATTATTTGCAAGTTTCTTTAAAGATGCGGCACTGGGACAAGGACAAATAACATCAGCCGTGTCCAACGCGGCGTCTATGATATGCACTTTTCTGGCGCCCTCCGGGAGTAAATTCCAATGTGCCAACTTTAACCTTAAACACAATTACAGAGAAAAAAAGTAAATGTAAATAAAGGTTTTGAACGTCATAGTCACGTTCAAAACGGGTATCATTTAAGTTTCTGCTTAGTAGGGCCAAGAGTTTTAGGGAATACCTTATAGAATCTATCGTTTGGCGTATTGTATTGTATTTATTAACATTCCATGGTATTCATATATTGTTTTATAGCTAGAATATGGAACAAGTAAAAAAAACTTAATACTATTATAGGGCCGTATTCATAGACATTTTTAGCGCGGGATTTCGGTGGATTATCAGCGTTTTTCGTATTCATAAACCAGTGTTAGCGATAGGATATGATTTGAATTCTGTACTAGTAACCAGTGGATAGCCGGGGCTAGCTTAGTACGCTCGTAGCGCGTGCTGCGAAATGTCTATGAATACCACCCTTAATTTACAGTCACAGTCTAGATGAAATATAATATACAGATGAGATTTACAATATAGTCTACTAGTACAACACAAAGTTTTAGTATCAATTTCATGAAGTGTTATTGAATGTACAGAATAGAAGGCGTGAGAAATTAGGTACTTCTTTAATTTGGCCCTAAATAATGTTATGTTTTGAGTTTCATTTTTTATATCGATAGGGAGGCTATTAAAAATGTTTACTGCCATATAACGCACTCTTTTTTGATAGCACGATAGACTTGCCGATGGAGTATGAAAGTCATTTTTTGACGTGTATTTATGTTATGAACTGTTGAATTAGTTACAAAGTTTTCACGATTACATACGAGGAAGATTATTAATGAAAAGATATACTGACAAGCCATGGACATTATTTGTAGTTTTTTGAAAATAGTCCTACACGATTCCCTAGATTTGGCATCTACCATTATTCTAATTACTCTTTTTTGTAATAGAAATATACTGTTACTATCTGTGGAATTTCCCCAGAATATTATACCAAAACTCATTACCGAGTAGAAGTATGCAAAGTATATTGTTTTTAAGGTATTGATTTTACTATCTTTTGCATAGGTCTAATAGCAAAACAAGCTGAATTTAGTTTGGGGGTAATTTCTTTAATATGATTTTTCCAATTCCAAATAAAGGTTTTGAACGTCAAATCAAATCAAAACGTGTATCATTTAAGTTTCTGCTTTAGGGTGGCAAACTTTATGTGACACCCACTGTTTGTCTTGGTTCCCAAGTTTCACCTTAAAATAAGCATAGTAGGTCTACATTTTCTTCACAGATTCTGTTATGTCTGTTCATTGAACAATTTTGTCTAAAGTGTAAGTTGTAAAATCAAAAAGAATTCCGCGTATGACAGACGAACACCTCGTTCCTCAGTTAAAAACATCAACGATGATGTTAAATTATGTATAAAATAACATAAAACGAAGTCAAATCAAACAGAGATGAAAAAGTGAACAAATATACAGAGTGACCCGTAAGTAACGTCATTAATTTCAGGAAATTATTCTCTGAGATATTTCAAACAAACATTTTTAATAAAATTTTGCTCGTTTTTGCTTCCTTTTCGAGATCGCTTTTTTTCACTTTGTCGTAATGTCCATGTTTCTGCTCCATACACTGCCACACTTCACACAAAGCACTTCACTACTCTCTTCCTTAGTTCTTTTCCCAGAGATCCGCAGAAAATGCTCCTTTTTCTATTAAAAGTTTCGTTTGCCATTGCCTTTTGACTTCCTCACGTTACTGCTCATATTTATTTATTTATTTATTTATTTATTTATTTATTTATTTATTTATTTATTTATTTATTTATTTATTTATTTATTTATTCTGGTGTAGTTAAGGCCATCAGGCCTTCTCTTCCACTACACCAGGAATACAAATACAATAATAGAAATAAACAGAAAAAAAATACACTATATACAAAGTAAAGCTACACAAGAAATAAAGAGAGAGAAAAAAACACTATAAACAAAGTAAAGCCACACAAAAATACACACAGGTTGCAGTCACACAAACTTTAAATGAGTGATTAAGTATCATAATTAATTCTATTCTAACTAATTAACTAACATACACAAGAAACTTGCAATTTTAATCTAGATTAAAAAAGAACAAGGAAAAAAAACGGAAATCAATACTTCTAGCAATACCTAAAAAACATTAACTAAGACAAAATTTTCCAATTTAATTTTTAATTGTGATAAAGTCCGGCAGTCCCTGACGTCATTAGGTAACAAATTCCAGAGGCGAGGTATTTCTACAGTATAGGAAGATGAGTATAAAGACGTTCTATGATGAGGGATAGAAAGAAGTGCTTGATGCCGGTTTCGAAGAGTTGTAAGAAATTGAAAGCGCGATAACAGATAATTCGGAGAAGTAGTATGCATGATTCTAAATAGAAGAGACAGTGAATGTATTGTTCTTCGTTCCTTCAGACGCGCCCATGAAAGTAACTGGAGGGAAGGTGTTATATGATCAAATTTACGAGTATTACAGATGAATCGTAGTACATTCCAAGTATTTGAAACTGTCGACTTGCTCTACTGCCTCATTTCGAATTCACACGTTTACCTTCTTTATTTTTCTTCCGACAGCAATGGTCTTCGTCTTGTTGATTTAAACCAGGCATGTCAAAAATCAGACACTGAAAGTGCAGTGTATGTGCGCGGAACGCCGGTCTGTGCAGATTGCGTCATTCACGTGTTGCTCTTACCAGTTCTTTGCGGGAGGGATGTACAAGAATCTATTCTGCGCTTCTAGTGTTCAATTAAATTGACATTTGGACATTATAAACACACTTAGCAGAAGGAAAAAACACAATTATTGTCAGTGTCTATATTTGACAATAATTGTAACACAAGAAACAATAGACTTACTCAGTTACAATTCACAATGCAGTCGTTTGTAAAGAATAATTTATTTACATGATTTGTATACAGTATTTGAAGAAAATATAAATATTGCAGTAATTTCGAAACAACAAAAAACGAACACAATATTTCATTTTACGTAGTAGGTACTGATTATTTCAAAGTAATACTCTTTCATTGTTCCTCAAGCATTATTGGGACCATTGGTGTAGACTACAAATGCTAAGAAAGAAAATATTTTACTCCCAATTACATGCAATAGGACATTGTGAGGCTTTTACACTGGAATCATTTCCTTGTTGTATATTAATATAAATTCACATTATTATTAATAAATTGGATAAATTAAGCTTGAATTTAAATTTATATATAGTTTATTTGGAAAACGTTGAGAGCAAGTATTAGCAAGTTAGGAGCGTTACTGAATTGAGTTAAAAGAGTACTTCACAAGCTGTGAAGCGAGGACATTTTCTTTATGTCAGGTTTAAAGCTTTATTAACGTAAGTATATTAGATAATATAGTACCGTGAGGTGGAAAATTCGCCATTATGTATTATTTTTCCAGAAAATTTTTCCGCCTTACAAATAGTTGCTTTCTTCCTTCCCTTACAATCTCAAGAGCCTCACATGTATTCCTCACTACATTCTCATCACTTATCAGCTTAGCAAATAAAAGTTGTAAGTCGTCTAACCATTGATGGCTGTGTTAGTACAGACTCCAAAACAACATCATTGTCATGTTTGTCTTGCCGTGAGAGTACTAATTAAGAAATAAGAGCTGGCGAATATCATATTTTGAGAACTTTACTAATATGATTTAAATTCTCATATCACTATTAGGTCCACATGATATGATGAAAGACTTTCATTTTAAAATAATTACTATTGGCTGAGGAAAACATCATAACAGTTATGTTATATGATTCGTGATTTCTCTTCTTCTTTATATCTGTGGACTCCTCATTTCATTTTTCATAACGCATTCACAATCACAGCTCCATGAGCACCCGTACTGATCTGTGTTACTGAAACAAAAGCTGATCTGCTACTATAGGTACTGTACAGCCCTGTCGCGTTCCCCTCCAAGCCGATTCACTCCCTCCAGGTAGGGGAATAGGAACTGCACGTTGCACGGAGACCAGTGCACAATGTGCGCGACTGCACAATGTGCAGGGTTTTGACATGCCTGATTTAAACCATAAGACTTTACAAACAAAACTATATGAAAACTGAGATTAGAACTATGAAGTGTGACTAAACTTCAAGGAAACTACGATTGAAACTATGAGATTAAAGAATATCCCTACTGAAAAATGAAAATTGTCAGGACGTATTTTGGAGAACGACAAGCGGCTTTCTGCTGTGACGAGCAGGCATCTGACAGTTGGTGCTTTGAAGGCCGTCCTTCCATTATCCTATCGCTTCTATTCCGTGCACTCATACATCGAATCGCTCAGATTCGACTGATTGACTCGATCACCAGTGTTGCCAACTCGACGGAAATTCCGTAAAAACTGACGGAATTTCAACGTAGCGGACGGGAAAAAAATGACTTTGACGGGCGACGGATTTTCTGGCGGAAATTACGATTTACATCGTCTTTTGACATTTTTAGCTGCTGTCATTTTTAATTTTTAATTTTTTGAAGATTTTACTTTTTATTTGAACAGCCCTGCTGCCTGTTCCCTACTATGTTTAGGAATCGCTGTTTCAGATTTCCTCGTAATCAAGTTAGATTTTGACGAATTATTATTTTAATCAGGATTGGTAAGTAAGTTGTGTTAAAATTTGCTTTGTATTTATTTATTTGGCCTTTTTTTTTTAATTTTGACGGATTCTGACGGATTTCCAGGTGTTATACTGACGGGAATACAATTTATGTGTTGGCAACACTGTCGATCACTGATTCATAGGTTATATCAGCAGTAGCTAAGGTCAAAGTGATGGGTAGGAATGGGGAAGGAAGTGATTGTGGAGTAATATGGAAACGCAATTATGAAAGTTGTTCGGCTTCTTCAGACTTGTAGGCTATATTTAGTACTCCTAGGCCCAGTTTCACCAACCTGTCGTTAAGGCAGTTTAACAGTAAACTTAACGGAAGAGATGTTTCATCAACTTTTTTTACTGCTAACATCATGTTAAACCCACTGTTAAATTAACATAGCATAATCCCGCAGTTAAATCCTTAACGTCCTGTTACAGCGTGAATCATGGCTGCCAGGGAACATATTATGTTACACGTCGCATTATTATATCGAGATATATTTGCAGTGAAAACAATTAGCTGCAACCACTGCTTCTGCATTTTTAATTTTTCAGAATAGATATGTTCATAAATACTAAAACGACTGATATTAATATTAGCACTGCATCAGCAATAAAGTGAAGATCTGTACTTATTAACGTAAGCATTTCTGTGATTGTTATTCCGTATTAATACTTAGATATAATTGCAGATTTTCAAAACGATATTTTTTTACTTCACTGATTTTAACAGTGTACATGTAATTATGTCCCACGCCGTGGCGTCGTGGTCTAAGGCATCCTGCCTGGGACTTGCGTTACGGAATGCGCGCTGGTTCGAGTCCTCATGGGGGAAGAAATTTTCCCATGAAATTTCGGCCAGTGTATGGGACCGGTGCCCACCCAGCATCGTGATGCACATGGGGAGCTACGATAGGTAGCGAAATCCGGTTACGCAAACCAGCTATAACGGCTGGGGGGCTCATCGTGCTAACCACACGATACCTCCATCCTGGTTGGATGATCGTCCACCTCTGCTTTGGCATGTGGGCGTGAGGCCAGCAGCCGGCTGGTCGGTCTTGGCCCCTCGTGGGCTGTAGCGCCACGGATTATTATTACATGTAATTATAACTAATGACATGTGAGGACAGTTAGGTATCTAAGATATGAAAATAATGTTAACGCTTACCATTGTAGTATTCAGCATCACAAATATCTTCATTTTCTATTGGTTCTATTTGATCCTGGATAATTGAAAGAATCTTCGCACAAATATCAACTTTGAGAGTGAAAGTATCACCGTCAGTTTTCAGACGTTCCACTATATCTTGTGCATGACTCATCTTTTTTTTTTTCTTTTAATATTCTCATAACATTGATTTGTTTCATAGTTCGCTTTTTCACATCAAAATGGCGATTGAAAATCTTGGGTTAAAGAGACCTATTCTTGTTCCTTTTTCCTAATGAATGTTCCATCACTACTTTTCAGTTCAATTACATTTTTATCATTAATTGCTAGATCTACTAAAATACTTATATTTTCATATGAGGTGAAATTACTGCTTCTTAAACGTTTCTTTTTCTCGGTTTTTGTTATAATTATGTTAGTCACCAATACTTACATAATGTGAAAAATACAATTTTCCGCTCAAACAAATGACTACACCAACTAAAGGCACATTCAGTAAACTTTCATACAATCACTGCTTCTTTGATTCCTGTTACATTACTCTTAACATCATGTTACCTAACCAACTTACCTCAAATGGTTGGTGAAGCACTATTACACTAACAGGATGTTTAATTTTTAACAACACGTTAGTTAACATACTGTTAGAGTTATTTTAACGAAGCTTGGTGAAACTGGGGCCCTAATAAATTATTTTTCCTGCCTTGTGTGTACGCAAACACTGAATAGCAAAAGGACCGCAAAACATCATTTGCGATATTTAGAAGAAAAAAGTGAAAGAGCATTTAAGAAATCCCTTGCATTGGGTGAACTTCTTTGTCTTCGTACGTAGGCCTAATTAATTTCGCAGATTTTTGTCCTGTTCATACCACAGCCTGTCACACACATTAGTAGAGATTAGGAAGTTCACACCAAAACTTAGATTTCAGGTTGTGTGGGCCACGCATATAGATCATCTCACTAGTTGTCTGCTGTGTATACTATACTCTGTTCACATAAACAACTCACAGTATCCGCAACTGTGGATGAATGACTTTAGTAACTACATTACAGCAATATGCACAAGAGAAGCAGTTTCCTTGCGTGCTAACGTTTGCAGCGTAGTTGTGCAGTTTAGTGAGCGATTTTTAATATGGCAGGAAGTTCTGCTGTGCACAGACAGTTGGAAAGGGAGAGTTTTGCAGCAGCGCTCATATTCCACAGCAAAGATAATATAGAAAATATAAGATTTTGACACAAATTATTACAGTTTCTAGATACATGTGTATCAACACTATCATAATCAGATGGAACGTATTTTTCTTAATTTGTGGAAAAGGACAGTTTTGAAAATCACCTGCTGAAATGTAGCCAATCTTATTGTTAATAAATGTTTATTAAAAGAGCTAATAGGTTACTTATAACATTGATTTTCTTAAGAATTATCATATGTAGATGCGATAGGCCTATTACTGTTTATTTGTAGCTGCCATATCTTGTAAAATTGTTTGTCATTTTTTTTAGCGTTGTTGACACTCCCTCACAAATTCCTTTCCACTATTTTTGTTACCTTTGATTTTACGGGGTTCACCATACTTACTTTCATTATGATATTGTCTTTCTCGCTTACGATAGGCATACAAGCACTCTCCTTGCAACTTTTTACCTTCCATAACAAAACAATATTGACTCTTGTAAAAGTTATCATTTCCAACCTTTACATATTGAATATAATAGTTTCTTCCAATTTTTTTTTTAATTTTGAGTACCCAACCTCTTTTGTACAAGTGTACTCTTCTAGCTTGCTTTTTCACGGCTGACCACTATCTTATCAGCTTATTACATCATCATTTCCTTTCACACACATTTGTAGAGTTCTTTTATTCATATAATAGTTAAGAGTTGGGACGATCAAACCGCATTGATTGTATAATGATCCAGAAATTGGAGTAGGCTATAGCATTAAGGTATAGCTTTAGCAACGAAACGAAGATATTTAGTATAACTTACGACAATTTCTGGATCATTATAAAATCATTGTAGGCTTGTTTGTCTGAACTATCATCTATCGTCTGATGCAAAAACGGAAGCGATGGTGCTGTCCCTGTGGTTAATTTTAGGAAAATTTTAGGAACTTCATCTTTCTTATTGAATTTGGTACTCCCAAGAAGCTAGTTCGATTAATTGAAATGTGTCCCAGTGAAACGTACATCAAAGTCCGTATAGGCCAGATTCTGTCTGATTCTTTTCTAATTCACTGCGGGCTAAAGCAAGGAGATGCACTATCACCTTTACTTCTTAACTTTCCTCTGGAATATGCCATTAGAAAAGTCCAGGATAACAGAGAGAGTTTGGAATTGAACGGGTTACATCGGCTGCTTGTCTATGCGGATGACGTGAATATGTTAGGAGAAAATCCACAAACTATCAGGGAAAACACGGGAATTTTACTTGATGCAAGTAAAGAGATATGTTTGGAAGTAAACTCCGAAAAGACAAAGTGTATGATTACAACCAGAACATAGTTACGAAATGGAAAAATACGTATAAAAATTGGAAATTTATCTCGTGAAGAGGTGGAAAAATTCAAATATCTTGGAGCAACACTAACAAATATAAATGACACTCGGGAGGAAATTAAACGCAGAATAAATAAGGGAAATTTCTGTTATTATTTGGTTAGCAGAGTGCTAACTCTTTTTACTGAAAGACGGTTTCTAATTACAGCTTTCACAAGATTCATGCAGTTAATCCTAGCTCACAATTTACAGTATGCGATGGAATTGTATAAATCAATTAGAATAAATAATTGTTCACTTAACTTATTAACTTAAAGTTGTACCAACTCTTTGAAATCTATTCCTGAACATTTATTGCTCAATGATTGTTTAAACATTGCCCATGCCATTAGCATTTCATTTAAATTCAGATTCTACAGAACTGATTAGTTCATACACATCTCTGATTTCATTTTCTCCATTTCCATCTTCGTTTCTGAAGTCCAATGTAGTTGTCGCATTTTTGCACATTTAGGGTAGAGTAGCATAAATCGCACCGCTTTCCTAAATGGTACCACTGTTAGTTTAAAACAAGTTACTGTAGTAGTGTAGCATCTAGTGATATTGTTACAATCTACCATATGAACTTCCACTATGTCACTTGATTTCTGCCACTTCTTTGTGCTAGCAACGTGGTGATAGAGTATTTAATATAATCGCTCAGGTGGATGTATATTTAGCTAACATTTTGTAACTAAATAACGGATTTGTATGCAAAGGAATCCATAATATTAAGATGTTATTGGTTAAAAGAAATATTGAAGAACATATAACTTAGTACGATTTTCGAACATGTGGTGATTATAGACTAGAATGAAGGAAATAATAACTTATGACGTAGTTTCTTAATTCGCACCACTTTGTAGGTGCCTAATTCGCACTGGTGCAACTGTAGCAATTCTAGCCGTACAAAAGAAGGCCCAAACATTTTAACTGAACGAGGAATGCATCAGGTGGGTGCAATATGAAGTGGTGAAAAGGGCGTTAATGCAACAAGTATGTGTTGTACAAGCGCACCAGATATTTTGTGCCACCTATGAACATTTTTAAACGTCAAACAGTGCATCCTATATTAACAGCTGGTGTTCTTCCAGGATCGTTATTTGTTTGCTCTGATTCAAGGTTACATCAACAGTGAACTATTTGTCGAATAGCTCAAACATTTTATTTCCACTCAAACCTGCCATCGAAAAAAGTGCTGCTTCTGTATGTCCACCTATACGAACCATTTAAAAAATTTAGAAGCTAGATTATCTCGGGGAAAATGATGTGCTCCTATTTCAGCTTCCTCGTCATAATACTCAGAGGCCCAGCCTTTGGATGTTTCTATCTTCAAACCATTTGAGACAGCTAAATCATGAAACAGTTCTTAGGTGGCTTCGAGATAATCGTGGAGAAAAGGTGACGCAATTTACAGTTTGAACTGCCTGGTGAAGCACATGGAAAATGTGTAACAATAAAAAACGCATTCAGGAAGTTTAAATGTTAGTTAATTTATGCTCTATTTTTTCAATTTCATTTGAAGATGCGTTACTCTCTTTCATTAATTTCAGTAAACTTGTAATTCGCATTTATTACATTATTCACATTAAATACTGTTCAATATGTTCAATATTAAAAGCTTTCCTTCATCCTGTTCCCTGCAGTTAAAGTGGTGCGATTTAAGAAACCGCAGGTGCTATTTAGGAAACTTGTTGCCTAAATGCCACTACTGACAAGTGTTTCGAAAATGTCATTCTACTTCAAAAAAATTAAATCAAATTCAAGGATTCTTTTTTACATGAAAGGTAAATGTTCTGGGAATGTATTTCTGTAAAGAAATGCAGAAAATAAAAATTGTATTGTTCAATAAAAATTATAAATGCTAAAGTGGTGCGTTATACGCAACCTTACCCTATATTCAATAGTAATATACGTTACAAGAGCGGTATGTTGACGTTTTCATGGTCGAGGAAAAGATTGAAAAAGCGAAACGTAGTTGAGCTTTTTTAATTTCCGAGAACATGAAAACAAACATACCGCTCGTGTATCGTACATTATTTTGTGCGAAGATCGTTTATTACATACCTGAAAGACGAATTTCTAATTAGTTGCAATGAAATCTCCATCTCGGTTTCTGTTTAATGACGGCAACTTCGGAAAACCAAAATATCTTTCTTCAACATTGTTGCTATAAAATGTTTTCTGTGTTTACTATACTCCAGCAGGCCGTGATATACGTCTGTCTTTTTTTTTCCCCAGTCTATAAATGCGAACTTAAAACAAACGGTAAGGTTATGTAGTGATTTATTTTTCATTTTAATATTTTAACAATATTATTTATATAACATATTGCAGTAATAACATCGGCATCTGGAATCTTGTTGATTTTTTCACGGCTTCCTTAATGTTACTTGTATCAGGAATGCAATAAGTTTCGTGGAGTAGTAGACTTTACTTAATTTTTGCAAATATTTAAAAACAATAATTAACATTGCAATTTGGGTGAAATTGCAGTGGTAAGTTTCCAATTTATAATTATTACTATGTTAAACGTCTGTAAAAATAATATGTTAAAAGCCTAAAGCAGTAAAATGAATGTCGCGCTTAAGCGGTAAGAAGAGGGAAATTGTTATGTGTGTTACGTTGGGAATACTGAATGTGGTATTTCACACTTACCGCGTATTGGTTCTGTGCGGAAAACAAGCAAATACGCATGATCTCGCACAAAGTTTGTTGCATTTTTAGGAGTCGAGTAGCAAAATGGGATAAATGCGACTGTGGCTTAAACCCTGCCTTAACCATGGAACTATTATCCGTCCATACAAACATCCTTACCATAATATTCAATGTATTAGAAATACGTAGTCATAAACTTCATGAAAGAGGAGGCATCAAGCAGTAAGCGGCAGCCATATTTGTGCTAATCGATACTGTGGCATTACGTACGTACAGTATATTTGTCAACGAGTGAAGACGTGACCTAGATTCTGGAAACGTGTTTCATTTGTTTGCGGCGGACTAGGTCAACGCGACGAGTTCACAGGCATGCTATTGGTGACGTTAAGGCCGCGGTATTTCCGCTACGTAAGGCAGATGTGCAGGGGCCATACAACGCAGGCGTCTGTCTTGTTGATTTACTTTATCGCAGCTCTCGCAGGTTCCTGAGGGGAAGGGGAGGCACAACACAAACGTTTCCTCTCAATTTATTGCGAACTAATACACACACAGACAAAATTATCTATAGGGAACAAAACAACATGCGTGTTCCGTTGAGTAGGCATTGTGTTATGTTCGCCAAAGCGGTATAACTGAATTATGGCTGCTGAGAAATCGACAGAGGTAGTTGGTTATTGTGTGATTGCTACACTTTATCCGGAATTAATACTGTCACAGTACAAAGGCAATTCTGCAGTGACAAATAATGGGGAATTCATTTACAAAGAAGTACGTAGGAAATAGTAACCACCTCTGTCCATCTCGCACCAACCTTGTTTCGTAACCATTTTTCCTCCATTACTACATATACAGGGACATCATTTTATTTTTACTAACATTGTTAATATTAACTTGACTATACCTCTGGATCAACGCCGTTTGCTACCCCCTTCCACGACTGGAGTTCGATGATACTGGCGTAATATAACTTACAAACAAATCATTTTACTATGTATAGGAGGGAAGAAAAGTAGGTCATTCATTTACGTAAACTAGAAAATATTGCGCTTTTGAGTTTGATCATTTTCATTAGGTTTTTGTTTAATCAATATACAATACTGTATTAACAATGAGTGTTTTTACTCAAAAATGAGCTGTCCATGTGGACGTATTCATTATGCAGTGTATATTATACTGTCTACAGCACATTAGCGTACAATATAACGAATGAAGTTAAATTGAAAAATAATCATAATATGGATATTTAAACACATTTTTTAAAATGGTGGACGTTTATTTCGATACAGTCTTCAGTTCTTTTGTGCATATTATCGCACTATAGACTATTGTACCTAATTTCAAGTACCAGTTTCGTCCTTCGTACTAGTAACTCATGTTGAAATAATTCTGTACCTACTTTATAAAAGAGTACCTTACGTACTGTAAATTCAATCTTCACTTCTGCCCGATCCGAAAAGATAAAATTACTCAGACATAGTATCTACTGTCCGTCCAAGGGGGTTTTGTCGTAGGGTCGTAGAAAGGGGGGAAATCACAAGACAATTAATTACATAACGAGGCCCTTTCATTTAAATTATTTTAAATGATTGTATAATATTATATAGATGTCCAATTCCTAACAGAAATTAATGTTTTCAGAAAAGAGCTAAGACAGCCCAGCCACTAGCTGGCAAATAAAAGCTGGTGGGGGAAACCGGGATGCGACGTAGGCAAATGGACAACAGTACCTGTCCGAAAATGATTCAATATTGAAAGCTCTTTCGTCACTGGAAAACGCGAACATATTTTTGGAACGTACTGTGACCGTAAGGCTACTATGACTGTATATGCGGTCTTGGATCTGTGTGGAGGACGGTTGAACTTCATTAGTAGAAGGGGTGGGAGTGAAGTACATTCAAAAACTGAGCTACAGTAAAAATTGAAGTAAAAATAAAATGATGTCCCTGTACTAGTGGATTATGGTAATTTTCTAATTTGAAAGTTTAATTTTCTTTTGTCAAATTCGTTTCGAATTTCGGTACTGATAAATACTATAACTGGCAGTGATTTTCTAACTGTCATGTTGAGCGGCAGAAATAGCCGATGACAGTAGTGACATTTTATCAACAGTAATCTCACTAGGCGTTTTGATTTATCTAGAGAAAAATCAAAACTCGAGTGGGATTTAATTGACTATTACACGATTAGAAGAAAGTATATAAAGATTAGAAGTAACGAAGTACTCCAATACAATAAAATATTAATTGACTTACGAAAATACAACTGTCTTCAAATGTATTATTGTACCATCTCAGCATTACAAATATTACGCTAGATGCATGCTAGATGGCAGTAGTGAGCAATTCCTTCTGGTCGAGAAGTTCTCGATCTATTATACACGATGGCAATGTTACTAGTCAAGAAGGCTTTGTTGATTCAGTTTCATTTTTATTAAAATGCAACATTCCACTTCAGTTATCCGAATCCCAGTAATCAACGTCACTTGACAGATGATTTTCAATAAATCTTAATATTAAACAATCTCTGATACGTGACTATCCATAATATAATATAGCAGAAGCTATAACTGAACATAACCTAACGAATATACACAAGTGTTAGAAAAGTTTTAATTAACGACGATGATATAAAAAATAAACATGAATAATTTTAAAAGGAATAATTATTGAATGTACAATTTTCAAATTTGAATGTGGTTGGTGGTTCAATTGATGTTATATTGGACGAGTGCGTAATAGAAGTGGAACTCGTTGATTTAGGCCTACATGGTGTATTCAACTTATTCAGAATTTCCGAATGAATAATTTTAAAAGGAATAATTATTGAATGTACAATTTTCAAATTTGAATATGGTTGATGGTTCAATTGATGTTATATTGGACGTGTGCGTAATAGAAGTGAAACTCGTTGATTTAGGCCTACATGGCTATATGGTGTATTCAACTTATTCAGGATTTCCGAATGGTGCTCTTCATTTATTTGTAAATCGGATTTCAGAAGATGCATAGGTATGATAAGTGATTTTTATTAATTCTTGTTCTTGAATGCCAATGCGAGTCATATTTGAAACTGCTGTGCATCGACTGGAGTGGTTTGTAATTATATATATATATACTTTTTTTTTTGACGTCCAGACCAGCGCAGTTTCAAATGTTGGCAAACAAAGAAACAAATGCTAGGGACGCGATAAAATTAAACAAATGCTAGGGACGCGATAAAATTGTGCGATAAGCAGCCATGATTGGTTGAAATACGTCCTTTCGTGCCGTTTTATTGGTCAAAAGTAGTATGACGTAGTAAGAGTGTAATAGTCAAATTAAAATTAGTGTAGACTTCTGAGTCGATTACTGGAAGCTAGTGAAATTTGAACAGACTAATAATTAATTAATATCAGTATTAATATTAAAGTCCCGCGCCGTGGCATCGTGGTCTAAGGCATCCTGCCTAGGACTCGCGTTACGGAATGCGCGCTGGTTCGAGTCCTCATGACGAAGAAATTTCCGGTTGCGAATGCCAGCTGTAACGGTTGGGGGGGGGATCATCGTGCTAACCACACGATACCTCCATTCTGGTTGGATGATCGCCCACCTCTGCTTCGGCATGTGGGCGTGAGACCAGCAGCCGGCTGGTCGTTCTAGGCCCTTCACGGGCTGTACCGTCACGGATTATTATTATTATTATTATTATTATTATTATTATCATTATTATCATTATCATCATCATTACTACTACTTGCTTACTTACTGACTTTTAAAGAACCCGGATGTTCATTGCCGCCCTCACATAAGCCCGCTATTGATCCCTATCCTGAGCAAGATTGATACAGTCTCTATCATCATATCCCACTTTCCTCAAATCCATTTTAATATTATCTTCCCATCTACGTCTCGGCCTCCCTAAAGGTCTTTTTCCCTCCGGTCTCCCAACTAACACTCTACATGATTTCTGGATTCGCCCATACGTGCTACAGACCCTGCCCATCTCAAACGTCTGGATTTAATGTTCCTAATTATGTCAGGTGAAGAATACAATGCGTGCAGTTCTGTGTTGTGTAACTTTCTCCATTCTCCTGTAACTTCATCCTCCTTAGCCCCAAATATTTTCCTAAGCACCTTATTCTCAAACACCCTTAACCTATGTTCCTCTCTCAAAGTGAGAGTCCAAGTTTCACAACCATACAGAAGAACCGGTAATATAACTGTTTTATAAATTCTAACTTTCAGATTTTTTGACAGCAGACTGGATGATAAAAGTTTCTCAACCGAATAATAACAGGCATTTCCCATATTTATTCTGCGTTTAATTTCCTCCCAAGTATCATTTATATTTGTTACTGTTGCTCCAAGATATTTGAACTTCTCCACCTCTTCAAAAGATAAATTTCCAATTTTTATATTTCCATTTCGTACAATATTCTCGTCACGAGACATAATCATAAGTTATACTTTGTCTTTTCGGGATTTACTTCCAAACCTATCTCTTTACTTGCTTCCAGTAAAATTCCCGTGTTTTCCCCTAATCGTTTGTGGATTTTCTCCTAACATATTCATGTCATCGGCATATACAAGCAGCATTATCATCATCTATGTCTATTATGTATTAATGTTAATAATTATCATCATTATTAATATTAATACATAATAGATCTAATTATTTTGTATGTTGCATTGCATTGTGGTTACAATTGAAGATTATAAAAAAAATAGGTCAAATTGATAGAAATGCCATTTCACATTGTGATTAATTGCTTTCGTATTTATATTTTTATTACAATAATGCAAAAAAGAAAAAAAATAGCATGGCAGCAACAACGCAAAAAAGAAAGTGCGTGCCATTCAGAATACCCTTCAGGAAACTATAGTTGATATCTATAATGAACTGAAGAAAGACGATAATGAAGAAGGAATTATGTCCGCAGAGACAGCAATTACAACTAGAATAGCAAAATTATAAGAAGTTAAGTATTTTTAAGCATACATTTCGAAGTGTCATTAGGTTTTCGAAGTTTGTACAGTAGAGACAACTCTTGTCGATGATAGCACATTTGATGTTGTTGGTACTAAAATCAAGCTCAGGAAGGTCTAGTTCTCAATTAATCGAACTATGTCGCTAGTATCGGCAGAGCTAACAGCTGATTTTAGCGATCAGCTCGCACCCCCACTAGAAGAGTGTTACATCTCAAAATATCTTACTTTCGGGAAATGGAGTTTGAAATTTTGTCAGTTTTGGAATCGTGCTGGTGACTGCTGTGGACAATGATTCGCAACTTTCTCACGACGTGGGAGTTCAATCATAACAGTAA
This sequence comes from Periplaneta americana, assembly GCF_040183065.1. Classification (NCBI taxonomy): domain Eukaryota; kingdom Metazoa; phylum Arthropoda; class Insecta; order Blattodea; family Blattidae; genus Periplaneta; species Periplaneta americana. The sequence goes on along the minus strand of NC_091117.1, from coordinate 208,669,936 downwards.
TTAACTTTTTTTTAAGGAATTGTGATTTTAAACATTTTTTAAAATATAATTTCACACGATGTAACCATATGCGAGAAAGGCTTTCTTCGCATTTTCGTGAGATGTAACGCTAATACCATTAATAATATTTTAAAATAATTATTTTCAATTTATGTTATTGAAAATATTGATTTTTTTACAATAATTTAAGGAATTACTGAAGGAAATAATAATGGAAAACAAACTTTTTGTATGAATTTTCAGTTATTTTCACAGAAAAAGGAAGTGCGTGTAGTTATATTGGTAGATCTATTATACTTATTTATCATCAAAAATGGAATTTATCACAGTTATACATTACAATTATTTACAATAAAAGTCATTCATTACACTATTTATTAGATTAGATTACTTTATCATCAACTTAATGCCATTCTTCATGTTCATAGTCTCTGAGGTACAATGGTAAATTTCTTATTTTCTCTTTTTTCTTATACAGTTCGATACAAATTATATAAATAGGCCTACTGATGATTATCCATGAGCAATTGACATAAATTAAGCAAATAAAACAAACTTTGGAACAAATATTATTTCAGTCTAAGGGATACTACATTACAAAGGGGCGTAAAATCTATAATAAACCTGTGGAATGCTTTCACAACTCAAAAAAGACTTAAACCTTGCTTCTTTCGAACAGAAATGAAATCGAACCATTGATTTTGAGTAGCTTTTGGAAATATTCTACAGGGGTGATCTTCCTTGCTCGAAAGCGACTCCAAATAGCTCTTTATCTAGGAATTCTAAAGAAGGAAAATTATTCAATATGTCTTTCAATATATAGTTACCAACAAATGGGAGATAAGAGTTATATTCGAAAGGCAGTGGTTCCCAATATTTTTTGCGACAAACTTTAGGCTCCTCATTATTGTTTTCATTATTCATTTTGTATATAGGCTTATGGCCTAAGTTTTTGCTATTCTGATTGTGGGTGGTTCCATTGAGGATCAATTCACTAACAGCTTACCTCTTTCCATCATATGAAAATGTGAGTTTAGAGTAATTAATTAATATGAAATACGATTTTAAGTATGTATTTAATTAATGTAAAAGTTAAATAAAAATATAGGCCTAATTACAGCATCCCAATATTATAAAATTGCATTTTCAGGAGCTTTCTATCACCAGTATCGTACATGGGATTAAGCCTAAAAAATATTTATCTTTAGAAAGTAAAATGAAGAGGCAAACGGTTATGATATTGCTTATGTGTAATTAAATATGTGACATCATAAGCTATTACAACTAAAAAAATGTACATCCTATATAAGTGATGACAGTTGCATATTTATTTATAACCAAATTTAAGAAGACTACAATGAAGACAACGTGAGATTTAATTACTCGAAGACTGTTACATCTCAACATGTAACACTGCTTTTAAACAATCAATGCAAGATGAATAGACTTTTACAGCGGAAGACAGTTGCATCTCTTCATGTAACAGTCATCTGGGATAAGGAATACAAAAAAGCAACTTATCCAAAACCGAAGACCGTTGTAACTCTAAATGTAACTAGAGATGGCCGATATATCACAAACCGATATTTTGTCACAGGTATTTTTTTGTCACAGATAAACCTGTGATTGATGACGCGAAATATCTGTGACAAAATATCGCTATCGAAATCTGCTCCGTATTCAGTACTCAGTGACTGATATTTTCTCCTCTACGTCGTGAGTTTGCGCGTGCGCATGATACAATAACAGCAATTGGGCGGTACGATTTAAATAATAATACCATTGGTTACCAGTACTTTATCTTATGTAAAATCCTGTCTGATCAACTGTTTTGTTTTGTAATTATTTTCCAATATTTTTTCCGAATACTTACAGTATGTTTCGTTAATTTTTATTCTATGACTCAATATTATAATGTGAATGCACGACTTTAAATAATTTATCCATACATACAATAAAAAGGATCAATTTTTAAAACGTTAGAATAAACACATAACCTCAATTTCTCCATACCCAACTACATTTAAAAATTATCAAATGATTCACTATCTACAATATAACCTCTTGGTACATGAGGTTAACTTTCGACATGTTACTGTTTAGTTAGGTGGGTATTTATTTGTTAATGGTACATGTACATAATTTATTTGTTGGATTTTCCCATATAAATCACTGATTTGTGGTGTGTATAAAGAAATCGTATTCACATTTAATTGCTCTTTAATATTTCCTGTTAATTTTTATCGGTGTGACAAAATATCGATGTAATTCATGCATATTGTGCTTACTTATCGATATAAAATATCGGTGTGACAAAATCACCGATAAAAGTCACAGATATTTAATTGTCACAGTCACAGTTGTCACAGATACTTGAAAATATCGTTTAAGCTCATCTCTAAATGTAACTCTATTAACCACCTCACAACCATGAAAACTACATAGCAAAGCACTGAGTTATTCCGAAATGTAACACTAGTCGAGCTTCCGTCAAGTCCCCAATACAAAACCGAAGAGCGTTACATGCGCACTCTAGCGCCTATTTGACGAACTAGAGTCACAACGCTAATTCAGGTGGTAGAATACGTTTTTCTGCATACGAAAATGGTGTTATCTCAAAATCGACAATTTCATAGATGTAACACTCTTCTAGTGGGGGTGCGCTGTTCAGACATGTTAAACTTTCAGATGAAACTTTGTATTAACTGTTACACTCCTTTGTTCTGTAGTGATATTTGTGTCTTATTATGTATGTTTAATGAATTACTAGGTAGGTCTAATTAAAAATACACTTTTTCTTTTCAAAATAGGCCTACATATAAAATTGCAGTGTTCATGATTGAAGTAAAACATACTATTAATAAAATGCTTACCGTTTTATTCTTTTTCTTCATATCCATTGCATTTCGTCTTCGATCACAATATGTTGTAAAACACATACATCAGGAAAACAATAAATAAACAAGAATTCGGGGTAACCCGTTATAATTAAAAATGTGTGAGCTTGTGCACACTGTTGGGCAAAATATCTAGCAACACACCAATGAATTTGTATTGATCCATTTCTCCATCAATAAAGGCCAGATTTCTAACTCCCGAGGATGCCATGCACCTCCAAACCATAACATGTCCACCTCCATGTTTTTACTATTGGAACTATGTATTGTTGCTGTAATTCTATGCTAGGTTTTCGTCACACTTTCTTCCGTCCTTCAGAACCGAACAAGTTGAACTTCGACTCGTCTGAGAATATGACAGTGTCCCAGAATTCCAATGGCTTGCCACAATATTCCTTGGCAAACTCAAGGCGTTTTTTCCCGTTTATCTCGGAAATATGTTTTTTTTTCTGGAAGACCTGCCTTGAACATCAGCACTATTCAAAACATTCCGTACTGTCTGAACACTTACTGTCTTGTTACATGTTGTTGCGATGTCAGTAACTAAAGAGGCAGCACTTTTTGTAGCTTTCTTTTGGACTAAATGTATGATGGCTCTTTTCTCTCGATATGTGAGTTTTCATGGGCGACTAGATCTTTGCTTGTTTCGTGTGGATCTTTGTTCTCTGTGTTTATGTATTAGACCTTACACTGGGTGTTCAGTTCAAAGTGTGTCATGGCTTGCTGTATGCCGTCATATGGCTAGTCGATGAGCCTAGAGAATTCAATCTTCCTACACTTCCGCAGAGGTGTATTACCTATGTGTCAGAGAAGTTGCATAGCAAGTACGGCGTTCATTCTGAAGAGTACTTACTGATATGTACGGTAACACATGTAGTGGCAGGAATGTGAACTGTTTGGAAACATGTACTGAGGTGGGTTTTTTTCTTATTGTCGGGATATGGGGAGAGGGTTATGACGATTTCTTACGTATTTGTTGACATTAACTTCGACGGTCAACATGGACACGGGAGCATTTGATTTGTATTGTGGAATGTTGCCGTACGCAACCGATGATAACAAATACCCAGCGTACGACTTGGCCGCGCAAAACACAGTTCGAAAGAGGTTATGGTAGCACACAGACAGTACAGACCGCCATCTGTTGCTACGACGTTCAAGTTATAGCGTACAAGTTCTCAAGTTCAGATTGAATGCCTTGATTAATAGGCAACTTCTCTGACATAAAAGCTGAAACTAGCTTCAAATCTCTTGACTCACAACAGTGACGTCATGACACACTTTGAAATGAACACCCAGTAGTAGAGAAGCTTATTGAATTCTATTCAGTATTTGTGGGAATATCTTCGAAGGGAAAGGGCCAAGTGCCGCCCATCTAATAAGGAAGAGTTTAACATTTAAGCAGTCGCGTGGGGATCATGTTGACTCCCAGTACGATATGGTACTAATGTTACAAAATAGTTCGCGAGTACTTAAGTGTTAAGAGGGTTCTTAGATGTGTAATCTGAAATTTCCCCTGAAACGACGAGAAATTTGGTTCATTCAATGCCGAGACGTCTGGAAGCTGTCATCCGTGCTAATGGCTTGCATACAGGATACTGAAAATACATTACAGAGACCTATTTGGGCTTATATGCATTAGTATAATGTGCCAATACTTTTTTTGAAATCAGAAAATTGATTTTCTTTTGTAAATAATTATTTTGTGTCGTTGTTGTGATTTCTGTGAAAGATTTTTAGTTTTACATTATATTAAGAAAAACTGTTTATATTATTAACTAGTGGCTTATGCAGCAAATGCTGCAAACTAAGTTCACTAGACGTTCAAATACATTTTTTTCAGATTTATTTTCAGTGAAGAATACCAGACATTTTGAAAGTTATTTGCTTCCATAATAATGAAATATACCCCGTCTGAATGTTTTTTTTATGCCAAATACTTTTTCTTGAACTTATCCACCTTCAGTTTTTGAGCTTCAACGCGAAAACGCAAGTAACAATGTCAGGACGATCAGTGGGTTTTTCATGTGGGAGTAAAGCGATAGCTATTTCAGGTCATTGTGGATTGTAGGTGAAAGTTAAAAAAAGTCAGGTTTGTTATGTTTTCGGACAATAGACATAGCATCTTGGTATAGCTGCTGCATGTAGAGCTTGAAATGTAGAGGGTAAAATCATTTTATCCTGCTAAGAGATCTTGCCGAAATGATCATGAGACTACAAATTTTGTAGGCCTCTTATTTTATCATTAAGTAATACCTTTTGGTCTTTCCTTAGGAACTGTAATTTTTGTGCTCTCTCGAGCCAATAGTGAAGAGAATGACGCATATAAATGTTTACACTACACCGCCAATAAGTTTATGAAAAAGACCCAACCGCATTTGGTTAATAACTATGAAAACATTTGATTTTTAATAACAATATCATTCTCTTACGGAAGTTTGGTAAGTTCACTTGTAAAATAGCCGCCACTCAGTAAATTATAGAAATGAAGATCTAAATTAATATATTCTCTACATCTACTTATATAACCCAAAAACATTTCACTTTCATATCATCAATATAGCATTAATATGTATAATTAATGAAAAATAGTCACATCATGGCATTAAATATAATAATATTTCATTTCTAATGTAATAATGTTATCAAACCACCTCAAGTTTTGTAGATTTTAATATCCAATACACAGTTGTACTCAGAAAATTACACACTGCAGAATCAGACCTGTAAATTATTTTAGCAAGTCTTGAAGAATTTTAATAACCAATTGAATTTGAACTCTAAATATGACAGGAATCTTGCAGGTCATGGCCTTCGCGTAATAGCCTATTGTTTATTGTAATGTGTGTTTTGTTTTATTCTGAAATCACGGTCGACTGCTGAAATGCAATTAGTTTTCAAAACTGACGAAAGATGAATTTTGGAAAATAGGAAAATTATGTAGGAAAACTAACGCTTCACTGAAAGTTATAATTTTTCTGAAAATCCTTGGATGCCAAGCTTCAATATGACGGGTCATTCATTAAAATCCGTTCAGCCATTTTCCCGTAATTTACATTACCAGTTCAAATTATATATATAGATAAACTTGCCCTTTATACAGGTCTTACAGAGAAAACATTGAGTGTGCCAATATGTTTTGGTGCCAGTGTATTTCGCTTTCTACAATGCAGGTCATCCGCTACAGTAAAAACTCCAGTAATACTTAACCTTATAATAATAATAATAATAATAATAATAATAATAATAATAATAATAATAATAATAATAATAATAATAATAATTTATTTATTTATTTAATCTGGCAGAGCTAAGGCCAGTAGGCCTTCTCTTCCGCCCAGCCAGACTCTAATTCTAATTAAATACATTTGCTTACATAGTTATTACCAGGGAACGGATTTATATGGACTAAAAATATATGAAATATGTAAATATATATGTAGTTATTTTTACCAAAATATGGAATTAAATATGGATTTTTACCAAAATATGGAATTAAATATGGACTTAAAATTATAAAAAAATGACTATGTACGTTAAATATTGGTACATTTTAATCAAACTAAACAAAAAATATAATGGACGTACCTTATCTTCCAATGTAGTTTCAACAAAACACAATTTTTATTGTCTGTTACCATAACAATAGGTTACAAACATTTCTTTCAAGTGCTGAAAAGTGAATCTTCTTCTATTGTCTCTGAGGATAGATTTATACTGACTAAAAGAGCGTTCGACGTCACAAGAAGTAACTGGTACATAATTCAATTTCACAATGTCTGCTGGGGATAAGTCCAAGTTAATCTTCACTGTTGATTCACCACTCATCACAGCAACAACCTTTTGTAGTTCTTCATATCCAGGGTTTTTTGAAAGTACAGTGTCCACCTTAGCTCTTACTGCATCTGCAACTTTACCTCTACCACGATTCAGTTGTTCCACAGTACTATTTATAATTTCAAAACTTTCAGATAGTGAAAGGTGCCTATTTTGGAGACTTTTGAGCGTTTTTATGATGCATGAAAATGTATGCTGAATGTGAGCTAAGTCATTCTTCACACTTATGTCACAGGTAACTGTTTTCGCAGTATCAATTGAGACTGCATCTTCAGAGTCCAATGCAAGGAGAACATTGTTAATAGAGTCTATATGTTCGGCATAATATTCAACTGCTTCTAGCCATGTACCCCATCTAGTTAAAATTGGCTTTGGTGGCAATGGAATTTCAGGGTACATTTCTTTCAACACGTTAACTCTACTGGGAGCTTTGAGAAATACTTTTTTCACTGATGAAATCAACAAATCTACTTTAGGGAAATTGTCTCTGACCACTTCTGCCACACGATGAAATGCATGCGCCACACAAGTAAAATGAGTCAATTTAGGATATACAACAGATAATGCTTGTCCAGCTTTGACCATATAAGGGGCAGCATCGCTAATAAAGAATAACACATTATCGTACATAATACCCTTTGGCCACAGGATACCCATAGCTTCGTTGAACAGTTTAACTATAGTTTTGTTATTGCACTTTTCTAGAACATCACAATGTAAAAGAATTCGTTCAGAATATTGTTCACTTAACAAACCGATAACTACATTACCAACAAGTCTACCTTCTTTGTCGGGAGTCTCATCAATGGAAACCCAAATTGAACTATCTTTAATTTCATCTCTTATCTTCTGTATTGTCTCATCGTAGATGGATGGAGCATACGTCTTCCTAAGTGTTGACTCATCCGGGATTGTATGTTGAGTATATTTTTCAAGGAATTCCCTGAAGACCTTATTCTTTAGTTTGTAGAGAGCAATATCAGCAGAGATGAGAGAACGGCACAGGTCGATGTTAAACTCAGATCTTACATTCGATGTTGTTGGTTGTGTTAAAAACAATTGTCTCTGCTTGGAATTTAGTTGTTTGTTGGCCTGATGTTTACTAGTTGTAATGTGTTGTTGCACCAGGAACTTTTGTGTAGATGATACTGCACACTGACACAAATTACAAAATAATATTTTATTGTCAGTTGATAAACCATCTTCTTTAAATTCTGAAATGTAACTTGTTAGTTTTGATTTTAAATTGACTGAATGACGTACTTTTGGCATATTTACCGTCTTTATAGTATGATTTACAAAACTGAACCTATGTGTACTCTGACTGGCATTTAACTGTTGAGCTGCACAACTGAAGTCTGTTAAAAATTTTAAATTAAATTAATACAGTTTTGTAACTTACTTTCCCATTGTTGATAGGACTGCTAATTTTCAAATAACTCTGATGTTAAAGGGATTACTGAACATGTGTTTAAATCTCTATTGTTGAAATGTATTTTTAAAAGTTAATGGAATTTTGTTTTGTTTTATTGTTAAACCTAATATAATATGGACTGTTTTATATGAAATATGGAAAATATATGGAAATTAACGAAAATATGTACTAAACTCTAAAATATGGAAAAATATGGAAAATAAAAGTAGGACTTTTCAACCCTACACATTGTGAAACATAAAGATAATGAAAAATATAAATTATATTAGCTTTATAAGTAAATATGTATTTACATATAAATCCTTTCCCTGGTTATTACATTAATATCTAGATCATAAAACAACATGAAAGTAAATAATGAAAATTGGATAACTAATGTTAGTGTGACAATAATAAACATTGGTAAGAAATAGTTATAATAATAATAATAATAATAATAATAATAATAATAATAATAATAATAATAATAGTAATAATAATAACTTAGTAATAATAATAATGAGATAATTTAGATATTTATCTGTGATATATATAACAATTAAACATTGAGAAACTTGAAACAGCTATTATTGTTAACAAGAATTGTTAGAAAAATATCTCGTTAGCCTATTCTTAAATTGGTTTGATGTCTGACAGTCCCTGACATTACTCGGTAGGGAATTCCAAAGTCGAGGAACAGCCACAGTGAAAGAAGATGAATATGAGGAAGTTCAGTGGGAGGGAATGGATAATATTGAGGAGTGTTGTGATCGTGTGTCTAGGTTATATGGGTGGATAAATTTTGAAAACGAGACGCAAGATAGACAGGAGTGGAGAAATCCAATATGTGAAAGAGAAGGGATAGCCTCCTGGGATAATGTACGGTCTCTAATAATAATTGTAATGTTTTTCGAAACTACAGTATTGATAAAAAAAATGTAATTTCATACGGTTGCAAACCAAAAATCTTGACAATAATTCAGTGGCAAAGACCTTCGCCTACTCTAAAAGTCGATCACGTCAGTATGAACATACAGATTGTGGTTCTTTAATTACGTATTTTCGTTTGTCTTTTGAGGTCACTCTTTCTTTGTATGTGTTTGCGTTGCTCTTATTTGACGCAACGTCATTTCTGTAATGAGAATGACCTATGAACATTGCGACTGCGTAAAATTAGAAACTGGGTCACGGCAACTACTTCATATTGCTCGTGAAGCAACTAGAGGGCATATTACTGGAAATTATCGGAAAACTGCGGATCTGTAGATAAGACTCATGAACCTCGAAGATGAATAAAATTATTCCATCAAGGTGTGTTGAGGAAGGAAGACAAAGTAGTACGCGTATTTACATAGTAAGCAATCTTATCAAAACGCGCTGATGCTATTCGACGTACCTTTTTATTGCAATCATACACCTAGGGCATGACCCACTTATCTGTTTGATAAGAAGAGCACAACCATCAGTACTAGTCAGTGTTGCCAACCTTAGGGAAATTTCTCTAGATTTAGGGAAAACATAGGGGAAAGTACCTGAAATTGGACCGGCATGCAAATTGGACCGATCGTTTTTTCAAGTAACCTAATGCAGTACCTGCCATCTAATGGTAGATTTATGAACTACGAGCTTCCCTCATCTAATTTTGTAAATATTGTGCAGTTGGCAATCATGTAAACTTAGTAACGCAGTTTTATTTTATTTTTTTTTAAGCTTCTGATGTTATTGTCGTTACCATTGTCGTAAGATATTTAAGAAAAGACAGTTGAGTGAGGAATTTTTTATTAATACTGTGCAGTAGTATGTAGGACAATGTACCTTTTCACAAAGTTACATAAGTCTGTGCCTTTTTTAAGTTTTGTTTTATGTCTAGAGAAATAAGTTTACTGTTTCCTGCAAATTGAACCGAAAAGATTTTTTAATTGGACCGTTATTAGATTGCTGTATAATATTGTTTTTTGCTTATATAATGAAATGTATGAATCCAAATAACAATACGCGAGTGTTTCACATCAAAAGTAACAAGCAGCCCTAGTAAAGTGTAGTTTGAAATTCATCTCATAAGATACAGAGCACTAGGTACAACTTTCAGCTAAGCGGCCGTAACCTCGGAAGGCGTTCGAGTGGATCTTGGAAGATGAAATTACAGATAATTAGATAAAGGAAAGGAAAATGAAGACGGAGACGATGAAGTTGAAGAAAAATGGCAACATACGAGATAAAAATTACTACAAAGATAAAACAAAAACAATTGTGAAATAAATACAATGATGAAGACGAACATAAAGACAAAAACTTTGGTAAGATAAAGATGTACAGCAAAGGCACAGATGATGAAGATAAAAGCAAGACAACGATGAAGCAGAGTAAGACAACGACGATAAAGAGCAAGAGACAGCGATGATGCGGATGAAGGGAAAGATGAAGATGAGGATGTGGATGAACTTGAAGACGATTAGAAAATGGAAAAAAGGAAGATATTACGATGAATGAACACGATGATGAAGTCGAGTACCAAGACAACAATGATGTCAACGACCAAGACAACACTGAACCTGAGGACCAAGATAGCAATGATGTCGAAGATCAAGACAACACTGAAACTGAGAACCAAGACAACAATGATGTCGAAGACCAAAATGATGATAAAGATGGAAATGTATACCAAATACGACGATGTAACATAAATGAACACCAGAACAACGATAAAAACGGAGACATAGACGATGATGAAGATAAAACCAAGAACGTCAATGAAGATGGAGAAGATTAAAATGAATATGAAAACAAAGATTAATATAAAAAGTACATTTGTGCAAAGTGTGTTCAGTAGTTTTGTGCAAAATGTGTTAAGTGTTCAAGCATAAAATTGTTCTATAATCGTTAAAGTTAAATTCATGTAACGTCTAGCTCATTAATAAACTAAACCATGAGAATGATAAAAGTGGTCCAATTTAAAAACTCCAGGTCCAATTTAGAAGACCTTTCTTGCATATTGGACCGAGTGCAGATCATTACATTTTGTTTGGTATTGTCTAAACTGTTACTTATAACGTGTTGTAGTTTTACATGTGTGTTTTTAAAATGTCAGAGTATGTTTTGGTGATAAAGTGAAAATTTTAAGTGTTTCCGTTTTGAAAATGTTGGAAAAGGTCCAATTTGGGAGACTCTCCCCTACGCGATACAGTAGAACCTCTATTATCCTTGGTAATGAAGGGGTTGGCTGACCGGTTAATCGAAAAATCGGATAATCCGTACTATAGAAGACTTTCATAAATTAATTGTTGCATAATGCAGTTTCGGTAATTTTCTCTGTGGTCGCGTGTTTTAACATATTAGGTGAATCAGAAGTCTTAAGTATAATAGCTCTGTTAGAAAGAGTGGGTGAAGAAATAATAATGTTGAAACTGATCAGGAAGAGAAAAAGGAATTGGTTGGGTGACTGACTGAGAAGAAATTGTCTGTTGAAGGATTTACTGGAAAGAATGGTGAACGGGTGAAGAGTTTGTGGCAGAATAAGAGATCAAATAATAGACGGCATTAAGATATATGGATCATATGCGGAGACTAAGAGAAAGGCAGGAAATAGGAAAGACTGGAGAATGCTGGGTTTGCAGTGACAGAACACTATGAATTAATGGATGTCAATGACGGGTTTCTAAGGATCAACGAAACTACCTATGATGGATTTCTATGGAAAGATAGGAAAAGTATAGACCTAGGTCTCATGTTATAGATTTAATTAATTTTTTACACTTTATCCTCGTTTTTTATTAAATATCGCACAGTTGTAACTCCAATCCCGTATTCCGATGTGAGATGAACCACAGTTCCTCTTTTCCAAAACCACTCAATTATATGCACTTATCTTCGATACTTACTTAGCACAACATATTGTATTCTTTTGGCACTTCTGGAAGACGTTTTGCAGAGAAATTACACAGGTCACTCGAACAGTAGATCATAATGTGTGAGGACAAAAGCTTGTAATATCATTCTCTATTTAAAAAAATACGTACTAATGTATTGTGCAGTACTCAATATTTTTTCTGTAACAAAAATAGGAGAGAATGACAGACGGATAATCCAACAATCGGTTAATAGGGTGACGGATAATCTGGGTTCTTCTGTATAGGGAAATATGGAAACTAGGCTTGATTCCAAGGAATTTTTTTTGGATCGTGTTTCGGCATTTTGTCCCTCATAATACTTATTTCGCGATTTACACCAAATTTTCTAAACATTTTCATATAAACGAAGTTGATTTGAAAAACTTGGCGTAATAATGTCCTTTTCGCATACACCGCCTTATAAATAAACACACAGTAAGGTTCTGTGCATCAGCGGTAGATTATAGGCGACCAGCGAGAGCCGAAAGTTCGTAAAACTATGATGCCCGCCTGGTACAATCCGTCACTGATCTTCCTATCTGCTCGTACATTACTGTCTCCGTCGGGAAAGATAGAATATGGAGTTAAGGATAGTTTGCAGTGACTCAATTGAGTTATTAGCGCCCCAGTCTGGTTTACAATAAAACGAAGTAATGTTGTAGACTAGTGAATCTCTACAATAAGTCTTACATTGTTTCATAATTCCGTACCTCCCTGCTCCCTTTGTCCTCTCTCCTCTCTCTCTACCTTCTTCCCCTCTCTCCCCCTCTCTTTTCCTCCTTCTCTCTCTCTCTCTCTCTCTCTCTCTATATATATATATATATATATATATATATATATATATATATACAGGATGTTTAAAAAATACGGGGCATAATTTCAGGTATATATTTCCCACATGTAGACAATCAAAATATTCATTACAACATTTGTCCGGAAATGCTTTATTTCCGAGTTATGGCCTTCACAACATTGAAATTCACCGGAACGTTTTTCTTTCCGCAGGTCGTTGCCGTCAAAGGAGACATTAAGAGGACACTCTGACAGTTCATTCCGAGGCGAAGGTTACGTTTAGTGTTGTGTAGGCGTTAGACTGTGCGACATGTATTCAAATCAAGAGCTGGCAGAGATACACTTCATGTACGGTAAGGCGGACGGCAATGCTGCGTGGCTCGTCGTTTGTACCAGGAGAGGTACCCACATCGACAATGTCCAGATCGAAAGACATTTGTACGTCTCCATTACCGTCTGTGCGAGTATGGATAATTTAACTCGATGGATAGGTAGAGGTGGCCCAATTGCTTGGCCTCCACGCTCACCTGATCTGAACCCTCTCGATTTCTACTTGTGGGGCCATTTAAAATCATTGGTTTATTCGTCTCCGGTGCCTGATTTGGAATCCCTTCGGAATCGAATTATGGCATGTTCTGAGGACATACGCAGTACTCCTGGAGTTTGGGATCGTGTTCGCAGGTCAATGAGACATCGATGTGAGGTCTGTATTCAAGCGGGAGGTGGACATTTTGAACATCTTTTGTAATGGCAACGACCTGCGGAAAGAAAAACGTTCCGGTGAATTTCAATGTTGTGAAGGCCATAACTCGGAAATGAAGCATTTCCGGACACATGTTGTAATGAACTATTTTGATTGTCTACATGTGGGAATTACATACCTGAAATTATGCCCCGTATTTTTGAAACACTATATATATATATATATATATATATACTGTATACAGTATTTAATACTTAAAGACAAAATGTAGAGTTTTTATCAGTTTCTTTGACAATTTTCAGGTTTGCTTCTGGTCACAAAAAAAAGTAACTCATTACCTCAAAAATATTTATTATCTTTCTAAGAACAGGTCAGATATTGCGTGTCTGGTCATAACTTCCTTGTCTACGTGTAGTAGCCTAATTACAAGATGGAAATACGAGGGCTTCATGATCATCAGGGTGCCATCTCTATCAAACTTGTAGACACAGTGTTGAAATTAGTCCACGATTCCAGCTAATCGATGATAGCCGATCATCTCCCGGATACGCAGCAGCATTGCCGTGCAAATCGATGACACAAATGGCTTATAGTTGTAACTGCCATGTCGCATGTGACGTCGCATTAAACGAGAAAATTGTTATGCAATGCCAAAGTTCGGAGAACTAACGATCCATTTTATTTCATTGCTTTCTACACGTCATGATTAACAAGTAGCCGTATGAACGTGTAGGCTAAGGAGGATTTCAGAGATTCATATAATGTCGTCATTTAGCTTCATTGCCTTGCTGAGTTTTACAAGATGTGTCTCACTTCATTTATTAAAAAAAAAATCTGGAAACCGATTCTCTCTCTTGCAGCTTCACAATATATATTTTCTGGTTATGCTTCGTAGTATAGGAAAGTATTAGGGCCTAAACCTGAGCGGGTCTAAGAATTCTCGTCACCGGAGATATCGTAATTAAACCTTCTTGTAATCGATTTCATTTTAGTCACCGGCGTTATGGCCACCTGTTACATTTTAGTCACCGGTGTTGTCGTCACCGATTACATTTAATGCTTTGTTAATGTTTTATTGGAAAAAAAATAATAATAGGCCTATTTAAATGTCATTGTAAGGTTGTTTCCGTGATTACACATATAACTATAATGAGATTTAAATTCATTGTAAGGTTGTTTCCGTGGTTACGCATAGAAGTATAATGAGATTTAAATTCATTGCAAGGTTGTTTCCGTGATTACACATATAACTATAATGAGATTTAAATTCATTGTAAGGTTGTTTCCGTGGTTACGCATATAAGTATAATGAGATTTAAATTCATTGTAAGGTTGTTTCCGTGGTTACGCATATAAGTATAATGAGATTTAAATTCATTGTAAGGTTGTTTCCGTGGTTACGCATATAAGTATAATGAGACTTAAATTCATTGCAAGGTTGTTTCCGTAGTTACGCATATAAGTATAATGAGATTTAAATTCATTGTAAGGTTGTTTCCGTGGTTACGCATAGAAGTATAATGGCATTTAAATTCATTGTAAGGTTGTTTCTGTGATTACACATATAACTATAATGAGATTTAAATTCATTGTAAGGTTGTTTCCGTGGTTACGCATATAAGTATAATGAGATTTAAATTCATTGTAAGGTTGTTTCCGTGGTCACGCATGTAAGTATAATGAGATTTAAATTCATTGTAAGGTTGTTTCCGTGGTTACGCATATAAGTATAATGAGATTTAAATTCATTGTGAAGTTGTTTCCGTGATTACACATATAAGAATAATGAGATTTAAATTCATTGTAAGGTTGTTTCCGTGGTTACGCATATAAGTATAACGAGATTTAAATTAATTGTAAGGTTGTTTCCGTGGTTACGCATATAATTATAATGAGATTTAAATTCATTGTAAGTTTGTTTCCGTGGTTACGCATATAAGTATAATGAGATTAAATTCATTGTGAAGTTGTTTCCGTGATTACACATATAAGAATAATGAGATTTAAATTCATTGTAAGATTGTTTCCGTGGTCACGCATATAAGTATAATGAGATTTAAATTCATTGTAAGGTTGTTTCTGTGGTTACGCATATAAGTATAATGACATTTAAATTCATTGTGAAGTTGTTTCCGTGATTACACATATAAGAATAATGAGATTTAAATTAATTGTAAGGTTGTTTCCGTGGTTACGCATATAAGTATAATGAGATTTAAATTAACTGTAAGGTTGTTTCCGTGGTTACGCATATAACTATAATGAGATTTAAATTCATTGTAAGGTTGTTTCCGTGGTTACGCATATAACTATAATGAGATTTAAATTCATTGTAAGGTTGTTTCCGTGGTTACGCATATAAGTATAATGAGATTTAAATTCATTGTATGGTTGTTTCCGTGATTAAACATATAAGAATAATGAGATTTAAATTCATTGTAAGGTTGTTTCCGTGGTCACGCATATAAGTATAATGAGATGTAAATTCATTGTAAGGTTGTTTCCGTGGTTACGCATTTAGTATAATGAGACTTAAATTCATAGTAAGGTTGTTTCCGTGGTTACGCATATAAGTATAATGAGATTTAAATTCATTGTAAGGTTGTTTCCGGGGTTACGCATATAAGTATAATGAGATTTAAATTCATTGTGAAGTTGTTTCCGTGATTACACATATAAGAATAATGAGATTTAAATTCATTGCAAGGTTGTTTCCGTGGTCACGCATATAAGTATAATGAGATTTAAATTCATTGTAAGGTTGTTTCCGTGGTTACGCATATAAGTATAATGAGATTTAAATTCATTGTAAGGTTGTTTCTGTGGTTACGCATATAAGTATAATGAGATTTAAATTCATTGTGAAGTTGTTTCCGTGATTACACATATAAGAATAATGAGATTTAAATTCATTGTAAGGTTGTTTCCGTGGTTACGCATATAAGTATAATGAGATTTAAATTAATTGTATGGTTGTTTCCGTGGTTACGCATATAACTATAATGAGACTTAAATTCATTGTAAGGTTGTTTCCGTGGTTACGCATATAAGTATAATGAGATTTAAATTCATTGTAAGGTTGTTTCCGTGGTTACGCATATAAGTATAATGAGATTTAAATTCATTGTGAAGTTGTTTCCGTGGTTACGCATATAAGTATAATGAGATGTAAATTCATTGTAAGGTTGTTTCCGTGGTTACGCATTTAGTATAATGGGACTTAAATTCATAGTAAGGTTGTTTCCGTGGTTACGCATATAAGTATAATGAGATTTAAATTCATAGTAAGGTTGTTTCCGTGGTTACGCATATAAGTATAATGAGATTTAAATTCATTGTAAGGTTGTTTCCGTGGTCACGCATTTAAGTATAATGAGATTTAAATTCATTGTGAAGTTGTTTCCGTGGTTACGCATATAAGTATAATGAGCAGGGAAAGGATTTATATGTAAATACATATTTACTTATAAAGCTAATATAATTTATATTTTGCATTATCTTTATATTTCACAATGTGTAGGGTTGAAAAATCCTACTTTTATCTTCCATATTTTTCCATATTTTAGAGTTTAGTACATATTTTCGTTAATTTCCATATATTTTCCATATTTCATATAAAACAGTCCATATTATATTAGGTTTAACAATAAAACAAAACAAAATTCCATTAACTTTTAAAAATACATTTCAACAATAGAGATTTAAACACATGTTCAGTAATCCCTTTAACATCAGAGTTATTTGAAAATTAGCAGTCCTATCAACAATGGGAAAGTAAGTTACAAAACTGTATTAATTTAATTTAAAATTTTTAACAGACTTCAGTTGTGCAGCTCAACAGTTAAATGCCAGTCAGAGTACACATAGGTTCAGTTTTGTAAATCATACTATAAAGACGGTAAATATGCCAAAAGTACGTCATTCAGTCAATTTAAAATCAAAACTAACAAGTTACATTTCAGAATTTAAAGAAGATGGTTTATCAACTGACAATAAAATATTATTTTGTAATTTGTGTCAGTGTGCAGTATCATCTACACAAAAGTTCCTGGTGCAACAACACATTACAACTAGTAAACATCAGGCCAACAAACAACTAAATTCCAAGCAGAGACAATTGTTTTTAACACAACCAACAACATCGAATGTAAGATCTGAGTTTAACATCGACCTGTGCCGCTCTCTCATCTCTGCTGATATTCCTCTCTACAAACTAAAGAATAAGGTCTTCAGGGAATTCCTTGAAAAATATACTCAACATACAATCCCGGATGAGTCAACACTTAGGAAGACGTATGCTCCATCCATCTACGATGAGACAATACAGAAGATAAGAGATGAAATTAAAGATAGTTCAATTTGGGTTTCCATTGATGAGACTCCCGACAAAGAAGGTAGACTTGTTGGTAATGTAGTTATCGGTTTGTTAAGTGAACAATATTCTGAACGAATTCTTTTACATTGTGATGTTCTAGAAAAGTGCAATAACAAAACTATAGTTAAACTGTTCAACGAAGCTATGGGTATCCTGTGGCCAAAGGGTATTATGTACGATAATGTGTTATTCTTTATTAGCGATGCTGCCCCTTATATGGTCAAAGCTGGACAAGCATTATCTGTTGTATATCCTAAATTGACTCATTTTACTTGTGTGGCGCATGCATTTCATCGTGTGGCAGAAGTGGTCAGAGACAATTTCCCTAAAGTAGATTTGTTGATTTCATCAGTGAAAAAAGTATTTCTCAAAGCTCCCAGTAGAGTTAACGTGTTGAAAGAAATGTACCCTGAAATTCCATTGCTACCAAAGCCAATTTTAACTAGATGGGGTACATGGCTAGAAGCAGTTGAATATTATGCCGAACATATAGACTCTATTAACAATGTTCTCCTTGCATTGGACTCTGAAGATGCAGTCTCAATTGATACTGCGAAAACAGTTACCTGTGACATAAGTGTGAAGAATGACTTAGCTCACATTCAGCATACATTTTCATGCATCATAAAAACGCTCAAAAGTCTCCAAAATAGGCACCTTTCACTATCTGAAAGTTTTGAAATTATAAATAGTACTGTGGAACAACTGAATCGTGGTAGAGGTAAAGTTGCAGATGCAGTAAGAGCTAAGGTGGACACTGTACTTTCAAAAAACCCTGGATATGAAGAACTACAAAAGGTTGTTGCTGTGATGAGTGGTGAATCAACAGTGAAGATTAACTTGGACTTATCCCCAGCAGACATTGTGAAATTGAATTATGTACCAGTTACTTCTTGTGACGTCGAACGCTCTTTTAGTCAGTATAAATCTATCCTCAGAGACAATAGAAGAAGATTCACTTTTCAGCACTTGAAAGAAATGTTTGTAACCTATTGTTATGGTAACAGACAATAAAAATTGTGTTTTGTTGAAACTACATTGGAAGATAAGGTACGTCCATTATATTTTTTGTTTAGTTTGATTAAAATGTACCAATATTTAACGTACATAGTCATTTTTTTATAATTTTAAGTCCATATTTAATTCCATATTTTGGTAAAAATCCATATTTAATTCCATATTTTGGTAAAAATAACTACATATATATTTACATATTTCATATATTTTTAGTCCATATAAATCCGTTCCCTGATAATGAGATTTAAATCCATTGTAAGGTTGTTTCCGTGGTTACACATATAAGTATAATGAGATTTAAATCCATTGTAAGGTTGTTTCCGTGGTTACGCATATAAGTATAATGAGATTTAAATCCATTGTAAGGTTGTTTCCGTGGTTACACATATAAGTATAATGAGATTTAAATCCATTGTAAGGTTGTTTCCGTGGTTACGCATATAAGTATAATGAGATTTAAATCCATTGTAAGGTTGTTTCCGTGGTTACACATATAAGTATAATGAGATTTAAATCCATTGTAAGGTTGTTTCCGTGGTTACGCATATAAGTATAATGAGATTTAAATCCATTGTAAGGTTGTTTCCGTGGTTACTCATATAAGTATAATGAGATTTAAATTCATTGTAAGATTGTTTCCGTGGTTACGCACAAAAGTATAATGAGATTTAAATTTATTGTAAGATTGTTTCCGTGGTTAGTCTACACATATAAGTATTTGGCAAAAAAACTGTAGGTGTAAGGTGACGTTCTTACTTATTTTAGTTATTATCAGATTTATTGTATTGATGGAGCATCACGAAGGGGAATTTCGATTCACTTGAAGTATTAGGGGCTTTAGGGTTATTGCGAAGGTCACTCCTCGCCCAGTAAAATGAAGAAAGTGGAGGATTTAGACGAAGGATTAGTGGGATGCAGAACGATACCCTGATTATAAGGAAGAAGGTGATGTTTTTACATACTTCAGAGCCATCGGACACAATTTGGGTGGCAATTTTGAAACATAAATCATATAACATTTTATGCTGCGTGGCAATTTTGAAACATTAATCACATATCATTTTATACAGTGTACCTATGGATATTCTACTTGTCAAAATAAATTATTATTTATAAATACATGTCTACTTGTGACCAAAATATCGGGTTACCAAAAAGTCGAAGTGACCAAAACACCTAGTGACAAAATTGCAGTGACTAGGTAGTATAATGACGAGAGTATCGGTGACGAGAATTCCGCTTCCCAACCAGAGCAATGGTTCCCAACGTTTTGAATGTCATGGACCTCTTCAAGTCCATAGGCTATTACATTTTGCATAACTTATATCCATAAGCATGTTTTATTCATTAAATACAGGGACATCATTTTATTTTTACTAACATTTTTAATATTAATCTGGCTATACCTTTAGAGAACCGGAAACACCGTTTGCTACCTCCTTCCACGACTGGAGTTCGATGATACTGGCGTAATATACAAACAGATCACTTTACTAGGTATAGGGGAAGAAAAGTAGTTCAGCCATTTATGTAGACTAGGAAATATCTCAATTTTGAGTTCGATAATTTTCATTAGGTTTTTGTTTAATCAAAATGCAGTACGATATTAAGAATAAGTGTTTTTACTCACGAACTGAGTTATCCACGCGAACGTATTCATTATGCAGTGTATATTATACTGTCTACAGCACATTAGCGTACACTATAGAGAATGAAGTTAAATTGAAAAATAATCATAATATGGATATTTAAACACATTTTTTAAAATGGTGGCCGTTCATTTCGATACAGGCTTCAGTTCTTTTGTGCATATTATCGCACTATAGACTATTGCATCTAACTCCAATTGCCAGTTTCGTCCTTCGTGCTAGTAACTCATGTTGAAATAATTCTGTACCTACTCTATAAAAGAGTACCTTACGTACTGTAAATTCAATCTTCACTTCTGCCCGCCCGCACAGATAAAATTACTCAGACATGCTATCTACTGTCCGTCCAAGTGGTTATGCCGCAGGATAGTAGAAAGGGGGGAAATCACGTGACAGTTAATTACTTAACGAGGCCCTTTTATTTAAGTTATTTTAAACAGTTGTATAATATTACGCAAACGACCAATTCCTAACAGAAATTAATGTTTTCAGAAAAGAGCTAAGGCAGCCCAGCTTTTACAGAGGGGCGAGCAGAAGCGTGTGGGGGAAATCGGGATGCGACGTAGGCAAACGGACAGTACCTGTGAGAAAATATGATTGAATATTGAAAGCTCTTTCGTCACTGGAAAACGTGAACATATTTCTGGAACGTAGTATACTCACTAACTTAGTGCTGTTTACTATATGCGGTCTTGATTCTGTGTGGAGGACAGTTGGAACTTGATTAGTAGAAGGGATGGGAGTGAAGTACATTAAAAAACTCAGGTACAATAAAAATTGAAGTAAAAATAAAATGATGTCCCTGTATTTTCATAATGTATTGAATTAAACATCTTTAATAGAATGGTAGCGATTTTAAATTTTAGTTATAGCTATTGAATATACAGTAATCTGAAAATACATAAATACAAATATCAGAATTAGACGTGTCCTGGAACTTGACATTTTCAACATTTCGGTACTACTACAGGTTCCATCATCAAGGCAGATAAGTAAGCCCAGAGTGGGGTTCGCCTACTCTGTTGAGCTCGCTAAGCCAGACTAATCTTGACAACTGAGCAATGGTTTTAATTGGCTATTGTTTATATAGGAAACTAATTGCTGGAATCAAATGAGATATTCGGAAGAATATAAAGAAATACAGGGACATCATTTTATTTTTACTTCAATTTTTATTGTACCTGAGTTTTTTAATGTGCTTCACTCCCACCCCTTCTACTAATGAAGTTCAACCGTCCTCCACACGGATCCAAGACCGCATATACAGTCATAGTAACCTTACGGTCATAGTAAACAGTACGTTCCAAAAATATGTTCGCATTTTCCAGTGACGAAAGAGCTTTCAATATTCAATCATTTTCGCACAGGTACTGTCGTTCATTTGCCTACGTTGCATTCCGGTTTTCCCCACCTGCTTCTATTCGCCTCTCTATAAAGGCGAGTGGCTGGGCTGTCTTAGCTCTTTTCTGTTAACATTAATTTCTGTTAGGAATTGGATGTCTACGTAATATTATACAACTGTTTAAACTAATTTAAATAAAAGGGCCTCGTTAAGTAATTAACTTTCACGTGATTTCCCCCCTTTCTACGACCCTGCGACATAACCACTTGGACGGACAGTAGATAGCATGTCTGAATAATTTTATCTTTTCGGATCAGGGAGAAGTGAAGATTGAATTTACAGTACGTAAGGTACTCTTTTATAGAGTAGGTACAGAATTATTTCAAAATGAGATACTAGTACGAAGGACGAAATTGGTAATTAGAATTAGGTACAATCGTCTATAGTGCGATAATATGCACATTAGAACTGAAGCCTGTATCGAAATTAACGGCCACCATTTTCAAAAATGTGTTTAAATATCCATATTATGATTATTTTTCAATTTAACTTCATTCTCCATAGTGTACACTAATGTGCTGTAGGCAGTATAATATACACTGGATAATGAATACGTCCACATGGACAGCTCAGTTCGTAAGTAAAACACTCATTGTTAATACTGTACTGTATTTCGATTAAACAAAAACCTAATGAAAATTATAAAACTCAAAATCGCGATATTTCCTAGTCTACATAAATGGATGAACTACTTTTCTTCCCTCCTATACCTAGTAAAGTGATTTGTTTGTATTTTACGCCAGTATCATCAAACTTCAGTAGTGGGAGGGGGTAGCAAACGTGTTTCCGGTCTCAACCGTTGATTCAAAGGTATAGCCAGTTTAATATTAGAAATGTTAGTAAAAATAAAATGATGTCCCTGTATTATAATAAAGAGTATGTGAAACGAAATTATAAATAATTAATTATGGATTAATGAAACCAATTTTAGCATACATGAGAAGACATCTGAGCATTATGTTACAAAAAACACTATGTAATATGATGTAACAGGTACCCAAGGGTATATCCAAATCAATATGGCGTGTGTTCCTATGCAGATCGGTTTGGGAATATATGACAATTTCAGTAGTACAAATGGATCAAATAGATCTGATAGGAGATCAATAAGTAATTGATTAACATAATCCAAACATAATAGACAACATCATAAGAAAGACAAAACAAAAACTTAACAAACACAAAAACACGCAAAACACAACACAAACACAAGAACAGAAGAAATACATCACACTAACATATGAAAACAAAAGCACACATAAGATCGCATCTTCATTCAGAAAGCAGAAATACAACATAGCATACAGAACAGAAAACACACTACAAAGACATCTCAACACACAAAAACACAAACAAATAAATACGACCACACAGGTGTATACAAACTCACATGTAATAGTTGCGACAAGTTCTACATTGGACAGACAGGCAGATCATTCCAAACACGCTACAAAGAACTCAATAAAGCAATAACCAGAGGACACAATACATCTACATACTCCGATCACATAACCAATGCTAACCATACATACAATAACATAAATGCGGACATGGAAATCCTACACATACGACCCAAGAACCAAAAACTCAACACACTAGAACAATACGAAATATACAAACACACTAAAACACACCCCGATCAAATTCTCAGCACACAGATCAATTTCAGTACACACACACTATTTGACTCCACTTTTCAACAATCAAATGCACCCACATAACAGGCAGAGAAGTACGAGATGACGCCGAGATCTAGTAGGCTCTGAGGATGGTGCGATGAAGCACCGAAACAGCGGTAAGCCGCACAGACTTACATAATTAACACGAGTAAGTCCGGTAGTTAATCAATTACTTATATTCAAGTGTTAAAAGTAGTGTACGCAAGATTCAAAATGGAAAATCAATAAGCTTGCAATACCGTCACGCGGGGTGACTTTGTGCCATGAGGGTGACTTTGTGCCATTCGAGCATTTCATAAAAAAAAAACGTAAGGAAGTAGTCTTTGAAACCGTCACAAGGTTTTAAAGACTACTAAACGTAAGGAAGTAGACTTTAAAACCTTGTCACGCTCTTAAAGAATACTTCCATACGTTTTTCGCGAATGGCACAAAGTCACCCCGCGCGACGGTATGTGGAATGCAAGTTTGCAATATTGTAGGCCTATCACTTACCTTGTGTGGTTGTAACTGCTTCCTTTGCTGCGAGGGATCTTCGACTAGTAGGCCTATGTGTCGAAAAATAGAATTAGTATTTCTGACACATTATTCGTAGACTTTTTTGAATTCTGAAAGCAATTTTATGATGATCTACTGTTCATAATTTATTAAAGCCGATAGTAAGGAAAGCGAACGTTTATATGCAGCAGAATTCCGTCCACCAGTCGTGAGGCATATCTGCGGGCAACTGGACTGAAAGCCCGTTGTTTTGAAGTGCTACGCGTGTTGTACTACAAATTTCGTTTGTTCACTCGGCATTTCTACTGGGGCTGACCCATTCAAAAACCACAATTCTGCGGGGAGCCGCAGACAAAAGAGAGACGAGTCCGCGTGTCAGAGGTCGCACGGGCTTGTTCAGCCCATTGTCGCAAGTTCCTGGAGGATTACAATGGTCGCTCTGCGTCAAATCAGAAAAGCTGCACCCCTCCGCACCTGACTTCGCATACGCACTCGCTTTTGCTTCCTCGTCACACCAAGTATGGAAAGAAAAACGTTATAATGCTGCAAAAATCCATTTCGGGATTTTGATTCACTCAGCACTCCTGCAAAACCAATAATACTGAAAGCCAGATATTTCAATTTATTTACTTCAGATCTCCTTATTATCCTCCTCTTAAAGAAAGTATTTTGAATGTTATATAGCCTAAAATCATGTATTGTGGATCCCTATCACCACGACATGGCGCGTCCTCAGGTTGCGGATAGAGGAGACGGCCTCCAGATATGGAGGGTAGCTGCGAATATATTGAATAAGCAGTCGCGGACAGCCGATAAGGGGTGGTCCTCCAGCTTGGGGGTTGGGCGAAGGGCTAACAACCCATCACCGTAAAAAACAGCTTGTTACGAAACCTAACAATAAGAGCTGCACGCATTTTATACTTCACCTGATATAATTAGGAACATAAAATCCAGACGTTTGAGATGGGCAGGACATGTAGCACGTATGGGCGAATCCAGAAATGCATATAGAGTGTTAGTTGGGAGGCCGGAGGGAAAAAGGCCTTTGGGGAGGCCGAGACGTAGGTGGGAAGATAATATTAAAATGGATTTGAGGGAGGTGGGATATGATGATAGAGACTGGATTGATCTTGCTCAGGATAGGGACCAATGGCGGGCTTATGTGGGGGCGGCAATGAACCTCCGGGTTCCTTAAAAGTCAGTAAATAAGTAAGTATATAGTCTAAAATCTAAGTCGGAACTAACTTATTTTACATAACAATTTTCATAGATATAGGTTCAGCCATTTTCCAGTGAAAAAGTAACAAACATACAGACAGAGAGAGAGAGAGAGAGAGAGAGAAAACTTTCAGAAATGCGATTTTCGGTCTCGGGATAGTTCATTATACATTATTGTTTTTGCAAAAACGAAAATTACCATAAAAAATTAGGTTACAGTCTTATTATTATTATTATTATTATTATTATTATTATTATTATTATTAAATGTTGCCATAAAAATTACTTATATTCACTAGTTGATACCTGACGATAGTAGGCCTACCTCTCGTCTCTTGAGGTTCGCAATATTCTGTTAAATTCCACAGGCTCTTATGTTGCATCGTTTCGCTTGACGGTTTCTGACTTTTTTTTTAACCTTGGGGATTTAATTGAAGTGAATTTTTTATGGCAGGCAGAGTAACTATCTCATGCCCCCATGTTTTAGATTGCTACCAGTGCACTTCATTAGAACCAGGTACCCAGTTTCGAAGCCGTTAGCCCTGTGAACTTACAATATAATTATTTTCCCCTATTATCATAGTACAGGGTTGTTATCTAAGAAATTAGCAAGTTCTTTGTGATAGTAGAAGAGAAAGAGTGGGGGAAGGGAAGTGGTCCGTGGCCCATTTCTTTTAGGGCTCATCCCGACATTTGTCTTATTACTCAAGGGAAACCACGGGAAAACCTTGAGCAGGATGAGGTGTCGTACTGACGACAAACCAATTGACTACAATGGGGTCTGAATATGTTGAGGTGGGAGGTTGTCTTTTAATCATTATTTAAAGTACTGAAACATTAAAAATACATAATAATTATACAAAGCATCTATGCAGCCAATAACGTGATGACCCTGAAACAGAGAAATAACATTATTAGTGCATTAATAGATTTATGTCTGTCTGTAGAGTCAAGTGGTTGTTTAGTGTTCAAGTTGCTATTCGTCTTGTACGTTGTCGTTCCAAGCTAGAGGGTGGAGTACGCTCTTAGGTCGTTTGTGCTTATCTAAAGCAGGGTTGTAGTTACCCAGGGAAGAGATTAGCGGGTTGTTGCTGCTGTACGACTTGGTGTACGTGCAGAAGGCTTGATTTGAGGTATATTCTTGAATTGTCCAAATTTCTAGTTCCGTATGAATCAATCTAACTGGTTTAACTCTAGGTAGTCCTGTAATGAATCTTAAAAGCTTGTTTTGGAAAACCTATAATTTCTAAAGAACTGTAATAGGTGCGTGTCCCCAAGCTGGACAAACATATAATATTATACTTACTTACTTACAAATGGCTTTTAAGGAACCCGATGGTTCATTGCCGCCCTCACATAAGCCCGCCATTGGTCCCTATCCTGTACAAGATTAATCCAGTCTCTATCATCATATCCCACCTCCCTCAAATCCATTTTTATATTATCTTCCCATCTACGTCTCGGTCTCCCTAAAGGTCTTTTTCCCTCCGGTCTCCCAACTAACACTCTATATGCATTTCTGGATTCGCCCATACGTGCTACATGCCCTGCCCATCTCAAACGTCTGGATTTAATGTTCCTAATTATGTCAGGTGAAGAATACAATGCGTGCAGTTCTGCGTTGTGTAACTTTCTCCATTCTCCTGTAACTTCATCCCGCTTAGCCTCAAATATTTTCCTAAGCACCATATTCTCAAACACCCTTAACCTATGTTCCTCTCTCAGAGTGACAGTCCAAGTTTCACAACCATACAGAACAACCGGTAATATAACTGTTTTATAAATTCTAACTTTCAGATTTTTTGACAGCAGACTAGATGATAAAAGCTTCTCAACCGAATAATAACACGCATTTCTCATATTTATTCTGCGTTTAATTTCCTCCCGAGTGTCATTTATATTTGTTACTGTTGCTCCAAGATATTTGAATTTTTCCACCTCTTCGAAGGATAAATCTCCAATTTTTATATTTCCATTTCGTACAATATTCTGGTCACGAGACATAATCATATAACTTACTTTGTCTTTTCAGGATTTACTTCCAAACCGATCGCTTTACTTGCTTCCAGTAAAATTCCCGTGTTTTCCCTAATCGTTTGTGGATTTTTTCCTAACATATTCACGTCATCCGCATAGACAAGCAGATGATGTAACCCGTTCAATTCCAAACCCTGCCTGTTATCCTGAACTTTCCTAATGGCATATTCTAGCGCGAAGTTAAAAAGTAAAGGTGATAGTGCATCTCCCTGCTTTAGCCCGCAGTGAATTGGAAAAGCATCAGATAGAAACTGACCTATATGGACTCTGCCGTATGTTTCACTGAGACACATTTTAATTGATCGAACTAGTTTCTTGGGAATACCAAATTCAATAAGAATATCATATAATACTTCCCTCTTAACCGAGTCATATGCCTTTTGTTTTATACAAAATCAAGGCTGTATGTATGTTTAAATGTGTGCTTTTATTTAAAATTGGGTACAGCTCTACCATTCTAGAATTGTCAAGTCTGAGTTTCTGTTGTACGTGTTCAAGAAACGTAAGCCGTCTGTCTAGTGTTACTCCGATATATTTTACTGAAGTTTTCCACTCGATTTGTGATCCATTTATGGCTAATTTTGTATGATTTATTCCCGGTCTATTGAATTTATTCCTTCTGTTAAATAAGATTGCTTGTGCTTTGGAAATATTTAATTTAATTCTCCATCTGAGGAGCCACGGTTCAATGTCACGTAGGTGACCTTGTAGACCTTGTAGCCTGTTAATGGCCACAGTTGGGTCCACGATGCCGTGAGAAATGCCGAATCGTCAGCGTATAGCGCTAAAATACTATTGTTGAAATTTTGATTAAGGTCATTAATATAGATTTGGAAAAGTATCGGTGCCAGAATGCTGCCCTGAGGCACTCCAGCGTTAGGACAGTTGATGGAGAAACACTGAAATATATATGTGGGTGTGGTAGCGTGAAGGTTAATAACTATGTCAACCAATTAGGTACAGCAAACACTCACAAAAAGAGAGTGATATCTATTGTTATCATTCATAGGCCTATCAGAATTGAATATTGCTGAAAGCAACATTATGAGTATTTTAAGATAAACTAGACATTTTTTTACCAATGCCAGCAGGTTTTCTTATTCGACATTTCTGATCTTCTCTCCTGGCAGTGGCTTAGTTAGTTGTAACCCACTTCTGAGGTTGGGGCGCCTGGAAGACGGAGTTGCATTACCCCGATGATGTGATAGGATGATTATGATTATGTGGTGCCAGGAGAGGTCTTAAATCTAAACTTAACCTTAATTCCAGACCATGGACGAACACGGGGAAAATTCCTATGCTTTAACTTGGAATCGAACCCGGGACCTCATGAACTACTGGGTGTTCAGTTCAAAGTGTGTCATGCCTCGCTGTATGCCATCATGTGTCTAGCCGATGAGCCTAGAGAATTCAATCTTCCTACACTCCCACAAAGGCGTATTACTTATGTGCCAGAGAAGTTGCCTAGCAAGTACGGCGTTCATTCTGAAGAGTACTTACCGATACGTACGGTAACGCCGGTAGTGGCAGGAATGTGAACTGTTTGGAAACACGTACTGAGGTGAGTTTTTTCTTACTATCGGGATATGGGGAGAGGGTTAAGACGATTACTTACGTATTCGTTGACATTAACTTGGACGGTCAACATGGACACGGAGCATTTGATTTGTGTTGTGGAATGTTGCCGTACGCAACCGATGATAACAAATACCCTGCGTACGACTCGCCCACGCAAAACACAGTTCGAAAGAGGTTATGGTAGCACACAGACCGTACAGACTGCCATCTGTTGCTACGACGTTCAAGTTATACCGTACACGTTCTCAAGTTCAGATTGAACGCCTTGAATAATAGGCAACTTCTCTGACATAAAAGCTGAAATTCGCTGACTCACAACAGTCACGTCATGACACACTTTGAAATGAACACCCAGTATAGCCAGGAGCCCTGACCACTAGACCATGAGGCTGGTCTAGATTAACTAGATATTCATCATCATCATCATCATCATCGAGTTCCCAGACGTCCCGTTTTTTGCTAATGCGTCCCGTTGTCCCCGAGGAAAGTCTTCGGGACAGCTTTCCGTCCCATATTTTAGAGTTCTAAACTGAAAAAATGGAAAATTTGCAATGTCTATTCTGCATTACAAATTCTAAACATCGCACTCATCATTGTATTGTAGATGGGCTATTATGAAACAATTATTGTGAGTTATCAATTTCTCAAGATGAGTGATGGTAACACCAAACGTTTAGATGAAGTCTGGGTGGATCGTTTTAAAAGTACTGAAGGAGAACTCTCAAATTTGAAGAGGGTAGTGGAGTTCATTATGTGTATCCCTGGAACAAATGCGTGTGTCGAAAGATTATTTTCTTGCATGAACGCTCTATGGACTGATGGGAAAAATAAATTGTCTGTAAAAACATTAAAATCAATGCTTGTTGTAAAATCATTCTTCAGTGGGGATTGTGTTGCTTTTCATGACATGATTATTCAAAATAAACAGTAATTGTTAAACGAAATTAGTTTTCAGAGAAATATTGCAAGGCCAAAGCGGATTGGTTTATAAGAATATTGTCACGTGAGTAACATTGTCTTTTGTAGCTATTTCTGTAATAACAGTAAAAACAATTTGAAGGCAACTTACATAAAGAAGCTTAAACTTTATGCAAATATGTACCCTAACATTTTTTTTTACTATTTGTTTACTTACCCTTAGTTAGTAAAGTGTTAGTGTAGTAAACTTTACTACACACACCCTTTGAAAGATTGGCATAATGCGCATACTCAACATATTCAGTGAAAACTGATATGTGTCCAATATTTTTTTTTCCAATATGTCATTGAACTCTACATCATCATCATCATCATCATCATCATCATCATCATCATCATCATCATCATCATCATCATCACCATCCCAAGTCATTTTAGTCCATACAGTTTGCTACGATCTCCATCTATCGGTTCTTAGATGAACTTGTATCTAACTTTATCATGTACAGCGTGGCCCGCCGAAGTGGTGTGAAACTAGAAAAAGGGTCACAGTCCTGCCATCTATCCGCAGTATGCAGAACCGAAATTCACGTAAAATGAAGTAGGTAGGCATTGGATAATACATATTAGCTATACAGTTATTGTATTGTCAAAATTAGGAAACTCACTCTCTCGATCGTTCCCTAAACATTGATTCATGCGGTAAAGTATAGATCCACAGTAACATTATAAACTTATTTCATAATATACTATAATAGTTGTTTAGACTTATTAGGAATCAAAGGTAATGCTTTAAACTTAATAAAATCGTATCTTAACGACAGGATTCAAATAACGAAAATTGACAATTATTATTCAAGTGAACCTTTAATTTATTAATATAGGTGTTCCCCAAGGCACAGTTCTAGGCCCTATTCTATTTTTAATATATATTAATGACTTATTAAAAATTGACTTACAACAATACAATGGTGTTCACTATTCTTATGCGGATGACACAGTTTTACTTTTTGGTGGAAAAACCTGGTATGATGCATATAATAATTCAAATAATGGACTTAAATTAATAAAAAAATAGTTTGACATAAATTATCTTTCTATCAACGAAAATAAAACCATAATTATTCCATTCTCATTATCTGAAAAATGTAACAAACCTCCTACATCTACATTTAGTATTAAATTACATAATTCTGATTGTTGTCTTATACAATGTAAATGTCCGATTATTAAAGAGTCCTCTGAAGTTAAGTATTTAGGCATAATTTTCGATAATCATTTAAAATGGAACCAACACATTAATTACCTTTGTAATAAATTACGTAAAATAGTATATTATTTTGTTTTATTGAGGAATTACTTGTCAATAAGTTTATTACGTACAATATATTTAACTTTATTTCAATCGGTAATTATGTATGGAATTATAGGATGGGGTAGCTGATTTAAATCCAATTTTAATCCACTTTATTTATTACAGAAGAAAATAATTAAAATATGTCTTCATAAACCTATTGATTTTCCATCTCAAAATTTGTTTCTAGACTTTAATGTACTTGACGTAAGACAAATTTATTATATTGTATTAATAAAATTCATACATAAAAATCGAAATAATTTTTAATTTTATTCTCATAGTTACGAAACAAAAGGTATGGATTCTTTTAGATTATTTGAACCAAAATGCAACACTGTTACAGTATTTAATCATAGTAGTAATTTAGGTCCAAGAATATAAAACAAATTTATATTTAAATATCCTAATCTTGTCAATTCTAATAGTTCTAGTATTAAATTTAAAAAGTTATGTATGGATTTTATAAAAATTGAAAAATTGTAAATTTAAATTTATATACTATAATTGCAAATTGTATTGTATAATTATTAATTATAATTGTATTGTTTAATTATTCATTTCAATTCAGGAATCCGCCCGTGAGCACGAGTTCTACTCTTTCAGGGGCGAGCTAAAGTTTCTCTGTATATTTTATATTTTATGTTACAATTATTAGCAAAATAATAAATAAATAAATAAATAAATAAATAAATAAATATTGTACTTGCATTATAATGTTGCGTTATTTTTGTTTGCTTTCCTAAGTTAGATAAACATTATCACGGACCTCAAGTAGGTCTAAGTAAATGTGCATGAAAAGTGAATATTGAAGGTAATTAATCTGTTTTCGATATGTAAAGCTTGTAGAAACTACTTTTCCAACAGACTGGCTGTGAACCTCCTGATTCCAGAACTCAACAGTCTCTGTTGTCATAATTGCTTCAACTGGTAAATATAACCATAACCATATCCATATCCATATCAGTATTGTGAAGGTAACCATTTATTCACGTTAATTCGTTACTGCAACGCGCTGGGAGCGCTAGCAGCTCACTCTAGTGAGAGGTGACCGTATTTTGTTCCGTTGCCATGGTTACTAGTGTTATTTTCGGCCGTATTGATCCCAGTTCCTTTACCGCACATTGCTGGCGATTTTCATTCCCCTTTCTACCATCGAAGATATGATTTACATTAGCTTTATTTAACATGGACCATCATGCGCGCAAGGCATTGAATACATAAAAAGTCAGCCTCCCTATTATTGCGATCGAGCGGCGGGTAGTTTAAACTGGACTACTTCTTTGACAACACGACATCGTGAAGTGAAGTAGGCCTACACGAGCATTTCTGTGACGAAGACTTTGTGAAAGACAAAATCTATACTAATAATAAATCTGTAGCCGAAATTTTTCTGGTAATTTTCGATTTTCCAAAAATAATTGGTTCTAACATATATAATTAACCACCTTGAAACCGAAAATCGCTTTTTTTTTAATTTTTGTTTGTATGTCTGTCTGTCTGTATGTTTGTTACCTTTTCACGCGATAATGACTGAACGGATTTCGATGAAAATTAGAATATAAATTAAGTTCGTTGTAACTTAGATTATAGGCTATATGGCATTCAAAATACATTATTTAAAAGGGGGGTTATAAGGGGGCCTGAATTAAATATATCGAAATATCTCGCTTATTGTTGATTTTTGTGAAAAATGTTACATAACATACATTTCTTTAAAAATCATTTCCGATAAGTTTTATTCTTTGAAAAATTTTGATAGGACTGATATTTAATGAGATAAATGAGTTTTAAAATTAAAATAACTGCCATCTAAGGCCGTGTAATGAATTAAAAAACAAATGACTTCGTCTATAAGGGGCCTTGGACAGCAACAATCGAAAGCTATGAAAGATAGCCTACAGATAATGTTTCTGCGTTTCTATGAAGTAATATCTGAAGCTAAATTAACCGATTTGTATAATTAATTATTAATTCACCATTGGAAAGTGTAGTTTCTCTAGATGGACATAATGCTATAATGTTATCACAGTAACTTCTGAGTGAATCGAGGACAGGTAAGATTAAAATAGATTCTTATGCACCGAAAACTTGATAGGCTATTCTGTATATTCGTTTCCTGTATTTCCTAAACTAATTTTTATGACCAAATAAGTGGTCTCTGGATCAAAATGATCCCATTTTAATTTTTTAATTAAATAAATTTAAATTAAGTAACATAATAAACGATTTATCCTTCTATCAAACACGAATGTTCCCGGGATCAAATGTCCTATTTTAATTATATAATTACTTTATATTTATTTCTAATGGGTGCAGCGGAGCGCACGGGTACGGCTAGTGTATTAATAAAAACTTAATACTTGCAAGGTTTCACATGGAATACATTCACATCCTCTATTTTTACGTAAAGTTAACCAAGTAGAGTAGAACATGTTATTATTAACATAAACCAGGCCTCGTAAATATTTAATGGAATCGGAGATATTAAAACAGACACAGTAAAATAGGCCTGTCCTTCATAGTCAAAATAAACTACTACTACTACTGCTACTACTACTACTACTACCACCACCACCACCACCAGAACCACCACCACGACCACCACCACCACCACCACCACGACCACCACCACCACGACCACCACCACCACGACCACCACCACCACGACCAACTCCACCACGACCACCACCACGACCACCTTCACCACGACCATCACCACCACGACCACCACGACCAACACCACGACCAACACCACGACCACCAACACTACTAATAATAGTTCAATTCCGTCGCTTGTTTTTTCTATGGGATTAATAAAGTATTTTATACAGAGTGTCGTCCACACCTGTGGAGTAACGGTCAGCGCGTCTGGCCGTGAAACCAGGTGGCTCTGGTTCGAATCCCGGTCGGGGCAAGTTATCTGGTTGAGGTTTTTTCCGGGGTTTTACCTCAACCCAATACGAGCAAATGCTGGGTAACTTTCGGTGCTGGACCCCGGACTCATTTCACCGGCATTATCATCTTCATTTCATTCAGACGCTAAAAAACCAGAGAAGTTGATACAGCGTCGTAAAATAACCCAATAAAACAAATACAGAGTGTCCCAGATTATGTATACATATTTTGAAACACTATTTCTCAGCAACGAGATGCGGTAGAAATACGATTTTTGCGGTTTTGTATTTCTTAAGCCCGTACATGTTCAAAATTGCCCCTTTCCGCCACAGTACACACCCAACAACGACGTACAACAGAGCGACATACCAACTGGATTGTTGCTAATGGAATGTCATTACAAGCATGTTCAATCTGAACTCTTAGTTCCTCCAGTGTTTGTGTTTTTTTTAGCGTACACTGTATCCTTTAGAGCTCCCCATAGGTAGAAGTCTGGAGGGGTTAAATCCGGAGATCACGGCGGGATCTCCGCAGCACTTCCTCTTCGTCCTGTCCATCTCTGAGTGAGAGTGCGATCGAGAAATTCCTCACATTGCATTGACATGAAAGTGACCTGGAGTCCCGTCTTGTTGTAGGTGGTGTAAACATGACTTTTTATTTTTTTACTATGTGTTTGGACGTTAATTAAAGTTATTTTGAGCAATTAATGAAATTATGTGAAGTTATGGCATGGTTTATTATTATTTATATGTATCGGATATGTCTCGTTTCAAACACCCTATACCATTTCAAAATTTCAGTATAGAAAAAATGTTTTAAACAAAAGTTGCTTAATTTGTTTAGGATACGATGAAAGAGTAATGAAATGGAGAAAAATTCTCTCCGGCGCCGGGATTTGAACCCGAGTTTTCAGCTCTACGTGCTGATGCTTCATCCACTAAGCCACACCGGATACAACCCCGGCGTCGGATAGAATCGTCTCAGATTAAGCTCCAACTCTTGGGTTCCCTCTAGTGGCCGCCCTCTGCACTACGTCATAGATGTCTATGAACGTAGGACCGAAGTCCCCACATGTGCTGAGGTGCACTCGTTATGAGTGACTAGTTGGCCGGGATCCGACGGAATAAGCGCCGTCTTAAATCACGTAGTGATGTACGCATATCATATATATTATTTCAATGTACCGAAGTACATATGATATTTCCATGCAGATATTCTGCGTCATCATACGATGAAAGAGTAATGGAACGGAGAAAAATTCTTCTCCGTTCCATTACTCTTTCATCGTATGATGACGCAGAATATCTGCATGGAAATATCATATGTACTTCGGTACATTGAAATAATATATATTGTTTAGGATAATCAAAATATCTAAAAGATATATTTATCGTTCCATTTAAAATTCTGAAGTTACTCCCCCGGAACCCCATTTTGGGGCACGCTGAAATGTTGTCCATGAAACTATCACGAAGGACCCCTCCTATGAAAACTGTAGAAAAAGTCAGCATTTAGTTATATTGATCCATGTAAGAGATATTAGCTTGTAACACTTCATTTAGGCCACATGGTATATGAATTCGCTGATTTCAAACATTAATTGCAGGTAGAGGCAGTAAACTAAACTGGACAATGATATAGAAATATGGAAATAAGATTTCAAAGTTATTTTTTGCATATCCTAGAAATTCTCAATAGAGGCTCTTTTCGTTACCTTGCATATATCAAGCCGGTAGCTCAGTTTATCCCACACACGGTGAATCCTGTCGTTTGATGTGATTGCTGTGATGATATGGGACTGCAGATATGTTAAATTTGTCAGCAATGGTGATACAAACATAGAAACCTTGACATACTATTTCAGGTAGAAATCGTATGTCGTGAAGTCAGGGGAGCGTGGAGGCCAAGATAAGAGCTGCTCCTCATTGTTACCCATATATCAGTAGAAACTGACGGACTTTTGAAGTGAAGCGGAGCGCCGTCTTGTTGATAAATAATTAATTCGGCACTTTACTCCCCAGCTGAGGTATCAGCCTCTGTTATAACACGTCCAGGTAGGTCCACCCCAAATAGGCCTACAGAGTTTTCCCAAAAAAGGAAAAAAACCGTATATCTTGAATTTGGAAAGTGTACAGGAAACAAAGTTTTGGGGAATATGGATATGTTCCTTATAATCACGAGGGTTTCCCGTTTCACAAATTTGCACAATGTGTCTGTTAACATTCCCGCTCAAAAAAGTAATCTCGTTGCTATAAACCAATTTGTTACAGAAGTCGTCCCCTTGCATGTGATTGAGAAGTTGTTGCAGAACTCCTACCTTCGAGGTTAATCAGCGGACTGTAATGCTTGCGTAGGCGGTACGCCTTCATCTTCTGTCATTTGCGTAACCCACACCAGAGGGTTAGTTACGCGATACCCAATACTCTGCTGCCCTCCAGGTGGATTTCTGTGAATAGGGTTACCATTAGAAGAAATTCTATAAGAGGACATGGAATTTAAAATAAAAGGACAATGCTGAAAAAGAAGGACTTTTTAAAAATTTGTATGAACAAAATTAAACATAAAAACAATGGCTCACTAGTTGCTGGATCACTATTAGTCTACGGCCCAGTTTCTTCAACCTTTGTTAAAATGCACCAAACATAGCGTTAATTAACTGTAAGTTAAAGGTATGAATTGCTGTTAAAAATATTGCGTTTCTTCAACTTTACATTTCACATTTTAACATTCTGTTTGTTAACTCTCTGTTAGGACCAGAGATTCTAGAGTTTAACCATAACCTATAACCAAGTATAGGCTCACTTCTCTTTTCTGAACTCTGACAATTGCGATTCTCGCTTGTTTCCGTTGTTTGATTCAGAGAGGATAGAAGTCTTTCTATTCTCTCATGTTTGATTTCTGCTTCTTTTCTCGTCTGTATCACAATAGCGTGGAGCGGCGTATTGGTGTTGCTGTTATGAAATGGAAAACACTGGAACAAAAAGAAATCGTGGGACTAATTTCTCTTCGTTCGAAAGAAACCTTCTGCTGGAAATTATTTCGCAGTATAAACCAATTAATGAGAATAAACAAACAAACGGTTCTAAGTTGAAAGTGAAAAGTGAGGCTTGGCAGAAAATAGCCTATACCTTTGTATGAACTTCTGGTCTGTCAAATCACAGAAATCATACCCTCTGTTTATGTATTCGTGGATATCATTTTCTAAACAATCCAGATATATAAGTTCAGCATCTAACGCACCAGCCATATTTGATACTTCTATGCTAACACAGAGTTAAATTATTTAACTGCATGAAATTGGGCAGTTAAATTAACATAGGTTTTAACAGCTTGTTAGTACTAACAGTAGTTGAAAAAATGCTTCAACTGTTAAGTTTACAGTTAAAATGGAATAACACACTGTTATAATTTAACAAAGGTTGGAGAAACTGGGCCTACATCTTTACCCTACTTATCGGTGGAGCCCACTTTGTGCCCAAGAGCCTGAAGGAACCAACTTATATGTTGTAACAAATAACAATGGAACAGTTCACAGGACATGTTCTTGAAATTATATTTCGTCATGATGATACCTCTGACTGTCTCCATTAGCATGCGATTTCGTTCTTTTGTCCATTGAGCAGATATTAGGGAAAATATTCTCTCAGCACTTCCATTGTGACTTGGGATAAATAAATAGAATTGACATATTTTTAAGAGTTCTGAGAAAATTTCAGTGCTCGCACAACTATTGGGACTGAATAATCTGCACCATTGTTTAAATAAACTTAAATCTTTGTCAAAATTAACTTGATTGGCATATCTTTGTACATTTCAGAATAAAATTGATAAAATAGCTTAGAATCATGAATAGTGACATTTTTAGATTGTAAGAATTCAATGCATGTCAATAGGTCGTCATATTTTATGTTTTTAAGTGCTCCAGCTTCAACCATTGAAAGCAGTTAAATTCTTTCATAGGTTTTCACCATTTGTTTAGATATTCTATGCATAATATCGCACATTATTCAGTATTCCTATTAATTCTAGTTGAAATGCGAAATGCCGGACATTTCAATTTTTTTAATGCCTGCCGGACAGGATAAAATTATTAAAAAAGAAGACATGTCCTCCTTTTGCCGGACGGATGGTAACCCTATCTGTGCACTCCGCTGGAATTGCTCCGCAAATTGCTCGTACCACCGCCAAATAGTTTTCACATATGGTGGGTTTTTACAAAATTTCTTAAGAAAATGTCACTGTCCAGTTATCACCGATTTCGTGGAATGAAATTTTAACATAGAAAACGCTCGTTCATCATCTGTAGCCATTCCTGTAACTTCAGATTCTCTAGTGGCAGGTCGTTGTATCTGTCGGAGATGACCAGTGTGCGATGTGCACAAGCAAAAATCTTGGAGGACTGGAACAGCAAGTCTTCCCCGTCGGCCATGCTGCTGGGACAGTTCACTCGCTCACTACAGGTTTTCACAAAGTTAGCAAATTCCAAAATCAGGGAATTCATTTGCATACACGGTTCATTTCTCTATGAAAAAAATGTAATATGAGTTATATTAAATATAGCTTTGTATAAATATACGTGCCTGGAACTTGCCTTTTTCAACGTTCCGGAACTACTTAAGGCTGGTTCACAATAAACCGGAAACGAGATTCGGAACGAAAACGAAAACGGTAAAATTGTTAAAATGTGTACATTTAAATGTGAGCATTCACAATTAACGAAAAGCTTGCCGCAGCCCGGGATCGGGAATGGAGAGTTGGCCAAGTTTCAACTTTGGCGTTCACGTTTCCGATCACAGCCCACTAGATTCATTCTATTGCCATATAAAAGTTATTTTGTCGTCATATATTTTGTAGCAAGAAGACCGTGACATAACCTATGCATTATTTTGTTCTGTGTTGTGCATCATGGCGCAAGTTTTATTTGATGAGATTCTAATATTGAGTGTTGAGGAAAATCCTCACGTTTACGATAAGCGGCGCGCCTCGTATAAAGATGAGAAAATGAAGGACAATACGTGGCTTTCAATAGCTGCATCTTTGAACACCGATCGTAAGTGAATCATATTTTATTACTGTATTGGTTGTATTACACACTAGATATTCATGCTTCAATTCAATAACTACTGTTGTGTTCATTTTTGTTCTATTACAAATGTTTCTTCTCTAATTATTTTAAGTTATGGTAGACTTAAAATAGGTTGTGATAAAGATGCATGGGCATATTTATAGTACCGTACCTAATGAAATGTTTCAGTTGAAATTTCGAAGTTGGTTAACCTGTGTTTATGTTGGCTGCCTTGTACTCATGAGAGAACGCCATTGGTCAATTATACAGAAATAACATCAGAATGCGTAATATCGACTTAACATATCGTTATTGACATGCATATCGATATGCATAGTCGTCTACGTTGTCGGTTTATTGTGAATCAAAAATTTTCATATTCACGTCCTCTGCTTCTCGTTTTCATTCTGGTTCTCGTTCCCGGTTTATTGTGAACCAGCCTTTACAAGTTCCATCATCAGGACAGATAAGTTAAGACCAGCCTTCCAACTAACACTCTATATGCATTTCTGGGTTCGCCCATAAGTGAAACATGACCTGTCCCTCTCAGGATTTAATGTTCTTAGTTATGTCAGGTGAAGAATACAATGCGTGCAGTTCTACGTTGCGTAATTTTCTCCATTCTCCTGTAACTTCATCCCCCTTAACCTCTGTCCCTCTCTCGAAGCGAGAGTCCCAAGTTTCACAACCATACAGAACACTCTGTAATATAACTGTTTTATAAATTCTAACTTTCACGT
This sequence comes from Periplaneta americana, assembly GCF_040183065.1. Taxonomy (NCBI): domain Eukaryota; kingdom Metazoa; phylum Arthropoda; class Insecta; order Blattodea; family Blattidae; genus Periplaneta; species Periplaneta americana. Next base: position 208,629,981 of record NC_091117.1, on the reverse strand, counting down.
TATTTGAAAGCAGACTGGATGACAAAAGCTTCTCAACCGAATAATAACAAACATTTCTCACATTTATTTTGCGTTTGAGTGTCATTTATATTCGTTAATGTTACTGAAAGGTACTTGTGTATATATGATCATATCATGTAAAGTATACTCGTGGGTTTAAGTTCGAACTTAGGGTTAAGATACAAATTAGATTTACGGTACTTTAAATGTTATTTAAGTGATCGTGCTTCATTTAATTTAGGAAACTCCTCGTTAATATTATTATATTATTGTTATTATTATTTTATTAGACCCGTTATAATAATAATAATAATAATAATAATAATAATAATAATAATATTATTATTATTATTATTATTATTATTATTATTATTATTATTATTATTGGTGGTGGTGGTACTGGAAGTGATAGTGATAGTGGTAGTGGTAGTGGTAATTTATTATTAATTGTCATTATTGAGTGTAATTAGTTACCACTGCCACCGGGTATTTACCCATTTGCAGTGTGAATAAATACATACATACATACATACATACATACATACATACATACATACATAAGTCCACACCTGTGGAGTAACGGTCAGTGCGTCTGGCCGCGAAACCAGGTGGCCCGGGTTCGAATCCCGGTCGGGGCAAGGTACCTGGTTGAGGTTTTTTCCGGGGTTTTCCCTCAACCCAATACGAGCAAATGCTGGGTAACTTTCGGTGCTGGACCCCGGACTCATTTCACCGGCATTATCACCTTCATTTCATTCAGACGCTAAATAACTTAGATGTTGATACAGCGTCGTAAAATAACCCAATAAAAAAATACATACATACAGAAGTTGGTATGGACGACGTCAATAAATAATTGATGCTGTCTAATGAACTTACAAGTTCACAAGTGAGTTGTAAATATGGCGTTGCTGTGGGAAATGTGGACTAGGGTGGAATGAATCTATACCTGAAATTGTTTTTTATCTGTTTTCTAAATGTAATAGTTACAAAAATCTGTATTTTCACTTAACTTAGGAATGTGAAAAATATGGAGTTTCTATATTTAATTTTTGAGGTGCTCCAAGGGCTTTGAAGTTTCTTAAAATTATAATTTTTTTTTTTTTTTTTGCCTCTTTGTATATTTGTTCTATTATTTTGTTTTTCATTACATAGCTAATGAATTTCTGTAAAATCACATATTTAAACTTTATTTGAAAGAACTCTAAATTTGGATTGCAGTATACAGTATTTTTAGGGGCTCCAAAGGGACAAAATATATGCTATTTTACATAAAATATGACAAAAATTCCATTTCAGCCCATTTATTTCTTTTAGTTGGAATTTATTCTTGTTTTCTTTTTCATTTCTTTCTAAGTGGTAACCAAATCAACAGCCCCCAATTGTCATCCTTCTTTCTGTTCTTTGCTCTAGTAAAACATTCTTTCTTGTTTTGGAACACGGCGGTCTTTATCACAATTAGCCTACAGTATTAAATATATTTACATTTGCAACTGCATATATATCAAATAGTTTGTTTGCTTCTTCTTTGAATTTTGCAATGTTGTCATTTTAGTTGTCGTCACTATGTCGTTTCTTAGAAGGCTTCATTAAGTTTGTGTATTGATCATGGAAAGCACGAATCAGCTGTAATATTCTTGTATGACTGACTTTCGGAATTTATGCTTTGACCTATTTCCTTAGTTTTGATAGCAACTCTTTCTGAAATCTCTCCAACAGTAGATTCTTTTGATTTGAAGTCAGATTTTAATTCATTTTTGACCCATAGATAATATTTCATTACGTCATGATAGCCAGGTAATTGTGATGGGTTTAGCCCCTCTGCTATGCGAATACACGGTAGAAGGTCAAATTTCTCGTATTAGTATTAGAGATATTCTGATTTAAATACCCTGCAACATAAGAAGAATGAATTTACATTAATTTTCATATATTAATTATATCATACTTAAGAGTTTTGTGATTATTCCCAATTTTCTTATAAATTGAGGCTTCTGTGACACTTCAAAATGAAACAATAGGGGACCATAAATATGCAGAGTCTTTTAACATGTATTTTTTTAACATGTTCCTGGTAGAGATGGCCGATATTTCACAAACCGATATTTTGTCACAGGTATTTTTTGTCACAGATAAACCTGTGACTGATGACGCGAAATATCTGTGACAAAATATCGCTATCGAAATCTGTTCCGTATTCAGTACTCTGTGACTGATATTCGTAGGTTTGCGCGTGCGCATGATACAATAACAGCAATCTGGCGGTAGTTTCTCCATCTTATTATAAATGATGTAGTTATTACACGATTTAAATAATAACACCATTGGTTACCAGTACTTAATCTTGTGTAAAATCCTGTCTGAACAACTGTTTAGTTTTGTAATTATTTTCCATTGTTTTTCCGAATACTTATGTTTCATTAATTTTTATTCTATGACTCAATATTATAATGTTAATGCACGACTTAAAATAATTTATCCATTATATTGTGACAGCGACGTGAGATTCGAACTCACGACCAGCGTCCCGCAAGAGAGAAGATCGCGCGGAGCACTTTGGGATGGCGCGCGGCGAAGAGGGGAAAGGGCCAACGCGGCGAGAGAGTGGAGCGAGAGTGCGCACGCATCTGGTGCTGGTAGAGAGGAGAGGGCTCTGGCTTTTTCTGGAGTGCCATCTCTAGAGACGCGTGGAACCTTCGAGGCTACGTCGCTGTGGTTATAAATTACGGACGCGAAGGAACGACAGCAGTTTTTCAGTTATTCAGTCAGTGAGTAAGCCAGAGCAAGCAAGCCAGCCGGAGTTCGACTCGAGTGTGCGTCCGCATCTGCGTCAGCATCCGAAGGCCTGAGTTCGAGTGCAGTGGACCGCAGTTGGAGGGACCTGAGTTCGAGTGCAGTGGCCGCAGTTGGAGGGACCCGAGTTCGAGTACAGTGAACTGTCTCTGAAGGTCTGTGGTTCGAGATACTGTGAACTCGAGTGACTGAGATAGAAGAACTGTGAACTGAGAACTGATAGTTCTGATTTGTAAATAGTGCTTTGTAAATATTAGTTAAGATTAACAGTTCATTGTTGTTCGTACTAGTCCAAGTAAATTGTCATTGTCGTCGGTGGAGTGCTATAACGAATACTGTGTTGAGTGAAAATCCAATTGTTGACGAGAGCGTTTAAGGCGAATTGTAGAAAGGAATTATTGTTGTGACGAATAAATTACATTGTTGTTACTAATAAAATTTACAATATTATATACAATAAAAAGTATCAATTTTTAAAACGATTAGGATAATCATATAACCTCAATTTCTCCATACCCAACTACATTTAAAAATAATCAACTGGTTCAATATCTACAATATAACCTCTTAGTACATGAGGTTAACTTTCGACATGTTACTGTTCAGTTAGGTAAGTATTTATTTGTTAATGGTACATGTACATAATTTTTTTTGTTGGATTTTCCCATATAAATCACTGATGAGTGGTGTGGATAAAGAAATCGTATTCATATTTCACTGCTCTTCAATATTTCCTGTTAATTTTTATCGGTGTGACAAAATATCGGTGTAATTGATGCATATTGTGCTTACGTTTCGATATAAAATATCGGTATGACAAAATCACTGATAAAAGTCACAGATATTTAATTATCACAGTCACAGTTGTCACAGGTACTTGAAAATATCGTTTAAGCTCATCTCTAGTTCCTGGTATCCTGTTGAGATTGAGTCACTAGAGAATGTTCTCTCTCTAAAAAATCTGAACCTCAAAATTTTGTGAAAATTTCAAAATATGATGCTCTTGGGGCACTTCTAAATATTAATCTAGAGTAAATATATTTTTCATTGTTCTTTATAATATCACCCCACAACTTTTTCCTGGTATTACATTTTGATTCCGTAACTTCATGTTTTCACTCCACCCTAATGTGGAATCAGGAAGGCAGGAAAAATTAAGTACAGTATTCGAATCAGACCTTCACAAATCCTATAGAAAGCGTCGGGGGTCGAATGTACAGTAGTGGCAAAAAAAAACCGGACCGATCCTTGTAGCTGATACAAAAGAGTCCTGTGCTATGTATTGTGTCAAACTGTGGTAATTGTATTGTATTGTATTTATTAACATTCCATGGTATTCATACATGCTTACAGCTAGAATATGGAACAAGTCAAAAAACTTAATACTATTATAAAATCTTAATTTATAGTCACAGTCTAGATGAAATATATACAGACGAGATTTACAATATAGTCTACTAGTACAACACAAAGTTTTAGTATCAATTTCATGAAGTGTTATTGAATGTCATGAATTCATCTACAGAATAGAAGGCATGAGAAATTAGGTACTTCTTTAATTTGGCCCTAAATAATTTTATATTTTGAGTTTCATTCTTTATATCGATAGGGAGGCTATTAAAAATTTTTACTGCCACATAACGCACTCCTTTTTGATAGCACGATAGACTTGCCGATGGAGTATGAAAGTCATTTCTTGACGTGTATTTATGCTATGAACTGTTGAATTAGTTACAAAGTTTTCACGATTACATACGAGGAAGATTATTAATGAAAAGATTTACTGACAAGCCACGGGCATTATTTGTAGTTTTTTGAAAATAGCCCTACACGATTCTCTAGATTTGGCACCTACTATTATTCTAATTACTCTTTTTTGTAATAGAAATATATTGTTACTATCTGTGGAATTTCCTCAGAATATTATTCCAAAACTCATTACCGAGTAGAAGTATGCAAAGTATATTGTTTTTAAGGTATTGATATTTACTATCTTTTTCGTAGATCTAATAGCAAAACAACAATATGGATAGTGAAGCCAGAGGTATGTACTGCTATTTAATGTAAAAATACGCATTTGTCTTTGCCGAATAGAGGTAGAAATGTAATATTGATGCCAGATGAAAATAAAACTCTCAAAGTTTTTTCGTCTGTAAGTTTGAGGCACTGAAAGAAACAAAAGACGGTAAGAATCGAACAAATGCAATAAATTTCATTGTTATAATTAATTATACAAGATGGATGTGTTTTGCGACTAGCAAAATTTGAATATGTGACTCTGAAATCAGCTACAAGGGTCGGTCCGGTTTTTTTTTTTTTTTTTTTTTTTTTTTTTTTTTTTTTTTTTTTGGCCACTACTGCATATTCTTTTAGTGAGAAAATGCCAGGTAAGCTATAACATGAATTTCTCTGTCACAACATTGACGAAAAAATAGTAGAACATCAGCATTAAATAATACTTACACCCTAAATTAGGCCTCATTTCGATTATTGTGACGCTTTATTCAGTGATCTCAGGGTGGATTTATCCCAGAAACTGCAACGTGTTCATAATGCATGTGGTCGTTTCATTTGTAATGTCCGCTACTACGATCACATTTCGCCTTCTTTCGATAAATTATTGTGACTCAGGTTAAATGAGAGGAGAAAATTACATTCCCTTTCTCTCTTATACTGAATTTTGCACACCTCTACTCCCTCTTACTTATCTGTCCGATTCCACAGTCTTTCTCGGTATCATAACTTAAATACTCGGTCACAAAATGATAACACGCTAGAAATACCACTCCACACATCATCTCTTTATTCTTCATCTTTCATTGTTGCTACTTCTCGTCACTGGAATTCTCTGCCGCCTGAAGTCAAGGGCTGCCGAACTTTAATTTCGTATAAATGTAAATTAGAAAAATATCTTATGATGAGTTGCCAGACCTAACGCGTTGCAAATTTTTAATGGAATGTATTCCACTGTATTTATTTTTTTTATTTTTTGTTTCTTATTTTTATTATCTAAATAGTGTTTATTTATCACTTAACGCCAATATGTATCCCACTGTGTTGTTTTTTTATTATTAATCTATTTTTTTGTGTACATTTTAGTCAATTGTCGGTTTCTGGTTTAATTATGTAAATCCTACTTAATTGTAATCTAATACTAATATGTATACTAATGTGTTTATTTTTATTTTCACTGTGCACATTTTTTATTGAATTATCGGCTTCTGTTTTTATGTGATTCGTATTTGATTCTAACAACATTAATATGTATTTCACTGTGTTTATTTTTATTTTATGAGGTAAATTTTATCTCTTTTGATCTCATTATGTACCTAAATTGTATCAGTATGTAATTACTTAATTCCGATCCAGTTTTATGTTCAACTGTGTAAGCAAGTTTTAATCCTGGTTGAGTGTAAGAGAAGGCCTTACGGCCTTAACTTCACCAGGTTAAATAAAGCCATTATTATTATTATTATTATTATTATTATTATTATTATTATTATTATTATTATTATTTAACAAACTGCGCAGATTATGTATGTATGTATGTATGTATGTATGTATGTATGTATGTATGTATTTATTTTATTTCGTCCTAATGATCATACAGGATGATGTTGGACACGTCAAATTAATACTAAAAACAGTTCTAAAACTAATACACATTTACAAAATAATGCTAATATATATAAAACATGGTGTATTAAACTGACAAATGATTGAGCACTACCACTAAAATTGTCAAATCTTCGCACAATAAACCTAGAATGAATAATTATCTATGAAACCTTTATCATCTACTATTAATAAATATATATATATATATATACATATATATATATGTACAACTTAACATTTAATAACTGTAAATACTAACATTCAAGATATTCTTGTACTGAATAAAAACAACCATCCATAAGAAATTTCTTTAATTCTATTTTGAATTTAACATCAGCATTTAATTGTTTAATTGACCCGGGTAATTTATTATAAAGAAGTCTGCTGTTATAGGAGAAACTTTTTTCAAAAAGAGAACTTTTGTGTCCAAACAAATTAGACCTTTTTCTTGTACAGTGATTGTGAATTTGTTCATTTCTGGTAAAGTTTTGGAGTTGTTTATGGACGCAAATCAAAATCTCGTATATATAAATGCATGGTACCGTGAGAATGTTTAGAATTTTGAAATAATATCTACAGCTTGTGTTGGTGGGGAGATTTAACATAATTCTTATGACTTTCTTTTGAATTTGGAATATTCTGGAACAATGGTTAGATTTTCCCCAAAAAGTTATACCGTATGACAATAAAGAATTAAAATAAGCAAAATATGAAATTCTAAGTATATCTATATTCACCGATGACCTGAGGGTGTAAATTGCAAAGCATATCTGAGAGAGTTTTTTAGATAAGCAGTCAACATGTGACCCCCAATCAAGAGTATTATTTATAAACACACCAAGAAATTTAATATTCGTATGGAAATTGCTATTGAAAAAGTGGGACACAGGATTCGAAACGTAAACGTAGCCTTCAAGGTGAGGCTTTAGATGAAAGACAGATAGCCTAGCCATTGAATAATAAAGATAAGTAAGTTGAGCATGACGTTATACAGTACGATATTGGCGTGGAGAGCGCTCGGCTGGCAGCAGGCGCTCTGTCCCGGGCGGTCATTGACCTCGCGAGCTGGGTCCCACGTGGAATCAAGAAGATGCCGGGACACGCACACGCGTTGTGCCGTCCGTCTGTCAGGTTAAAGGTGCGTACACACTTAGCGAACGAACAACGAACGATTGCATTTGTTGATTGATATCGGTATGTGTGTACGTCGCAGCAAAGGCAAACCGATCGTTTGGTTTGCCTTCGGAAGTGATCCGTGGCTTGTCGGTACATCAAAGGAAGTTGGTATTCGTTGTGGACGGGATTTGCCACTAGCTTGTAGTTCGTAGCAGAACGCAGCGCTTAGTTCAATTTCACTAACAGGATGTCGAAACTGGAGTGGACGGAAGGCGCTGTTATAAATCTTATTAATGCACATATAGGGAGCAGGAAACTTCATGAAATCCCAAGTATCCTACTTGCCACAATAAAGTAAGAAAACATGATGTTTGGGAACCTATTGGAAAGATGTTCAGCTGCAAGATAGGCGAGTCAAACACGTGCAAAATTTGAAAATTATTTTTGTTTATTTATTTTCAGTGGATACATATTTTTTGTTTATTGTAGGGAGCAGAAGTCAAAACGAAAATTGAAAATTGAATCCCTACTGACATCATTCCGGAGGGAAAGACAGAAGTCCACAAAAAGATCTGGAATGGGGAGTGATGAAGTGTACGAGTCAACTTGGTTCGCGTATAAACATATGTTTTGGACAAATTCACGCCCAGAAAAAACAAAGTTCCAACCTTGTGCACACAAAATAAATTATTGGCACTGAAAAGTGTCTTTTCGTAAGCATGATGCGCATACGACAAACACAGACAAATCTCTCTTTTTATTATTTTAAGATAATTATTGTCAGTGAGGTATCCGTGTACTGAAACTTTCCCCTGGGGTCTATTTCATAAAAGTAATAATTTAATACCATTACTGAAAAGGTAATAACATTAAGTAATATTATTACTGTTCTGTTTCATAAAAGTAATAGTTAATAATATTATTTATTATTGTAAACGCTCATATTATTACTAAAATAAATAATAATATTACTAATGTATTTCATAAAGCAGCAAAGATAATTAAATTTATTAATAATATTAACGTTAGTTCCATGACTGTATTTTAAGTACCTACCGGTAATAGTTTAATAATTTGTAAAAAGTAAATGCCAATGTAGGGTTAGATTTTGAAGATAAAACCACGAAAACATTTGAAATGGATAATTCTGACTCAAATAGTGATGAAGAGGGAGTGTTTGTCCGACGTCCAAGAAATTTTAGACAACGAATATCCTACAACCATATGCAAGAAAGTTACGAATATAATGAAATAGTTGACCTTTCAATTCGAGAACTTTTCGCAAAAAAACTCTGTTTCTTCAAGTTATTGTCACGTCTTTTCCCCATTTTAAAAAGCATCAGAGACAAAATGAATTACTAACAAAATCCCTCTCCATACTTACAAATACTTACAAATTATCATAGGCGCCAATGTAGGTGGACCAATCTGAAAATGAAAACTATCTTATCTAATTGTAAAAGAGGAACAATTGGAAAGGGTGAAACCTAAATTAAATTCAATTACAGTATAGAACTGTTAGAAAGTAATTACTGTATATTTTACATTATTTTATGTTATTTGAATGATTGAACTTAACGTTTTTTCCCTCCTTTCTCGTCATTTTTCAAATTATAATAATTGTTCAGAAAAACATGCCTATGGGACATTTACATCACAAAATACAATAGTATTAATATTTTCTGTACCTATTGAAATGTTTTTTCAATATATACTTGTGACAACCTGAATCTATATATACTCTTCACTAATTAACATTGTGAAGATCTTGGTGAGCCAAAATCTTTTGCAGACATATATCAACAAGTAGATCTATTACAAAATATATGGACTACTTTAAACCACCCCTATTGAGGGCATAAACTAAAATTAACTTACGAGATTTATAGGTACCGTATTTACAATTCCACATCACAATATCTAATTAGAACATATTTGCATTTTGTATAGTCAGGTAACTTCTTGAAAATACTACTTCAACATAATCAGCAATACAACCCATTAAGGCAATTTCAGTATTTTTATTAATTTCGTCATAACATTAATCTTCTACAACATCCACACATTCAAACTCAAACACGATATTTTCTAGGAACGACTTCACCGCGTAAGTACTTATGTCGTTATTGCATTACTTATTTATTTTTGGTAAAAGAGTAATTTTTATGTGTATTTATTTACGCTTGCACCAATAATTTTTAAGCCTTTTTATATAAGTACTTGCGCAGTATTCCGAATTATAACGGAACTTGAAATATCTTGCATAAGACGCTTTGCAGGGTCCACTAACCCTGTCGTTAACACTGTCCTTAAGGCTGCTACAATATTGTCATCAAAAGTTTTCACTGCTTAACATTTTCATATGGTACTTCTTTAGATAACGAGGTCCAAGTTTTACAGACACGCGCGCGCGCGCACACACACGCTTCTGTCACTGATACACTGTTTTTGGAATTGCAAACTTTACAACAGCAGAGACGTGAACAATTAGGAATGATAAATATCTATTCACAATATTTTAGACTTATCATATTGTCTCTTTTACTCGCAAATCAACTGAATCAAATAACAGAAACAATAACTTCGAGTTGCAGTGATTTACAATCTTATCTGAAATAAATTGTCTCCCAAACCTTCACACATATTACGATTTACTCTGTTGTTGCTATTAAAGATAGTACTTCAAAACTTATTTCATTCAACAACTGTTAACAGAGAGAATAATATAAATAGCTGTAGAGTGCAGACCAACTAGATTATGTTTGTCAGCCTTAACCTCAAATCATCTGGCTACTGTACATACGTATTTTATGACTCGTGCAAAACGTTTATGAAACAGAATTTAGTCGGTTAATAAAGTTGTTTTCATGACTGTAATACTATTACTTAATATTATTACTGTGTTTATGAAACAGGCCTGCACTTGCTATAATTATATTTTAGTCTGCCTTTATAGCGGACAATCAGCGAATGTGAACGTTTTCTGACAATTTGCTGATGATTTGTACGTCGCTTCAATCAGCGAACGAACAACGAAGTTTTGCTTCATCATTCGTTCGTTGTTCGTTCGCTAAGTGTGTACGCACCTTAACACTCTGCCTCTTTCCAATCCCCCAACTCCCTTTCTTTGGTCTTCATCACGAATTAAATATCAGCGATCGTTTTAAATGCCATCATCCCAAACATTTTAAAATTATTTTATATTCATCACAACATTCAAATTATATGCGTACATCTGCTTTAAGACATCGCGGAGTTTCTAGCGTGATAGCGTTCTGTATTTGTTTCAGTAGCGGTAGTGACAAAGGAAGACAAAAGAGCGCCAGTAATTGTATATACGTGACAGTGTCTGTCAGTGATTTATAATAATAATAATAATAATAATAATAATAATAATAATAATAATAATAATAATAGTGATGATGATAATAATAATAACAATGACAGTGACGATGATAATAATAATAATAATAATAATAATAATAATAATAATAATAATAATAATACCGGTACATAAAATTTGAAATACCAATAATGTAAATTGTAAACAATTTTAATAACCCCCACCTTGACAAAATCCTGCGTAGACCACCACCAGTGGCGCCAATAATAATAATAATAATAATAATAATAATAATAATAATAATAATAATAATAATAATAATAATAATAATAATGACAGTGATGATAATAATAATAATAATAATAATAATAACAACAACAATGACAGTGACGATGGTGATAATAATAATAATAATAATAATAATAACAATAACAACAATGACAGTGACGATGATGATAATAATAATAATAACAATAACAACAATGACAGTGACGATGGTGATAATAATAATAATAATAATAACAATAATAATAATGACAGTGATGATAATAATAATAATAACAATAACAACAATGACAGTGACGATGGTGATGATAATAATAATAATAATAATAACAATAACAACAATGACAGTGATGATGATGATAATAATAATAATAATAATAATAACAACAATGACAGTGACGATGGTGATAATAATAATAATAATAATAATAACAATAACAACAATGACAGTGACGATGATGATAATAATAATAATAATAACAATAACAACAATGACAGTGACGATGGTGATAATAATAATAATAATAATAACAATAATAATAATGACAGTGATGATAATAATAATAATAATAACAATAACAACAATGACAGTGACGATGGTGATGATGATAATAATAATAACAACAACAATGACAGTGATGATGATGATAATAATAATAATAATAACAACAATGACAGTGACGATGGTGATAATAATAATAATAATAATAATAATAATAATAATACCGGTAAGGCCTACATAAAATTTGAAATACCGATAATGTAAATTGTCAACAATTTTAATAACCCCCACCTTGACAAAATCCTGCGTAGACCACCACCATTGGCGCCAAATTATATGGGTCCGTGGGGCTTGAGCCCAGCCTATAATTTGTCGTCTTATTAATTTATTATTATTATTATTGTTATTATTATTATTATTATTATTATTATTATTATTATTATCATCATCATTTCCTTTTCCATTCTTTCCTGGCTTAGTTACCTCATGAATGATGTCTTACTAGTGTCATTTATGCGGTACAAACCTACTATCTTCGGACAGGTGACTAAACAAGAACATGATATGTGATGGTTGTTTATTGAAATCAGTAAATTACAATACGTAAAATTTCAATAAGTAAGGATGCATTGTTGGTGTGACCTTTTTTCATCTCTCCTAGAGCCACATAAGGATAAGCTGAAAAGTTAGATTTGGAAGATGTTTGTGACGAATTTATAGGGAAAAACACATTTGCATCACTCCTTGCTACGTAATAGTGAGTTCACATTCGTATTGTCAATTTAGGAAGAATTCAGGTCCCCAAGTTAAAATGGTTATATAATTATAACATTCTATTTAATTACTAAAAATTGATGATTGTGCAGAGCAGCTACGCGCAAGATAATGCGGAGATTTCTTTTGTATATAGTTAGTTACTATTATGAAGGAACAAATTGGTATTCATATAAAATCCAAAAGAATGTTACCTACAAGTAAATGAAACATAGCCCCTACAGTACATACATTACAAAATGGTTCTTGGATCTCCATTTTGTTATTTGTAGCATTGTACAGTAGCCTATATTGTATAAGCCTAAATTATCCGTAGTCACATCAATATTACGAAAAATAATATCATTAAAGGGAAGATTTATGAGATTCTTTTGGGAAATTATGATCAAGTGTTTGAGCCCACCCAATGTTTTTAAAAAGTTGGCGCCAATGTACACCACTGGAAATAAGGAACTGAATATATAGTCCGGGTCAGCTTACTTCATACCCTATGTATTTTAGTTTAATTCTGCTACCAGTTTATTTCAGTGTTTAATTAATAGTTCATAGTTTTTGTTGTTTAATTCTTAAATAACTCTTGTATACATGTAACTTTAATCTAAATCAAATTGTTGAATTCTTTGCAAGTTCATGCATATGTATATACACTTTTTGCTGGTTGAGTGGAAGAGAAGGCCTTACGGCCTTAACTCTGCCAGCTAAAATAAATCATTATTATTATTATTATTATTATTATTATTATTATTATTATTATTATTATTATTATTAAGGATGAAACCTAGCCATTTTTCCCCCATTACTACATAAGCTAGTGGATTGTGGTGATTTTCTAGTTTGCAGGTTGAATTTTCTTTTGCCGACTTCGTTTCGAATTTCGATACTGACAAATACTACAAATGGTAGTGATTTTGTAACTGGTATGTTGGCAGCTGAGACAAATATCGATAATATTTGTCGGTACTGGAATTCCATGAAATTAAAATTGTACTAGATTTCTGAGCCGTTACTGGAAGCTAGTGAAATTTGAACATACTAATAATTAATAAATATCAGTATTAATATTAATACATAATAGTTATTTTATTTGTTGCGTTGTGGTTATAATTCAACTATAGCCAGGTAAGTTTCCGGAGTTAGTAAAAATAATTTCATGTGGTCAAAAAAAATACATTTTTAGGTTAGGTCTCGAGAGCCAATTGTTTAGTCAAACCAATGAATTTCATATTGCCAGACAAAATCCTTGACATGTTGATCCCTTTCTCGTGAAATTTGCCTATGAAAATATGTTACAAATTATTGAATAATTTAGAATAATCTTCCAACATAAAGTACGGTAAGTAAATAAGTCATTTAGTACGCAGGATCGTGTGATAACTGGTAACAGTTGGCAACACTGACAAGACGGCAATATTTGCTGTTTAGGAACTGTTCTTATGTGACCCTCACTATATCTTCATGTACTCGTATATATTCAGAACAATAAAAATTATCAAGATTGCACTCAACACATTGATTTGATTCAGTTTGCTATAAAATGAAGGTAAACAGGTAGAAAAATATTAAATATGTCGATTGAAATAGTGTAATATTAAGCAGGCAATCTTCTACATGCATAGTATGTCTGTGTGCATAGTGTTTATTTATTCGGTCCCTACGCATCACACAATACATTTTTGGGTACGGGGAAAAATGTTTGACTGTAATACATTTAATTATCTGAGGAGGAAAAGGACAGTAACCTACTCTGGTTAAGGAAATAATTTTTTCCTCAGGCCTACCTTGAATTAATCAATGAATTGATCTATCTACATTTGCATTTTTTTTTTTTTTTTTGTTTTTTGTTTTTTGTTAATGTAACTCTAAGGTTCAACCAATAATTTGATGTAAACATGAACCAAACGGTTGAATGGATTGCGAGAAGAGTCATTGCAGTATACTATCCAACTTTTAGTAGAAGCCGCAGCATTTTTTATGGTGGGAGGGACCACGTGTTTCCTTCGAAACGATGAATAAAGTAACAAAGTAAAGCTATTATCGTGCAGAGCTGTTTGGTGTGGATCCGAGGGGCGGAGGGAGTTGCGGGGAACGAAGGTGCATTGACCCCGCCGCAGTGCTCCCACCTCCTGGGCGAAGGCCGAACTGAGGCTGATGCTCTCGCCATCGTCCAACACGCTTTGCCGAGCTACGCCCTTTTTCATCATGTACCACCTGTCCAAAACTTAAGCTGCAGTTTCTGTAACCTCTTACCGGACAATTAGGGCTTATACCTGATATTAAAAAAAAAAAAATGTAGTTAAAAATATCGATGAACTTGGAATAATTTTTTGTTTATTATCAATCAAGAACTTGACGAACTGGAATAAAAAGTAATCGATGTCATGAAGAAGACAGTAATATCATACTGTACTTCCTAATTATATACTGGATGTTCATTTCAAAGTTTGTCATGACGTCACTGTTGATGAGTCAGCCATTTGAAGCGAGTTTCAGCTTTTATGTCAGAGAAGTTGCCTATTACTCAAGGCGTTCAATCTGAACTTGAGAACGTGTACGGTATAACTTGAACGTCGTAGCAACAGATGGCGGTCTGTACGGTCTGTGTGCTACCATAACCTCTTTCGAACTGTGTTTTTCGCGGACAAGTTGTACGCAGGGTATTTATCATCGGTTGCGTACGGCAACATTCCACGATACAAATCAAACGCTCCGTGTCCATGTTGACCGTCGAAATTAATGTCAACAAATACGAAAGTAATCGTCTTAACACTCTCCCCATATCTCGATAGTAAGAAAAAAACTCACCTCAGTACATGTTTCGAAACAGTTCACATTCCTGCTACTACCGGCGTTACCGTACGTATCGGTAACTACTCTTCAGAATAAACGCCGTACTTGCTAGGCAACTTCTCTGGCACATAGGTAATACGCCTCTGCAGAAGTGTAGGAAGATTGAATTCTCTAGGCTCATCGACTAGCCACATGACGGCATATAGCGAGCCATGACACACTTTGAACTGAATACCCAGTATTCTACCCATTTCGTAAGAATTAAGCTCTTTTATAATGTTACCAATGCTATTCAACTTGTAGTATTTTTTTAGGTATACCGTATTAATCCGTTCGAACTCACTCGTGTACAGATATTGCGCCCTTCCATGTCGACGAGGCATACCTACACTAGTTCACTAGCTTTTACGTTTCCACTTCATTTGGAAGCTCTGCACTGACTAAGCAAGGCATAACACTAACTCACCAGCAAGGTGACACAAGAGACGTCACTGTTAGAGCTATGTGCACACCACCTCTCTGCAAACGTAATCAATTATTGGTGGTACACTATTCTACACATCTCCCAAGTTTGGAGTCGTTCGGGCCATTCTTTCTAGGTGTTGCACTTTTCATAAACAGTAGTATAATATATTACGTTACAAGGTTGGGAAGTGCTTTTTACAAAATCCAAATAGCGGTTTATATAAAAAGGATACTTAACATCAGCCTTATGGGACAATTTTAAATAGAAATATAGTTCATATCTACTATAGTTAACATGAAATTAATGGTGTGAAATTACTTAGAGTAGAATCATTTAAGGATCTGGGTATTTATTTTACACAAAACTTATGTTTTAAAATGCACTTAAATCACGTGGTAATTGATGCATATAGAAAATTAGGATTCATAATCAGAAATACAAAAGAATTAAAAAATATAAATATTATTGGTACTCTATATGTAAAACTCTAGTTAGGAGTAAGCAAGAGTATGCGTCTGTAATATGGTCACCTCAGATCCAGTCCCATCAGATGCAAATAAAAAGGATACAGAAAAGCTTTTTACGTTATTTATATTTTAAAAAACATCACGTATCGTCTTATGAAAAGCAAATCTCATATAATCAGTTACTTTTTTAATTTAATTGTAAAACTTTAAAATCTAGACGATTAATAAATAGCCAAATTTTACTCTATAAGACTGTTAACGGTATATTGAATAACTGTGATTTTCTTAAATTCCTTCAGTTCAATGTAAAAAGAACAATATTACGTATACGCAACCTTTTGTTATTCCAATTCCTAGAACTGTTTTCTTCAAGAACTCTCCATTGTTTGTTATGTGTAATACTTATCTCAGTGGAATAAAGTA
Organism: Periplaneta americana; assembly: GCF_040183065.1. Classification (NCBI taxonomy): domain Eukaryota; kingdom Metazoa; phylum Arthropoda; class Insecta; order Blattodea; family Blattidae; genus Periplaneta; species Periplaneta americana. Next base: position 208,613,407 of record NC_091117.1, on the reverse strand, counting down.
GTCTATACTAATAATAAAACACAGAATAAATATGGGAAATGCCTGTTATTATTCGGTTGAGAAACTTTTATCATCCAGTCTGCTGTCAAAAATGTGAAAGTTAGAATTTATAAAATAGTTATATTACCGGTTGTTCTGTATGGTTGTGAAACTTGGACTCTCATTTTGAGAGAGGAACAGAGCTTAAGGGTGTTTGAGAATAAGGGGCTTAGGAAAATATTTGGGGCTAAGAGGGATGAAGTTACAGGAGAATGGAGAAAGTTACACAACTCAGAACTGCACGCATTGTATTCTTCACCTGACATAATTAGGAACATTAAATCCGGACGTTTGAGATGGGCAGGGCATGTAGCACGTATAGGCGAATCGAGAAATGCATATAGAGTGTTAGTTGGGAGGCCGGAGGGAAAAAGACCTTTAGGGAGGCCGAGACGTAGATGGGAAGATAATATTAAAATGGATTTGAGGGAGGTGGGATATGATGATAGAGAATGGATTAATTTTGCTCAGGATAGGGACCAATGGCGGGCTTATTTGAGGGCGGCAATGAACCTCCGGGTTCCTTAAAAGCCAGTAAGTAAGTATGTAAGTATACTAATAAAAATCTATAGCCAAAATTTTTGTGGTAATTTTCGATTTTCCAAAAATAATTGGTGTTAACATGTATAAGGAACCATCCTGAAACCGAAAATCGCTTTTTTGAATTTTTTGTTTGTATGTCTGTCTGTCTGTCTGTCTGGATGTTTGTTACCTTTTCATGCGATAATGGCTAAACCGATTTATATGAAAATTGGAATATAAATTAAGATCGTTGTAACTTAGATTTTAGGCCATATGGCATTCAAAATACATTATTTAAAAGGGGAGTTATAAGGGGGCCTGAATTAAATAAATCGACATATCTCGCTTATTATTGATTTTCATGAAAAATATTACATAACGAAAGTTTCTTTAAAAATAATTTCCGATAAGTTTTATTCTATACAAAATTTTGATAGGACTGATATTTAATGAGATAAAAGAGTTTTAAAATTACAATAACAACGCCATCTAAGGTGCTGTACTGAAATAAAAACAAATGACTTCGTCTATAAGGGGCCTTGGACGACAACAACAATCGAAAGCTATTAAACATAGGTTAAGAGAATGTTTCTGTGTTTGTATGAAGTAATATCGGAAGCTAATTAATTGTTTAATTATTATTTCTCCATTGGAAAGTGTAGTTTCTCTAGATGGACATAATTCTACAATGTTATTACAGTAACTTCTGAAACATATAGCAAGTAATATATAGTATACACATTAAAACTAAATGATATGTCAATCTTCATTAAACTATGGTTGCATGTAATAACAAATAAGAAACATGTTAAAGGAATTGTCATTGCACCAAATGATTGCTCTCTGGACCAAAATTACCGCATTTTAATTATTTAAATACAATTTACATTAAGTAACATATTAAACGATTTATCCTTCTGTCAAACATGAATGTTCCCTGGATCAAACGTCCTATTTTAATTATGTAATTACTTTATATTTATTTCTAACAGGTGCAGCGGAGCGCACGGGTACGGCTAGTGTTGAATAAAAGCCTACTTTACAAACGCAAAAGTATTTAGTATAGGCATGTTTTTCGTTATGGTCATGGATAAAGATTTAAATCACTGCTGTGAATGAAACCATTGTTTAGGTTGCTAAGGAGTAAGGACGGTGAAATAAAGACCAGTTTAGATACCAGTCATGGATAATAGTAATATGCGTTACAAGAGCGGTGTGTTGAAGTTTTCATGTTCGAAGAAAAGTTTGAAAAAGCGAAACGTAGTTGAGCTTTTTTAATTTCTGAGAACTGAAAGAAAACATATCGCTCGTGTATCCTACAATATTTTGTGCGAAGATCGTTTATTACACACCTGAAAAAGGAATTTCTAATTAGTTGCAATGAAATCTCCATCTTGGTTTCTGTTCAATGACGGCAAATTTGCAAAACAAAAATATCTATCTTCAACATTGTTGCTTTAAAATGTTTTCTGTGTTTACTATACTCCAGCAGGCCGTGATATACGTCTGTCTTTTTTTCCCCCCAAGTCTATGACGAGTCTGGGATCTTGTTGATTTTTTCACGGCTTCCTTAATGTTACTTGCATCACGAATGCAGTAACTTTAGTGGAGTTGTAGAGTTTACTTAATTTTTGCAAATATTTAAAAACAATAATTAACAGTGCAATTTAGGTGAAATTGCAGTGGTAAGTTTCCAATTTATAATTATTACTATATTGAACTAAAAATAATATGTTAGAAGCCTAAAGCAATAAAATAAATATGTCACTTAAGCGGTAAGAAGAGGGACATTGTTATGTGTGTTAGGTTGGGAATACTGAATGTGGAATTTTAGACTTTCCGCGGATTGGTTTTGTGCGGAAACCAAGCAAATACGCACGATCTCGCACAAAATATTTTGTGACAACCAGAGGTTACAATAACGATCCAAATAAAGAAGATAATAAAAAGAAAACTTGCATTAAGTGTTGAAATATAAATACACAGAATAGTTAATTATTTATATGGAGTTCTTGAAAACAGTTAAACTAATATTTTCCGTAGAGCAGTAGGCAAGTGATATTCTAGAAAATGGTTTGCTACAAAATGAAAAATGCAAATTAGAAAGTTATCAAATATTGTTTTAAAAAAACTCAGAACATTGATATAAGTAACCACTTTCATCAAAATGTTTAAACTATGAAAAATGAGAAAATAAATAAATAACACAAACAAGAGTATAAATTTTACCTATTTTTATTGAAAACTTGTAAAATTAATATAATTATATGAGTACTTTTGTCACAATAATGCAATTTATGAAAGATGGAATTTTTTCATGCAAACAAGGGCATAAATTCGATTTTTTGAAAACACAGAATACTAGATTAACTTAATACTGTCACGAAAATCATTATCCGCTATATTCAACAAACTCTGGGAACTATTTTCTGAAGCTTGGGACTCAGGTGAAGTTGTTCGATTTAAATTTTGATCACTGCACTGGTATATCTGTACAGGAAAGGGTGTCGGAAATAGTGAGCTTTTTGAATATGTGAATTTGTGAAAATAATAATTGGTTGAGATAGAATCTGAAAGCTAGGGTCACTCTGAATATCTGATGAAATAGGGATAGATACCGGTAGGCCTCATTTGATGATCCTGGACGATTGTACGTAATAGATGAACCTGCAGTCATAGGAAATTGATTAAATAGGGTTGCATGAACTGCAGGAGGAGCGTGCTTGATGTTTCTTTATCGTCTGAATTATTTCAAGTTTTGCATCCAACCTGTGTTGCGGAGGAATACTTTTAAAATCTTCCACGAGCGACAGGAAGAAGTGACGAGTGTCATCTTCCATCAGGTCTCGTCTTTGTGCACTTTCTGTCTGTACACTGCAGGGTTTTTCCTGGGATTCTTCTTCAAGCTTCCTTTTTGGAGGCCTTGAGACTTTTTTTGCCGTTGGAATCGCCGTAGCACGTCTCTCAACTTCCTCATGGACTTCCGGTTTGTCAATTGGCAGCTGCTCCTCTTTTAATGTGTCTGGATGATCTTCCTCGGTCTCACTGTCCTCCATATTTGATGTAATGCTAGAAGAACAATATCAATTTAGAAAATGCTCACTTACTTACAGGCTTTTAAGGAACCCGGAGGTTCATTGCCGCCCTCACATAAGCCCGCCATCGGTCCCTATTCTGAGCAAGATTAATCCATTCTCTATCATCATATCCCACCTTCCTCAAATCCATTTTAATATTATCTTCCCATCTACGCCTCGGCCTCCCTAAAGGTCTTTTTCCCTCCGGTCTCCCAACTAACACTCTACATGCATTTCTGTATTCGCCCATACGTGCTACATGCCCTGCCCATCTCAAACGTCTGGATTTAATGTTCCTAATTATGTCACGTGAAGAATACAATGCGTGCAGTTCTGTGTTGTGTAACTTTCTCCATTCTCCTGTAACTTCATCCCTCTTAGCCCCAAATATTTTCCTAAGCACCTTATTCTCAAACACCCTTAACCTATGTTCCTCTCTCAAAGTGAGAGTCCAGGTTTCACAACCATACACAACAACCGTTAATATAACTGTTTTATAAATTCTAACTTTCAATTTTTCGACAGCAGACTGGATGATAAAAGTTCCTCAACCGAATAATAACAGGCATTTCCCATATTTATTCTGTGTTTAATTTCCTCCCGAATATCATTTATATTTGTTACTGTTGTTCCCAGATATTTGAACTTCTCCACTTTTCAAAAGATAAATTTCCAATTTTTATATTTCCATTTCGTATAATATTCTGGTCACGAGACATAATCATATACTTTGTCTTTTCGGGATTTACTTCCAAACCTATCTCTTTACTTGCTTCCAGTAAAATTCCCGTGTTTTCCCTAATCGTTTGTGGATTTTCTCCTACCATATTCACGTCATCCGCATAGACAAGAGGCTGATGTAAGTTAACCCGTTCAATTCCAAACCCTCTCTGTTATCCTGAACTTTCCTAATGGCATACTCTAGAGCAAAGTTAAAAAGTAAAGGTGATAGTGCATCTCTTTGCTTTAGCCCACAGTGAATTGGAAACGCATCTGACAGAAACTGACCTATACGAACTCTGCTGTACGTTTCACTGAGGCACATTTTAATTAATCGAACTAGTTCCTTGGGAATACCAAATTCAATAAGAATATCATATAAAACTTCTCTCTTAACCGAGTCATATGCCTTTTTGAAATGTATGAATAACTGATGCACTGTTCCCTTATACTCCCATTTTTTCTCCATTATCTGTCGAATACAACATTTAGAAAATGCTAAAATATTTAAATGTAACATTTACTGAAAGTGAATGATTTGAAATTTTCCTCACCTTCTAGTTTTTGTAACTGGAAGTAGGAAAGACAGTATGTCGTAAAAAACATATTTTCTTCTTCTTGCTTTTGCTCCTGATCCAGATCCTATAGTTTTTTGTTTTAAAATTTCTCGAGAAAAAGAGCTCCTCATTCCTCTCCAACGTCTTTGGAAATCATTCCCTGAAAAGATTAATACAATTAAATACATTGTTATAGTTTACCAACTGGCAAAACTCCGATGTAGGAGGTTACTAAACCTTACCGCTACGCTGGAGGCGGAACCATTGTCGCTACTGACTGACAAGTCATCTGATGCATCACTGCTATCAGTTAAACATTCTTCTAACGAAATTATTCTATCTGAATCACTGTCTGTTACATTAGCACTAGACAAATATTGTTCTTTGTTATTTTCAACCATGCTCAACACATTTCTTCCACTTCTGATTTCCATAGCCTATTCTGCGAAAAGGCGGCGACACAATCGTTCCTTTACGTTAAGTGGGGGACCCAATTTCTGTTACAAAAATCCAATTGAACACTGGAGACAATTGACTAAACATTTTAGTCTGTCCCTTTAAGTAGCCTAGTGAATGCCAGGTAATCTATGGCGAATCCTTGGCCTCATCTCCCCAAATACCATCTCGCTATCACCAATCTCATCGACGCTAAATAACCTAGTAGTTGATACAGCGTCGTTAAATAACCAAAAAAATCAAAACAAAAATGCTTGTATTGTCTTGATTATACATCTCGATTACACAACTTTTAACACTGTATCACTTCAGAATATGTATGATAAGAACTTTCTTGTGTTAAATAGTATTAACGTACCTTGTTAACATGTTTCGACCTATTTTCGGTCATCTTCGGAACTTATTTTTAAAGCGTGGTTGGGTTTTGAAGATAAATAATGTTTATGTACGCGGTACTTGATGGACCGCGAACAGTCAGACGTAAACTTAACAACAACAATATCTTGTTGATTCATTCTATTAACATGGTTTTTTTTTTCAACATAAAGTAGAATCTATTTAGACTAATTCGTACAATGCAACTACCATTTATTTCTTCAAGTAAAAAAGCTTATCGCTGATCGAGTTTCTACTTCAAAAACCTATTTTCCTGCACTACAGTAGTATAAAACAAACCTTAATTATTCAGAAGTCTTACGTTTGTTATATCGCGGTGACTCAAACATCTTCAAAATCTGCGAACAATACCTTCAACATGCTTTTTTTCCTTATTAGAATATGACTACTACTTTTTGAGTTATTATTAAGTATATAAAATGCGAAAATATTCTGCTTCTTTGAAAGTCTACGTAAGTAACGCCTTCTTCCGTTATTGGCTGACAATTAGGAAGGAGGAGGTGAATAATATATTGTGTCACTCTTTAAGATTGACGCATGTTGTTGAAAGTATTCATATAATTTTTACACAGTAATCTTTTCGTTGCAGATACAGTGCCTCAGGATGTTCAATAGTCGAACTTCCGTATAACAAAATAGGAGTTTCTACTTTAAGTATCATTCTTTTTTTTAGGTATGCAGCATATGAATGATTTGGAATATTCTGAAAGAGGAATGTATGCCTGAACTAAAGAAGAAATATTGATATAACATTGTGGAAAACTTCAAACAGACGTGCCAACTTCCCAAATTGTATAGGCGCATTCGATGGTAAACATACTATTAGAATTGTCAAATCCTCGTAGTCTGTATTATGATTTAGTGTCCTATAAGAATACAGATATTTGATAATAATGAATTATTAAAATTCTTTGTAAATTTATTTAAAATTCATATGGAATATTCACCAACTACAGTCATATTCAAACAAAATACATTTTATTATAATAGGTTTGTTTCGGCAAACAATTCAGAATGCATTCCGAACTAATACCGAACTTCTATCGACGCATGCGCCAGTTGTGTACAATGTCAGAACTAGTTCGGGATTTTATGTTGTTGGAACGTTTCTTGAACTCTGTGTGTGTGTGTGTGTGTGTGTGTCTCTGTGTGTGCGCGTGCGTGCGCGCGCGTGCGCGTGTGTGTGTGTGATGCTCTGGATTTAACAATGAAGTCATCATCCTTCTTGCATCCCAATATTTTGATGAAAGGTCCACAAATGTCCTAAGAGTTTCACAATTAGCCAGGTGCTCCATCTCCATGTCCTCTTCTCTGGTGCACAGTAAGCATTTAGGTGAATTCAGTACTCCAATACGATGGAGGTGTTTACCGAGGCAATCATGACCAGTAATCAATCTAAACATGGCCACGGCAGATTTTCGAGGTAGATCAGGAATTAGTTTTGGATCTTTGAATGATTCTTTCCATTTTGAATTTTGATGTTTTGTCTGTTCGCTGTAACTTATTCTTTTTATGACTCGCTTTATTGATTCATATGGGAACTTGAAATTTGTTTTTAAGTTGATATAAGTTCCTTTCTTTGCTAACATATCTGCTTTCTCGTTACCGTTCAGTCCGCAGTGGGCCGGGATCCATTGGAAGACCACTTTTTTATTTAGCATTTGAATTTGTTTTACCATGCAATGAATTTCTTTTACTTTTTCCATTTTAGGGGATGTAGTTGAGCTGATGGACTGGATTGCAGCTTTGGAGTCAGACAGGATGACTATGTTTTTGCACTGGTTTAGCCAAACAAATACATTTTGAAGTGATGTACGAGTATAAATGGCTTCAACTTCGCCATCAAAATTTGTTGTGTACCTGCCAACATTTTTATAAAGAGAAAAGTATTGGCAAGTAGCTCCTGCTCCAGCTCCTTCATTTTGATCCAAGAGAGATCCATCAGTGTAAATGTACAACCAGTCCTTTTGTGGATATTTTCTATTAATTGTTTGTAGGGCAATGGCTTTTGCTATTTCTGGATTTATATCTTTTTTGTTGAAGACTTCATCAAGATCAAGGCAGCAATCTACTTTGAAGTTATTAAGTGGATTATATCGATTCATCAAGTTTTCCTTTTCACTTGGTATTTCTAGAATTTGCTTAAGCTGTTCTACCTTTTGTATGTATCCATTTTAGGTCCTCAATGTAAATTTAGAATCTTTGTATTTACTCCATTTATCCCAATTTGGAAGCCTTCTTAATTTTTCATAGGTTAAAAGGGCTTGTGTTTCAAGATCTGTTACAACAGGTTTATTAGATGTGATTATTTGCATGGCTTCAATTGGAGTAGTTTTGATTGCACCAGTGATGAGACGTAAAGCTTGGTTTTCAGTGCGTTCTAATATCTGTTTATATTAAAATTATATTCATCTTCCTTTCTTAATTCTTCGTAAAATATATCGCTATCACCTTCCAAATCACTCATGATGGACTATTTTTCTTTTTATTTTAACCTGCCTAGTCTCGAAGCATTTTAACCGTAACTTCAGATTAAGCCATTTGCGCATGCGTCAGGAGTTCAGAATTCCCAGTTCTGCTCTTAATCGAGAACCAATTTCACTCGTTCCGAACAGTTCTAAAGCACGCTGGAACAGGTAACTGGGAGTTCAGGATCGGTTCGGAATAAGTTATAGTTCTGTTGGAAAACACATTGAGCTATTGCGCATGAACAGGCAGAATCGATTCTGAACTGTGCTGGAACAAACTTATAAATACACAACATTTCAATTATTGTGGTGTTTAAATCTAAACCACACGGCTGAATTATAATTGCCTACGTTGGTTATTTTCTTATTAAATATACTGGGTAAATTACCTATTAATTATCGAGAGAGGTTACACGTAACATCATAAAGTTATAAATCACTTAATTTTGCAGGAATACAATGTTTTGTGAGTGGGGAACTCTGCACTCCTTTGAATTTCACACTAGTTAATGAATAATTATCATCCCATTTATTACATTTTGAAAAACAATAGTATAAATTGAAGAAGAAGAATTCCCTGGGTGTCTAGAGTCTGGAAATTTGTATGAATGTGAGTGTGACTGCGAGGATGCCGGGTTAATATTAATTAACCAATCATCACAAATACAAAAATACATCAGGACTGTCGCTGGGCAGTAACCTGAACACACGTTTCAGCGTCTCATTGTTGACAAGTAACTCCATCTGTTAGTACAACCATAAAGCATCTAATAGATGTACGTATTTATTCACACTGCAATGGGTATATAACCGGTGGCAGTGGTAACTAATTACACTCAATAATGACAATAATAAACTTATTAATTAAAAATGCAATTAATAATAATAATACTAATAATTAATACTACTACTAATAATAATAATAATGATAATAATAATAATAATAATAATAATAATAATAATAATAATAATAATAATAATAATAATAACAGGGAATATACTAAATTAAATGAAACGATCACTTAAAATAACATTTGAAATATTCTAATTTGTATCTTAAAACTAAGATCGAACTAAAACCCACAAGTATATGTTCATATCTGCACAAGTACCTTTCAACATTACACTCATTTCGCTGTCAACTCACTCACTGCACTGGAACTACGACACATTTCACTGATTCTATCCTGATTTCACTAACACTTCAAAAACATTTCACTGTTCAAATTCTTTGCACTGCCACTATAAACTATAAAGCTTTACTGACAGGAACACGTTTCACTTACACAGCACACTTCACTGACACGACATACTTCTTCACTGATACAACACACTTCACTGACACAACATAATTCTTCACTGATACAACACTTCAATAACAACACATCATTTACACCCTTTAACTATTGTGTATAATATAGAGTTACCAACAACAGAAAAAAGATAGTATAAATTATGATTTAATTTTAATCATGATTTTATTTTTTATATTCTATAACAACGTTTGGTTTGTTCTCTTTAAGGGGAGAGGATGGTATTTTTTGGTGAAAAATGAGTAAATTTTCAAAAAACGAAACATTCATTAAAATACTCTGTAATATGTGTGGAATTCATAGCATAACAGTTTGTGGGTATTTGTGCCCTTATCGGATGTTGAGTCGCCATTTTTAAACTTCCTGTGTTACGGATTTTTAAATCACTCGCCCACTTTTATTGTTGTTTCCGGTAAATTAAATTTTCAATTTTTTTTTTCTTTAAAATACCCTTTGATATGTGTGGAATGCATTGCATAACATTTTGTGGGTATTTGTGCCCTTATCGGATTTTGAGACGTTATTTTTAAACTTCCTCCGCTATGGATTTTTAAATCACACGCCCGCTTTTAGCGGTTTCCAGTAACTTCATTTTTTTTTTTTTTTTTTGCTACATTGCCAGACAAATATGGATTTAATTTCTAAATTATTAAAGATACATGCATGAAATTTAGAACACATTCTTTAGACTATTAGGAAACTTTCTCTGTAACAGAATTTTGTTAATTGATTTCATTTTAAAAATTCTACGTTTGTTTGCTAGAAAGGAAATCAGAAAATTGTTATTAAATTTTAATTGTTTATTTTACAAACGTAGAGACTAATATCAAAATTATGTTAAAGACAGTTTGTAGAACATGCTTTTGCAAATACATTGCAAAAAAACTGTTTGAATCTATCTTTAAAAAGGGTTTAGATATATCGGTTTTAGTACAATCCTGCATTGGGTATATCTTTTTCAAATTTGGGCCCCCAAATATTTTTTTTTCAAAATAGTTTTATTTAGTTGAGTTGCCACAGGTCTCTACATACAAGAAATTAATATTTTACACCAAATAGGAAAAAAGTTTAAAAAAATACCATCCTCTCCCCTTAAAAAAAGGGGAAAGCCTAACTTCGGGAGAAAATGGGGGAATCACTCACTGAATTCATTACTGAAACACTTACCTATTTCTCTCTGCCTCTCTTCTGGAAAATTTTTAAAATTCGCCACCACCTCAGAGCATACTTCCCTCCAGCATTCTTGCTTTTTAACTTTATTGGAATACTCTGCTACTCGAGAATCCCATAACGCTGGTTTACTTTCTATCGACAAAATAAATTGGTCGATGTCGAAGTCTTGTTGCTCTCTTGTTGCTGTCATGTTGACCGTGTGAAACTCTCCGCTTGACTGATACGACCTCGGTTGTTCGCTAGTGGTGCGTCGTTGCAGTCAGTTGTACGGTTTTTGCTGTTGTGCGCAGTGTCGTTGCGTGGCGTTGCAAGGAGTTGACTGAAGGCTATACAATATAGGTTAGGAACGGAACGCGACCGTCCCCAGCAATGCACAGGAGGCCAGAATGAGCTAAAAATGGAACAAATCGAAAAATGAACTTTTTGGAAGTATTTTTAACGGTTTATAGTTATAGTAAAGATGTTGGTGAGCACAAATCTCATGAATATATATGTTTGAGATGCGTAAAACACAGTCATTATTAAAATTGTTTACAATGTACATTATCGGTATTTTAAATTTTGTGTATTATCACAGTCTACTATATACAGTCGCGAAGCTTGAGGTGATTTTTTTGCAAATCTCGAGATAAAGCGCTCCAAGCGGTTAGCAACTAAAAACGATAGACTGTCCACGGTCCACTTTGGACTGTGTTGTATTTCCATCGAGTGCTAGCTCGTTGCGTATTTCACATTGATGCTTGTGAAATGTTCGTTATTGGTTGTAATGAAAATGTTAATGACTAAAATACAATAATTGGAATAATAATATTTTACTAGAGACGTAGAAAAATTAAGTTTGTTTTAATGAAATTTATTGATCACGTTTTATTTTCAATTCTGGTGGGATTATTATTGCTTAGGACTACTTTTTTTTTTTTCAAAGGATATGTTTTTAATTATACCTGTTAATTTTGTTGTTATTTTTATTTGTTACTTTACTAGAGACGTAGAAAAAGTAAGTATGTTACAATAAAATTTATTGATCACGTTTTATTTCCAATTCTGGTGTGATTATTATTGCTTAACCTCATCCCACTTTGTTAACTACGTAAGCCTACACTACAAATACCGGTATACGTAAGTTAAGTTACTCCATTAATTCATATTTCCATTATTATTGTTGTAAAGGGAAATGCAAATTAATATTTATTGGTTTCATAGTTAATTATCGCTATAATCTTGAATGAGTGAAGCGATTATAGTAAATTTCAGTTCGTTTTGCACAAACAAAAATAATATTAACCTATTTCTTGCAGGTATCTTCGAGTTTATGGTGGAATTTAATATACTTCATTAAAATAATAAATTAACTTTATGCATTTAATATTTCAATAATGGAAGGAAGGTATTAATTTTCCAAAAGAACACAACAACGAAAGTGTAACATATTTTGTCGTCTGCTAGGAGAGAGATTTGCGATAGTAGCGATCCTAGTGGTGGGCAACTACCCATGTTTGCATTTTTACTACATATTGAGCTTCGCGACTGTATATAGTAGACTGTGGTATTATTATTATTATTATTATTATTATTATTATTATTATTATTATTATTATTATTATGTTACGATATTATTTCATTCATTCATTTATTTTATTCCATAGATCTTACATGAGCAATGAAGCTTTAAGATGTGGAACAAGTTAAAATTTTACAATATTACAATTACAATTTTTACAAATTTTTACAGTTTTACAATTTAGTAATTTTCTACAATTTTTACAATTTTGTCCAATTTTTTTTACAATATTTTGGCGAGATGTAGTGAGATGAGGTGAGGTCCGAGGATTCGCCAAAATATTACCCGGCATTTGCCTTTTGGTTGGGGAAACCTCGGAAAAACACAACCAGGTAATCAAATCAAAGGGGGGTAATCAAATCAAAGGGGTTGATGCCGAGGACTCGCCATAGACCATCCGGCTTCAGTCCCACGGCTGTGGAAAACCTCGGAAGAAACCAAAGACCAAAGGGGAATCCAACCCAAACCCTAACACAGCTCCGGATCAGCAGCCCAGCGAGTCTGCCGATTGAGCTACATCGATGGCTCTACTAAAAGTATACAATGCCAATCAGATTATTAAATTTACAAACGCAAACGATGATTCATAAGTTCAGCTATATGCATAATACAAAACAAGTAAGTTAATTTATTAACCCTTCAGTGTCTGCGCCATAATTTGTGACACCAGTAGTTTAATAGTTTAAAATTACATGTCTAAAAATGTATAGATAAGGTCAGTTAAAATGTAATAATTACAAGAGATTGTACAATAAAAAAATCGCCAAGATTATAAAACGGATTTAAAATTAATCAACTAGAGGTGTAAAATTTGAGAGCAGCTCTGCTTAAATAAGAAATATGAGATGGAAATTTATTTGCAACCTTCAGTGACATTTGACAAAAGTTTTTTTTGGGATTTAGCAAGTCTACATGTTATGATATTAAAATCATTTCCTTGTCTTGTGTCATAGGAATAAGTATCATTTCTTAATGTTAAATTCGGAAGATTATCTTTAACATACAAAATGAACTCTAAAATATATAAATTTATTAGTCATGATTTTGTTTTTCACAAATAATGGTTTACAGTGTTCATTAAAATCTGCATTTGATATAATTCTTATGGCTCTTTTTTGAAGCAATAGGATCCTATTTCTAAAAGCACTGTTGCCCCATAGCAATATTCCATAGGTAAGAGTACTTTGAAAATAAGCAAAATATGCATCACGAATATAGTTTTCAGGTACTACAGTTTTTAATCTCTTAAGGAGAAACAAAGTTCTTATGATCAATAGGCCTATGACTTTCCCATGTCAACTTGAAATCTATACTAATAATAAATCTGTAGCCAAAATTTTTCTGGTAATTTTAGATTTTCCAAAAATAATTGGTGTTAACGTGTATAATTAATTATCCTGAAACCGAAAATCGCTTTTTTGAAATTTTTGTTTCTATGTCTGTCTGCCTGGATGTTTGTTACCTTTTCACGCGATAATGGTTGAACTGATTTATATGAAAATTAGAATATAAATTAAGTTCGTTGTAACTTAGATTTTAGGCTATATGTCATTCAAAATACTTTATTTAAAAGGGGGATTATAAGGGGGCTTGAATTAAATAAATCAAAATATCTCCCTTATTATTAATTTTTGTGAAAAATTTTGCATAACAAAAGTTTTTTTTAAATTATTTCCGATACGTTTTATTCTATGAAAAATTTTGATAGGACTGATATTTCATTAGATAAATGAGTTTTAAAATTTATATAACAACGCCATCTACAGTAAGGCACTGTAATGAAATAAAAAACAAATGACTTCACCTATAAGGGGCCTTGGACAACAACAAACGAAATCTATTAAACATAGCCTACAGAGAATGTTTCTGTATTTGTATCAGGTAATATCGATTAAAGGATATACAAGACTTTTAAAATAACAATATAATACATTTTTACCGCCGCCTCAGATTATAGCGTTGTTGTTCCTGCAATAACTCCAATGTGCAAAATATAAAAATTTTGAGTAGAAAGAAAAAACACATTTATTCATTCCATGGCAATGGTACATAGGAGATCGTGAATTCTTAATTTTCGAAAGAAAGAAATATAATTACATATCACTATATATGCTGTATCACTATTTAAGTTATTTGAAGGGTTCAGAACCATAGTGGGCCAAGCGCCATTTACTGAAGACGTAGAAAACAAGGGTTAAAATTAAGTTATTACCATAATTCAATGGAAACATATAGCAAGTAATATAAAGTATACACAATGAATCTAAATGATGTCAATCTTCATTAAACTATGGTTGCATATAATAACAATTAAGAAACATGTTAAAGGAATTGTCATTGCACCAAATGAGTGATCTCTGGACCAAAATGATCGCATTTTAGTTATTTAAATACAATTTAAATTAAGTAACATATTAAACGATTTATCCTTCTATACAACACGAATGTTCCCTGGATCAAATGTCCTATTTTAATTATGTAATTGCTTCATATTTATTTCTAACGGGTGCAGCGGAGCGCACGGGTACGGCTAGTCAACAATAATTCCTAACATATTAAACTGACTTTGTTCATGATCGGTCTTCTTAAAAGTAAAAATCACACGTTCAGTTTTAGCTGGGTTCAACAGAAATCCATTTGCATTAAACCAAACTTCAGCATCTCTTAAGTATGTTGAGCAAAGCTTTTCAAATAGTTAATATCACTATGGCTAATTAAAAAAGTAGTATCACCCGCGCACAGAACAGTATCAGCATTTATATTAGAGGCTAGGTCATTATTAGTAGCTAGCAAAAACAATATCGGACCCAATACGGAGCCCTGAGGGATTCCATAATAATAATTCATAACGTCAGATTTCTTACCATTAAACTAAACACTTTGTTTGCGATCTGATAAGTAAGACTCAGCGGATTATATTTGTAATGCATCCCTTTATATAATCAATACTTTTTATACGTATGAATATATAATTTTTACAATATGCATACAGATTGATTCACGAGGATTTACCGCCACTTACGTAGATTATTTCCGAAGACATTCTGAGCAAAAAAGTCAAATAAACATGTGTTCTGATCTCAATATTTTCAGAGTTAGGCCTACACTAATTTAAAGTTAGTAAAATATCTTGTTTCTTTAGTTTTAAGGGTAAAAGAATATACAAATAGAGAATGAACTATTCAGAAGTATCATTTTTTTTAATTGGCTAGTGTTCTGAAGCTAAAAATATGTTAATTGTTTTGTACAGATTTTGTTTTTCAATTTTTAACTGAAAATTACATTATTCTTACGTACTTATCACAAAAATTGTTACAAATAATATGACTTTAGGAACTTGATTCTTTACAGTTTAATTGTGCATCCTAATGTACAATCTTGAAAAAATTTACTAGTGGCGTGATTTTTAACAATTTTAATTTTTTAGTTAAAAATTGCAAAAAAAAATCTGTTCGAAGCAACTTTACAATTCACAACACATTTTTAGCTTCAGAATACTAGCTAATTAAAGAAATAATACTCCTGAATAGTTCAATCTTTATCTGTAATATTCTTTTACCTACACTTAAAACTAAAAAATAATGGCATTTTACAAACAACTTCAAATTAGTGTAACTCTGGAAATATTGAGATTAGGACACATGTTTAGGCTATATGACTTTCTTGCTCAGAATATCTTCGGAAATAAGCTCCGTAAGTGGCGGTAAATCCTCGTGAATAATCCGTTTATAATATAATAGTAACATTACGTTACTGGTTATAGGTTCTTTTTGCTACAAATGAAGACGAGCTGCAATACTCAATACATTACCTGAATATAATAGCACAAAATTTCAATATGAAAATTTCCCCAAACAAAACAAAAATTATGGCGTTCCAAGGTAAACAGCCAGTTAGGAGTAAAATTTGCATTGTAACCCATACGTTAGAACAGGTAAACTCATTTAAATATTTAGGTTATAATTTGACATATTTACCTGTTACTGATATATCTGAAAATATTCAACATTTAAGAACCATCAACCAGGTTTTCACAACCACGAAAACCCAAAAACATACCAGGTTAAAAGCATATAAAGTTCTAGCAAGACCTGTCCTCGTGTATGGTAATGAGGCCTGGACTGTCCGAAACTCAGATGTTCAACGCCTAACAACTGCGGAAATGATATTTCTAAGGAGGACTGCCGTCTACAGCTTGCTTGACCACAAAAGGAATGAACTAATTACAAAAGAATTGAAAATTACACCTATTTATGAACATCTCAACCGCTATAGACAAAAATGGCTTAACCATGTCAATAGAAGGACCGTTCCAGACTCCCAAGACAAATTCTCCGCTATATACCACATGGAAGACGATCTTTGGGACGCCCCCTGAAAAGATGGATGGAGACCGTAACAGGCCACTAGGCCTAATACCTGCAAGGACGATGATGATGATGATGATGATGATGATGATGATGATGATGATGATGATGATGATGATTAAACTGTTTGTAATATAGGCTAACAGTGTAACTCTATTTGAATTTAATTTTTAAATCATTGATGTCGATATAATATTATAATGAGTCGTATTATGAAGAAAAAGTGTAATTAAAAACTATATTATTATTATTATTATTATTATTATTATTATTATTATTATTATTATTATTATTATTATTATTAGAAAGAGGGAGAATTACTTTTAAAAGGGGTTTCTATTCGAAATCTGAACTAGTTTCCCAGTTAATGCGAGATTATTATTATTATTATTATTATTATTATTATTATTATTATTATTATTATTATTATTATTATTATTATTATTATATAGACTAAATTGTTAGTTATTATAAACTACGTGCTTCTAAAATTTAAGTCGCAATTGGGTTCAAGTACATGTCTGTTTCAAATGAAAACAAGGCATTGTTCTGTAATTATTATCAAATATTATGTCCACATAATCATTTGAATTGCAGGATAAAATAACCACTGTGACAATAGAAAATAGTGTAAAAATGTTTTTGGAACGGCATATAGCTATAAATTAAATTACAATTAATAAGGGGAAAAAATAGAAAATATGCTCTTGTATTCTCTCCTGTTAAAAACACTGATGTTAGCACTGGCGCGGATTACATTTATAATCCACTCTAACAACATATACCGGGTAATATTTGCTACACAGAGAAAAGTCACAATTACACCCAAACACTTCAGACATCAGAGCTAAACTGTAAGGCTCAACTCACACGGACCACAACTTTGCGATTATTTTGCTGTTTTGTGTGGTTGAGCTGCCGGCGGAACCGACCACACACGGACTTCTTTTTTGTGGTCGCTTGAAGTCCGTATCGACCACAGAAAACCAAAACGTAAGGATAGCAGACAACCACAACGTAAGCTTAGCTACAGTATATTTGCCCGTTTGCCGTTGGCAGTTTAAGAAAGAGTCTGTCGTTTCCAAGGATACGGTGTAAAAGGTACTGAAAATGTTACGCTATCAGCATTGATAAAAACGGAGATGTAATGACGTAATAAACAGTAATGGATTATAAATCTATGTCGACCGAGTACTGGAGGGTTAATATTCATGAATATCCTTATAAAATCTTTGAAATGTAATTGTTTCACAGCCATCCAATTTTTAACAAACAAGTTAAATTTCATACTGTGTCGCCTTCATTTTATTACAAGGTACTACTGCGTGTTCAGTTCAAAGTGTGTCATGGCTCGCTGTATGTCGTCATGTGGCTAGCCGATGAGCCTAGAGAATTCAATCTTCCTACACATCCGCAAAGGCGTATTACCTATATGCTAGAGAAGTTGCCTAGCAAGTACGGCGTTCATTCTGAAGAGTACTTACCGATACGTACGGTAACGCCTGTAGTGGCAGGAATGTGAACTGTTTGGAAACACGTACTGAGGTGAGTTCTTTTCTTACTGTCGGGAAATGGGGAGAGGCTTAAGACGATTACTTACGTATTTGTTGACATTAACTTGGACACGGAGCATTTGATTTGTATTGTGGAATGTTGCCGTACGCAACCGATGATAACAAATACCCTGCGTACGACTTGCCCGCGCAAAACACAGTTCGAAAGAGGTTATGGTAGCACACAGACCGTACAGACCGCCATCTGTTGCTACGACGTTCAAGTTATACCGTACACATTCTCAAGTTCAGATTGAACGCCTGATTAATAGGCAACTTCTCTGACATAAAAGTTGAAACTCGCTTCAAATCGCTGACTCACAACAGTGACGTCATGACACTTTGAAATGAACACCCAGTAGATGGTAGGTCTCTCTATAATAAAGATAGCATTGTTATAATTCGAATGTGCCGCAGCACATAGCACGGGCTTAAATTGAAGGAGGGGTAGGAAGACTATGCCTTATGTCGATGTAGATTTTGTTACTCTGACAGTGAAAAATTAGAGAAAGAAAATCGATTATGGATAGGGTTACCAGATGTAAAAAATGAAAGGAGGACTTTTTCCTGAAAAAAAAAACATGATTTTCCATAAAAAAAGCAGGACATAAAAATGTGACATTAATTTTGAATAATTCTGATAAGAATGTAAATTGTTGAATTTGGTGTACACTAGAATTGATACAAGAGACTCGTCTCAGAGGAAATGAAAGTTCCGGAAGTACACTAATCGATAATCTAAAGCCGCTTCCGCAGCCTGTAATCGATATTTTTCCATGATTGAAATACTACCGCCTGCTATACCTGTGTTTTTAAGATGAGACATGACAGGAATGTTGCGATCGGAAAAACAACTGAATTTCACCCTAGATCATAATATATACCCAGGTAGGTCGGCCTTATAGGCTTTGAGGTTAACAACTTTTGTCAGGTTTACTACGCTGCCATCTAGTTGTTACGTAAGGATTCACGTCATAATTCCCCATTTGAATTGCATTAGCGACTGTACTGCCATCTCGTGTTCGTTTACGGCGGACGGGTGGCGATCCTGACGGTTGTGCCGATTTTAACATAGCGATGAGTTATCTGTTACATATATGATCTAGGATTTCACATAGCGTGGTAGGCCTGTTGCTATGGTAACAACGGTTGAGTTGCCAAACATACAGCTCCCACGTGGCAAGTGCTTAATAGGTCTCTTGATGACATTTATTGTGCACACAATGCTAGCATTGGTACGTTTCGTCTTTGATTCTCTTTCGAGTTTTGTATTATTTTTTTACCTTCACGTCAAATGTCAATGAATATTTCAACTCTGTCATCTTAACGTCAATCATCAGCTGGCAGCATAGTAGCACAGTCTAGTATATACAGTCACGAAACTAAATACGTAGGGAATATGCATCCATAGATAGTTGCTGACCACTAGGATCGCTACTATCTCATCACAGACAATGCGAAATAGTACCGGCACAGTCTATTGTTCCTAGTACCCTCAATAACTCAAGCTCGTGACTGTATATACTAGACTGTGGTAGTAGTCCATATTGGCAACATAGCGCTGTAGTTTCAAGCTCGGCCGCTGAACTGTAATGTCCCATGTTTCAAAAAACAGGTAGAGATCACGATTTTATTCGATGTTCTTTGGTCATACTGTAGATTCGATTGCAATGTATTATAACGTACATTGCGCGAAAATTTCTGTTTTTATGTCCAGTAGTATTAAAAAGCAGGACATTTATTCATTCATAGTGTTTTGCCCAAGGGCAGGTCTTTCACTGCAAACCCAGCATTCTCCAGTCTTACCTATTTTCTGCATTCCTCTTTGTCTTCTCATATGATTCATGTATCTTAATGTCATCTATTATCTGAAAGCAGGACAATGTACGATTTTTTACAATGCCTGGCCAGATGCAGGACATATACCTAAAAAGCAGGACATACCCGGCGAAATCCGGACGTCTGGTAACCCTAATTATGGTTTAAAAAAATACTCAAATTTATAGTCGCGTCGCTGTTATTTCCGGCGTGACTCCTCCTCTTTGCTTACGCCTTAGAAAGTGTAGGCTGTATAAAGACTAGGTAACTTGTCCCAACCAAGATTTGAACCCAGGCCCACTCGTTTCACAGTCAGACGTGCTGACCGTTACTCCACAGTAGTGGACTGTAAGAGGAATACTGTATATGTAATTTTGAATTGGCTTGAATACAATGCGAATATTTGTAGTAACTCTGAGGGATGCAATTTAGGATAATATAGTATTAGTATTTATTTATTTAATCTGGTAGAGATAAGCCCATCAGGCCTTCTCTGCCCCTCTACCAGGGGATTACAACTATAATATGAAGAATAAAATTACAATTAATATTAAATTTACAATTACAATTACAGTAAAAATTAAAGTATGACAAGATTACCTGATTAATGAAAGCTAGACAATTTATCATAGAAGTTAAGAACAAAGAATATTTTTGTATTTACTGAATTACAAATTAAACCTACAATAGCAAAATTCTATAGTGATGAAATTACCATATATTGAGATATTTTGTGATAGATTAAGAGAACTATTTACAAGAAAACATGTCTGAACGAGTCTCAATTACTGACCAAGTACCTAGTAAGTTTGCATTTGAATTCAATTTTATTTCGACAGTCCCTGATGCTAGCAGGTAACGAACTCCAGAGTCTTGGCAGGGCTATTGTGAAAGAGGATGAGTATGAGGTGGTGCGATGGGATGATATTGTTAGTTTTGTTTCATGGCGAGAGCGTGTGTTCAGATTATGGTGGGAAGAAAGGTAAGTGAAGCGAGACGACAGGTACGAAGGAATAGAAGAGTTCAAGATTTCGAAGAGAAGGAGAAGTGAATGTAAATTTATTTTCTTATCTAGTTTAAGCCAAGCTATTGTTTCCAGGGATGGAGTAATATGATCATATTTACGAACATTGCTTACAAAACGTACACACAAATTATGAGCACGTTGAAGTTTCGTTTTGTTGTCGCTGGAAAGGTCAGTCAGTAAAATGTCAGCATAGTCAAAATAGGGAAATACAAGCGTCTGCACAAGGGACTTTTTTTAAACAAGAGGGAAGATGAACATTTACCCTTTTTAGCACATGGATAATAAAATATGCTTTTCTGCAGATAATATATTAGGGCCATTCTAAAAAAAACGTACATTTTCAGTAACAAATGCTTTTTTCGCTGGTAATTAAAAAAGAGAGCATTCTTTTAGTCAAAAACACATAGTTCATAATTTGCCAGGTGTTTTTTTTTTTCGGAGAAGGACCTGCAGGCAAGCATTGCAGCCATAGCCTTATTGTGCAACCTCCTTATATTGGGATGATTGTTGAAATCCGTTAGGATCGCTCTTCAAGTGCATGGTGTCATCGTATCGATTCAGCCACAGCATTCAGTTCTGACTGGAGACCTGATTCTCAGCCTGCCTGTGATGTTATTCTGCGGCCTCCTCAGATCGATGGCATCTGTTCACAATTCATGTGCCTGAATTTGCTGAATCCTTAACCAGAAGATCATGTCACTGTCGATTCCACGACTCACCCAGGCGCCATCTGTCCGAGGGAGTTTACACTACCCCAGTCGCCAACAGTCTGCTGAAAAGCCCCTGTGGCTTTGCTGGAAGTGTGCAGCTCCCACAGACAGATGCTGCCTATAGGCAGATCCTGGAGCCACACCCGCCATGTCCTCCTGGTAACCTGTAATCTATTAAGATGATTAATGAAATGATACTAATGAAGGCGAAATGAGTCAGAGGTCCAGCGCCGAAAGTTACCCAGCAATTGTGCTTCGGGTGGTTGAGGAAAAACCTCAGAAAAAATCCCAACCAGGTGACTTGTACCAACCAAGATTTGAACCCGGACTCACTCGTTTTACGGCCAAGAACGCTAGCCATTACTCCACAGTGGTGGACTGCCAGGTGTTAGAATACATGAATACGTACTAAATAATGTATATATTTAAAAATAAATAAATTTTTCTGTTGAAATGTCCCCTCCATGCAATGTAACCACCTGCGTCTTGTAATGAATTTTATTTTGTAATCAATAATTCAATGCAACGTAAATGTTGATATTAATGTTGTTGTTGTAGTTTTCTAATGCCAGGCGTTTTGAAGCACAGATTTTAAGGTGTTCCGAATCCATTTCTTGGTTTGAGTTGCACAATGGGCAGTTAGGGGACTGATATATTCCAATTCTATGCAGGTGTTTGGCCAAACAATCATGGCCTGTTGCCAATCTAAATGCAGCTACAGACGATTTTCGTGGTAAATCGGGAATTAACTGTGGATTATGATGCAGAGAGTTCCATTTTTTCCCTTGGGATTGTGTTATCAAATTTTGTTTGTTGAAGTCTAAGTATGTAGATTTAATAAATGTTTTCACAGAGTAATATGTAGATTTAGTAATAGGTCTGTAAGTAGCAGTGCTGCCCTTCTTTGCTAGTGCATCTGCATTCTCGTTTCCCAGGATTCCACAATGGGATGGTATCCATTGGAATACAATTCTTTTATTGAGTGATATTAATTGAGAGAGCATTTTAGTTATTTCTGCTATTTGAGATGAAGGTGTGTGTTTAGAGACGATTGATAGAATAGCTGCTTTGGAGTCTGACAATATAACTGCATTTTTAAATTTATTGATGTGGCATAGAAGATTCCTGAGTCTTTCACTTATTGCAATGATTTCTCCATCAAAGCTTGTTGTTCCATATCCAAGAGATCTATAAAGTGAGAAGAGACAGCACGTAACACCTGCACCAGCACCTTGTTCTCTGGAGATCAAGGATCCGTCGGTGTATAAATGAAGCCAGTTTTGTGGAGGGTACCTAATATTAATTGTCTCTAAAGACAATTGTTTCATTATTTCAGTGCTTACTTCTGATTTCAGTATTTCTTCTGTTAAATTTAGATTATATTCTATATTTAATAGAGTTAAAGGGCTTGGTTTAATTTGTAAGTATTCTTTTAAATTCTGGATATTGATTTTCTGTTTTAATTCTTGAACCATGTATATTAATGTATAATATACAAAACAATCTGGTTTTGTTAGTTTATGAGTTTCTACCAATGTTTTATTTCGTTTCATCCTTGTAAAGTGTCTCAAACCTATGTAACTGAATTTCATTTGTTTCGTGGGCACATGTGTAGTGTTTAATTTTTCCCTCGTCATAAATCTTCCTGTGTGCCTTAATCCGTAGAAGGAGTAGCACAATATATGTATCAAGATGACAGTGACTTGTTTACTTCAAAATTATTCAACATCATATTGTGCTATAGAAAAACTGTTGTTGTTGCTGCTGCTGCTGCTGTTGTTGTTGTCTAATGCCGGGCTTTGGCAACGAAGCCATTAGCATTCTTGCTCTCCAATATTTCTCTGTGGTGGATCCATCAGGTAGAACTTCACAGGTTTGTAGATGATCTTCAGTCATTTCTTCTTCTTTGTTTCTTAGAGGGCAATTTGGATTTGTGTAAATTCCTATTTTATTCAAGTGTTTGGCCAAATAATCAAGTTCTGTAAGCAGTCTGAATTTTGCTACTGCAGATTTACGTGGGATTTCTGGAATAATTTCTGTTTTTTTTTTAATAAAATGCTCCATTTTTTATCTTTGGCTTTGGTACATAGTGCTTGGTTTTGCTTGATTTTATATTTATTTTTAATTAGTCTTTTGATGGATGTAAAAGGTAGGCTTGTATTTGTATTCTGAATTAAATTGGGTCCTTTTTGGCAAGAAAGTCAGCAGTTTCATTTCCAGCAATTCCGCAATGTGCAGGTATCCATTGCAATTGAATTCTTTTCTGTAGTTTTTGAAGCTGTTGGATCATTTTGTGACATTATTTAATTTGGATTGACATCATTTTATATGAATTTATTGCATATAATGCTGCTTTAGAATCAGAGAGAATGACAGCATTTTGAAATTTATCTATTCTGTATAGTAGGTGTTGGAGTGAGATATGAATAGCCATTATTTCCGCATCAAAATTTGTTGTATGATGTCCTGCTGGTTGATAAAATGAGAATAACGCACACGTAATTCCTGATCCTGAGTTGTTATCGATAGTAGACCCATCTGTGTAGATATGTAACCATTCTTCTGGTGGGTATCTATTGTTCACAGCTTCTAATGCTAGCGCTTTTAGTACAGGTTTGGAAGTTTCAGATTTTGTAACTGGTTCTTCTAAATCTAGTTGAATGTTAATTGGTTCGAAAGTTAGAGGGTTTTCTCTGCTAAAAATGTTTTCTTTAGATTTAGGGAGATTCAATTCTGTTTTTATTTCCGTGACTTTGGACAGGAAACTTGTTTGTGTTTTCAACTTGGTTGTTTGTTGTTTGTCATTGGTGCTCTAAGGTACGTATCCTCTGTGTCAACCAGTGGCGAAACTACTTAGAGGCAATTAAGGCAATGCCTACCCAAAAAAAAATTGTCATGATTAAAAATTATAAATAATGGTGCAATAAATTTCCCTGCCGTAATTGTTGCGATTGAGAAAATCAGCTGTTTATAATAGGTAGATGGTGGCACAATAGCTGTGCTCGGACGAGGTGATCGAGGATCTACGGTTGAGGCACATGTTCTCTTGCCTCTTCAACAGTCTTGGCTTTACAGGGGTGATTTGGAGAAAGGAAAATGGCGTGAGGTTCTTTGATGCAGAAGGAATTTCTAGCAACTCCCTCCACGGCGCTGTGAGGCATGTCTGATGGCCAACCATAGAAGCCAACAAGAAATGTTCAGACTTTCCCATGCTTGAAGTCAGTGTTACCAATTTCGCTACTGTTAACAATTTTTCAGCGACAAAATTAATGAAACTTGAAATTGTTTAAATATAATTTAGCAATTTTAAAGTTTCTTACGAAAAAAAAACTTTTATCTATTGATAACATAGTGATGTATTACTTTCTGCCTACCTACTCTTCAAACACTGGCTTTGCCACTGGTATCAACTCATGTTAATTCATTTCTAAAGATAAATTAATTTGTTTTATGTACATATAACTGTGCGATAACAAATTAAGTGAATTTTATGTTTCAAATTGTAACTCTATTGACTTCATTGTCCTGGTAAAAGAGGAAGTCCATCTCAACTTTACTGAACTATTTACTCAACTCAGCTGCAGCTATGAAGTTGTATTTTGTTTTTTGAGGACATACTTTATACAATGTAGGCCTACTTAATTTGTTAAAGAATATATTAAAATGGTTGAGGCCCTATACTTCATTTCTTGTATCATGGACTGCTAGTTCTAATCTATAGTTTGCAGAATGCCTTTCATCCAAATTGTGGAAAAGATTCTGTAACTCAATGCTCAATGACAACACCATTTTTCCTTCCTAACATAACAGAAGCTCCATCACAAGCAAATCCAACCATGTTTTAAAGATAAACTTCATCAGAACTATAGAAAATAAGATTCTACATCTTGATTACACAACTTTTAACACTGTATTACTTCGGAATATGTATGATAAGAACTTTCTTGTGTTAAATATTATTAATGTACCTTGTTAACATGTTTCGACCTATTTTCGGTCATCTTCAGAACTGGTCGTTGTTGGTCTTGGTGCCTCTTGTTTCCTGTGAGGGTGCGTTCGTAGTGTAGAATCAAAGAGTGTATGTGTTTTGAAATTGAGTTGTGTGTTGAGAATATCGTTGGGGTGTGTTTTCGTGTGTCTGTATATTTCATATTGTTCTAGTGTGTTGAGTTTCTGGCTTTTTGGTTGAATGTGCATTATTTCCATGTCTGTGTTGATGTCTCTGTAGGTGTGGTTGGCATAACAAAACTACAAAACACCTCCACATATGCAGAACACATCACAAATGCCAACAACACCTACAGAGACATCAACACAGACATGGAAATACTGCACATCGAACCAAAAAGCCAGAAACTCAACACACTAGAACAATATGAAATATACAGACACACGAAATCACACCCCAACCATATTCTCAACACACAACTCAATTTCAAAACACATACACTCTTTGACTCTACACTACGAATGCACCCACACAGGAAACAAGAGGCACCAAGACCAACAATGACCAGTTCCAAAGATGACCGAAAATAGGTCGAAACATGTTAACAAGGTACGTTAATAATATTTAACACAAGAAAGTTCTTATCATACATATTCCGAAGTGAGATTATATATTATAGCATCCTTGATCGAGTGATAATTATGTATCTAAGTTCAGTTGCGCCCCAAAAGAAAGAAACCACAGGTGTACTTTGTCATTGCACATTTCAAACATATGACCAGTACAGTCTTATTGTTTGAAATTATATGCTTGATTATTCTAATTCTCATTTCTGTATATATGTGATCCAAGATATTAGTGCAGCTAAATTTCGTGTATAAAACTCTGCCAATGTCTAGTCCATTTAACTGCTGAACTTCAATGTATGCTGGAATATCAGTTACCGTAATGGTCTACCAACTTTTCCAATTTTATATGCTAATCTAAACTCTAATAATTGTTTCACACTGCACTGCATTCATCTTGTCTACTCCAATTTCTAAAGACTTCTTATTAGCATTACTATGGTTATGTACACTCAGTTATTGCATATGGCATAATCATTTGGGGCCCATCATCAAAATCCTTACAGATACTAAAATTGCAGAAGAGAATGATAAAAATCATGGAAAAAGTTCCAATACGGACTGAGAGCAGAGGCATTTTTAAAGAGCTCAATATACTACCAGTCCCTTGTATCTACGTACTAGAAACAGTCTGTTACATCCCTCAGAATGCAAAACAGTTTATACCAAACTCTGAATACCATGACTACAACACTAGAACTTCCAGTAATATGCATTTAAAATACCACAGACTTACCAGAAGTCTTAACAGTATATCTCATTATGGTTGTAAATTATACAATAAGCTCCCCTTACGTATCAGGAAGTGTACCCAAAAAATTTTCAAGAAATCGGTAAAAAGTATGCTGTTGAAGCACATGCCACTGAGTATAAACGAGTACCTAAATTTAAATCTTGAACAGGAAATGTAACAATCTCTATTTTATATAGTGTTATTGATTGCTGTTGTTTTCCATGTTTACTGCTCCTTACCTTCCTCTTCATGTACCTGGTAGAAGCACGCTGGTCATAAGACAAACTGCCAAAATTGTCATTATAATAAAATATGCAATGTTAGAAAGTGATTATTATTATGTTGTAATTATGATTGTTGTCATTACTATTGTATTTGTTTACATTACTATTATACTATTGTATTAACATGTACTTGTTATCTGACGATGCCATGAATCCTTGTATTCTGACAGCTAATAAATACATACATACATACATACATACATACATACATACATACATACATACATACATACATACATACATACATACATACATACATACATACATGCATACTTCTAATCTTTTGTAAGAGTAGTAGTTCTTTTATTTTCATGCATCTTTATCTACAGACTGTTTTGCTGTTTTTCCTTAGTGTTTCCAAAACCTCTAACGTCACAACCCACTCTTTGGCTGATTTTAAGCATGTGCCTTGAGATGGACCTAAGCCAAGTTTACAAACTTGAATACGCATAGAACAATCAAGTTTTTCATTCTTTATAGCCAGCCAGCTGTTTTATTTCTTAAAATAGGCTAATTGTACTGAGATTCTGACCAACATCATGGAATATCTCTCAGTAGGGCTTTCAAAATTTCACTTACTTCGTCTGACTCTGACACAGATTCTAAAGAGCCATCCTCCAAATCAAAGTCTCATGTTCTAGGTACGTCTGTCACTATCACTTCTTTCATCGTGAACACTACGTTCTGTTTCTTTCCTTATTGAGGTACCATACTCAACCAGTTAAACAAACTCATTATAACGTACAAATCAAGACTTTAAATATGTATGATAAGAACTTTCTTGCGTTAAATATTATTAACGTACCTTGTTAACATGTTTCGACCTATTTTCGGTCATCTTCGGAACTGGTCGTTGTTGGTCTTGGCGCCTCTTGTTTCCTGTGTGGGTGTGTTCGAAGTGTAGAGTCAAAAAGTGTATGTGTTTTGAAATTGAGTTGTGTGTTGAGAATATCGTTGGGGTGTGTTTTCATGTGCCTGTATATTTCATATTGTTCTAGTGTGTTGAGTTTCTGGCTTTTTGGTTGGATGTGCAGTATTTCCATGTCTGTGTTGATGTCTCTGTAGGTGTGGTTGGCATTTGTGATGTGTTCTGCATATGTGGAGGTGTTTTGTAATTTTGTTATGGCTGTGATGTGTTCTTTGTAACGTGTTTGAAATGATCTGCCTGTCTGTCCTATGTAGAAGTTGTTGCAGGTGTTACATTTGAGTTTGTATACGCCTGTGTGGTTATATTTGTTTGTTTGTGTTGTTTGTGTGTTGAGATGTTTTTGTAGAGTGTTGTTTGTTCTATATGCGATGTTGTAGTTCAATTTCTTGAATGAGGTTGCAATTTTATGTGTGTTTTTGTTTTTGTATGTTAGTGTGATGTATTTTTTGAGTTCTTGTGTTTGTGTTGTATTCTTCTGTTTTTTTGTGGTTTTGTTTTGTCTTATGTATTATGTTGTCTATTATGTTGGGGTTGTATCCGTTTTCTTGTGCTATGTATTTGATTGTGTTTAGTTCTTCGTTGTAATCCTGTTGGTTCATTGGTATGTTGAGTAGTCTGTGTACCATTGTTCGGAATGCAACTTGTTTGTGTTGTGTGGGATGGTTGGATGTGTTGTGTATGTGTGTTGTTGTTGTTGTTGTTGTAGGTTTTCTGTATACTTTGAATGTGTGTTTGTTGTCTACTTTTGTTATTATGATGTCTAGAAAATTTATGGATTTGTTGTTTTCAATTTCTAATGTGTAATGTAGCTTCGGGTGTATTTTGTTTATGTGTTGATGTAGGTTTTGGATCTGTCTTTTGTTTCCTTTGTATAGTATTAGTATTTCATCTACGTATCTGTGCCAATATATAATGTTGTCTGCGTGTTTGTTGTTGTCTTTGTTTAGTATGTATGTCTGTTCTATGTGGTGTAAGAATATTTCTGCTAGCATGCTGGTATACATATTCCGAAGTGATACAGTGTTAAAAGTTGTGTAATCAAGATGTACAAGACTTTAATGTCCACTATCAGAGTAGTTCAACACTTTCGACGTTCGAAACACAAGGTACCTTAAAACTCAAGACTAATGAACGCATAAAAATAATAATATTTCCCTACTCTAGCAAATTGCCAGCATTATGTCTAAGTGAGCCATAAAATTAGCAAATCAGTGCAGTAGATTTCTTGAAGTGCCATGCCATAAGGTTAGTGTCTGGAAGCTTCAAATTAGTTCAGGTGCCAGACCATGATTTTCGATAAAACAGCGAATAGACAAGCGTTTAAGCAAAGAATATGAAATACCAGTTGCTACTTTTATGCCAGATATCAAAATCAAAATAAATGTTTTTCAAACACTTAATATCTTCTATTTCAGAGTCTGTTAAAGACTAGTTCCTAAGTAATATGTTTTCGAGTCTATATTTTTTGTTAGTACGGTAACAGCGAGTTTTTATTTTAGATGGTACGGTGTACCAACTCAACTGCAGAACTGCTCCTCGGTCTGTTATATACATGCATTAATTCTCCAATCTCCTGTCAGCAACTCGCACTTACTACCTGAACACTAACCTAATTCCCCTTTGCCCTACTCTGCGAGCTACCAGTACTAACAATAAATTTGGAAGTTAAGTTATAGTCATCAACATATTTAAACTGTATGATCTTCCCAAATGATCAGCTGTAAAAGAAGAAATCTAGAAAAAAAATTATCAGTAAGTTACCTACAGGTACAAAAAAAATGTGGAGAAACTAGGGATATGCAAACCTACTTGACCCAGTTTCTTTTTTTAATATATTTTTAAAATATTGTAACATTATTCATGAAAATGTTCATGATCTGAAAACATTCTCCAAATCTTTACTGTTTTGCACATATTACTTGATGATTTAATTCTGTACTTTCAGTCTGCAGAGAATTAAAATGTTTTCTTTTTAAGATGTACATGGATTTAGTGTCTCAAGGAGTAAGAATATTTCATTCATTTAGGCCTAAATCGATAGGAGTAAGGTAAGAATAAGGTACAAATACATTTTTAGAAAATAGCAAATCAAAATATTATTCTACAGTCAAAAGCATTAGCAGTTAGTAAGCACAAAAATGGATATATGACACAAGAGAAGATTCACTAAATCATGTGTGTTAATATTAGTGAGGAATCTAATAGAATCTATTGGACTTGTTTTGATTCCACCAGTAATGAGCTTGAGAGCTTGGTTTTGAACACGTTCTACTTCGTTTATAAAAGGTGAAGTAATAAAAATTTCTCGCAGTACATCAGCACTGGCTGTATAAGCATTTTGTATGTAGTGTTCAAAGTATTTCTAGAGCATCCCGATTTCTTTACTGCTAGTCTTTTCAGAAGGGAAAATCTTTTACGAGCTTTTTCAGAAATAAATTTCAAATGATTGCTCCATGTTAACTTACTGTCGAAAATAACTCCAAGATATGTGGATTCATAAATCGTAGGAAGGTGTTGGCCATTGTATTGGATATTGAATTCTCTTTCTTTTTTTACCAAGTGAAAAATATTTGGTAGGGTAGTTATTTTTTCTTAAATTGAGTGTCATCAAATTTTATGTGTTTCATTCATGTAATTGATTTAGAGCTTTAAGAGCAGAATTTTGAATTTTGTCTCTATGTCTGTGAGATCCAGAAGTCCACAAAACTATATCATCTGCAAATAGTGCTGTTTTCATGTTTGAATCCTCTAATAGGGAGGGTTAAGTCATTTATATAAATATTGAATAAAGTTGTGCTGAGGACAGCGTCCTGGGATAGACTCGATATGTTTGTCTGTAACTAGAAAGTGAGTTATTGAATTTAGTAGCAATGAATCCTTGACTAAGGAATTCTGATAACCATCTGAACATATTGCTGGAGATACCTAATTTCTGGAGTTTCAGTAATAATTTATTTCTCCAAACAGAGTCATATGCTAATTGAAAGTCGATAAATATTGCCAAGGTACCTTCTATCTTGTTAAAACTGTCTTTTATTTCTTGGCCGAGGCATATGACTTGTTCATTAGTAGAGTAGAGTGTAGTTGTCGAAAACCGGCTTGTCTTGATGATAAAAGATTTTGGGATTCTAAATACCAAGCTAATCTGTTGGAGATCATTGATTACATAGTTTTTGCTATCATGCTTAATAGTGCTATTGGTCAGTAACTAGCATCATGAGCAGGTTTCCCTTTTTTGTGAATTGGTACAAGGATTGCTTTTTTTCCAAGCTGCAGGAATTGAGGTGTTCCATGATAAATTGAAAATGGATAAAATTACAGACTTGGCTTTTTCCCCCCAGATGCTTAAAAAATTATGAATGAATGTTGTTAGGACGAGGAGATTTCTTGATTTTTAAATTTTGTATAGCTATATTTAATTCTTTGGAAGTAAAATTTTGATGACATATGTCAGGTTTTGTGATAGTACTAGTAATATTGTTTTTATTATTTTTATGTAATTCTCTTTTGATAAATTTGTCAGTTTTTTTGGTATTGGGATGTAATCTGTGAGAGTTTGAGTAGTGTTTATTAAATGCAGTTGCTCTATTGACGATATAAACACGCTTGAAATGTCATACTTTGCATACTTTCATTCTATAATGAAATATGGATTAATATTCTGGGACAACTCGTCTGAAGCTAAACAATTTTTGTTTTACAAAGAAAAGCTATAAGAATAATGGTTGGTGTGTATAAAAGAACATCATGTAAAAAGATTTTTCAAAATTTAGAAATCTTGACCTTGCCTTGCGAGTACATTCTTTCCGTAATTATGTTTTATATTAAAATCCAAGGTACATTTAGTACTAATCAAGACATTACTAATTTTAATACTAGACATAAATCAGATCACCATCTACTCTTTGTTAGTCTAAGCTGTTATAAAAAAAGAGTTCATTATTCATGTATTACTGTCTTCAGTGCACTGCCTAATTATCTTAAAGCTTTGAAGGACCATGAGAAAAGGCTTAGAATAGAATTAACCATTTTCTACATACTCATACAGGTATCTTCTACGCAACTGAGGAATTGTTATGCAAATACAAATCGAATTAATCTACAGTACCAGTACTTGATATGTACTGTACAATTTTGTATAGCTCAACTGTCATATGCTTGTAAATCGAATTAATTTCTTTACTATGTATTGTATATTTTTGTATAGCTCGATTGATAAATTGAAGCATCAGCTGGAACAACGTTATAAGTTAAAAAATTTTCATTCGGAGTGTTTCCGTGCAATAATGTTGTATGTCATGTTACTTTGCTATACTCCTTGGCTTGCAACTGTCCATCAATGCAGTACGTGAAATTTGTTCACTCAAAAGTTTGCTACCCTCATAAGAACAATGTTGTACGCGTACACATTTTTTCAGCTCCTGTAAATTTTACCAACTGTAACTTGTAACTAGACATCGGATTTTTAGGCACTAAAAATTGCAGTTTTAGGCGCCTAAAATAAGCTCAAAATTTGTAAAATTAGGCTCTATTTTAATGAAAATAGGCATTTTAGGCACATCAAGGTATCATACTTATTTCTTTCACTGAAATTTTTAGTTATACACTAAAATACGCACAAAAAAGTATGATTAAACATTAAAAAAGAATAGGTACTATATTATATTTATAAACAGAGCTGCACAAATTTAATATATTGAAACTAATGAAATAATGATTATTGATATCAAGATTACTCATTTTAAGTTATTGAAATTCAGTTCCATGCTCAGACTTTATTATAATTATCTGCACAGTACACCACCAGAATTTTTTCTAAATTCTCCACAGTTAACCTTTGCCTTTTGTCACTGAGAATCATTTTGAAAGCAGAAAAACTTCTTTCAACCGAAACTGATGTGAGAGGCGCAAATTTTAAATTAGGTACAATAGAAACATCAATACTTACTGGAACATTTACACTTTCCCCCGATATCACTCTTGATACTTTTTCCAACAATGAAAATCCTACATTCTTATTTAATACGTTGTCCCACTTATTTTTAACTTTTTTCCCAGTTTCGCCCAAAGCAGAATGTATGTTCACTTGAGCTTCCTTTACTATTGCTATTTGGCTACAAAGAGATTGTTTTTCACGGTTCTAATTGTTCAATGCTTGCAGGTATGAAAGAAAAGTTTGATGTTATGTAGGCAATATCGTTTTTCACTCGTGAGTCATTCAGACAATCTTTCACTGCTTTCACACACGCTGCACTATCAGTTTCAGGTAATTTATCAATAACTGTGACCACTTCTTTAAAATACTTAGAATAATACACCACTGACTGAATCCAGGTTACCCATCGTGTAACAACCGGCTGAGGTGGGAGTGGGATATCTGGAAAGTTCTCTCTGAATATTGAAATCCTGGATGGGGCTTTACAAAAACATTTTTTTGTGTTAGAAATAAACGAATTGACAAGAGGAAATTCATTCCGGATTGTTTCAGAAACCCTGTGAAGGCCATGTGCTAGACAGGTTACATGCGTGAGGTTAGGATAAAATGTTTTAAGAAGTGGAGCTGCAGCAACCATGTATGAGGCAGCATCAGTACAAAACAACAGAACTTTAGAATCGTCTATATTACCTGAGTATAAAGACTGTAGGCCTTTATTTACAAAATAAGCAATGGCTTGGCTATTCACTTTCGAAAGTTCCTTAACACATACGAGGTGTGGAATCGAAAGTCCATCAGGACTAAGTTTTCCTACTACCATATTTGCTATATACCTATTCATAGGATCTGAGGTTTCATCCACAGAGACCCATATGTAAGAATCACCTATATCCTCCCGAATGGAAGCTAAAGTTTCATTGTATATTCTGTCTAAGTAATTTTTTCTTAGGGTCGACTCAGATGGGATATTTTGTTTGCAGTATTTTTGTAAAAACTGTCTTAAAACCGGATTTTCAATTGCATTCCAGGGAATGTTAGCAGCAACAAACGCTCTGGTTAAATCAGCATAGAAATTGCTGCTGAGATTGGATGAAGTAGGCTGTGTTAGTAAAGTTTGTTGCAGTTGATTTTTCTGCTGAGCTTTAGCCTTATGAGCCGCTCCTTGCACATGCTGCTTTAGGTGGCACTTCTTTTCTTGCGAAATCTAAAAATGTAAAGTAAACTGAATTAAAATAAAATCCTAATTGTTGTATTGCCGTATTTCTATCACAAAGTTAGTGGGTTCGAACAATCAAAATTTTAATGACCTGCAAATACTTTAATTATCGGAATTTAAAAGGTTAAAGTGTAGTGGTCTTAAAAAGAATTATACCTCAGGATAGCTTAGTATAGATATTAAATATTATAGGCCTACTCATTAAAATTAATAGAATTTATATATTTCAACTATTGTTACATACCTGTTTGCTGCAAATCTTGCAGAATATTATTTTTCCATCATAAGTGAATTCTTAATATTCTGTTAGCCATTGCCGGATCAATGTAGATTTTGCACTTATATTTTTCGGCATTATCGCGTTAAACTTCACAGGAAAACGTCCTACCGCTCAAAACTTCTCAACACAAATAAGGTGAGGGAAAGAGCAACTTTTAACGAGCATTCAAATGAACCGTTGTTATTGAGATTCAATTGGACAAAAATACGAAGTTCCACTTATTGTTGCATTTCCTGGTAGTGTTGACACTAGGAGGGCCATTCTTTTAAATATTTTGTAACGGTTTACCCTACTAATTCGCAGTTTTACGACTTTTCATAAATATTTCAAAAACACTCTTTCTCCAAAAATTGTGATTTTATGACACTCTGAAGGGCAGTACAGCTAATCGGTTTCAGACCGAAAACAGTCATTTTTATAGTATAGTATATCTCTGAATTGGTAGCAGCACATGTTGTGATTGTTGCCTGCTTCAAAACTAAGGTTGGTTCTTTGTCGGCATTTATGCCTCCAAACATGTTAAATTCGGTGAAATCTATTGCGAGTGTCGTGAGATTCAAAACATTTTGTTTCCTTTATCAATGGTTTCATGGCCGGTGTGAAGCAAACTTTCCACTTTTTAAATGCCTTAAATTTCGCAGTGAATGCATGTATAAATTATAAAAAGTAAGAGTAAAATGCGAAACTTTACAGTGAGTTAGGCATTTTTAGGCGAATATTAACAAATTAGGTTCTAATAACCGTTTTAGGGCATTTTAGGGCACTATAAAACTCTTTGAATACCTTTCAATTTCCATGAAACACAAATATTAATAATTATTTTTACTTTCCTCCTAAAGAAACAAAATAGGCATTTGCCCTAGAATCCGTTGTCTGCTTATAACATTGTTCCAGCCGACGCTTCAATTGTTTATGCTCGCAAATTGAAGTAATCTGCATATGTGGGCCATTCCATGTCAACTCAACCGAAGGGTGTTGCATCAACACTACGAAATTGGCTCATTTTTTCTTCAGAAAGTTAGTTCACACTAGAGAACTTGTAAACCTGGCAGGAAAAGCATTCATTGCAATTAGTTTAGGAATCAGGGCTGTCTAAACTTTTAAAACCCATATTTTTCGACTAATATGTACCGGTACCTAATATTTTGTTAATGACAACTGCTTCATCAATCATAACATTTATTTTTATACATTTTTATCACTGAATGTTATAGTTCATTACTGAAAAAAGAACTTGTTCCTAACATTACTTATTAGATATATAATTAGGCAAGAAACTTTTCAAACATTTTGTAAAAATATTGAACTTTAGAAATTTATTTTTCATGTACGAACATGAAGTCTAGTTTTTATTTCCAGGGCAATGGAATCTACATAAAATATACATACATAGATACATACATACACACACACACACACACACACACACACACACACACACACACACACACACACATAAATACATACATACATACATACATACATACATACATACATACATACATACATACATACATACATACATATATAATATGTATTATACAATAGGAAAGAAAATTGTCCTAATACAGCTAACCAGACATGGAGATAAAATTTCCAGAAGCTGGCAAAAATTGAAAAATATCGTAAAAATGGCATTTTCAGCTGTTAAAAAACCAATTCCTGGTAGCTTCCACGAATATCATTTTATTTTTCGCATAAATCTCACACTTATGATAGTTGTGTATAAAGCTTCATCTTCCGTCTCAAGTGGTATAGGTACTTGCTACAATTTTTTTACCGACTGTTTTTTTAAGTAATGAACTTCAGAGCTTCAAATTCTAAATATTTTAAAACTTTGGAAATTACATTATTAACGATGAGAAAGACACATACAACATATTACAATTATAATTGATAAAAATGTCCCTAAGTTATGTTTCCTGGTGATATTTAAAAGAGATGATGTTAACTTGCAAACAACATTAGAATATCCTTCATCAAATCTTTCTGCCAGGTACCACCATTTGGTTCTGGAACTGTATAGAGCAGTGGTACTCACTAGAAATTATAAGAGAGTCGAATATAAGAAACAGTATCTGTCGGAGAGCTGCACAAAATTTCACAGTACTCAAACTTGGTAACACATAGCCTTATTACATTTATGGATAAACACATTCATTACTGATTACTATCTTTGATTTTATATTAATAGTTAACTGTTTCATATTATTATTATTATTATTATTATTATTATTATTATTATTATTATTATTATCATCATTATTATTATTATTATTATTATTATTATCATCATTATTATTACATAATTTTAAGATAACTCACAGTTATGTAGATGGTAGATGGGGAAAATC
Organism: Periplaneta americana; assembly: GCF_040183065.1. Taxonomy (NCBI): domain Eukaryota; kingdom Metazoa; phylum Arthropoda; class Insecta; order Blattodea; family Blattidae; genus Periplaneta; species Periplaneta americana. The sequence continues at coordinate 208,576,344 of NC_091117.1, read as the reverse complement.
TAACCATTGTTCCAGAATATTCCAAATTCAAAAGAAAGTCATAAGAATTATGTTAAATCTCCCCACCAACACAAGCTGTAGATCTTATTTCGAAATTCTAAACATTCTCACCGTACCATGCATTTATATATACGAGATTTTGATTTGCGTCCATAAACAACTCCAAAACTTTACCAGAAATGAACAAATCCACAATCACAGTACAAGAAGAAGGTCTAATTTGCACCTGTTTGGACACAAAAGTTCTCTTTTGAAAAAAGTTTCTCCTATAACAGCAGACTTCTTTATAATAAATTACCCAGGTCAATTAAACACTTAAATGCTGATGTTAAATTCAAAAAAGAATTAAAGAAATTTCTTATGGATGGTTGTTTTTATTCAGTACAAGAATATCTTGAATGTTAGTATTTACAGTTATTAAATGTTAAGTTGTACGTATATATTTATTAATAATAGATGATAAAGGTTTCATAGATAATTATCATTCTAGGTTTATTGTGCGAAGATTTGACAATTTTAGTGGTAGTGCTCAATCATTTGTCAGTATAATACACCATGTTATATATATATATATATATATATATATATATATTAGCATTATTTTGTAAATGTGTATTAGTTTTAGAACTGTTTTTAGTATTAATTTGACGTGTCCAACACCATCCTGTATGATCATTAGGACGAAATGAAATACATACATACATACTGCTGTTAAGTTGAAGGTCGAACTCTGCTACTGTCCTGCACAATTTTGTCAATACGAGCTGGTTGATATCTAACAGATATCCTAAGCAGATTTTCCAAGTTCACATTGGTGATACGAGATCTAAGTTTACCCTTGATGAAATTTATCTTGCACAAATATACGTTGATCCAAAAGGACACAATATATGAGGCAATAAGAACAAAACCAAGAAAGTACAGTCACACGAAACAGTTTTTGACAAAATGGTGATAAAGGAACGTTTAAGACAGATAGCATACCAACTTCAACACACGACTCATGTCTAGCTCCAGTTATGATTCAGACACGCACGCATCCTCACAAGGGAAGAACACAATGTCTGAGTCTCGATCACAAATCGTGGTGTACCAATATTTTGGTCTGATGACGAGATGACGTCTTCCAGCAACAAAAATATTTTAACATACTTATGGTTCAAATTGCCTAGACGGAGAAAGAGGAGATGTGTTTATAATTTTAACATTTTCTGTGCACGGCATGGCTTTTATATGATGAAAGAGTAATGGAACGGAGAAAAATTCTCTCCGGCGCCGGGATTTGAACCCAGGTTTTCAGCTGTACGTGCTGATGCTTTATCCACTAAGCCACACCGGAGAGAATTTTTCTCCTTTCCATTACTCTTTCATTGTATGATGACGCAGAATATCTGCATGGAAATATCATATGTACTTCGGTACATTAAAATAATATATATATATATGAAATATATATGGCGTTTATATGTTATCTCGTGATTTGTTGAATATTTCGTTTAGATTCCACTCCTATTATTGCATGTATCCAGATACATACCAGAAACTTCTTCGGTTGGCTACTTCTCCACTGAGAAAGCAGGGGAATATATCTAGTAGTGACGAGCAATTATTACTGGTAATACTGCAGTAAATCAAAAAATCTGAAAGTTAGAATTTATAAAACAGTTATATTACCAGTTGTTCTGTATGGTTGTGAAACTTGGACTCTCACTCTGAGAGAGGAACAGAGGCTAAGGGTGTTTGAGAATAAGGTGCTTAGGAAAATATTTGGGGCTAAGAGGGATGAAGTTACAGGAGAATGGAGAAAGTTACACAACGCAGAACTGCACGTATTGTATTCTTCACCTGACATAATTAGGAACATTAAATCCAGACTTTGCGATGGGTAGGGCATGTAGCACGTATGGGCGAATCCAGAAATGCATATAGAGTGTTAGTTGGGAGACCGGAGGGAAAAAGACCTTTGGGGAGGCCGAGACGTAGATGGGAGGATAATATTAAAATGGATTTGAGGGAGGTGGGATATGATGATAGAGACTGGATCAATCTTGCACAGGATAGGGACCGATGGCGGGCTTATGTGAGGACGGCAATGAACCTTCGGGTTCCTTAAAAGCCATTTGTAAGTAAGTAAGTAATACTGCAGTAAGATAAATTTCAGCTTGAGCAACAAAAGAAATGTTTCCAGGGATTAATCTGATATGATAATTTGTATGATGTTTTAGAAATATGTTTTTTCAATACTATATACAAAACCAACTACATTGTAGTACATGACTGCATATGAAGGAGGTAATGTGACAATTTTTGCTAAGGTAGATGTGTAGTAGGCTATGGATTAAGAGAAGTTTCTTGGAAGTTCAAAATCTCTATCATAGTTTTATTGCCATCTTATGAGAAGGAAATTTGAAATAAATTTTCTGACAAGGTTTTATCTTGGCAATGTCAGAGAAAAGACTTTTCAGAAATGGCAGGTCAAAATTCTTTTGCTTTCCTTCAGCATATTTTCTTCTCTATGTTCCCTAGTAGTGAAGACTTGGTTATATCAATATTTGTTGTACCCATTTTTTCTTCGAATTTCTGTCAGTCTGAGTTGGTGGTGATATATTTTCATTTTCCTCGTTACTCTTTGCATCAAGGAAGCTGTCTGTTTCTTCCTTAGTGGGAGATAAAAGTGGAATCTCCATCGGTGTAGCAGTCTCTATATTGCCTTATTGCCTCCAATAATTAAAGTGATCAATTTAAGAATAACAACTTTAACAACAAAAGTTAAGATAAATACCTAATTGCTTCATTGATTCCAGTTCACTTTAACACTTTGTTTGTTAAAAACATAAAATTGTTTAGTCACACGTTAACAAGAGTTAAATTTTTTTTTTTAAAAGGTTATATACCTTGGACCTTTTTAAAAAAAAAATTAACACTTTTTAACGTGTAACTAAACAATTTTATGTTTTTACCTAATTGCTATAAAATATAATTTACCCTCGGTTCAAATAAAACTTCAGGTAATTTCATGAGAACATGAACAAATGGCACTAAAATGTGAAGTTTAACCTACTTATTAGCGATGAAAGAGTAATGGAATGGAGAAAAATTCTCTCCAGCGCCGGGATTTGAACCCAGGTTTTCAGCTCTACGTGCTGATACTTTATCCACTAAGCCACACCGGATACCCACCCCGGCGTCGGACAGAATTGTCTCAGATTAAGTTCCAACTCTTGGGTTCCCTCTAGTGGCCGCCCTCTGCACTACGTCATAGATGTCTATGAACGTAGGACTGAAGTCCACACATGTGCTGAGGTGCACTCGTTATGAGTGACTAGTTGGCCGGGATCCGACAGAATAAGCACCGTCTTTCGCATATCATATATATTATCAAATCCCGGCACCAGAGAGAATTTTTCTCCGTTCCATTACTCTTTCATCATATGATGACGCAGAATATCTGCATGGAAATATCATATGTACTTCGGTACATTAAAATAATATAAAATATTATATACTGCTTATTAGCAATCAAATTACAAATTGAAGGGTACAGGGAAAGAACGAACTTTGTCCATATTTTTCCAAAAATGAGTTATGCATATTGTGTGCAGTAGGATTCCATGTGAAGACTAGAGGGAAGAACCTAGTAAGTCACGTTTTACTGTTTTTAACAATAAAGCAAGTTGAAAGTTTCAAGATGCATTATAATCTATTGTCTTTGGGTTATCATACTTAAAAATTCTTTGGACCAATAAGGTTGTTATTCTGTAGGTTACAGTTAAACTACAAAAATCTACACTACCGGTACCTGAGCTATTACATGACATATAAAACAGAAAATCGATAATTTTGGACTTGTACACTTCATGTATAGTTTAATCCTGCGAATGATACACTGTGATAATGTGAACAGTGCAAGTTCTATGACAGATTTTAGATTGGCATACAGGAAAGAATATGCTAAAGACAGACCTTAAATATTGTTCTCCTAAACAATTTACTAAAATGGACAAAGCTCGTTCTTTCCCTGTACCCTTCAATTATGATAACTAAAACATTCTAATTTTGCACTGAAAATCTAGGTTTGTGTTAAACATCATAAAATAGTAATATATTATACTGCAAAAAATTTTTTCCCAGCCCTAATAAATACAGTACAAGTTTTATTAAAACAAGTGTAGAAAATTTTATAAAACCAATTAAAAATAGATACCTATATGCTATCTAAAAATTACAGATAGGCTGCGGTATGTCTTGACTCAATACGGTATAATCTATGTATGTATGTATTTATTAGCCTCAGAATACAAGGATTCATGGCATCGTCAGATAACAATTACATGTTAATACAATAGTACAATAGTAATGACAACAATTATAATTACAACATAATAATAATCACTTTCTAACATTGTATATTTTATTATAATGACAATCTTGGCAGTTTGTCGTATGCTTCTACCAAGTACATGAAGAGGAAGGTAAGGAGCAGTAAACAGGGAAAACAACAGCAATCAATAACAGTATATAAAATAGAGATTGTTACATTTCCTGTTCAAGATTTAAATTTAGGTACTCGTTTATGCTCAGTGGCATGTGCTTCAACAGTATATTTTTTACCGATTTCTTGAAAATTTTTTGGGTACACTTCCTGATGTGTAAGGGGAGCTTTTTGTATAATTTACAACCATTATGAGATATACTGTTAAGACTTCTGGTAAGCCTGTGGTATTTTAAATGCATATTACTGGAAGTTCTAGTGTTGTAGTCATGGTATAAACTGTTTTGCATTCTGATGGACTGTTTCTAGTACCGGTACGTAGATACAGGGGACCGGTAGTATATTGAGCTCTTTAAAAATGCCTCTGCTCTCAGTCCGTATTGGAACTTGTTTCATGATTTTTATTATTCTCTTCTGCAATTTTAGTATCTGTAAGGATTTTGATGATGAGCCCCAAATGATTATGCCATATGCAATAACTGAGTGTACATAACCATAGTATATTGACAATAGAAGCTTCAGGGGCGATATTTTGGTTAAGATACAAAAGACATAACATAATCTGGACAATTTTTCATTCAAGAATTGTACATGATATCCCCATGTTAGATTTGGATCAATGTATATGCCTAGGAACTTTGTATAACTTTCTTCCTTAATCCTGATATTATTAAGTAATATTTGGACAGGATCGTGTACGGTAATTGTTGTTGGCTAAAGTTTATACAAATGGTTTTGTTTGTGTTTAATCTTAATTTATTGTGTGATAGCCATTTCTCTAAATGAGTTGATGTTTCATAGATTTTTTTTTAAATTATCCCTGTTAGTATCATTTATAATAATATTTGTATCGTCTGCAAAGTAGCCTAGCTTTATTTAGTTGTTCATGTTCTTTCAGTGGTTGTGATTTGCTATTCCGTTACCTACCAAGGAACTTGTAGTTAACTTTTGTAGAGATACCAGAACTTTTTTTAAACTTAAAAACAACCACCATTCAAATACAATTTCCTATGTATATGTACTATATTCCCATTATCAGAAATTGCAACTACATTTTGAATTTTATTTTTATATTGAGAACTGAATTGGCAGGAATTGGTAACAGAATGACAGTATTGCAGGATCACTTTGCATGTTGGCCAACAACGTAACAATGTAGGCTATCCTACGCTGCATTTTACTTTGTTACTCCACTCTAACTGTTTATTGGTTTCATTAATGTTACAGAATAAGCGGGAAGCTGTAGTATAAAAAGGGAGGGAAAACGTGGTAGAGCAAGTTTACAAGATTCTGACTACAGTAATTAGTTTCTATGGGATACATCTGAACAGAAATCATTGGAAGGTAATTTAATTCATTATGTTTCATTTAATGAATAAGGTAACAGTAAAAATAAGTTGCCATACTTAATCTAAGGAACAGAAAATTGTCTACTGTAACCTAATTTGTCTCAGATACCATAACGTCACTCTTAATTTTTTCTGTATTATTATTATTAACTTTATTTATTCTTACACAGAAATTCCCGCTACGTAGCTGCGTGGTCTAAGGCGTCATGGGTTGGACAAAAGGTATGGAATGAGGATCGTAGGACCAGGATGGAACCTGTGCCAACCCAGCATTGGGATAAATATGGGGAAACTACAGTGAGTAGGAAAATCCAGTTTCGTAAGCTAGCTATAATGATTCACTGGGATCATGGTGCTGGATACATGTTACTCCGTACTGGTTGGATGATCGTCCACCTCATTCATGTTGACAAGAGGCCAGTAGTCTGCTGATCGGCCTTGGTCTTTCATGGGTTGTTGTGCCAGTTTCAAAATGCCTCATTACTAATGATAAGTTAGCAGGAAAGAGGTTAAGATAGAAAATCAAATTTAATAACTTAATAGACGCATTGATACATTCACTTACATTCGAAAGTCGAATGAATATTATCGGATGTTGTATGCAATAAATCATTTGATGATTAGATCACAGAGTTGTAACAATTTTTAAATAAAATGTTATTTAATATAATTGAATAGCAATGCTCCAACATATTCAATGAATTAATAAAGGACCCTGGCATCTTTGGTATAATATAGGCTAATGTTTAAATATAGTTAGTTATTGAAATATAAGTTATTTGAATAATATGTTAGTAAGATGAGAAAAAAAGAATATGTGAGAGAAATAAAAGGTTGCAGACTTGTCAAGCTGCGCCTTAGACCCTCAGAGCCTACTAGATCTCAGTGTCATCTCGAACTTCTCTGCCTGTTATGTGGGTGCGTTTGATTGTTGAAAAGTGTTGAAGAGTGGAGTCAAATAGTGTGTGTGTACTGAAATTGATCTGTGTGTTGAGAATTTGATCGGGGTGTGTTTTAGTGTGTTTGTATATTTCGTATTGTTCTAGTGTTAAAAGTAGTGTACGCAAGATTCAAAATGGGTCTCCAAAATGTTTGCAACTGTATTCTCTTCATCTTGAGATATGAGACCTTATAACAGCAATACACCTTTCTGCAGGCTTCATGTTATACATACATATTTAGGAGCAATTGCCAGATCTACATTTTGTTTGTCTCTCGTTCCATCAGCCAATAATGAAACAAGGATACCATTTTTAATTTCGTCCATAATTGTTTCGACAGCTGTCTCAATCTATATATGAATTATTTCATTTTGAAGGTCCGGATTAGTGTACCGGTATTTGGAATTTTGAGGTATATTTGTTGCTACTACAAAAAGTCTTTTATCTTTTTCGATTGAAAATTCAGAGAGAAAAAATACGAGCTATGTCAGCAAGAAAGGTCAATCTAAGATGCGAAAGAGAATTGGAAAATAGATTAGCATATTCCGATTTCCCATCTTGCAGGTATCGGCACATAGAAGTTGAGTGGTATCGACTGGTTTTCAGTAAAATTGTCATTGTTCTCGATTTTACAAGGATTTGTATTTTTCGAATAGGATTAAGTACCAGTATGGTGGGAGGGGGAAGTTGCAAATAAATGTCTCACCTAAAAATGGGTCGCACCTTAAAAGAATTTGGGAGCCAGTGCTCTAAAGCCAGATGTACATGAGTACATCTGTTATTAGGCAATGCATCTCATTCAGTGTTCTGGTTGATATGTACATGAGTACATCTGTTATTAGGCAATGCATCTCATTCAGTGTTCTGGCTGATATGTACATGAGTACATCTGTTATTAGGCAGTGCATCTCATTCAGTGTTCTGGCTGATATGTACATGAGTACATCTGTTATTAGGCAGTGCATCTCATTCAGTGTTCTGGCTGATATGTACATGAGTACATCTGTTATTAGGCAGTACATCTCATTCAGTGTTCAGGCTGATATGTACATGAGTACATCTGTTATTAGGCAATGCATCTCATTCAGTGTTCTGACTGATATGTACATGAGTACATCTGTTATTAGGCAATGCATCTCATTCAAGTTTTTAGTCCTGGAGCCTGCAGGAGATGTTCTGGAGAGAGTTTGTTTCCTTAAGGGCGAGTCATCACATAAAATTTACGAGTAGTTACGTAAAAAATTATATTCATTATTATCATCATCATCATCCAAACAAGTATAAGTGCCAAGGCCCATTTTTTGGTGAAACAGATATAACTTCTAAAATTTGCAAATACAATAAAACAATGGGAATACTTACTTACTTATTGGCTTTTAAGGAACCCGAAGGTTCATTGCCGCCCTCACATAAGTCCGCCATTGATCCCTATCCTGAGCAAGATTAATCCAGTCTCTACCATCATATCCCAGCTCCCTCAAATCCATTTAATATTATCTTCCCATCTACGTCTCGGCCTCCCCAAAGGTCTTTTTCCCGCCGGCCTCCCAACTAACACTCTATATGCATTTCTGGATTCGCCCATACGTGCAACATGCCCTGCCCATCTCAAGCATCTGGATTTAATGTTCCTAATTATGTCAGGTGAAGAATACAATGCATGCAGTTCTGTGTTGTGTAACTTTCTCCATTCTCCTGTAACTTCATCCCTCTTAGCCCCAAATATTTTCCTAAGAACCTTATTCTCAAACACCCTTAATTTCTGTTCCTCTCTCAAAGTGAGAGTCCAAGCTTCACAACCATATAGAACAACCGGTAATATAACTATTTTATAAATTCTAACTTTCAGATTTTTTGACAGCAGACTAGATGACAAAAGCTTCTCAACCGAATAATAACAGGCATTTCCTATATTTATTCTGCGTTTAATTTCCTCCTGAGTGTCATTTATATTTGTTACTGTTGCTCCAAGATATTTGAATTTTTCCACCTCTTCGAAGGATAAACCTCCAATTTTTATATTTCCATTTCGTACAATATTCTGGTCACTTCCAACCCTCGCTTTACTTGCTTCAAGTAGAATTCCCGTGTTATCCCTAATCGTTTGTGGATTTTCTCCTAACATATTCACGTCATGCGCATAGACAAGAAGCTGATGTAACCCGTTCAATTCCAAACCTTCTGTGTTATCCTGAACTTTCCTAATGGCATATTCTAGAGCAAAGTTAAAAAGTAGAGGTGACAATGCATCTTCCTGCTTTAGCCCGCAGTGAATTGGAAAAGCATCAGATAGAAACTGGCCTATACGGACTCTGCTGTAAGTTTCACTAAGACACATTTTAATTAATCGAACTAGTTTCTTGAAAACAATGGGAATAATTAACAAAATTATGAAGCCTTGCCTAGTACAGCGACACACAAGAATATGTTTGTATAAAACCTTAGCTAGACCTGTACAATGTTATGGAAGTGAAGCATGGACAATGAGAAGTACGGATATCAGCAGAATAACAGCCTGTGAAATGAAATTTATGAGAGCAACACTAGGATATAGTCGCTTGGACCACAAAAGAAATGAGGATATCATGCAAGAACTTCAATTACAACCAGTCTCACAGTTTATAAACAAGTACCAGCTGCAGTGGAAAAATCATGTCCAATGAATGAATCGGAGTAGACTTCCAAAAGCCATGCTTTAATACCGTCCCCAAGGGAAGAGATTTTTGGCCGTCAAAAAAAGGAAGGTGGACTGAGAATGACTCACCGAGACTGTAATGGGCCTTGGGCCTTATACTTGTTTGGATGATGATGATGATGATGATGAGGCCACCAGCATAGCTCAGTTGGCTAAGGTGCTTGCCTGCTGATCCGGAATTGCACTTGGGCGCAGGTTCGATTCCCGCTTGGCCTGATTACCTGGTTGGGTTTTTTTCCGAGGTTTTCCCAACTGTAAGGCAAATGTCAGGTAATCTATGGCGAATCCTCGGCCTCATCTTGCCAAATATAATATCGCTATCACCAATCCCATTGATGCGAAATAACCTTTTAGTTGATACAGCGTCGTTAAATAACCAAGTAAAAAAAAATGATGATAATATTACATCTAGCATGTAGATTAGTAACCTTTTTTCCTGAATTTTAACTTTCTGAATTTTTTTTTATTTATTTTTTTGTAGTAAAAGTTTTGTCTGAAACCTAACTTTCTGTTTTAATTGTTTCTCTTTTGTATCACATTCAACATTTTCCTGCAAATAGTACCATTAATATTGACTAATTTTATATTTAATTTCTTCTCATTTATCTTTCTAATATTCAACTGATTAACTTTTTTTTAATGTAGCTCATTTGGATTAAAATACTCAATATTAAGAGTATTATATTTAAAAACGGTTGAGAAGCTCTTATCATCCAGTCTGCTGTCGAAAAATCTGAAAGTTAGAATTTATAAAACAGTTATATTACTGGTTCTTCTGTATGGTTGTGAAACTTGGACTCTCACTCTGAGAGAGGAACATAGGTTCAGGGTGTTTGAGAATAAGGTGCTAAGGAAAATATTTGGGGTTAAGCGGGATGAAGTTACAGGAGAATGGAGAAAGTTACACAACACAGAACTGCACGCATTGTATTCTTCACCTGACATAATTAGGAACATTAAATCCAGACGTTTGAGATGGGCAGGGCATGTAGCACGTATGGGCGAATCCAGAAATGCATATAGAGTGTTAGTTGGGAGACCGGAGGGAAAAAGACCTTTAGGGAGGCCGAGACGTAGATGGGAGGATAATATTAAAATGGATTTGAGGGAGGTGGGGTATGATGATAGAGACTGGATTAATCTTGCACAGGATAGGGACCGCTGGCGGGCTTATGTGAGGGCGGCAATGAACCTTCGGGTTCCTTAAAAGCCATTTGTAAGTAAGTAAGTATTATATTTAAAAATGTGAAAACCTTGTATATCAAGATAAATTAATGTAAGTGATAAACACGTAAGTTAAGCATAAAAATGTAAAACTTGTAATGTCGTCAGGAACAAAGTTTGAAAATCTCATAAGTAGAATCCTGCTTTTGGTTACATAAAGCCTCCAAGTGACCCTCAACAGTGTAGGTATGTAGGCCTATGGAGTATATATCAGTATCACACGATCCTACTAACAGTTCAGGTCTCCTATTCAATGAAATGCAAAAAGCTGGGCGCTTTGAGATCAATGCTCTAATAGGAGAATTTGGTAACGAGCACTCCATTAGGAAAGAAGAACTTGTATTTTATGAGAAAGAAGGAGAAATTTTTCATTTGAAACACTTAAAATGTCTAGTCATTCATCGTAATGTGTAGAGACTCATAAAGCATGCACTCATCATTTGTTTTATTTTAAGTTTGTGCTGACATTTATGTTTTTTTTCAACCTTCAATCAAATCCAAAGTAGATATTTTAATGCGTTTTATTTATTATAAAAATTCCAGACAGCAGGTAGCCATGGCAACTAAAAATTATTATGTGGTGCCTGAATTGTTTATTGAGATCAAAATCTTTAAGACTTCGATTTCTTTTATGCCACTACAACTAATACATAATGTTAACAAAAGGTGGCTGTATGAACAAATTCGAATGTGCTTCTTAGATCAATATTGTTACATTTGTTGCGCATCTCAATATATTGTCACTACATAGCTTCAGCGGAGAACACAGAGCATCTATGAGACAGTGTGTTTGCATTACATAGATTCAATATTGTAATAGAAGAAAAAGCACTGATTCAATATGAAAAACTTATCACATTACCAGGAAACAATTGGCATTCATACAGTCCTCTCTGTAGATTGAAAACTCAAAAAAGTTTCATATCCATTGTTCAAGAATTAAAACAGAAAATCAATATCCCGAATTTAAAAGAAAACTTACAGATTAAACCAAACCCTTTAACTCTATTAAATATAGAATATAATCTAAATTTAACAGAAGAAATACTGAAATCAGAAGTAAACACTGAAATACTAAAACAATTGTCTTTAGAGACAATTAATATTAGTACCCTCCACAAAACTGGCTTCATTTATACACTGACGGATCCTTGATCTCCAGAGAACAAGGTTCCGGTGCAGGTGTTACGTGCTGTCTCTTCTCACTTTATAGATCTCTTGGATATGGAACAACAAGTTTTGATGGAGAAATCATTGCAATAAGTGAAAGTCTCAGGAATCTTCTATGCCACATCAATAAATTTAAGAATGTAGATATATTATCAGACTCCAAAGCAGCTATTCTATCAATAGTCTCTAAACACACTCCTTCCTCTCAAACAGCAGAAATAACTAAAATGTTCTCTCAATTAATATCACTCAATAAAAGAATTGTATTCCAATGCATACCATCCCATTGTGGAATCCTGGGAAACGAGAATGCGGATGCTTTAGCAAAGAAGGGCAGCACTGCTACTTACAGACCTGTTACTAAATCTATGTATTACTCTGTGAAAAGATTTATTAGATCTACTTACTTAGACTTCAACAAAAAAAAATTGATAACACAATCCCAAGGGAAAAAATGGAACTCTCTGCATCATAATCCACAGTTAATTCCCGATTTACCACGAAAATCGTCTGTAGCTGCATTTAGATTGGCAACAGGCCATGATTGTTTGGCCAAACACCTGCATAGAATTGGAATATATCAGTCCTCTAACTGCCCATTGTGCAACTCAAACCAAGAAATGGATTCGGAACACCTCCAAATCTGTGCTTCAGTGGCTGACCATGATAATATCTTTGAAAAATATTGGAGTGCAAGAGGTCAAATGACTTTATTGTCAAATGCCTGGCATTAGAAAACAACAACAACAGATTTAATATTGTTTAATATAATTTTCTGGTGGGCGGGAAAAAGGGCTTAAGTCACTCTATGCAAAATTTACAGGAGGAATTTTCAAAGATTTAAACAACTGCTGTAAAACCCAAAAGTGACATGTTTCGATTATTTCATGATTTCCTTTATTGCTGACGTCATTCGTTTTAGGATCTCTTTTAGGAAATGGGCTTAATGAAGGCAATCTTATATCACAAAAAGTAATGACTTAAGTCCTTTTGCCCATCCACCGAGATATTTCAGTAAATGTAGCTATCATCTTAGCTCGAATGGTTTTCTCATTGCCTGTGCGGGCAAAATGTGGTGAACCTCAAAAATAAAGGAGATGGCTCCTGAAAATTTTTAGTTTTGTCTAATCGTGGTAAAAAATTAAAATTATCTTTTGTTGCATATAAGCAGCCTCTAAATAAATATTTCGTTATTATTGTTTTTAAATTCAAGTGGTATTTTGTTCATGAGTTCTATTCCTGTTGTATACCGACTTATAGACACAGGTAATGAATAAATGTAAACACACAGTACTGGAGTGTGCAGGGAGAGAACGTAGCATGAAGCTAGTATGATCGAGGTACTCCTAACTTGTATTCAAAGTAACAAAACGCAGGACTCTACTCATAAATCATGATAGATCCATTAAATAATTTTTTAACAAAAAAGAAACTATATACCAATACACCAAAATCATACAGAAATTTAAAGGTTAACTTTGCTCAAGTACATACCTATGTTAAAAAAATATAGGCCTAAAAGAAATCTACAGACTGTATTTTTGTTCCTTCTGTAAAATTTGGCTTTCGTGGGATGCGAAGTTTAAAAATATCAGGCTTTATATTAAATAGTTTCTGAGAAGTGTACCTGAAGTTGACAGATTACAAGTTACGGAGAAAGGCAAGAAACCAATGGTATGGAAGCCAGGGCCCCACTTTTGAAACCTCATTTTCAAGATTTAAATGCCCGAAATGAAAGAAAAAAATAATACATACTTGCTAAGCAAAGGTTTCTGAATTTTTTAATGAAAAATGAAAATTCGATTTCTTTTTGCCATAATCACTTCCCAGTGCCCTTAAGCAAAATGCAATAAAAGATTACCCTATATGGAGAATACTTTCCAGAACATAAGTGTCATATGTGACAAGTCTAAAGCAATAATTTTTTTTTAAATGTATGTAGGTTGCCAAATTATTTGATTAAACACTATTACAATTTGTAATGTTGTTCTTTAATGTGTGCCCTGTAGGTAGGATGCGAATTAACGGGGGGGATTTCCTCCCTGTTGAAAAGTTATCCCCCTCTCATAAATTCATATTGTGACGGCCACGTGAGGTTCGATCTCACGACCGACGGAGGAAGGGCAGAGGGGGTGTATTACGGCAACACGGCGAGGGGAGGTTGTGCGCGCATCTGCTACTGCCGAGTGAGAACGGAAGCAAACTGCTACGTGCGGAGTGAAGGGGGGACGGACCCTCCCGAATCGTTCAGAAGTCCGTCGAAGTGGAGATATCCAGATAATTCGAGAGAGCTATCTCTGGACACCCATAGAAATTTCTCGTAACTATGGTTTAGTTATAAAAGAAGAAACGCGAGTGAACTTTAGACAGTCATTCAGTCAGGCAGTCAGAGAGTAAGTCAGTGGACATCAAGCCAGTCTTGTGTACCGGAGTTCGACTTGAGTGGGTGTCCGCAACAGTGTGAGCATCCGAAGACCTGAGTTCGAGTGCAGTGGACCGCAGTTGGAGGGACCTGAGTTCGAGTGCAGTGGACCGCAGTTGGAGGGACCTGAGTTCGAGTACAGTGGACTGTCTCTGAAGGTCTGTGGTTCGAGGTACTGTGAACTCGAGTGACTGAGCTAGAAGAACTGTGAACTGAGAACTGACAGTTCTGATTTGTAAATAGTGCTTTGTGAACATTAGTTAAAATTAACAGTTCATTGTTGTTCTCAATATTCCAAGTAAATTGTCATTGTCATCTGTGGAGTGCAATAACGAATACTGTGTTACTGTGTGGAGAGCAAATCCCATTGTTGACGGGAGCAGAATTAAATTGTAGAAGGTGAAGAGTTATTGTTGGAAGAATAAACTACATTGTTGTCTAGTAATAAAAAGTTACAATATTAATATCCCTGCCAGGGATAACTTCTATCCTCCTCACAAAATATAATTGTTTTAATATATGTATACTTTATAAATTACAGTATAAAGTAAGCAAAGAAAATAATATTGATGTATTATCATTATCGGCAAGCTGACAACAATTAATAACTTAGGAATTACTCATTTTATCTTAAGCCTGCTCATGAATATAATTACAATTATTATTATTATTATTATTATTATTATTATTATTATTATTATTATTATTATTATTATTATTATTATTATTATTATAATCAAGATGCAAGACAAGCAACTCAGTGCGACCAAGCAGCATTGAGCCGTATCGAATGAGGATAATAATTTTATATATGGTATTCTCTATCTAGGATTCTATCCCCCCTCATCAGAAATCTTAATTCGCACCCTGCCTGTAGGTATTTCCAAAACTCAGGTTTGGCATGTGCAAAATAATGACAAATTTTAAATTTAAATGTTGAAAAAATTTAGCATCTGAAACAAGAACTTTGTAATAACTGTGAAGTGAAAAAATGAAAAGTGTATACGAATTTGTTCGTACGGATCATCCTACACAAGAACAAATTTAACAACTTTATCATCAAAGTTGTTATGACTGTTGAGTACAGTGTTTTTTTCTTTATATATAACTGCAATTTTAGGAAATTGTGCTTGGCATTTCTAGCACATTCTATATAAATGTGGCTGGCACTAAAGCAATTATTTCATTTCATTTCATTTATCGTATTCCATAGATCTTATATTAGCAATGAAGCTTTAAGATGTGTAAGAAGTCAAAATTTTACAAGATTACATTTACAATTTTTTGGCGAGATGTAGTGAGATGAGCCCAAGGATTCACCGACAGATTACCTGTCATTTGCCTTATGGTTGGGAAAAACCTCGGAAAAATCCAATCAGGTAATCAGACTAACTAGCGATACATTATATTACAGTTATACATGTATCTAGTATTTCTATAATATAATTAATAATTGATTATTTACAGATTCAAATTTCGCGGCTCACGAACTTGTGAAAGCAATTTAATATGTACTCATTTTATATTTGATCGTTAGATGTCTCTCTGCATTGTGTGTACTAGCGTCATCTTACGTTAGAAAAGTGTAGTGAGTATGTATTACGGTTTATGTATTCTACAGTCAATAAAATTTCAGTAATTTGCAGCAGAAATACAATACTTTTACTAATTATCAACATTAAATGGGTTTTAGAAATTTAATTCAGTGAATTATTTCTTTAATATCTAAGCAATCAGATTAATGAAGAAGAAGTACGCCATCTATTTTAATCGCTAACGTCGCTAATAAGCCCCAAAAATCGCATCCATCTTGATTGTTCTTTTTCAACGTGGAATGATTTGTGAACAAGAAAGTGTAATTTAAATAGTGAAATTAGCTGTGATAAGTTAATTTTCTGTTAATAAGTTCTTTTGTAACCAAACTGGAGTCGTGGGCTTCTTCGATGCAGGCTCAGCAAGTGCAGCAGCAAGCCCAGCATCAGCAGATCACTGGAGCCAATGTCATTCTCAAAATGAATGATATTCAGCAGCTTTCAACAGTCGGTGAGTAAGAAAAATATATTATGGAAAGCCTTTATTATAAAATGTATATGAACATATAGGCCTACTTCAGTAGGCAATGGTATTTTCATTTGTCCAGCTTCCGATTGTGTTTCCCTGATTCTGATCTTGACGAATTATCCATCAGTGATATTCGTTACAAATAGGCCCATGTCTTCAGGAACGTAGCGAAGTAAGAAACATTGCCATACATATTAAAATTAGGACTAAATGTGTGAAGACACACGTACATCTATAATGGTATATTACTTGTATATTCTAACATGTTGCACTTCGACGTGAAGAAAACCGCTATTACTCGTACACTGCAGATAGGCCTACATGGTTAACTATAAACTATGAAGTCTGGGATAAATTTAGAACACAATTACCGGTACCTTCCTTTCCCAAAATTCTAACGTTGTGCATGATGTGCATTCGACAAACACAGATAATTAAATCTGTAATTTTAGTGTATTACGATAAATTGTTGACAGTGAGGCAACCGTATACTGAAATTTGGTCCGAATTTAGAGATGTGCACAGAAACGAAGGAAAGAATGACATCCTTGGAAAGTTAGCAAGTTCAGAATTTCCAATCTTGTTTTAGAAGTTTGTACTAGTTGCGTAGTACGAATAGTAGACTATAGCGGGCACCGAATAGCGTAGCAAGCACATGGTTTTACTTTCCGACACCCAATAGTTTCCACAGAATAACCTAAACCTTTTCACCTGTTGTACGTAATAATGAAAGGATGTATCTGCTAATGAGACATGTAGCTAATTTAAGTAGAGCTATGCAAATTTTCTCGAGAGGTCCAGATGCAAATTTCTGGACAGTGGATGTTTGGGGGCCTGGACCGCACCAACAAGACAGCATTTTTAGTGCCAGTGGAGATAGAGATTATCGAAGGAGGTCGTATTTAGACATAGGCCTAATTAACAGTCGTGTTTTACATTTAGGCCTAAATGATGACTTTTTCGTTCATGACCTCTGATATGAACAATACTGCGACGATACATCCATTACTACGTACGAGTGAAACTTGGATAGGCCTATTTCCCCACACTACACTCGTACTTAAAACATTGAAACTTTTCACATTTCTCGGACTCATGTCACTTAAATATCCCCTTAACTAACCCACTAGCCTTGTCATATACCTAGGCCTATTGCATTATTTAACCCATCTAACCCATAACGAAACGCAAATCAGACTTCAGTCCCATGTATGGTGTTGGGAGATATCGAAGATTGGCCCTACGTACAACAGGTGATTAGGTAGTTACAGATTATTTAGTGGGAAGTATTGGGAGCCAGAGAGTAAAATCATGTGCTCAGTACTCTATAATATTATTAAGTACATAATTGTTAAAAATAAAATGATGCCTCCTGCGGTATAGTTATTCTATAGAATTACCGAACATTGTTCCGCACTCATCTGATACACACGTTATTAATTTTCTCCATTTAACTAATACACCCAGTTCCACTAAAGTGACGCAAATATGTCGTATCAGAATAGCTTTTTATTTTGGAACGCTCTGATATTTGGTGGAGGGAGGGGCTGTATTTATGAAGATACTTGTGCAGAACGTGCATGTCAGAAATTTAGTTGTTCTATGAATTTTTCATGGACCCTGTATTCTGGATAGAGACGGGTATACAGGGTAACATCACAATCTAGAAAATAAACCAAAGAAAAGCCTAAGTCTTCAAGAGATTGGAACTACCGAGCAAGTATTTTTTTACTGTCTTAGAGTAACAGATGCCCCGATAACATCACATTCACACATGCGCACACATTACATGAAACTGCCTTGAAGATTGACCATTTAAATAGTCGTCGTCGTCGTCTTCCTAACAAGTATTAGGCCAAGTGGCCTGTTACTGTCTCAAACTAGAATTTTCAGTCCATCTCTTCTTTGGACGGCCTAGAGATCTTTTGCCATACGGATGGTAATGAAGCAGTGCTTTTGGAATTCTGCATCGATTCATTCGTTCGAGATGACCCTTCCACTGAAGTTGATATTTGCTGATGAACTGCATAATGGGTTCTATTTGAAGTTCTTGCATTATGTCCTCATTTTTTTTATGATCCCAGCGAGTATATCCAGCTGTTGCTCTCATAAACCTCATCTCACTTGCTGTTATTCTACTGACATCTTTATTCTTCACAGTCCACGCTTCTACCATAGCTTAATACTGGCTGCGCTAAGGTTTTATACAGGCCTATTCTTGTGTGCCTTTGTACTAGTGAAGGTTTCATGATTTTATTAATGATCCCCATGGTTTTGTTATATTTACATATTTTTTCAGCAATATCTACGTTATCATAAGGTGATAGTGTATAGCCAAGATAAGTAAAGGTATTTACTCTTTCTATTATTTTATTATTCAAACAGATTTTACTTGGTACAGGGAAAGTTAGTATAAAATTCGTCATTTTCTTCCTCTTTCCCTTCTCCTGGAGCATAGATGCCAATAACTGTAAGATAACCTCTTTGCAATTTTAATCGTAATTGAATCATTCGTTCATTCCAGTAAGAATAATGATCTACAACATGCCTGAAGCGTTTATGTATCATTACCATGATTCCAGCTCTGGCCCTACTCTTGCTGTCAACACCAGAATAGAACTGAAGGTAGTTTTCAGTTTCTTTAGATCCTTTCAATTTCTTTTTATTTTCCGAAATTACTGCTATTGAAATATTTTTCTTGGCTGAAATATCATCTAATTGATCTTCCTTGTGTGAAATGCCCTGTACATTCCAAGTTCCAAATTTTAAAATATTTTCTTTTTTCCATGTCTTGTCCTTGTTCTTGCCTGAGTCGTCATCGTTATAATCCATCCTTGTCATTCGAGGCTTCTGTTGAGACTTGAAAGCAATGTGAAAATGACGCTCAAAGGGTTGCTAGCCCAGAGAGATGCAATTGGTGGGGTTTCCACCTATGCAGCATTTCCTCTGCATATGACATTTCAGTTATACCGCTGATACTCGGTCCCCAGAGCCTCGTTCGTTCAAAACAGGTTGCACCACGGGAAGGTGAAGATGGGATTTGGGTAGCAACCCCCATTTAAATAGTAATGAAGATAAGTTACATAAAGATTCAGGGCAAATTACAGAGAAATGGTCAGTTCCCCAGTATTGCATCTCGAACCTCTCGAGTGTTTCATTTGTAACAAGTAGAGGAGAAGGGAGGGGGGGGGGGGTTGCTAAAACATTGCATAAAGAATACACAGGTAGGCCTAAGTAGGCCTGTCAGACTATTTTTATGTTGGAAGTATCTGTGGGTGCTAAATAAAACCACATGTTTATCACTATACATATTACAAAAACCAATTAACAAGCAGCATTTTGTCTCCTTTAGTGTAGCTTTTCTGGAGAATTACCTTTATTTTGTAAATTTTATTTCAATTTTAAAATCTGTTTAATTAGAAGACTTTTAAGAACTTGCAGCAATTCAGTTAGTCTTACTGTGGCATTTGGGAGCTGTTGTTTATAATGGCTTAGGAGAGAATAGGCCAATATTGAAATTAAGTTACTTAGTTTAAGACTCTCTGATTGAAATTGTGGCTGATAAGTACATTTAGTACATCTCACTTGACAATGTGTGTCAGAGGAAGAACAATAATTGTTTCTGTACATCTGAAGTCTCATTAATGTAATATGTTGCTAGTCAGTGATGTATGCAATGGAAGGGGGAAGAAACTGGCCACCCTAACCCGTCCCACCTCATTATCTTTTGGCTTAGTTGCCTCATGAGTGTCACTTATGAGGTTCAAATCTGTTTTCGTAGAGTTGACTGAACAACAGAACAGTCATTTAAGAGACATGTTGGTTGTATGTGCTAAACTCTACCACTAGCCTAGGCCGTACAACATATTAATACAAGGAAAGGCAGCAGAAAGTTACCACATTATGCATGGGATGTCGGGGAACAGATTGCCTGCAATGCATTGCTCAACTCACCAGTAAGCTATAGCAGCGCAGGCGGATGTTCGGTTTCATTATGGTAGACGTAGCCTAAATTATTAATTAAGAGTTACGTAATGAATGAATTATTGAAGAACTGAAAACTGATGTAGATCATACTTTTCATCAAACCAGCTGTTGAAAATGATGTTCAATGTTCTCGATACAAACGTTGCATCATGCTAAAAATTTCCGAAACATCGTATCTCTGCCTCTGAAATTTCAGATATCATTCATCTGATTTCATTCTCCAGGACACATATCGTTCTGAGTTAACGGGACCATGAAAGAAAATAGAGCTAATGATTCTACGTGCAGTAATGGCACACCAAACACAGACTTTCTGATCATGAAGAGGAGTTTCATGCACTACATGAGAATTGTAGGGTCCCAATACCTTGAATTCTGAGAATTCACATGCCCACTTGAACAGAAATAAGCTTCGTCTGTTATAAACTTAATTATGATCATAAAATAATCCTACTCTTCAAATGTGTCACATTCGTCACATTACCTGTTACAAAATTCTTGAATTTGTTTCATTCTTGATGAAAATGAGATAAGTGTAATGTTCAGTGCTTGAACTTTGTGTGAATTACTAATACATATAATTCGATAAGTATCCAGTATTCGCAAAAATAATACCTCTCTATTTATTTCGAATAAATTTTATTCAGCTTCCTCCAAGTGAAGGCTGCCTAGAAGACAAAGCTTACCATAAAATTGTTGTTATAATGAAAAAAAAAAGAAAACAATGGAGAAGAAAAAGAATAAGAAATAGCACAATTAGAAATAATTGGAAAAGACTAAACAAAACATCATTAATTCCAGAAGAAACATAAAATTCCCTAGTATCTATTAGCTATTGGGTGATCACAGTCGTCTATTTGCAAGACCGAACTTAAGTGAGCAGATCGCCATAGCAAAAAGATCAATCTATATAGCTGTAGAGATGGTTTCTTAGGATTTTTATAGATCCCTTCACTGCAGACATAGATACTTCAGTGACAAGAGTTTGTCTTAGACCAAACTGCTTACAAAAATGCGCGAATCTTTTTGTGATGGTCCCTCTAGCCCCAATCAGTAATCCAATAACTTCGATCGACGTTAGATGATATTTCTCCTTATAATATGGTATAGTGGGGTCGTATATGTCGCATTTTTCCTGATGTACCTCAGCAGGTTGATTTTCGTACATTTCCATTCTTACAGTTGGATCAATTATGAATCCGCTTGTTGATCTTGTTGGATAGCAATGATGTTAATGCGCCTTGTAGATCCATTTGTGGACAAACTATGGACCTCCTCCTCTGCTTGGTAGTTTTTTCCTCGTAGGGCCGATGCTAGGAGGGATCGAATCTTGTGTTGACGACTATTCCTCAGTAGTTATCCATGAGGACAGGCTCCCAGAATGTGAGCAAGTATTTCTTTCTCACTCCGACAATGTCGACAGTGGGTTCCATTCTGAAACCTACCCGGTAGAGCACGTACTGGACATACATTGGCAGTCATCTTAATAGCGTCCTTCCATTCGCTGCTGGTCAATCCATTCGGTTTAGATAGCCATTTATTACCAGGCGTGTACTGTTTATGTCCGAGTCTCAAACTATTGTCACATTCGTTACACAATTGCATTTGTGAATTACAGATAAGAATAGAAATGTTTATAACTTCCGTCATATTTTATTTTCCTTATTCTTAAAGAATAAATATCAAATAGAAATAAAGGATTAAAGTAAATGTTGCACTGTTTATTCAGGTTTATATTGTACCAGATGTCAGATTTGTCTCTAGTGGAATGCATGATACATATAAGTGTAAACAAACACTGTGGAAAACAATGAAATGTCTCCAAAGTATTGTCTTTAAGTCCTTGAATACAATGGGAAGTAATTTCTGTGTTAACCCAGCACTTGGGAGTGCATACCTCCTTCATGAGTACAAAATGAAACAAAACAAAAAAAAAAAATTAGAAGATCACACTTCCTACATAAAAAACTAATAGAATTCCCTGTAACAGGATGGTATAATTTGGCAATCACATCACTATACAGAGGACATATGAAATCTTCAAAACAGAATAACCTATCTTGTCAAAAATCTTTCATCTTTCTGTGCACAGTGGTTAAACCAAATCTCCCTCAGAAACAAGAAACCTAGAAATACGTGTTTGTTCTGACACATCATTATTTTAGACTTCTAATAGAGGTATTGAAGTAAACAAGATCTCAGTATTTGGCCCACATCCAAAGTGAATTTCTTCAGTTGAATTCTGAAAGATCATATATATATATATATATATATATATATATATATATATATACCGTATATATTAACTCTAGCAGTGCCTCTTACTAAGGATACTTCAGCAAATTTCAATAGGCCTGCTATGTTGTACTTGTCCTTCATGAAAATAAAAAAAGTTCAATATGTAGTCCATAAAAAATTCGCTGTTAGACATTTACACGTATAAACTCATTTTGATTGAGGACTGTTTTTGCAAAACTTGCTAACTGCAAAATTTGCAAAATTGAGATTTTGATAGATTCATTAACATAAGGCAGGCCTCTACATGATGTTAAAAGCGTCTTGGTAAAATTTGATTATTTCTCTTCGTTGTAGTGTGTCAAAGTATGATTGTTTTTCCAAAACTTGCTTTCTGTTATGCGAGAGTTACAGAAAAATTTTGCTTACTACAGTGTTTTGTCTCTCCTGTAAAATTTAGTTTTTTCAGTTAGCAAGTTTTGCAAAAACGGTCCTCAATTTCATGATTGATCATAGAATGGTAATGCATAAAGATTCATAAATTAATATTGAAGTACCAGGTTTGTTCTGTATAACTTTATCCATCACTCTGCATGATTAATATAGTTCAATCCTTTTTCCTCATTCTCAGGACTCTTGGAACTGGCACATCGTGAATATCAGGCAGGTGACTACGAAAATGCTGAGCGGCATTGTATGCAGTTATGGCGTCAAGAGACCAACAATACAGGAGTACTGTTGCTGCTTTCCTCTATACACTTCCAGTGTCGCCGACTCGACAAGTAAGTTTGCAAGAAACTTGTAAAATTTATTAGTAACATTATTTGTACCTGTATTTAATATTAAAGTCGTCATAGGTATGCGGTAAACAATCTTGTCTCTGGAAGCACATTGCACAATACTAGTCAGTACTGTGAACATATGCGTTTTTTAATATATATATATTTTGATTTATTTATATGTATATTTTTGTAAATTTTTAGTCATATTAATAACAATAAAATTACTTATACTCATTAATTTGCATAACTTCACAAGTGTGAAGGTGTGGCGAGGTGTACGATCATCCTCTCCTCTACTACTTCTTATAGTGACTGTTATTTGCCAGGTGGATGGTACATTGGATGATTAGATGTGCGCAGTGGAAGACTTTTAGAAATAAATAGTGTGAATTTGTATAACAGATATAATTAACAATAATGGATAACAATATAACATAAATGATGAATGAAATAACATATAAGTACGAAATTAAGTGAATGAAAATATCATAAGTTAATCTGAATAACTACCAAAGCAATGACTGAATCGTGGAGACTTTAACTACACTGGGTGAAGATACTTATAGGTCGTAATACAATCTAATACGCCCATTTCTCAATAATCAATTACTGACCTATTAATCATTTAGTCATTGAAACATTCTCTCAATATCCAACTAGATATAAACCTCAACATAAACGCCCAGTCAGTACACTAACTCATAACACATGGCCCATTCAATTACAGATAACATAAAATCTGATTAACCAAACTCAACGTACACATGAACTCAGTATAACCCAAAGAATTTACCCAGTACAAACTGTCACATGACTGATCACTATATAAATTACTGATTCCACATATGTCTGACATAAACTGTGCAGATAGCACTAACAACAATCTCTGTACTTTACAATAAAACAATGCCCAAGAGAGAGAGAGAGATACGATATATGATAAGTAACCGATGATAATTTCAAATACCAATGATTGTTTGAATAGCAACGGAAAGTCAATGCACTCGATTCCTGAATACCGGCGTGGAAACCAATAATAACCAAAATGGAGTAGGAAATACTAGAATAGATAAATGAGTCCCATACAGTTCTAGTTCATTAGAGCGTCTAATACGATGTAAGCCAAGAGATCGTAAACACTACACTATCACCCAAACCGTCTTGGAACATCAAAACCTCACATATCAAATTATATTTCCTCACGTAATCCCCCAATACAATATAACCTCATATATCACAATACATCACTTCACGTAATCGCAATTACTTAACCCAAGACGTATCATCAGCGAGTGATTTCCATACACGATCCACCACAATATCTCAAACACATACAACCAAAAATGAGAATATCACAATCCAAATTTGCCTACTCCAATGATTACAAATCTGATACAACTTAATGCCGCGCTAAATCCCAAGATATATTGATTTCAAACAAGGTTTCATATAATCCGTAAATACTCAAGTGAAATATAATCAGTAAACTCGCTTTCCCTCTCTCCTCATCTGATGTAATCAACCGGCCCATAGGATAATTTGGATAAGAAAATGAAGGGATTCGTAGTGCTATCTATAATATGTCGTCTGAGAGCGCTCTGTCGGACGAAGTGACGTACTAGATGAACAGCTACGATGTCGAGCACGGCTCACAAGAAATGTGCCTGATATCCTTATGCAGCTAAAACATAAAGGGCCGTATTCATAGACATTCTTAGCACGGGCTTCCGGTGGATGATCAGCGAACTAACGTTTTTCGTATTCATAAATCAGTGTTACCGATATGATATGATATGAATCCTGTACAAATAACCAGTCGATAGCCGGGGCTAGTTTAGCACGCTTGTAGCGATGGCTAGCAAAATGTCTATGGATAGCACCCAAAGGCACAGAGAGAGAAGGGACTAAGGAGAAAGGCACCGAACATATGTAAGGAAAGGAAAAGATTGAACAAACTCAAAGAAAGCTTTGGTTCTACCCTAGATCATATTGTGTGAATGCAAGAACTAGGTAACTTGATTTTTCATATTTTGTGGCATTGCCTCTTTACTTATTTATTGCACTAAGGAATATGTGTCATTTTCATTTACCTATTTGTTATATTGGAAAATAGATGTCGCTGGTATCGTTCGTTCAGTTACCAAGTTCTTGCATTACATTTTGTGCGATTTTTGCTATGCTTTAAAAGAGGTAACTAAAAAACGCGAATTTCGAGTTACCTAGTTCTAGCATTCACACGACGATATATGCCCAGATTGCTTGGCCCTATAAGCTTTGACGGTAACAACTTTTGTCAGGTTTACTAGCTACTATCTACTTGTTACATAAGGAGTCACGTTATAACTCCCATTTGAATTGCATTAGCAACTGTACTGCCATCTCGTGTTCATTTATGGCGGATGGGTGGCAATCCGGGCAGTTCTCTACAGAGTGCTGCCGATTTTAACATAGGGATAAGCAATCTGTTACATATATGATCTAGGGTTCTACAGAGACTCGGCAAACATGAACCAAACATAAGGCCTTATTTTAGTTTACATGCTTCACTTCCACGTACTGTTGGAATGCATATGTAGTAGGGCAAAGCTTGTAGTATCTTAATATCCCCTATCATTTTCGATCATTGCACGACACTAATATTATACAAATTTTCTTCAGGTCAGCACACTTCAGCACTTTGGCCATCAAGCAGAATCCTCTATTGGCAGAGGCATATAGCAACCTTGGAAACGTTTACAAGGAGCGTGGACAATTGCAAGAGGCTTTAGAGAATTATCGACATGCCGTACGCCTGAAACCAGATTTCATTGATGGTTACATCAACCTGGCTGCTGCTTTGGTGGCTGCAGGGGACATGGAGCAGGCAGTTCAGGCCTATGTTACAGCTCTGCAATACAATCCAGTAAGTTAGTTGAAAAATATTTGCTATTTATGAATCTCCAACAGATAAATTTGATTAATACAAATGTTTTTTTCTTCTTCTTCTTCTGAGGAATCTAAAAGTTATTAATGTGTTTTACGGGTTTCCTTTGTTCAATATGTTCATTTGTTTGATTCTAAATTTTATAAAGGTGTTTTTTAACTTTGCTCTAGAGTATGCCATTAGGAAAGTCCAGGATAACAGAGAGGGCTTGGAATTGAACGGGTTAGATCAGCTGCTTGTCTATGCTGATGACGTGAATATGTTAGGAGAAAATCCACAAATGATTAGGGAAAACACGGGAATTTTACTGGAAGCAAGTAAAGAGATAGGTTTGGAAGTAAATCCCGAAAAGACAAAGTATATGGTTATGTCTCGTGACGAGAATATTGTACGAAATGGAAATATAAAAATTGGAAATTTATCTTTTGAAGAGGTGGAGAAGTTCAAATATCTTGAAGCAGCAGTAACAAATATAAATGATACTCGGGAGGAAATTAAACGCAGAATAAATATGGGAAATGCTGTTATTATTCGGTTGAGAAGCTTTTATCATCCAGTCTGCTGTGAAAAAATCTGAAAGTTAGAATTTGTAAAACAGTTATATTACCGGTTGTTCTTTATGGTTGTGAAACTTGGACTCTTACTTTGAGAGAGGAACATAGGTTAAGGGTGTTTGAGAATAAGGTGCTTAGGAAAATATTTGGGGCTAAGAGGGATGAAGTTACAGAAGAATGGAGAAAGTTACACAACACAGAACTGCATGCATTGTATTTCTCACCTGACATAATTAGGAACATTAAATCCAGACGTTTGAGATGGGCAGGGCATGTAGCACGTATGGGCGAATCCAGAAATGCATATAGAGTGTTAGTTGGGAAGCCGGAGGGGAAAAAACCTTTAGGGAGGCTGAGACGTAGATGGGAAGATAATATTAAAATGGATTTGAGGGAGGTGGGATATGATGATAGAGAATAGATTAATCTTGCTCAGGATAGGGACCAATGGCGGGCTTATGTGAGGGCGGCAATGAGCCAGTAAGTAAGTAAGTAAGTTTGAAATGTAGTAAGGATGCTAGATAGGATATGTATTATGGTGCAGATAACATATAGTTACAACTTAGATGTGTCCATTTTTTTAGTAAAATATTTGACACAGCATAAAACTAATTAGATGGGAAGATTGGTAAATGTTTGTATGTATGAACAGTACAATTGAATTGATTGCTGACATTAGTCATTCATGTTTACATCGAGAGGGATGATAGCGGATAAATTGTTCATAAATTGTAAGAGTAGTGAAGTGTATTCATTATCTCCCATACCCAACCTGTTGTGCAACATGATTTTACTAAGAGATGTTCTCTTAATCGAATATTAATATGAACACAGCATTGAAATAAAGGTTCAGAGGCAGGGGCAGCCTGTAATCTGAACTGACCAGGGAGAGTTTCATAAGCTTTTCTACAATATTTTAAACTAGGCCTACATTGTAGTCTTTAAAGAAATGTAGCTGAGTTTATGTTGATGGCCTTGGCGAGAATAAAATCCAGAAAAAAGAAATGACAATGAATATAAAATAGGCCTACTTTAATGATTATGTTGTTAATGTAATGAGAATATTAAAGATGATAAAATCTTGAATTGTGAAGTAGAAGTGGAATGGAATTTTATCATTGTATCTATGTAATCCAGTTGAATTATTTGATTCAATTTTAAGTTACATTTCTGATTATTTAAACACGTAGGTACCATGAATGATGATGAAGGGACTTAATTCTAGAAATAGTACTGTTTCTTTGGGACAGGACTCAGAACTTTATTTTCCTTCTGAAAAAAGCTACAATAAGGACTTCATTGCCTTTGAAAATCCTTAATTGGATGGATTTAAATCTGTGAACCTCAAATCCAATTGCCAGTATGGTAATGACGACACCACAGACTACAAATTCGAATGTATATGGTATACTTCACTATTTCAAAATTATTGAAATAATTGGATAGAAATATTTTCTGTAGTGTAAACTTGGGTCCAGAGCTGAATAAACACCTTTTTTGGACCCCTGTCAATAAAAGAAAAATGAGGTCCTCCCATGCCATACCCAATGTTTGATGTTGATGATATTTACACAAACACCGATTTTGAGGTTTGAAGTAAATAAGCCATTTTGTATGGTGAAGGAAATCTCCAAAACAAAAAATGACAATTCACACATTTTGATGTAGCAAAATCATGTACTTAGGTACTTTGTCATCAAAGTTAATATTTCATAAAGTAGCATGTTTACGTGGTTTAGCCTTGACTGTGCCATGTTGTTTCTTAATTATATTTAATTTTAATTTTGAAAATGAAGGTTCTCCACATATATTAGTAACTATGCATAATTTTAAAACACACTTTTGCTCTGAACGGCTCATATAAACTAGGCTAATGATTCAGTCGTTATTATACAAATTTAAATGACATGAATATATATTTTGCCTGTAAATGTATATACGAAGAACAGAGAGATTGAGAGAGAGAGAAAAAAACAAAGAGAAAGTAGGAATTGTATTTTGTATATTATTTATTTGAGCCATTCAGAGCAAAAGTGGTGTAAGTCAAAATTTGACTTATATGTAGATGACATATTTCAGAAGACTTCTATTGAATTCTAATAATAAGTGCAGTAAATGTGAAATATGCAGTCATTCACAGTTTTTGTTAAGAATTCAAAATCTTCTGATAGATAATCAGCATGTTCAATTGAATACTCCTTAGATAACCTTGAAATGTTTATATCACTTTGCTATCAGTCATTAATTGCACCTTGACCTTGCACTTGAACTTACATGTGAACTTTGCATACGTATTATTAACATCATGAAATAATTTCTTGCCATGGAACTAGTCTGCAGCACATATAAGGATCATTTTCAAATTTATACAGATGGATCTCTAAACCCTAATGATGGGACATCAGGAGCAGGGTATTATATTCCAAAATATCAAGAAAGTTACTTCATACCATGTTCATCCTCCTCCATTCCCGGCACTGAATTGCTAGCTATTGATGCTGCTCTTCAGTGTGTTACTCAAATTTCTGAAAAATCTATTTGCATACTTACCGAGTCCAAGGGGGCCTATATTTAATACAGTGAAACCTGTTCAAAACGGAAGTGACATGGTCCTAATTTTTTTTCCGTTGTGGACAGATTTCCGTATTACTCAGGTGTGACATTAAAATGGAATATTTTGTCATTCATATACATGAAAAACAAAATGGCATGCCGCAAACTGCAAGAAGTACAAAATATTCCATTTAACACTAATCACATTAAATCAGCTTTCTGTCGCTTATTCCATTGATGAATCATCTTGATTAAAATCTCATTTTCTGTGCAAATATTATCGTAACTCACTCATTAGTCATTAAACATTACTAAAGTTTACTAATCTCATTCTATTTAATATCTAACACTATACTCTAATACTGTACTGCATATCACTGCACATTATTAATTAATTGGACTAGGAGCCATCTATTAGAAGCCTTGAATTCTGGTTTATTTAATTTCTTTCCTAGTTCAATAGCTTGCTTTACAGAATAGATCCAGAAATTGGCTTGTTCTTTGAAAGATTATGAAGAACTCACTCTCACAACAGTTCATTTATTTCCACATAAACAGTTGCTTTCTGGTTCCTTTTTTGTCACCAATATCGGCCGCAAGCCACTCACTCATTATGATCTTTAATTTTTAAAGTGTCACACCTGAGTTTTCCACAACTGAACTTCAATATTATTTCACATAGACTTTGTTTCTAATTTTCCTTTATCTCGATAACTTTTACTTCATCACATAATGTTAATGCCTCATTTTATACAACTTTTTTTTTACCTGGAAATCACTACACTTGCGCTCTATTTAGCTACGACAGTACACGGGTATGAAGCATTGAAAATCTTTGAAGGGACTCGTCTGCCTAGTCAACAGGGTAATAAAATTTATGACTGACAGGCCAACACACCCTCGTACCCTCTAAAATTTTGCAAAGAAAACTTGTTTTTATCTTAGTGACCTACATATTTCGTATATTCCTTGAAATTACACGCTGTTTCAAAATATAGTTACAAAATATAGTGTGTCCAAAATATTGTTTCCGTTTTGAACAGTAGCAGACAGTTTCCGTTTCCACGTTGGACAGTTTCCGTTTTATTTAGGAAAAATTACACATAATACTGTACATACAAATTTCGTCGGGACCAATAAATTGTTCTGAAATAGACAGGATTCCGGATTATTCAGGTTCCGATTTGAACAGGTTTCACTGTATAATCAAATATGTACCAAACCTATATGCACATAGAATTATTTCAATTCGGAAACAACTAAGTAAACTAAAAAAACTCCAAAAGAACATTTCAATGGATACCTAGTCATTGTAGTATACCTGGAAATGAGACAGTTGATAACATTGCAAAACAGGCAACATATTTGCAACCAAGACCTCTTCAAGTGATATTTCTATCCAGTATCTCATTTTACAAACCTATGGATCAACAATTGGCTTTCTTCTGACAAAGGAAAAATTTTACAGTCCGTACAGAATAAAGCAAATGGTTTGCAAATGTACAAAAACTTGCCCAGACATGTTCAAACATTTTTAACAAGAGCCAGAACAGGCCACATAGTCACACAGTTGTACCTACATCGATTTCACTTTTCTGATAATCCTATTTGTCTTTGGTGTAATAATCATGATGAAGATCTGTAACACATTCTTTTATACTGTCCATCTATAAACCACAAACGAAGTAAATTAAAATCATCAGTACCAGTCACAGAAGACACAGCCCTGCAGTATATATTGACTGCACCCCAACTCTGGCTACTAGCAACAGGCATCTATAATGAACTCTGATCAAAATACCCCTCATTTCTCGTGAAAAACTGAAACTGAATGGACCACAGTGGACTGTAGTGGACTTTATGTTGTCAGCAAGCAGCTGGAACGTTAAAGAAATCAATCAAGGAGGAAATTCTAAATAAGATTGAACAAAAATGATTAATTTTAAAACCAAATGGCGATTTTTTTTCATTGATTCTTTTAATTTTGAGATAACTTCAGCACGAATTTTATTTGCTCCATCCTTGACATTTGGTCTTTGAATGTGGAATACCATAAATAGCTCCAATGTCAATCATTGTCTGTTTTTAAGCATTTCTTAAGATACATTAATGTAAGAATGTTAAGCAAAATGAACATGTAGATTTGGTTTATTTTTATTAAATACTGTGTCTGAAATAGATTGTCTGTTTTTGAAGAAATTTGACATGCAACATAAAATCTCTGTTTTTATATGCACTCACATATTTACTAAGTTACATTAAACATTCTCGTTACTGATACAATGAGTTCAACAATATAGATGCTGAATAACATTATTGATAATACGAAGCATTACTTCATTTAAAGAATTTTGTTATTTAAAAATTATGTTTCCTTGTTTAAATGTTCAAATACTTGCTAATTTTCATGCTATCTGAAATAAACACAAAATGGTAACCTTCTTAGGTAGACTTTCTGGGTATCATGCATTAAAAGGTGATGTAATTGTAGTGCAACAACCTCGAGCACTTGCTACTGACCGAGTAAATGTTTCACCCAATCGGCTATAAATTCTCGACTGTATGTGCTCGAGCATATCATTTCCCAGCTGCCTTCTTCATAACCGAGGATTGATCGGCAAGCTCAGTCGCCATTTTCAAGAGAATGGAGATGTCTACTGCTGAGAAAAAAATATCGAATTTCACCATTTTTTTTTTTTAGTATGTAAAGTACTTTGTGCGAGATCGTGCGTATTTGCTTGGTTTCCGCACAAAACCAATCCGCGGAAAGTCTAAAAATTCCACATTCAGTATTCCCAACCTAACACACATAACAATTTCTCTCTTCTTACCGCTTAAGTGACATATTGATTTTACTGCTTTAGGCTTTTAACATATTATTTTTAGAGACGTTCAATATAGTAATAATTATAAACTGGAAACTTACCACAGCAATTTCACCTAAATTGCACTGTTAATTATTGTTTTTAAATATTTGCAAAAATTAAGTAAAGTCTACAACTCCAATAAAGTTACTGCATTCGTGATGCAAGTAACATTAAGGAAGCCATGAAAAAATCAACAAGATTCCATAGACTGGGGGAAAAAAAAGACAGACAACCCGATGGTGTATAGTAAACACAGAAAACATTTAAAGCAACAATGTTGAAGATAGATATTTTTGTTTTGCAAATTTGCCGTCATTGAACAGAAACCAAGATGGAGATTTCATTGCAACTAATTAGAAATTCCTCTTCCAGGTATGTAATAAACGATCTTCGCACAAAATAATGTACGATACACGAGCGGTATGTTTTCTTTCAATTCTCGGAAATTAAAAAAGCTCAACTACGTTTCGCTTTTTCAAACTTTTCCTCGAACATGAAAACTTCAACATACCGCTCTTCTAACGCATATTACTATAAAGGTTTATGTCTCTCCTTAATCGCCTATCCTACCCCATTCTCTCTTCATAGAATACTGCATTCCATTCCTTTGTATTCTGTCAGTAGCTCATAAGAAGGTCGTGAAGAGTTCTACAACAAAGTAGTATGTGCAATGAGTGTAAAACTCTATTGATTTTTACAAATAACTGGCAGCTGTACATGGATGCGAGAAAAAATATGAATCCACTTAACCGATTTTAAAAAGAATGTTTTAGCCCTTTCTAGGTCTTAAAGTTCCATTTAGCACTTTTTTAGGTTCAATAAGATTCACACATTACGATCTTGTGAACTTCAAACACAAAAGTATGTTGAAATTTTCTAATTAATATGCAATGAAAAAAATAGGTTAAAACCTAAGAATCTGGTTCCTAATGATCGTGATCGAGTGATTACTTATACCATTGACAAAGAAGGCTGCCCAACTTGCATGTGTTTTTTATGCACTCAACAACCAAAACATTTCATGAAGTAGAAGTGATGACTCGTGGCTCAGTACAAAAAATTAGTATCCTGTGGTGTACTTTTCAACTTTTATTTGATAGCTCAGTTTTTTCATTTTGAAATTTTAAGCTAAGTTTGTAGAAAAAAAACTAGAATATTTTATAGAACCGTCTTAAAATTATTTTCAGTGGATATTCTTATAAATATAATAAAACTACTTTAGAAAGTAGGCCTATATGCAGATACCAGCATTCAAATTATTTGCTCTGTACATCCCACAAAAACTTATTAGGACTAACAGAGTGGTAGAGGAACAGAGAAGGCCTGACGACCTTATATCTACCAGGTTACATAAATAAATAAACACATATGGTCTTACTAATAAAAACTCTATATACAGACGTTTAACTGTCATACTTATACAATGAGTAGCTCGTTTATAAGTCGTGTGTAAATTCCTTACTAATAATCACTACATACGTCGTGTATGTCACACAGCTACGTCATAGTTTCGTCATTACTTCATTACGAAAGGCAATAGAATATCTGAGGTTCTCTATTGCGCTCTAGTGTGCCATGTTAAGAATCGATAGTACAACTGGCTCTAATCGATTACCACACTACATTTTGGTCAAAGAGTACAAGCTACAGCAATAATATTCTACTTATTCTGTGCTCTTTGGTGTGTTCTTCTGTGGTTACAAGGCATCCATCATCATAAAATGACAGTCGATACGAACAGCTGTTAGAGGGGCCGCCATTTTTTCTCTATATACAAAGCTTAAACAAGGGATTTCGTATATATAACTACTGCAAAGCAATTCCCATTGTATAGTTACAGCCTGTTTATACGTCCATAGCTTATTCATGGTTTATAAGTACCGTTTTTCTGTCTCAACCCTGCATAAGTCTGGTATAAAAACTATACACGGTTTATTAGTAAGACTGATAATGTTTGTTTGGAAAAGGTAAATTCATAAACTGTAAACTTTATGAAGCTCTGAATAAAAGATAAACATTATTTTATATTGTAAACAATTGGGATAAAAAGAAACAACCAGAAAACGAAAGAAATAACAGACAGGTTCAACAAATATTGTTTTAAATAATTGTGAATACTTTGTTTAAAATGAGTGTGTGTGCTCATGGGCGTGAGCGTGGGTGTGTGTGTCAATAATTAGTTCGATTAATTAAAATCTGGCTCAGTGAAATGTACAACAGAGTCCATATAGGCCAATTTCCGTCTGATGCTTTCCAATTCACTCCAGGCTAAAGCAAGGAATTGCACTATCACCTTTACCTTTTAACTTTGCTCTAGAGTATGCCATTAAAAAAGTCCAGGATAATAGAGAAGGTTTGGAATTGAATGGGTTACATCAACTCCTTGTTTATGCGGATGATGTGACTATGTTAGGAGAAAACCCACAAACGATTAGGGAAAACACGGGAATTTTACTTCTAGCAAGTAAAGATATATGTATGTTTGGAAGTTAATCCCGAAAAGACAAAGTATATGACCATGTCTCGTGACCAGACTATTGTACGAAATGGAAATATGTTGTTGTTTTCTAATGCCAGGCGTTTGACAATAAAGTCATTTGACCCCTTGCACTCCAATATTTTTCAAAAGTATTATCATGGTCAGCCACTGAAGCACAGATTTTGAGGTTAATGGAAATATAAAAATTGGAAATTTATCCTTTGAAGAGGTGGAAAAATTAAAATATCTTGAAGCAGCAGTAACAAATATAATGATACTTGGGAGGAAATTAAATGGAAAATAAATATGGGAAATTCCTGTTATTATTCGGTTGACAAGCTTTTATCGTCCAGTTTGCTCTCAAAAAGGGTTGAAAGTTAGAATTTATAAAACAATTATATTACTGGTTCTTCTGTATGGTTGTGAAACTTGGACTATCATTTTGAGAGAGGAACAGAAGTTAAGGGTGTTTGAGAATAAGGTGCTTAGAAAAATATTTGGGGCTAAGAGGGATGAAGATGCAGGAGAATGGAGAAAGTTACATTGCACAGAACTGCATGCATGTTATTCTTTACCCGATGTAATTAGGAACACTAATTCCAGACGTTTGAGATGGGCAGGGCATGTACCACATATGGACAAGTTCAGAAATGCATATAGTGTTAGTTGGGAGGCTGGAGAATAAGAGTTTTGGGAAGGACGAGACATAGATGGGAGGATAATATTAAAATTGGATTTGAAGGAGGTGCAATATGATGGTAGAGACTGAATGAATCTTGCATAGGGTAGAGAACGATTTTGTGTGTGTGTGCGTGCGTGCGTGCGTGCGTGCGTGCGTGCGTTTTTTTTTTCTCCCCCTTGCTGCAACATACTGCTTACAAAAGTAATATTACATGTTTTAGTTTTCTTTTAGCTGAATGTTGTAACTTAGCAGAGGTGGTTAAAGTTTATTCACTTTCGAAGTTGGAGGTGATTGATTTATTTAATGTTGGTAGTGTTTAATTTTTTTTAATCCTTTTTTGCCACAACTTTCAAGCGATAGAATAGCCTATGCGATTTCAGACTTGCATCTGCAGGTAAGATTGCCAAACCGGCACCATGAACATCTGTGCCAGGTGCAAGCAGTGCTGTTAATGATGTTAACTGGCTTTGTGGATGTGTAGGAATGAGTGCACTTTTTGGTTGTCCTTGTTTATTATTTTCTCGTGAAAAATCTGTGTGGAATGATACAGATTATATTGATTTAAATACGAGGGGGATCCAGGAAATAACCGTTCGCGCATACCCGCCGCACAGCTGACTCCCCTTCCTTGTTTGAAGGTCAACTGGCTTCCTTAACATGTGTTCTCATAATGTTGTGAGTACTGGTTGCAACAAGTCGCCATTGTGCATTTTGTGTTACTTCAAAATGAACGACGTGATTGATAATCCCGCCGACTGTGAAGTGAGGAGTGTGATTCGATTTTTGAATGCCCGACATTTGAAACCTGCAGAAATTTACCGGCAATTGAAAGAAGTGTATGGTGATACTGTAATGAATGAGAGAAATGTGAGAAAATGGTGCGAAATGTTCAACAATGGGCGAACAAATGTCCACGATGAAACTCGACCCAGACGCCCATCACTCATCACAGAAGACCTGAAGACTAAAGTGAACGACAGAGTCTTGCAAGACAGGCGCACATCACTCGACGAATTGCATGTTGCCTTTCCTGACATTTCTCGTTCTTTGCTTGGTGAAATTGTGTCGCAACATCTTGGCTACCACAAAATCTGGGCACGATGGGTTCCACGGCAACTGAGTGACCAACACAAAACTCAGAGAATGGCCTCAGCATTGACATTCTTGATGCGATATTACACAGATGGAGACGCCTTTCTTGATCAAATTGTGACTGGTGATGAGACCTGGGTGTCTCACAACACGCCAGAGACCAAGCGCCAATCACATCAGTGGCATTATCCCTCATCACCCAAGAAACCGAGAAAATTCAAACAGACTCTCTCAACACAAAAAGTCATGGCTACTGTCTTTTGGGATCGCAAAGGTGTTCTTTTGCTGGATTTCATGCCAAAAGGCACTACGATCAATGCAAATCGTTATTGTGAGACTTTACGAAAACTACGGCGAGCCATCCAAAACAAGAGGCGAGGAATGCTTTCGAGAGGAGTTGTGCTTCTTCACGACAACGCCCGCCCACACACTGCTGCTTCAACTCGAGAATTGCTGAATCAATTCGGTTGGGAAATATTTGATCATCCGCCCTATAGTCCAGACCTTGCTCCTAGCGATTTTCACCTTTTCACTAAGCTGAAAGACTTTCTGGGTGGTACGCGTTTTGGAAGTGATGAAGAGATGAAGAAGACAGTGAACACCTGGCTTAATGAACTGGCGGCAGAGGAGTATAACACGGGAATTCTAGAGCTAGTGAACAGATACGACAAATGTTTAAATGTAGGTGGTGATTATGTAGAGAAGTAAAGGAAGCTTCAGTTATGTAATAGACTTTGTTTTTTCAAATAAATATATATTTTTTTAATTATTACAACAAAACGGTCGTTATTTCCTGGATCCCCCTCGTACTTATTTAGAATAAACTATTCAGCTTCCTCCAAGTGGAGGCTGCCTAGAAGACAAAGCTTACCATAAAATTGTTTTTTTTTTAATAAGTGGTAAGTGAACAGTTATAATGGGGGGAAAAAAAGAGAAGGAAAAGAAAAAGAAATAATTGAAAACGATTAAACAAATCATCATTAATTCCAAAAGAAACGTAAAATCTTTCTATAAGGTGATCGCAGTCCTCTATTCAGCACTAGTTGCAGGACCCAACGTAAGTGAGCAGATCACCTTAGGAAAGAAATGAGTCTGTTCAAGTGTAGAGATGGTTTCTTGAAACTTTTATAGATCCCTTCACTGCAGACAGATACTTCAGTAACAAGAGTTTGTCCTAGACCAAACTGCTTGCAAAAATGCGCGAATCTTTTTGTGATGGTCCCTTTAGCCCCAATGAGTAATCCAATAACTTCGAAGGATGTTAGATATTTTTGTTTATAGTGTGGTATAGTGGCGTTGTATATATCGCATTTTTCCTGATTTGCCTCAGCAGGTTGATTATCATATGTTCCATCAGACCTAGGAAACGACACAAAGACTGCAAGTCACAATAAGTGTGGAAAAACAACTGCATTTCTTTGGCAAAATCCAAAGTATATTAAAAGTATTTATTTTAGTTACTGACTTCACAACATATGTTTAAGGTGTTAAACCTTTACATTACATGTTTAAAAGTTGTATAAACATTTTCGTTGGTCAGGGCCAACATCATAAGATACGAAGTACATTTCGGTAATATCAATAATCTCTACATAATTTCTACAAATACAATACATATTTACTGAACCTTATTAAAATCAACATGGTTATGATACATTTTGACATTCTTATATGACAGCCCTTATTGTCAATTATTTAAAATACACGTGTAAGTTGCAAAGTATACATGTTTGCAAGTCTTCACACATGGAATAATGAAGTAACTTGATGTAAAAGAATAAAAATAAAAATAATAAAATATAAAACTAAGGTAGAAATGTTGTGAATGTGAAGAGTTGCAAATTACAGTATTTGAATACATTTATTGTATCTATCATGGTGTGTGTCTCATTATATCTTGATTGTTATTTCAAATTAATATGATTGCCTTATAAATGCTAATATTATAAATTGGGTTGTTTAATGTTGATAGTAATATACATTTAATTTGACGATGATGCTGTTCTTCCAATCTGGAAATAATTGAATTCAATAAGTTGATGATCCAACTTTAAACAATTTTGAATTTAATTTGTGTACTGTATTAAATGGATGGAAACTTACATGGTGATGTGGGATCAGTATCCAATACTATAATCGTAATAAGCTGTATAATAAGGCTCAAGTCAGGTGTCAGAATTAACTGGAAAAGATCAAAAGTTAATTAAATTACTATTAATAACGTTAATGAAACAAGCTATTTGACAGTATCATATGGATTTCAATGAAGATCAAAATTCGGTGCTGTTATTTAATAATTACGAGGATGAAATAGTAAGTAAAATCCTAACCTCAAGCCCATACAAATTATCTTTCTGTCACAAGAAGTGACAGGTTCATACTTAAATGAGGAAATTTGAGACAAAGTGAGATCGAATTGTAAGTCTTTTGCATTTCCGCATGACCATGACTCCATTGAGAATCGAACCTGCTTCTGACTTCACAGCGTTACGTCTTAATGACGGTGGTAATGCATGCCCCAAAATATACAATTATTTACGTCTTTATTGCAACAATCACAATAAACTATATCACCATCTGTCTTTAGAAATTCCTTTTGCTCAATCCATTTTGACATTTCTCTTCTTGCAGTTCTGACAGTAGCTATAGCAAACTTCACAATTCGACACAAAAGTATACAAAATTTCAGTTTGCAAGCATGCTGCTTCTGCCTTTCCTTTTTTCAATATTTTGACCTCTGGCTAGTAATGAGCTAGAGGTGGAGGTTGAAAATTCCAATGTAACAAAGGGAAAGACTAGTGGAAGGTCCAAAGACAGTTATCAGGTAAGATGCCACGAAACCATATTACTGGTAGTTTTTTCTTAATAGACAAATAACGTGAAAATACCAGATTCTATGAAGCAACATTCATAAAATGCACTATTATGCAAGTTAACATAATATATGCACTAAATCAAGAAAAAAACATGATATGCAATATAAAAGACTAAATATGTGCTATTAAATCGAAAATCTTAAATATGCATTATGCATGGATTTACTCCCAAAAAAGGCCAAAACATGCACGGAAAAAGTGCTGTTATTTGGAATTGATGTTATAATATTTAGTTCAAGAAGTGTAATAAAAACATGTATTTGCATGGAAATTCGGGCTCTACGCATAACTAATCAAAGGCTGTTTGTCAATATTATTATGATAGACTGAACACCTTAATTGACCCTACTCATGTTTCCAGTCCACATCCGTGGAGTAATGGTCAGCGCATCTTACCGCAAAACCAGGTGGCCCGGGTTCGATTCCCGGTCGGGGCAAGCTACCTGGTTGAGGTTTTTTCTGGGGTTTCCCCCCAACCCAATATGAGCAAATGCTGGGTAACTTTCGGTGCTGGACCTCGGACTCATTTCACCAGCAGATAACCTAAGATGTTGATAAAGCTCCGTAAAATAACCTAACCTCATGTTTCCAACCTCATCATAAGCCTATCCTCGAAGATTTACAATGCTTCTGTATTGTTTTACTTAACACTGTTTATTCCCTAAAATACCACTGTTTTGTGTAATTTTGATGTAAAGACTTGAAATTTTATTTTATAGGAATGCATAATTTTTTTTTGTGATACTGAGTACGGATAAAAGCCCTCCAGCGGTTTGAAATGGATGAACAGACAAACAAGCCAAACCTCCCCCCCCCCCCTCCTTTAACAGAATTGATGAAAACGTACCCTTTTCCCTAATTATGGTATTCGAAATTGACTCTGAGCACCACCGTTATTCTGTACTTCGTAAAATGGAAACCTAGAAGGTCGTAGTTATAATGTTTGATTGCATTCATGTAATGAATGAAGCATCTATACTAATAATAAATCTGTAGCCGAAATTTTTCTGGTAATTTTCGATTTTCCAAAAATAATT
The DNA here is from genome assembly GCF_040183065.1 of Periplaneta americana. Taxonomy (NCBI): domain Eukaryota; kingdom Metazoa; phylum Arthropoda; class Insecta; order Blattodea; family Blattidae; genus Periplaneta; species Periplaneta americana. The sequence goes on along the minus strand of NC_091117.1, from coordinate 208,535,923 downwards.
GGTCCTAACATATATAATTAACCACCCTGAAACCGAAAATCGCTTTTTTTGAAATTTTTGTTTGTATGTCTGTCTGTTACCTTTCCACGCGATAATGGCTGAACGGATTTCGATGAAAATTGGAATATGAATTAAGTTCGTTGTAACTTAGATTTTAGGCTATATGGCATTCAAAATGCATTATTTAAAAGGGGAGTTATAGGGGGCCTGAATTAAATAAATCGAAATATCTCGCTTATTATTAATTTTTGTGAAAAATGTTACATAACAAAAGTTTCTTTAAAAATAATTTGCGATAAGTTTTATTCCTTGAAAAATTTTGATAGGACTGATATTTAATGAGATAAATGAGATTTAAAATTAAAATAACTGCCATCTAAGGCTGTATAATGAAATAAAAAATGACTTCGTCTATAAGGGGCCTTGGAGAGCAACAATCGAAAGCTATGAAAGATAGCCTACAGAGAATTTTTCTGTGTTTGTATGAAGTAATATCGGAAGCTAAATTAACTGTTTTGTATAATTAATTATTATTTCACCATTGGAAAGTGTAGTTTCTCTAGATGGACATAATGCTATAATGTTATTACAGTAATTTCTGATACGTATTATTATATAATATGATTTAAGTTATTTGAAGGGTTCAGAACCATAGTGGGCCAAACGCCATTTACTGAATACGTAGAAAAGAAGGGTTAAAATTAAGTTATTACCATAATTCAATGGAAACATATAGCAAGTAAAATAAAGTATAGACATTAAATCTAAATGATGTCAGTGTTCATTAAACTATGGTTGCATGTAATAACAATTAAGGAACATGTTAAAGGAATTGTCATTGCACCAAATGAGTGTTCTCTGGACCGAAATGATCGCATTTTAATTATTTAAACACAATTTAAATTAAGTAACATATTAAACGATTTATCCTTCTATCAAACACGAATGTTCCCTGGATCAAATGTCCTATTTTAATTATGTAATTACTTAATATTTATTTCTAACGGGTGCAGTGGAGCGCATGGGTACGGCTAGTCATTAAATACAAATGTTTATAATTAAAGACACTTCTTGTTTAATACGAAAGTTACTCAGCATTGAAGGTAGTGATCATAATAACCTGCCTTATGTTATGATCCTAATTTGTGTCTATACAGACGAAGTACAAAATCTTCATTCAGAATAATATTGGATCCCAGATGTCCGTAATATAATAAGCAACACTTACTATAGCTAAAATATTCTAGAACTTCTAAGTGCACTTCAATTTCGGCCAGTGCAGTGGTCTAACATGACTATGAGTGAAATAAAAGATGATTTTTAAATAGGAATCCAACCCCATCAACAATTCTGTGCAGAGTGATCCTTGTAGTTATATTGCCATTTATTGAGTTCATTTTTAGAAAACTACTAGTGGCTTATGCAGCAAATGCTGCAAACTAAGTTCATTAAATGTTCAAATAAAAATTTTTCAGATTTATTTTCAGTGAAAAATACCAGACATTTTGAAAGTTATTTGCTTCCATAATAATGTAACATACTCCCTCTGAATGTTTTTTATACCAAATACATTTTCTTGAACCTTTCCACCTTCAGTTTTTGAGTTTCAACGCTAAAACGCAAGTAAAAATGCCAGGACAATCAGTGGGTTTTTCATGTGGGAGTAAAGCAATAGCTATGTCAGGTCATTGTGGATTGTAAGTGAAAGTTAAAAAAAAGTCAGGTTTGCTATGCTTTCGAACAATAGACATAGCATCTTGGTATAGCTGCTGGATGTAGAGCTTGAAATGTAGAGGGTAAAATCATTTTATCCTGCTATGAGATCTTGCTGAAATCATCGGGAGACTACAACATTTTGTAGGCCTCTTATTTTATCAGTAAATAATACCGTCTTTCCTTAGGAGCTGCAATTTTTGCGCTATTTCGACCCAATACCGAAGAGAATGACGTATATAAATATTTACACCACACTGCCATTAGGTATTGAAAAAGAGCAACCCCACTTGATTAATAATTATAAATATAGTTTTGATTTTAATAACAATATTATTATCTTACGCAAGTTTTGTAGTTATATAATTTATTTATTAATATCTTGGCATTAACTATAATAATATTTCATTTCTGATGGTAATGTCATCAAACCACCTCATGTTTTGTAGATTTTAATATCCAATACACAGCTGTACTCAAATAATTACACGCCGCAGAATCAGACCTGTAAATTATTTTTAATAATTCTTGAAGTTTTAAATAACCAATTGAATTTGAACTCTAAATATGTCAGCAATCCTGCAGGTCATGGCCTTTGTGTAATAGCCCATTGTTTATTGTAGTGTGTGTTTTGTTTTGTTCTGAAATGCAATTAGTTCTCAAAGCTGACGAAAGATGGATTTAGGAAAATTATGTAGGAACACTAACGCTTCACTGAAAGTTAATATTTTTCTGAAAATCCTTGGATGCCAAGCTTCAAAATGACGGGTCACTCCTTAAAATCCGTTCAGCCGTTTTTCCGTAATTTCCATTACCAGTTCAAATTATATATATAGATTTTGTAAGAACATGGGACCAATTCCGAATAGTTACGCAGTTGTTTTCCATTTTAGAAATACATCACGTGCTATAGATCAGAATGTAGCTCGTCTGTGCAGCCTCATGAAACGTCGTCTGATCGACCAAACATAGGCGTATTCTAATCAGCTGGGGCCTACATATATTTGAAAGTTGCGTGCGATTTATACTCAATCAGTGAAGTGCACTGAAAGGGGAGATTGTTTTTTTTACATTGTTTTGCACAAGGAGACGAAATTCTACCAGATGTAGATTTTATCCTTTTATGTTCTATGAAATAAAATAACATACAGTAATTTTTGGAAGACCTACATTTGCAAAAATGTTGTGCAACTTCAAAAAAAAAAACTTTCTTTATTGCGAGTGCATGCAAGTGATCTAATGATATATTGTATTTACTCGCCCAATTCCTCCCATCCTACATAGAAAATGAATACATATTTTCCTTTCAAGAGCGTCTTTTTTTAATATTAAAAATATCGTAAAAATACGCATGAAAAACCCAGTCATTATTAATTAAATTATTCTAAAGTGAAAAATGCCGATTTCTCTGACTGCACGGAAGATAATCAGGATTTGTTTTCTTATTAAGGAAGTAGAGTTAAAACACATGCACGTTTATTATTTTACATAATTAATAAATTAATTTGATACGAATTTTTACGCGCAAAGTTAACACCATGATCCTAGTTACTCAGGATCAGGCTACCAATATTATTAATGAATGAAAAAAAAAATAATGTTATGTTTTATTTAACGACGCACGTAACTGCCGAGATTATATCACCATCTCCGGTGTGCCGGAATTTTATCCCGCAGGAGTTCTTTTACATGCCAATAAATCTATTGACATGAACCTGTCGCATTTAAGCACACTTAAATGGCCCGGGATCGAACCTACAACCTCGGGCATAGAAGGCCAACCAAGCCGACGTAATGAATGAGTGATGAGTTAATGACACACACCAGTACAAAGAAAAGCCGCAATACTGCCCAATTGTAAATATGTTATTTAGTATTTTAACATTAATTTGATTAGTGCAGTATTGAATTGTTAGATGTTATTTTACGAACATTTTATTCCCGGCATTTTGTGCTCATCGTATAATGTCCCCCTTCCCCTTCGATTGTTCATATCCGAATTTTTTTTAATACGCGATTAATTATGATAGTAATCATGCAGGTATCTGTTTTGATATTATTTTATTTGTTGTTCGTTATTAACACAATTACTGAATTTTTATTAACATTTGAATTGTTAGGCCTATAAAATCGAAACTGTTGAAAATCGGACATATTAAATTTTCAACCCAAATTGACCTCGGAAATGAGCTTTTTGAGTGCCGGTATTATTTTTTAACTAATTTTCTTCTCATTTTGTGACAGTTATTAAATTATTAGCATCAACACATAATTTGAATTGCTGTAAATCGTGTTCATGTTTAGTAGTAAAGGTTTTTATTTTGTGGACATTTGGAAAAAGTCTCGGACTACCCATTAACAAAATTAAAAGCATTTTTATCATAACAATATTAGGGGATCCTTGCATATATTAGAAATCATTTATATAATAATATTATTTGGAGGTAACGCTTAATGCTATTTTGATCTCTAATTTCATATTAAGTTTTTTTCAACATTTATTTATTGTATGTCTACTTAAATCTTAAGTTATTCTCGTTATTACTGTATTTTTGTTTACCTTGTTTTTTTTTTTCGACAAGCTATAAATTCAGGAAGTTGTTTTATAACAAACTATACCTATAGGGTTACACAACAACAAAGGAATGGCTTTCTTTCTGTCTTTTATTTGTTTTGTGTCCGTATTTAGTGGGTTACATAGCATGAGAATGGAATACATGTCACAGTTGAGGTAGGGAAAATGGTTGGTACTTTTCCGCAATGATTTTATTAATGCTTCCCCTTATATAAGATATGGTCAATGAAGAGGGAAGGTTTCTCTCGGGATAGCTGTGTGAAGAGGATGGAAAGATGGTTCGGAGGAGGAAGGAGGGAGGGAAGTCATGGAGGTATATGGTATTGATCCTTGTCGCTGTGCAATATGCAAGTGGGAATAACCGTAAAAATTCGCGTGCCTTCATTGATATGCCATCCCTGATAAAGATGTTAACATTTTATTTACTCTATTTGTTATATAGCCCTATTTTTATCTCACGCGTGTCAGTTTACAAACACAATTTTTGCCACTTTTCGTAAGATGAGAAAGGAAATGAAAATTTGAGTTAATGAGCTAATTTCAGGCCAACATTTCTTGACGAGGAGGAAGAAAGCATCAAAATAATAACAAATTTCATTATAACAATGTACGTTTTCTCTTTCTGATCTACGTTTTTATTTTGGTACAATGGATACTTCAAGCTCCTGTTCTGAATTAAGTTTGAAGACCATATTTGTAAACACGTATTACATTATATTTAATTAGATATTAAATTGGATTTTAAAGTGATAATTAATAATTACATTTTAATTATTATAACTCTTCTTCAGGTCCGCATTTTTATATTAGTACACTAAATTTTTTTTTATTATTTTCTTTACATTTCAATCCTAGTTAGTAATTCTCTATGAAGTTCATATTCGCAAATAAAAATTAGATTAGATTGGATTAGATATTGCATTGGTAATTATAATTAACCTGTTTACATAATAATAAAATTCTCCTTCATATCTCAGTTTTTACATCAATGCAGTGAATATTGTATTACCACAGTCTAGTATATACAGTCGCGAAGCTCAATACGTAGTAAATATGCAAACATTAGATAGTTGCTCACCACTAAGATCGCTAATATCGCCTCATTACAGGCAATGCAAAATAGTACCGTCACAGTCTATTGTTTATAGCATCCTCAAAACTCAAGCTTCGTGACTGTATATAGTAGACTGTTGGTATTACGTCCTTCACTCAGTTATCTATTTATTCATATTCAAAGTGATGAAACTATTGTAATCGAACAGAAATGGTCGTAACTAATGGTATTACCAAGCAGAAATAATACGAAATTAACAATTCAAATTAACAGTGTATTGGATTGTATTTTTGTCTAATATCAGTTAACAAATTATTATTATTATTATTATTATTATTATTATTAATGTTCATTATTATAAACAATTAAATTTGTTTTGAAATTTAAAAATAATCGTTTTGTGATCATAGTCGTGGGTGTAGACTTTTAAAGTGATCAGTGATTGCAATGTAACTTATTGATTATGGATAAATTCTTAATAAAGAAAACTGCTGAAAATAGAATGGCAATGAACGGAAACAGAATGATAAATTGGATCGTAGTAGTGGCAGTAAAACTAATTGCTGCCAGGATCAGCGAAGAGTGAGCAAAGCAATGATTGAAACAATTTCCATGGATGCTGTATGAAAAATCAGACGATATTATTTTCTGAAAAATGCGTAACGGTATTTTTGGGGAGCAGCAATTAAAGTTTTCTTAGACTTTTTTTAATTTGTTTATTTTACGATGCTTTATAAACTGCAATTGTTATTAATGAACTTGATTTTTCAAACAGATCTAAGTCAAGACGTAGGAGAGTCTGGAAAATAAACTTACACGTGTATATATGGGCTTTTAAAGGCTAAATTAAAACGTGAATAAAACAGTTTTAAAAATTTTGAGAAGGAGCAAATTTTATGTCCTGAATCATTCCTTTCACATTTCTACATAAATCATTGTTTCGTAACACTGAACTTGAGGGGGAGCAGATAGCTTCTTCCACTATTTTCCCTTGCCATAATGGCTCTCCCGACATTTAAATTTTGAAATAAATGCAGTGATCGAATCAGAGATGTGCACATCCATTGTAGTTTGCCTGCTACCCCCTCTTCTTTCTGATCTACTGTGACCTTGATTCATAAAATGCCTATTTGGCTTGGCTTTTGCTTGGGCTGGACCCAGGACGGTTCAATACACTTCAGCACTGTTTGACCCAATGTAGGCCTGTCTATGCGATGATTGTCCAAGTCCAACAGGTGATCGTGGTGGTATTCATGAATCCGATGCTGACAGGTGGGCCATTCTGCCTCAGCCCCAGATACGGCCAGGTTCTGTTTCACGTACGAATAGCTTAATAAGCCCCAGGGGCCCAGAACTTCAAGCCCTTCCTCATCAGCTGATGCTGACAGTGGGCCATCCTTCCTCAGTCCTTGATAGAGCCAGGTCCCGTCTGCATACGAGTAGCCAGATGAGTCCCAAGTCCTTCCTATATCAGCATCAGAAACCCGTACTACCCCCAAGACAACTGTGACATGTATTCCATTCTCATGCTATGTAACCCACTAAATACGGACACAAAACAAATAAAAGACAGAAAGAACGCCATTCTTTGTTGTTATGTAACCCTATAGGTTTAGTTTGGAATCCATCTTACTGGAGACCAACCATTCTGCCTCATTCGAACTCACTCACGTGCGCCCTTCCACGACCATTTTATTCCCAGCATTTTGTGCTCATCGTATAATGTCCCCCTTCCCCTTTGATTGTTCATACCCGAATTTTTTTTTAATACGCGATTAATTATGATAGTACTCATGCAGGTGTCTATTTTGATATTATTTTATTTGTTGTTCGTTATTAACACAATTACTGAATTTTTATTAACATTTGAATTGTTAGGCATATAAAATCGAAACAGTTTGGAATCCATCTTCCTGGAGACCAACCATTCCGCCCCGTTCGAACTCACTCACGTACAGATATTGCGCCCTTCCACGTCGACGAGGCATACCTGCACTAGCTTTCACGTTTCCACTTCGTTTGGAAGCTCTGCACTGACTGAGCAAGGCATAACAAACACTGACCTTGCTGATGACACAAGAGACGTCTCTGTTATGCCTATGTGTAAGGCATCTCTCTGGAAACGTAATCATTTATTATTCGTGGTACACTATTCTACACATCTCCCAAGTTTCGAGTCGTTTTTGGCCATTCTTTCTGAATGTTGCACTTCTCACAAACAGTAGTGTGTATAATAGAAATAGATATAGATGGAGACAAATCTGACTCAAGAATCAGATGAGTTACCCAAGTTATTTGTCCCTTTATTATTGTTCTTTTGTGATTTTAGCGATTATTTTATTGTATTTTTTTTTTACAGGATCTGTACTGTGTGCGGAGTGATTTGGGAAATCTTCTGAAAGCCCTAGGTCGACTTGATGAAGCGAAGGTAAGAATGAAGTCCTTTTCAGGTCTCCAAAATCCTTGGCCTCTCTATTTAGTTTAACAAGATCCATGTATAGGTTTATCAGAACTCTCGAAGTCCGATACTCTCCTTAATTATTTCATTTTCACCTTTCTCCCGTCTCTACTCTCCTTTCCACCTTCTGAAACTTCCAACCTCTTTTCTCTCTGCAATATTACACACTCCTGTGTTAAAAATACGAGGGAGATTCAAAATATTACTCAGTATGTGGTTAGTCGTTTTTTTTTTTCTTTTTTTTTTGTTCCTATGCTTTCTTTTGCCAGTTAATACTTTGTTCAGGAGTAATTAATTTCCTTCATTATCTACATTCTGCTATTTTTTTCTTTCAACTTCAACAACTTTACTTAACACCATGTCAGTTGAAAATTAGCAACATGAAGACGTCACGTAATTTATAATTTCTGTTACTATTTCTTAACCATCAGAATTAAACTGTATGTTTTGAATCTCCTCTTCGTTCAAGTAGGATGATGTTTTCGAAGGCTAAAGTTTATTATACGACAGAGTGCTGTCACATCAATGTAAGAGGATGGAGAACTTAATTGCTTTTAATATGAAATTTTAAATTGCTTCCAGTTCAGTAATTAATTTCGCTTCTTATAGAGCTTTTATTAAGATATGAAGTATTATATTTTTGCCTGAAGCATTTGCCCTCTCTTGGTAGAAACATAGTCCCTTCAAGTTCACAGTGGTGTCTATAAGCACCGAACACATCATGGCATTAATATAATACAGGAATGTGTACTTATTTTGTAAATTAATAATCGTGAAAACTTATAGTACTGTAGAATGTAAGAACTTGTAGGCACCATGGTAAAATTATCCATTCCAATTTGTTGGTCAAATACAATTACTTCATATATGCGATAAAAATTTTCCCATGCTTTTGACGGTTATAAAATTTAAATAGTTAAAGATTGTTGCATGAAAATGAAGTGATTGTGTGTGGCTGATTTTCCTTCCCCAATACCACTAACCCTGTGGTGGGGACAGCGCATTGCCCCCAACCCAGAAATTACAGTGGTGCTTTATGATAACATTCGAGAATTTTACGTGTTTTTATTGCATTTTATTATTTCACGACACATTATTTTTGTGTTTGTTTGGATAATATTATTGGAAACATTAAAAAACGTTAGAAAAATGTTTAAAACACTCAGGAATTTGTTATGTGTGGGGCACCACTGAAGTTCAGTATTGGTGGGAAAGAGGGGATTCTTTCTCCCAATGTTGAATGTGCGCTAGCGATGATGAAGTTTTCATGGAGTTTGGATAATCTTGTGGAACTGAATTACATTTATTGTGAAATACTTGTTCTATTTCTTGGTATCTCGTAGCAACTTTGAATAGCAACTCCCTGAAAACTAGCGCATGCCATATGAGCTGAATGCAGCCATTCCAAAACCTCAAATAAAAAAAAAAAGGGGACTGATAAAAAAATAGTCTGTTTAATTTCCACTAAATACAGTTTTTTATGTAACATGAAAATCTGAGCTGAAATGGCTGCATATTGCTCAGCCCTTGAAGCAACGCCATGAGTTATCGGTTAGTCATACTAATTTGATCCACTGTTTGAAAACTGAGTTATAGTTATCAATTTGAAATGCAAAATGTTATTGTACTGGTGGTGAAGCTTTTTAAGGGCAATACAGCTGCTGCGTTCCTTCCCATATCCTTTTCGTATCATTGGTGAGGCATATTTTCAGGCTCCATTTTAATATAAACACTTTTATTTTATATTCACTTTTTTATTTTGGCTAACCTTGGATTGCATTTTTCCTCAATCCTCTGGCATTCTGTAAGTTAATCGTTTAGTCTTTGAAAATTATCAGTTGAGACCCTGGATATTCGAATTTTGTTTTTTTTTTTTTATTAAGTGGAAATCATGAACATTTTTGGAAGTTCTGCATGTAGAATTCTATCTTATGCCAGAATGAAATCGGCACACAATGATTCGAATAAGCAGGGTTTTTCTAGCAGCGTTAGAAACCTGCTAAATGGAATTCGGAACAAGACTGGAGATGATTTTGTTTGAGAGCAGGTGTATTCTTCCCGTCAGTCAGCTGGTTTTGTTTCTCTATTATTAACAGTGGTTCTTGTTGTTCTCTCTCCCCCGACACTGGGATTGGCTCTGTTAGATGATGCAGCTGTTCATACGCCCAACTGCTGGGAGTGGAACGCCCTGGCGGCCGAGCAAGCGAGACCACCGACTCACTCACTTGGTCGTTTGGTGCAGTGAAGTGATGAGATTTATATAGGCCTAGTGAGTGGCTTGGTTCGGTTCCGCACCAGGTAAAGTACACGACCAGGCCAGTCTCCTACACATGTCACACATTGAGTCATGTCTCTGTTTTCTTGCATTGATCAACTTCAACAGCAGCAGAGTACAGTGATAGATGACAGGATAGATGTTTTCCCTCACTTTCCCATTTTACCTGGATGTCTTTTGGTTTTGTCAGCATTGCAGTACTATAATCCGTATTACATAATTTTGAAATGGGTTATTGTTTCTGTTAGTGGGAGTGCTGATTACTTAGGATGTTTGTTTGGAGCTGACTTGTTTTTGTGGAGAATATACAGAGAGAGGCAGCAAAAAGTTACCGCACTATGCAGGGGACGTCAGAGAACAGATTGCTCGCAATCCATTGCTCGACTCACAGGTAAGCTGTAGCAGTGAGAGCAGGCATTCACTTTCATTACGGTAGGTCTAAAATTTCCGAGTGGTGGCGATGGAGTGCTCGGACAGTGGGAAGCTTACGGAATGATTAGTTGACGAGTGAAGTGTTTGTTGAGTGCACATTATTACGTAGTGTTGCATTACTACACTTGTTACTGAACATTATTTGTGTTCGATATCAGTATGGTCACATATAGTAGAGGGTGGACCACTCGAATGTACCTAATTTCAATTGTATGTGACTGGTGAACGGTTGAAGATAAAACCTTACTGTATGTTTATATGAAAGGAAAACTCAACAAGTTTCTAATCCTGTCAGTAGATGGTGCGCAGACACGGTTTCTTTTCGTAGATTGTATTGATTGTCAAAATGGCGACACTGCGGATGAAATGGTAAACTGTGTTGTTGTGTGCAGAGTTTAAATCAATTATTAGAGTTCAAAGGAAGTATCGGCGAGTGTTTAAACCATAATGCTCCAACTAGTAAAAGCATTAAGAAGTGCCACGATACATTTTTAGCTACAGGATTGGTGTTGAAGAAGCATGGTGGTGGTCGTAGAACATCCGACGAAATGGTTGCAAATGTTCAAGCATTGTATGAGCAAAGCCCGCGGAAGCCATTAAGAAGAGCTTCGCAGGAAATTCAAGTACCAAAATCAACATTGCAACGGATTGTCCATAAATGTCTCAAACTGTATGCATACAGAGTGCAGTTAATGCAACATCTGGAGCCGGATGACAAACCCAAATGAGTGGAATTCGCAATACGATGCTAGACTGTCTTGGCGCTGATACTGATTTTATGTCCATTGGATTGGTAGGGGAGGATCAGTCGCTTGGCCCCGAGATATCTGGATTTAACACCACTCAATTTCATTCTCTGGGGCTACGTCAAAGATAAAATGTACGCCACCCCAGTCAGAGACCTTCGGGAGCGCATCATAGAGGCTATTGAGAGCATTCCAGAAGACATGCTCCAACATGCTTGGCAAGAAATCGTTCATCACCTCGATATCGTCACAGTGACAGCTGGAGCTCACATAGAGATATGGTGATGTGCATATCGAAACTTGTTGAGTTTTCCTTTCATATAAACGTTACTGTAAGTTTCTATCTTCAACCATTTACCAGTCACATACAATTGAAATTAGGTACATTCGAGCAGTCCACCCTTTATTGCACAACGGATATTTCTAGTTGAGACATTTCTCCTAAAGAAGAAATTGTATGACAGTACCGTTTGCAAGTTTTTACATCAGTTCTGTGATGCTGCAATGCCTTCAAGACAATACATAACCAAGTTATTCAGAAAATGGCGAGAAACAGGATACAGGAGAGAACCACAAAAGAGGATATTAACAGAGGAGAAGCTTGCAGATATTCAAGCAAGAATTGAAGCCAGCCCAAGGAAATCTTTACGCCAATTGGTGTAGGAGTGTGGTATTTCACAAAGATCGGCATTAAGATGGAGACTGAAAATGCTTCACTGTCATTCTTACAAAATGTCAGTGATTCATTAGTGAACACAACAGAATCCAGCTGCTCGCGTAAATTTGTCGGTGGATGCTGCAATCTGTCCATGATGGTATTGTCGATTCTTCTCTTTTAATAATTATGACAGACGAAGTTTATTTTCATTTAAGTGGGTATGTGAATTTTCAAAATTCAAGATATTGGTACACTGGCAATCCTCATGTAGTGCATGAAACTCCTCTTGACGATCAGAAAGTCGATGTTTTGTGTGGCATTACTGCACCCAAAATCATTGGCCCTATTTTATTTTATGATACAGTTGACTCGAAACAGTAGATGTAAAACATACTGCAGCCATTTTTTGAAATGTTGACTGAGAAAGAAAAACAATATGCCTACTTCCAAGAGGATAACACCACTGATCATACAGCTCAGAATTCAATGCATGCATTGGAACAGGTGTTTGATTAGCGAATAATTAGTCGTGGACTTTGGCCCCCTCGTTCCCCCGATTTAAGTGCTTGTGATTTTTATTTGTGGAGAACTTTAAAACATAAAGTGTACAAGAACAATCCACATACCAGTACTATTGAAGCCCTGGAGAATGAAATCAAACGAGTGATATCTGAAATTTCAGAAGCAGAGATACGAGTGTTTCGGAATTTTTTAACATGATCCAACGTTTGCATTGAGAACGCTGGACATCATTTTCAACAGCTGCTTTGATGAAAGGTAAAATCTACATCAGTTTCCGACTTCATTAATTCATTGCTTCATTAGGTAACTCTTAACTAATAATTTAGGCCTACCATAACGAAACTGAATGCCCACCCGTGCCGCTACAGCTTATGGTGAGTCAAGCAATGGATTGCAGGCAATCTGTTCCCCAACATCCCCTGCATAGTGCGGTAACTTTTTGCTGCCTCTTTCTGTATTTGAATATTCGACTGTGCATTAGAATTTTATTTCTTTGATGTTTGAAACTACTTACAGGTTCCAGCATCTGGATTGTATTGCTCCAAGTTTCTATAGTTCATTCCAAAAAAATTAGAGAAACACGAAATTTCAATACATGGTTGAAAAGTCGAACATTTTCACCATGCAATGTTCGCAACAATCTGAAATTTTAATATGGTGTCTTTGTTTATTTCTCTTTGTTACTATCATATATTTAAATGTCGACCTGGTTGGCGAGTTGGTATAGCACTGGCCTTCTATGCCCAAGGTTGCGGGTTCGATCCCGGGCCAGGTCGATGGCATTTAAGTGTGCTTAAAATGCGAAAGGCTCATGTCAGTAGATTTACTGGCATGTAAAAGAACTCCTGCGGAACAAAATTCTGGCACATCCGGCGACGCTGATATAACCTCTGCAGTTGCAAGCTTCGTTAAATAAACCATAACATCATATATTTAAATGCAGTAAGCTATACCTTTTGAAGAAGTTATATGTCAAACAAAACCAAACAAACATTTTAACTTCAGTGATATACACACAGAGACACGTATTAGTTTTCAGAACATTACACTTACGTTACATTGCAAGTAACTCCAACTTAACTGCAAATTACATAAGAAGAAAACATTCTTCTTTTTCCTGTACACTTTTCTTTGTTCTAGCGTGTTAATACACATTATGCATGCATTAGTTGCATATTTGAAAGTGGGTTGTGATTGAATAGTTAAATTTCTTTTGTTATAATTATTTTGTGATAAGAGGAATGAATATCTCCAGCTATACATATAATATAATATATTTATGCATTATTAAGTGTATTTCAATTGGGTTGTTCTGAAAAATTGTCATTTTCCCTTCTTTAGCTTATTTTTCTTGTTTTGTAATTCATTTAAAGCCCTAGTTACTCTGTAATATTTAGGAACTTCCATACAGTTTATTTCCATTGTTTTCTTTATAACAGATGAGACCGAAACAATTAGAGTATTAGTAATTTGAAAATAGAGTATTTAATTGGAAAGTAAATATTCACTACACTTGGGGTCAGCTCCGATGACGGGTTATTTGCTAGCACAGAGAGAGTGAGCGTTCTTATAATTATGCTATTGCCACGTATCCTTCAGATGTGCTCGGCTTGCTGGCTGACCTGACCTGACCCGACTGACTGACTGATGACTGAACATGGCTGTGGTCTTTTCCTGAGACGAGGCATCTCTCATCTTCTGCTTGACTTGACATCTGCTGGTGCACACTTAAATACACTTGTAAATATCATTTCCCTTACTTGTCTGTGCTAAATTTTTTGCTTTCCTCTTCCTGGATTCATGGCTACTTCCCACATGCTAAAATATTTTCGAAAATGCATAAAACTATATAAAAGCCTGTGTAGAAGAAAGAGAGGGGGAATGAAATAAACAAAGCAGAAGAAAGGGGGACAGACACCTGGATATGTTCAATAATGACGCCACCCCAAGGCCAAAGCAGAAGTGTGAGAATGCAGAAAAGTGGAGAAATCAGCAGTGTCTCAAATGGAAATAGCTGTGGAGACCTTGGAGTTGGAAGACAGAAGAATGTTGAATTAGTCAAAGAAGAGAGTGGGGAAAGAAGAAGGGGTGGTATAGAGAGTGTTAATCGAGTTAGTAGTGAAACGAGGTGGTAGTAGGAAAGAAAAAACAGTACATAACCTGAGAAAATGGTGTACAAGTGGGAGGGGGAGATAGCCGGGTAGTCATATAATAGAAAATGGAATTGAATGGATGCACTTTCTCAAGGTTATGCACTCTGTCTCATGGGTACATTTGGAACTTTTCCTGTTCATCAGAGTCATTTTAATTCTGACAATCCCCTATTTTCAGAGATGTTGGCAATGACTGAAGCCAGCTGTGGAATGCACTAGGAGTGGCATCGTGCGACATAATTTCAGTAGGTTACCTTTTTTTTTTTCACTTATTGCTAGTCATACGGAATAAGCCTTTTTATTCTTCGTGGGATATGGTGTGTGTGTGTGTGTCCCTTTCCAAATATGTTAAACTTTTTATATTCTCTTGATTTGTCGTATTTGTATCCAAGTTGTTTCAGGTTTTTGTTTCATTTTAAAATATTTGATTTTAAGCCAGTTAATTTTCTCTCGATTGGTATCAGTTAATTTATTTTTATATTTGTGGAGATTCTATGAGATTCGTTACTAATATTAACAGCATCAAAATGACAATAGAAGAAAAAGCACTGATTCAATATGAAAAACTTATCAGATTACCAGGAAACAATTGGCATTCATACAGTCCTCTCTGTAGATTGAGAAATCGCCCCTGATATACTATGATTCGGACTCGTTTATTTAGACCCACACCTAATCAGAGCTATTCACTTCCTGCACTGTTACAGACAACAACCTGTGGGTCATGTTGCAGATGACTTCTGTTTATGTGTTTTCTGCCGACTTGGGCTGTATGGCACAGTTCTGTCTCAAAATGTTTCAGTGCAATGTTCCTGCCATGTGGCTGTTGCGCGACAAGTGACGTTATGACAAAAGCATGTGAGACAGTTAAATAGTCCCAGGAAGAGGGGACTGATGATAATTAGAGGGAGAGTTAGTCTCGTTCCACCACCAATTCTGCCTACTTCAAGTATCAGCAAATGTATCTTCCTGGGTTTTGCTACTTAAAATACATTTATTCTGCTATAATATTTGGAGCCAGAACAAACCAATTGGTTTAACCCTTGTTAGATGATGATTTATTTATTTATTTTATTTCATTTATTTCTCTTTTTTGCTTATTGCATAAATTTAATGTTCTCTTCACATGAAATTTACTTTTCTTTAAATTTCCAATCAAGCATGCTGTACAGATTCTTAAACATATATACAAATAATATGTTCGTACATTTTAATTCTGCTTCTGTCTTCTTTTTCTGTCACCTTTCTGAGTGGTTCAGTTCTTCATTTCTTAAAATAAAAGCTATATTTATGTATTGTCTAGCCAGATTATTATGTTAGTTTCGTCTTTCTGTTGTCTTTTGTAAAATAGCAGTAATATTTTAGTTCACAATCATTGTCGTTCAGATGAGTTTTGTTGTTTTTCTCTCTCACACTGATAACTGTTGACCTATAAATTCCTCTTATGTTTAATATTCTTGTAGTTTTATCATCTCAAATTATTATTGAAATTCCATTTATGTAGTGTGTAAAACTTGTTACGTGTATTATTGCAGAGTATTATCTGAAATTATTATTGAAATTCCATTTATTGTAGTGTGTAAAACTTATTGCGAGACTTTTCTATCCTTAACTGGTACACATTCGTAAAGTTACAACTTCGTATTCCACATGGCATGCATGGAGCATGTAATGCCGAAGTATGTGGTTCTTAATTCTGCATGCTGAATACATAAACCAACAGACTACTCAGAAATGTTACATAGGAATAGAGTTTATCATATAATTCACGTGAGAGGTATTGAAAATAATCAGAAGAAAGTATTCCACAATCTTACAGTTCAATACAGCTTCGAATTTTGTCAGACGACCTTGGGAGGATAAAATTTCACACACAAATTTAGAAATTTTCTAAAGGAGACTGGCTTTTCTATATACAACCAACATAATAAATGCTGCTGCTGATTTTTTGTGTGTTTTAGGTTACGGAGCAAATAACAAAACACTTACTTGTGTTTGTGTTGTTGTTTATGGTGAGGCCCCGTAGACCTGCGCGCTTAGGCAAAGGTATTTCTAACTGCAACCTTGCGCGAGCTGCTCATCCTGCGCGACCACCCTACATAGTTGCCAACTACATGCAGTGTTGCCGTTCTTAGCATTTACTAGTAACTCTAATCCAGTTTAGAGCTCTTCATATATATTTTATCTCAATGCTACGGACATTGTATGACAGATGGCAACTGTGTTTCTTGCCTAAATTCTCCTAAGTGACTATACAGTTGGATTTGGTGGCCATATCTTTGCCTTCCCAAGATTTTCTTCTTGGTCATTGTGTCAGGATATGCGACATTTGTCCTACTGTAGGTCCACACGTATGACTGAGATTCTTTGACCTCGGATATTATTTACATTTAGTGTCTTATTTTAAATTTCGGCTGCTACAACAGTTCTGAATGTTACTAAATATGAACTATAAAGAAATTTACATTTTTAATGTCTTATTTTAAATTTCGGCTGCTACGGCAGTTCTGAATGTTACTAGATATGTACTGTAAAGAAGTTAAACTGCATATATTGTGTATTATGTTAATCTGGAGTCCATCTGTCTCAGTTGTACCAGAGATAGGGAGCGCTTTGCAAGACACTGTTGAGAAGTTCGTCTTTAGAATAAAAATTTCAGGTTTCTATAATATGTGGATTGTTCTGGATTTGTAGTATAATTTGGAGACCAGCTTCTTGACAAAATAGGCTTTTCCTTGGATATCTCGACTGTTCTCTCCTGCCCAGGTAGCAGAATTGTTTAGATATTAGATGATGACGATGCTACGTGATCGCTTTATGTGCTACCAGGCAGGCTGAGCTGTGAAGGAGAGATTCGGGGAGTGCGCACAGCGAAGGAACGGGGCCTGCGCTGTGCGTCAAGTTGTTGCTGCGCAGGATGTCTTCCGGTCTAACCGGTATACACTGTAATCTGACTCATTTTCCCCCCTTACCCTCACCCTTTCCGCCCCACAACCCTTTCTCTCCCTACAGGCATGCTACTTGAAAGCTATTGAAACCCGTCCTGACTTCGCGGTTGCATGGAGCAATCTAGGATGTGTCTTCAATGCCCAAGGAGAGATCTGGTTGGCGATACATCATTTTGAAAAGGCTGTTGCACTCGATCCGAATTTTCTGGATGCTTACATAAACCTTGGAAATGTACTGAAAGAAGCCCGGATATTCGACCGGTGAGTCTACTTTTATTTTCTCTTTGTCATAGTGTATGTGTATGTATCTTCATTTTCAGTGTGTTATATGGTGCCTGTCTGCACTGATCTCCGACTGTAGAATCTAGAAAAATGCTTAATGGAGTACATTTTACATATGTATTTCGAAAAAAAAAAAAAAACATGTACTTAATCGCAAGCAGTGTCAGACATTTATTTATTTATCTATTTATGTCCATAACACGGCAAAGCCCCAATTACAATAGACAGTACAGATAAAAAAAACATAGAATTGCATATAACACGAAAAAAGAGGTAAAACAGATACAAGTGTAATTACAAATTAAAAATGGAAAAGAGAAGAAAAAAAAACAAATAGATACCACCTAAATAAAAGACACAGATATAAATGAAAAACACCAAATAAAAACAAATCAAAAAGAGCCAAGTACAGACATCACAGCCAAAAATGCAAAATGTAGGCGTAGCTATAATTGGCAAATTGCAGAGCAAATACAACACCATGTTAATAAATTCAATATACAGCACTACACAGCAGGCCCAATAGGCTCAATTCATTTATTAAAAAAACTCACCAACACAGAACATGTGTTTCAAGTAATGCTTTACATAACTTTTTCTTGTACATATTGTACGATAACGAAAAATCTAAATCCTGTTTATTTGATAAATGATTGTAAGTTCGAAGCATTAATAAAAGTGGAGACATTTTATGAGATAGCGTTTTTGTTGTCTGTAAATAAAAGAGAGATCGCTTTCTCAAATTTGATTTACCAATATTGAAACTAATTAGCTGTAGAAGATCAAGGTTGTCTATTAAGCCATTTATGGTTTTGAACAAATACATTTGTTGTGTTCTTATCCTGCGACTGCTGAGAGATGGTACATTAAATTCAACCAGCATGGATTCATAAGATTGGAATATGTTGTAACATGAATGTTTTTTCACATATAGCAGTTTTAGGATTGACATATTGAAGTTATTAATATAGCCATTGCCAAAATATTTTGACATCAAGAGGCCTCCAATTCATTGTATACAAATGAGGAACTAGTGAGATTGTATGAAAATATTATTGCCAGTAGTGGCAAAAATTGGAACTACATCTTCATGTTACAATGTTACACAGTCCGATGGATGTGGCAGGTATTAGAGATGGGTAAAAAAAGCTGAAACAGTTTCACAATTGAAACGGTTTCGATACGAAACAGTTTCGTGATGTAACCTGTTCCAACTGTTCCAAAGAGTGTTACACTGCTCCAGTGATGACTTCAACTTTCCACAAGGTTCCAAGAGATAAGCAGTTCAATTTCAAAACAGTTTTCCTCTTCTTTGTTGTCTGCAAAGGCCACGTGTAGCTCTATCATTGACCTCCAATGGAAAGTAGATATAATATTATCCATGTCCCACACAATCTTCGTCCAACAGTAGCCTATGTAGGATAGCGCAATTTAATTGTACGAATCAAATTCCCTAATAAATCTGATGTTAATTATTAGCTGTCCATTGATGGAGAATATGTTCATGGTGCCCTAACATAGTGTTAATTATTAATATACAGGGACATCATTTTATTTTTACTAACATTTTTAATATTAACCTGTCTATACCTTTAGAGAACCGGAAACACCGCTTGCTCCCCCCTCCAAGACTGGAGTTCGATGATACTGGCGTAAAACACAAATCACTCTACTAGGTATAGGAAGGAAGAAAAGTAGTTCATCCATTTACGTAAACTAGGAAATATCGCGATTTTAAGTTTGATAATTTTCATTAGGTTTTTCTTTAATCAAAGTACAGTACTGTATTAAGAATAAGTGTTTTTACTCACGAAGTGAGTTATCCATGCGAATGTATTCATTATGCAGTGTATATTATACTGTCTACAGCACATTAACGTACAATATATAGAAAGAAGTTAAATTGAAAAATAATCATATGAATATTTAAACACAATTTTGAAAATGGTGGCAGTTCATTTCGATACAGGCTTCAGTTCTTTTGTGCATATTATCGCACTATAGACTATTGCATCTAATTCCAATTGCCAGTTTCTTCCTTTGTACTAGTAACTCATGTTGAAATAATTCTGTACTTACTCTACGTACTGTAAATTCAATCTTCACTTCTGCCCGACCCGAAAATATCAAATTACTCAGACATGCTATCTACTGTCCGTCCAAGTGGTTATGCCGCAGGATTGTAGAAAGGGAGGAAATCACGTGACAGTTAATTATTTAACGAGGCCCTTTTATTTAAGTTAAATTAAACAACTGTATAATATTACGTAAACTTCCAATTCCTAAGACAAATTAATGTTTTCAGAAAAGAGCTAAGACAGCTCAGCTATTACAGAGGGGCGAGCAGAAGTACGAGAGGACCAGATATTTAGAATAATTTTTTATTTATGATTATTATTAATTATTACTGTTTTGGCAGATAAGTGCAATGGATTTAGAATCTTTGAATATAGCTTTATTCTATAAATAGTATTTATGTTTAGGGAGATTTTTGGTTTATTTATTATTTTTATTTTGTTGGTTATTTTTGTTATTTATATTATAATAATTAATTTATATATAATACAGATTATCTATGAATATACAGCATTAGGTGGGGGAAATCGGGATGCGACGTAGGCAAACGGACAGTATCTGTGCGAAAATATGATTCAATATTGAAAGCTCTTTCGTCACTGGAAAACGCGAACATATTTCTGGAACGTACTATACTCAGTAACTCAGTACTGCTTACTATCTGCGGTCTTGGTTCTGTGTGGAGTTGGAACTTCTTTAGTAGAAGGGGTGGGAGTGAAGTACATTAAAAAACTCAGGTACAATAAAAATTGAAGTAAAAATAAAATGATGTCCCTGTACTATGAAAAATATCATCGGCTAATGTCATCGTTATTAAACTCTCCTAGGGCTATATGCGTTATTTTTACTAAAATAGATTCATTTTGAATTGTAGTTATTTACTGTCTCCTTAACATTAGCCTACGAAAAATGACTTTCGTCGTCATAATATACTGAACAGCTGATTTATAGACGATTTAAGGGCTTTGAAACATGTTCCCGAAGCAGATGAGAGGTTGAAACAGTTGGAACACTTGGCACTGATGTTGTAAACATATTCTTATGAAACTGTTTCTTTGAAACTGTTATTTTGGAACAGCTTCGTTCATGAAACAGTTACAGTCGAAACTGTTTCTAAAAAAGAACAGTTTATCCCATCTCTAGCAGGTATCCATTGTACCAGGGCTGCTCATTGCGCAAGCAATGCAAAGTCGTTTCCACTACTGTTCACTGCCACACCATCTCTGTCTCTCTCCATCGCTCTGTACTGCCTCTAGTGGGCATGCAATACTCACGGGATTGTAGGTGCATTTTGCGTATGGCACATTTTGGATAGCAACACTGTGCAATGTAGCATTTTCTTATTTATTACGTTTTTGTAGTCTTGAAATAATGTCAGTAATATCAGGGGCAATTGTTCAACTGAAGGAGAAATTTAAAATATATTTTAGTATTGCCAACTCGATTCTTGAAACCTACTCCAAGGCAGTGCGAAAGTCACTAAATTAATATATTATCATTGTAAAAATAAAGTAGTTTGTCGCTGTGAGGGTTAAAACACTCACTGAATCCCTGTATCAACAATATAAGTTTAATACATTTTACTTGCTAAACAAACACAGAACTTCACCGATCTAGCAGGAAAATAACTAAATTGGCAACACTGATTAGGTTCAAATGTAACAGGATCTCCAACATGTAATCACTTACCAGCTGATTAAATTGTCTAATGGCTACTTTGCCTCTGACTAAAATTCTAATATCTGTTTAAATTTATCAAATTGGCAGTACTTATTACCAGTTTATATACATATTTACATAGTTTCCATTGGAACACAGCTAGTGACACCAGCATTTATGTGTCAAACTCACTGTCTGCTTGAACACATCTGATATCCGATGGCTGCTTGTATTGCCTGCTCATAAGACCATTCTAACTATGCTTTCGCTGAATAATCAAGCTAGTGGTGAAATAGTTGTGTGCACCCTACTTCATAGCAACATACATTTTATGAAATTGAAAATCGTTTCTGTTCTCTGTAAAACTGCAATATGATGTTTGATATATAGTGTTATATGTTCTTTTGTGTATTTGACATGATTAATGTGGATTCCTGGTGTGGAGCCTGATTGGGATAAATCAGTCCAATTGGCTTAAAGCCTGTTCTGAGTAGAGCATAATAATTTTATATATTTCGTTCCTTACATAAAATGAAGAGAGAAATGAAATGAACAGTCCAGTATATCTGTAACTTAAGCGTGTTAGATCTATTCAAGTGTCGACCTGGTTGGCGAGTTGGTATAGCGCTGACCTTCTATGCCCAAGGTTGCGGGTTTGATCCTGGGCCAGATCGATGGCATTTAAGTGTGCTTAAATGCGACAGGCTCATGTCAGTAGATTTACTGGCATGTAAAAACTCCTGCGGGACAAAATTCCGGTGACACTGATATAACCTCTGCAGTTGCGAGCGTTGTTAAATAAAACATAACATTTAACATCTATTCAAGTCCTGAGGACTTTCCTTCTGAGTAAAATGCTTTTCTCTGCTATTTCGAAAATCTCTATTTGTTTTAAGGAAGGTCTTCAGTCACCATTACATCACGGTTAGATGGTCACTGAACATGTTATCTATTTCTTAAGCATTTTGGTAGGAATAGTAAGCCCTAACTGTAATTTTAGTTTGTATAATCTTTATATAAAATCTGATACTTGTGGCTTATAAATGCATTGTCTCAATCGTTACAGTTAAAAATACGAATTTTGAGAGCATATTGTCTTTTCTTTTCAACAGACATTTGATGCTCTCATATATTCCTCTGTATACTGTATTCATATCCAATCTGTTAACATGTTTTTCTGTCCTTAATGGATATTTTTCTGTGATAACTATTTCCGTTAGTTTTGTATCTGCACTTTTATATAAATACGTTATGACTCATATTATGGTCTCAGTGACAGTTGGAAGAAATTCCTTTCAATGAAAGTGTTATACATTGAGATATACAGAAATAGATTGGCACAAGCTGACATCTCTTAAATTTTATAACTTCGTTAGATCACACCACATCAAATAATTTTTGTTCTCTCTGCCAAAATTCAGTTCACTGTCACCATCTGAAACATTTTGCTGTTTTACCAGATGGCGATATTTGAAGTTTGGCCAAGATGCCTATCTTTGTTCATTTAAAGTAATGACAAATGTCAAAACTAAAAAATTAAATTCTTCTTAAGTCGTACTTCTTAATTTTACTTTGGCTGTAAGGAGCATTAGGTTGAATTTAGATTTCAGGTTTTCATTCTTCTGTGATTAAATTCCTCTTTGTCATTGGTTATGTTAGTTTATTATCTATGTAGTTACACTATAAATTAACGTGTCACTAGTTGTGTAACTAGTCACTGTACCTGACTGTGAACCTAATGGGTCCCGAGTTAAAATTCCAATTGGGACAAGACTTCACATGGTTTCTCCTTAACCCACTTCGGCCACAGTGGGTCGTCTTTGCAGACTCAACTCCAAACATAATTCAGAAGTCCATATTTGTTGAAGAGACAGTAAACTAAGAAATTGACTCTGTTTTTATTTTGCCAAATTGACTGAAAAAGAAAGTAAATTATAGTACAGATATTTGTCAGGTATAATGTACACTACATACATCGCCAGTTATTCATGACTCTAATTCTTTGGTGATTGAATTGTGAGTTACAGTTAATGGTCTTAGCTTTGTCTGATTTGAATTTGCGTGTGTTTTATCTGTGGGTGAAACTTCAAAGAGAATTCTGATTTTGTAGACCAACTTAAAATACTGTATAAGGGGATAAGTTATGATTTCAAGAACCTGCTGTAAGAAACAGATGCGTACACGTAATTTTCGAAAGTAAGCTACAACTTATTGGCGTAAAACGCATTACTGTTGCACAAAGTAGTCAGCAACCTGCATAGAAGAGATAACATTTGTTATTCGTTTAGTACAATTCATGACAAAGTATTGCAGAAGTATTACTCCGTATGTATGTTGCAAAAAGTCAATTTCAGATTTTCACACACATATCTTTCAGCACCTCTGATATCAAAATGTTTGTATTCTGTCTTTCTGTGATTCTATCTGCCTTTCCTTCTATTAGACGGATTTTGTTGGTGCTTTTGTTCAAGTCTTGCTGTTTGCATTAGTGTCCTGCAATATTCGAACATGAGAGAAGCAACCAAAACATTAAAAACTTCATCTTATTTTATATGAAAAGCTAATAGCAAGATCTGTGCTAAAATCCTTAAGCGGTTAAAGCATGAGTAGAGGACAGCGAATATTTTTATAACAAGGTGGAACAAACATGACAGGCCTCCTTCTGCAGAGCAAACATTGGCGAATATCGAACTTCGCCATACTCGACAAACTTGAACTGAACATAGCCCGTGTAATGCACAACTCTAGTTTGCACATGACTAATTTTTTAATAGAATTTTTTTTACTGTTTGAAAAAGCTATGGTAAAAATGCTTTACGTTCACATTCTTCTTGATTTTATATTTCAAAATTTGATATTCAATATTTTACATCTTGATTACACAACTTTTAACACTGTATCACTTCGGAATATGTATGGTAAGACTTTCCTGTGTTAAATTTCAACGTACCTCGTTTACATGTTTCGACCTATTTATGGGTCATCTTCAGAACTGGTCGTTGTTGGTCTTGGCGGCACTTGTTCTATTTCCTGTGAGGGTGTGTTCCTGTGGTATAGTGTAGAGAATTAATATTTTCAGTCCTAATTGAAATTACAGCACTAAGAAAGATTTGAAATCTAATGCAATTTATTTGGTAGATTACTTGCATTAGGGGAAATGACTTGAGTACAACAGTGTATAGATTGACAAATCAAACTGAAACCCTGACCGAGTTACTACGTGAGCGCTGGCTGTCTTGGGGAGGAGCAAGTGAGAAAGCACGGGGGGAGGGAGAGAACACTATGCACTATGTACCTGCAGGTCCACTCACAGTTTGTCAAACCTGCTAACAAAAGCATTAAAAGGTTGACTAGTTGCCTGCATAATGGAACCTTCCTAGCCAGCAGTCGAGGCAAAAATGAAGAATCCGTTATTGTGGTTCTTCTATTGGAGAGTGGTTCTTCTATTGTTCTCGATGCCCACACTCACCCTCTCAGATATTTACGTGGTGATTGGTGACTGAATGACGAGAAGCGAGGGAGAGAGAAGAAAGAAAAAGATAGATTCCAGAAGTTGGCGTGTTTTACGGGGTTTCACTTGAAGTTGTCAAACTATAGGTGAAATAATGAGTTTGATCTCCATGAGCAATGATTAAACCTCAGACATAATGTGATAGTGAATGGAAAATTCATAGTCTTCTGAAGATGTAACAGTTGTCGAGCATTGTTCCATCAGTGATCCATGGGTAAAAGATATGGTGAGCACGCAGATCAAGGAAGAACTGAGATTTCACTGGAAGTAAGAAACTGTTGCACTGTCCTTGTGATATGTGACTAGATGTTTGTAAGGTACTGCCTGAAGCCAAATACTTGACCCTCCAAAATTTCACTTCCTATATCATCAATATTCAGAGTTCCAGCAATGTGGATTAGCTGGAAGTATGAAGAGCATTGAAAGACACTCTTTCAAAAACTTACTGTTGCCCAAGAATCTGTCATGTTGCAGAATGTTGAAAACACGATGTCATGTCATCCCTTGGTCCAGTGCCTTTGAGCTCTTGACATCTTTGTAACTCAAGACGACGAAATTTCAGCACCGAGAATAGACTCGTGAAGGGCAGCAAGCTATAAATAAAATTCCGAGAAAAGACTTGCAGACAGGAGCTGGAAATGTTGCCAGGAATTGGGAATTTTTTTTTTTTTAAGGAATGTTGCATGTCTTAAAAATTTGCAGGACTTCTCAGGGGAAATGTTAAAAATGTAGAGCCTTTTTTAAATTTAATTTCGACATTTTTGTAACTTCATTGTTGAATCCACAATCATATAATGAGTCTCTAAGGTCACGCAGTGATTAACGAATGTACTGTTACTCAACTGAAGTGTTAAATTGGTCTCGTAACCACAGCAAGAAAAGAAACCGACTTATTTATTTATTTATTTATTTTATTTTATTTATTTATTTGTCTGTCTCTATCTATCTATCTATCTATCTATCTATCTATCTATCTATCTATCTATCTATCTATCTATCTATCTATCTATCTATCTATCTATCTATCTATCTATCTATCTATCTATCTATCTATCTATCTATCTATCTATCTATCTATCTATCTATCTATCTATCTATCTATCTATCTATCTATCTATCTATCTATCTATCTATCTATCTATCTATCTATCTATCTATCTATCTATCTATCTATCTATCTATCTATCTATCTATCTATCTATCTATCTATCTATCTATCTATCTATCTATCTATCTATCTATCTATCTATCTATCTATCTATCTATCTATCTATCTATCTATCTATCTATCTATCTATCTATCTATCTATCTATCTATCTATCTATCTATCTATCTATCTATCTATCTATCTATCTATCTATCTATCTATCTATCTATCTATCTATCTATCTATCTATCTATCTATCTATCTATCTATCTATCTATCTATCTATCTATCTATCTATCTATCTATCTATCTATCTATCTATCTATCTATCTATCTATCTATCTATCTATCTATCTATCTATCTATCTATCTATCTATCTATCTATCTATCTATCTATCTATCTATCTATCTATCTATCTATCTATCTATCTATCTATCTATCTATCTATCTATCTATCTATCTATCTATCTATCTATCTATCTATCTATCTATCTATCTATCTATCTATCTATCTATCTATCTATCTATCTATCTATCTATCTATCTATCTATCTATCTATCTATCTATCTATCTATCTATCTATCTATCTATCTATCTATCTATCTATCTATCTATCTATCTATCTATCTATCTATCTATCTATCTATCTATCTATCTATCTATCTATCTATCTATCTATCTATCTATCTATCTATCTATCTATCTATCTATCTATCTATCTATCTATCTATCTATTATCAGACTGGAGAAACCAATTACAATAATTTACTCTTGAAGCTGTATCATACATTAAGTATGGGTCACTTGTATTTTGTATGCATGTAAGTGAAGATTCTTTATTGCTCTCACTGCTGACGTTTGGATATCCTGATTTCCTGAGCTAAACATTTTGAAGATGTGACATTTGTCAAGCAATTTTGTTCCATTCATATTTTATGAGTGAAAGAGATCATGCAGATCAAGGAAGAAGTGGAATTCCACTAGAACTTACAGCCAGACAACATACATTTCAAATGCTCCTACCAGTCAGGCTGGAGCGGGAATTAAGTCGTGTAGAACAATGACGTCATGCGCTACTCGACAGCGAAAGCGCTTTGTTTTGAATGTTGCCTGGCTATAAGGAACTATTGCAAAGCCCTTGAGATATTATAATGTAACCAGATGTTTATCTATTGTAAGGTACTATTATAATGATACGTACCCATGGTGGTCCAGTGACTAGGCTTAAAATCCTGTGGACCTAGGTTCGATCCTCAGTGCACTTCCGATTTATAATTTGTGTTGGCAAGCCCATGGTCCAGGTAACACATGGGTTTTCTGCAGGAGCTCCCGTTCCCTATGGGCTCCCAACAAATCTCCATCAGCTCATCTGATTGTGGATGTAGCGTAGACTAGCCTCCTAGGGCGCATCCTGGGCAACGACACTGTCGGTAAATTGTCGACACAAGTGGATTCATTTGCGATATCAGATGCCGAAGACGTTTATTTGCATAACAATTTAGAAATAGATTATTTAAGCATCATAATACTCTTTGTATTTCGTGCAATGATAGAGTAAAATAATGAAATAAATACCAGTTTTAAATAGAAAAGCGACAGTTACCACTCTCACCACTGGAGATATCGTGATGGCCATGTCACCAACCAACCTATTACGAAACGTACTCTGGCATATCGTGCTTAATTTGCAAGGCCGTTCGTGACGTCTTAGTTGTTAGTAATTTAACCCTGTTCATTGCTTTAATCAAGCAGAGCGTGTTAATAGCCTGTCTTCGTTCCCAGTTAAACCAGTGGTGTTTTCGGAATCAGTGATTCATTTGAATTGGTGTCTCGAGTAATGCTTGGAACTAAGGACAAGGAAGCCAAAATAAATTGACATATTTTCATACATGCTACTGTTAATTATTACAGTACTAGCCGTACCCGTGCGCTCTGCTGCACCTGTTAGAAATAAATATAAAGTAATTACATAATTAAAATAGGACGTTTGATCCAGGGAACATTGGTGTTTGTTAGAAGGATAAATCGTTTAATATGTTACTTAATTTAAATTATATTTAAATAATTAAAATGCGGTAATTTTGGTCCAGAGAGCAATCATTTGGTGCAATGACGATTCCTTTAACATGTTTCTTAATTGTTATTACATGCAACCATAGTTTAATGAAGATTGAATATCATTTAGTTTTAATGTGTATACTTTATATTACTTGCTATATGTTTCAGAAGTTACTGTAATAACATTGTAGAATTATGTCCATCTAGAGAAACTACGCTTGCCAATGGTGAAATAATAATTAAACAATTAATTAGCTTCCGATATTACTTCATACAAACACAGAAATATTCTCTGTAGGCTATGTTTAATAGCTTTCGATTGTTGTTGTCCAAGACCCCTTATAGACGAAGTCGTTTGTTTTTTATTTCATTACACCGCCCTAGATGGCAGTTATTTTAATTTTAAAACTCATTTATCTCACTAAATATCAGTCCTATCAAAATTTTTCAAAGAATAAAACTTATCGGAAATGATTTTTAAAGAAACGTTTGTTATGTAACATTTGTCACAAAAATCAGTAATAAGCGAGATATTTCGATTTATTTAATTCAGGCCTCCTTGAAACCCCCCTTTTAAATAACGTATTTTGAATGCCATATAGCCTAGTTACAACGAACTTAATTTATATTCCAATTTTCATCGAAATCCGTTTGGCCATTATCGCGTGGAAAGGTAACAAACATCCAGACAGACAGACAGACAGACATACAAACAAAAATTTCAAAAAAGCAATTTTCGTTTTCAGGGTGTTTACTTATATATGTTAGGCACAATTATTTATGGAAAATCGAAAATTACCAGAAAAATTTCAGCTACAGATTTATTATTAGTATAGATGATATACATATTCACACTTGATCACTTTTTTACATGAAATATAAAGAACTGTGATTCTGAGAAAAATCGATATCAGTATATTATTCCTTCCTTAGAAAGGTGGTTCGTGGCATGACGTCTATGTATAGCTTTTTCTTCTATTCTATTGGATGGATTTTCTAATATTTATCTACGAGTCAGTTTATCTAGGAATGATTTACATGAAGTATAATTTTGTAGTAAGTTTCTTAGCATGTTTCTAAGAATGCAAAATTAGACATTACTCTCTCACCCCTTTAATAATTTTCGTATATATATTTTTTTTTCTGAAGTCTGATTAGTGTAATATGTAGCTAATCGATGTATACAATGGGGGAGGAACTGGCCACTATCCCATTACCGCCTTGCCTAGTTGCCTCATAAGTGGTGCCGTGTTGATATCGCTTGTGAGGTTCAGATCTGTCTTCGGACAGTTGACTAAACAACAACAATAATAACAATAATATCTTCTTATTTTGAACCGGGCATGTCTCGTTAAATTTCTTCACGAGTCTGTATATTGTTTTCTTATTTGGCACGGGACCATCAGGGAAACGACGTCTAAATTTACGGCAACACGTTCTCCACATATATTTCACGTTGTTCTATACTGTACACAGGGGCGGCTCGTCCATAAGAGCTGCGGAGCTGCAGCACTCCCTGCTTTGACAGGAAAATAAAAATAATATTTATTTTAATTTGTAGAAGAATTGTTACAGCTTTTATTGGTAAATTGCTTTATATTTTATCTGACCGAGAATATATACTATTATCTTATGCATAATATTTTTGCGCGTCGACTGTACTGGAATTGACACTGCATTCAAAGTCGTTCTGGGATCTGAAATTTGTATGTACCAAAATCTACTGCAGCTCTCCCAATCCACAAGTTCACGAGCCGCCACTGACTGTACATCACAACACAAACGCGCACAACAGATACGTCTGAATGTTGAGTCGAGAGCCGTGGGAATCTGCCGTAACTAGCGAGAGGCATAATGCCGGGACTCTCATCATTCCCGCCCGCCAACTAGTTTTCTTGATAGGGGGGACATCTTGGCTCGAACGTTCTGTAGAATGAATTGCTATGACGTAACTTCTACTTAAACAATTTTTTTTAAAGAAGAAAATATATAAAATACTGATATAATCGAAATCGGCCCGAACATTTTCGTGTAGATACAAATTTAATAAGTGTATCGGATGAAACAGTATGGATCGTATCTCCAGAAATATTTCGTTGAAAGAATTAATTATTATTATATACAACAAAAAAGATTTTCCGACGAAATTTTGTCTCAACTTATGAGCTCTGTAAGGCAAGATGTGGAATTGCACCATTTAGGGTGGAGAGGCTGCAACATGTGCATAATGCGTGCGTCCGTCATATTTGTAATATTCGTAAGTATGATCATGTTTCCCCGTCTTTCCAAACTCTGTCTTGGGTAAGGCTAAGCGATCGACGAACCCTGCATTCTCTTGTTCTCTTATTTCAAATTCTGCGCACCGCTACCCCAATCTATTTGGCTTCTCGTTTTCAAAATTTATCCGCATATCATCAGCTAAGTACAAGATCTCATCATAACAATTTACTCATTATACCCTACCGCAAGACATCTTTATATTCTTCATCTTACACAGTTTCAGTTGCTAGAAATTGGAACTCGCTACCGAGTCATTTAAGGGGTTGTTGGACAATAACTTCATTTAAGTCAAAATTACATAAATTCTTACTTAACAAATTAATTGCTGATTAATATTTATTAGTTATAATGAAACTAACATCTGTCCATTCTTATTATTATCATTAATTTCTCTAAATAGATTTACAAATCCTCTAATGACAATTACATTAATATTTTCATTATAGAAATATATTTTAGATTTGTATATATATTTTGTTACTCCCTGTAACATAGTTCTAGTAAGCTTATATTAAATTAATTTTCATCATTTTACTAGCTCTCTCAAATCTCAAATTAATTATAATTGATTGGATTAAATTAGCTTATAAATTAAGTTGTACTTTACCTTATAGGTTTATCTAAATTTAAATAAATATGTAGTCTACTAGTCGTTACACTTAACTGAAGAATATTGCTGGAGAACCTTTCTAAGTGTAGTGTAAATATTCGTAATTTAAATATGTATTGTATTGATTAAGGCTGGTTGAGTGGAAGAGAAGGCCTTATGGCTTTAACTCTGCCAGCGAAAATAAAACATTATTATTATTATTATTATTATTATTATTATTATTATTATTATTATTATTATTATTATTATTATTATATGCAGTCTATGCCGTAGTTAAGTGACTGTGTAATTTTAAGCAAGAGTACTGACCGTAGGTTTTCTTCATAGAGTGAAATCTATATTTAGAGGAAGGTGAGTGTACGCTTTGAAATAATAGTAGCCAGTCCACTCACCTGCCTATCTCTTGCAAAGGTAAAGTGCTGAGATATTCACCAACACTAATTTTCATGGAAAATTATAATATGCAACTAATATTGCTATAATGGCGCCGTGATTATTGTTGTATAAGGTGTTTGATAGAGTGTGTGTGTGTGAACGTTCATTTTTTCGTGATGCCAAAGTTTGAGTATATATGACTTGTACCTTAATTAAAGTATCTGAAATGCCCCCCACTATCTGATAATATGAGTTGAATATTGTAGCGAACTTTAAGCATCCCCTACCTCTGCCTAACACACATGCTACTCTCGTTCCCAAGACATTGGATGGTCTTAATTAAGTCTGGTCTCTAGCGGCCTTCGGATAGGAGCACCACATGCATTCCGAAATGAGTTAATTTCGTGACCGCAACCCTCGAGGGTTACATTTGAACTTGTAGCAAATTGTAACTCATCATACTGTATAATGCCTTCCCAAAATGAAAACGTAGTGGTTGCTGCCCTTAAATCGCATTTAGGTGTTCATAACTCGCATTTCGATACATATGAAAAAAAAAACATGTGAATATGCAGGAAAATAGTGCAATATATTCTACAAATAATGCAGCGAATTATTATCCACGTTTTGATAGACACTATACCAGTGAATTTACTTTATTCGCGGCGTTACAATATGTAATGAAATGAAAGTCGCTTTGATATTTTCTCGTGAGAAATAGCTATATAGATTTCACATATTTAGTTGTCATATTTTATAATCACTTCAAAACTAATATAAAGTCTATTTATGATTAAGAATATTACTGGAAAGTCATTATTTGTATCTTTCCACAGTATGCATTTCGTGCGTAGGATAAAAATGTAATTCGATTCTGTTTTGTCAATCCCATCATGCAAGCGCTGCCTCTAATAGAAAACCTTTTAGACCAGAAAACCCCAAATGGCCGGGTACTAATATCATTACTTCCCCTGACCTTTTCACGAAAGTTTACAGGATCGACCCCAAGAGGGCAGAGTGATTCTTGATCGGTACAATTATTTTAGACATCTACCGTCCTTAATACTTTATAAATTAAATACTCGTAACAAAGGGAGATCGCCAACGTGAAACACGTTATTTTAATGCAATTCGTACCAAATTGTCGGGTTTGAAGAGAGTGCGCAAAACACCAGGGTTATAGATGTTGACGACCACTCTTCAAACCCCACAATTTGGTATGAATTTTATTAAGATACTGCGTTTTTCCGTTTTAAGACGCACATAAATTGAAGATGTTAAGAGTGATCAATTGAAAGTTCTTCACCTGCAAGTGAGTTAAAATTTAATGAAACTTTAGAATAAAATTAACTGTAAATTATATTGGTTTCGTGTTACACAGTACAAGAATAACATGCCATGAAGACACTTGGGGGGGGGGCATGGAGGTAGAGCCCCATGCTTTCCATGACCTCGGCACTAGAATGAGGTGGTGTGGTCGGCACCACGCTCTGACCGCCTTTTACCCCCGGGAAAGACCCGGTACTCAATTTTATAGGAGGCTGAGTGAACCTCGGGGCCGTTCTGAAAGTTTGGCAACGGGAAAAAATCCTGTCAATACAGTACAAGACATTACCGGTTTTCATCTGACCCTCCCTCTCTGTTACGCATTCGTTATCCAGTTCCGAAAACACTTTACTCCATTGGTGTATTTCCAGCCTTGTTGTTTCCTGCTTTGTCCACTAAAGGTCTCCGCGGTCTCGCAAGATGTACAGAAAATATTTCTGCGATTTAATTCAGTGTGTTGTACTGCAAAAATATTTATACACAAACAGTCTTACTAATAAACCGTGTATAGTT
This sequence comes from Periplaneta americana, assembly GCF_040183065.1. Taxonomy (NCBI): domain Eukaryota; kingdom Metazoa; phylum Arthropoda; class Insecta; order Blattodea; family Blattidae; genus Periplaneta; species Periplaneta americana. Next base: position 208,502,548 of record NC_091117.1, on the reverse strand, counting down.
TTTATACGAGACTTATGCAGAGTTGAGACAGAAAACGTTACTAATATACCGTGAATAAGCTATGGACGTATAAACAGGCTGTAACTATAAAATGGGAATTGCTTTGCAGTAGATATATACACGAAACCCCTTGTTTAAGCGTTGTATATAGGGAAAAAATGGCCGCCCCTCTAACAACTGTTCGTATCGACTGTCATTTTATGATGATGTTTACCTTATAACCACAGAAGGACAAACCAAAGATCATAGAATTATTAGAATAATATTGCTGTAGCTTGTACTCTTTGACCAAAATGTAGTGTGGTAATCGATTAGAGCCAGTTGTACTATCGATATTTAACACGCCACACTACAGCGCTCTATCGGATGCAATAGAGAACCTCAGATATTCTATTAACTTTCGTAACGAAGTAATGACGAAACTATGACGTAGCTGTGTAACAGTCATACTGTTATACACGACGTATGTAGTGATTATTAGTAAGGAATTTGCACACGACTTATAGACGAGCTACTCATTGTATAAGTATAAGTATAGGGTTTTTATTAGTAAGACCGAAAGCAGGTAACTGTGTAAGAAGAACTGGTGACTGGTAATTTTGCTTGAGTCACCTCATTCCGGTACAGGAGTCCCTTTCTCTTTCAGCTGTGAAAGGAATGTTTATCACCACTTAGAAATTGATTGTTTGAGCCGGATTTCAACCTGTGATCCGATGATAAAGCTGAGGAAGACATGGAATTCAGTTACTATAGTTGCGACGCTGTTATTCCCGGCGTGACTCCTCTTCTTTGTTTACATCTTAGGAAGTGAAGGCTCTATAAAGTCTAGGTAGGTATCGTTCGCCATTTTTGTTCTTTCGTTGCCGAGCTACCATACGAGGAATCTATTTGCCACACCGTTAAACATTATCATGTCGTAGCTCCTATGATAATAAATCAAACGCACTGTAATTCAGCGTCTTCGTGTGCTTTCTGCAAACGCCAACGAAAGACGGACAATTATATTAAGTATTTATCGAGCCTTAAGAAATGAATAACATCTTCATAAGCGAATCACAAGACGCACACGTTTAAATGTACCCTACCTGCAACGCGATTGGCTGCCGGAAATTAGAGCGACGGGACTATAAGACCCACAACCGTCGTAACTGTCACCAAGTTCCTTATTAGCTTACATTTTAATCCTGACTACTTCATGTGTAGGATTCGCCTGCCTATCGCTTTGAGCGGTATAGCTGTCTGCTGCTTTTGTGTTGGAATTGCTGCTGTACATTCATGAATGCCCATTTCACATTCTCTTGCTGAATTTTGGTGTATAACTCCCTAAACCGAGCGTTCTTTCCTTCTGTCTTAATTTCTAACTTCCTAAAGTTTTCATGAATTTCATTGCGAATGTTTAATTTTGTTTAATATAAATTAGCGTATAAAATAAAGTTAATCATTTTCTAGTAATTCTTGTAATTTTGGTTTACAATGTATAAGACTATGATTGCTGAGGCGTCTTTTGACGTTTGTCAGATCGTGTTTCGTGACCACTTATTGATGTATTGGTTCCAAGAACGTCCGCTACGGACATCATGTCTCTGTCAGCTGTGTTATATAAGACTTCGTCTTTGATTTGGAAAGCCTGTATTATGCATGGGACCCAAAGGTGCGGAATGTAATAGATATAAATTGTTCCGTTCCGCTAAATTATCAGAAACTTTCCAGCAAATTTTAAATACTGTGTAACGAAACAATTTGTGTGCGGAGACACTTAAATTTTATGTCAAATATGAAGGTCTGATGCTGTGTTGAGTCCTATCAGTTTCTTTAATATTTTTTTTAACCCTTTCAGTCACGAATTATGTTTTTGTTTGGAAAAGTCCAGTTGTTTGTTCTTGACTCCTTTTAAGTTTTTGTGAATTGCCCACAGTCTGCTTTTCACAGCATGATGCCTGGATTTCCACTTGAGAGGACTCGCTCTAAACAACTCATTGTCCATGAAGCGGCATTAAGTTGCTGTTCTCTGTACAGAACGCAGTGAATGAAAGGGTTAATTACGTGTAACCATTTCAGGAACTTGAAAGAATGTGAAGTAATGAGTTTGGTAATTGCTTTTAACGTGTCTAGTTTAATTGTAACTTCGTCAATAGCAACTCCTATTTGCACTTTCAGCTTTCCTCCATCCCCCCCCCCCCAACACTTGTATTATTTTTGTATGAAATTGACAGTTTTTATTGGAAGAATCTCATCCGAGAGCATTTCATCTCATTCAGCAGCAAGGAACTTCCGCACAGTATGACAAGTTTAAGGGGAGAGGACGATATTTTTTGGTGAAAAATGAGTAAATTAAAAAAAAATAATAAATTCTTTAGAATACTCTGTGATATGTGTGGAATGCATTGCATAACATTTTGTGGGTATTTGTGTCCTTAGCGGATGTTGAGACGATATTTTTATACTTCCTGCACTATGGATTTTTAAATCACACGTCCCCTTTTATTGTTGTTTCCGGTAAATTAAATTAAAAAAAAAAAAAAAATTTCTTTAAATACTGTTTGATATGTATGGAATACATTGCATAACATTTTGTCGATATTTGTGCCCTTATCGGATGCTGAGACGCTATTTTTAAACTTCCTGCGCTATGGATTCTTAAATCACATAAATATCGTTTTTTCCGGTAACTTCATTTTTTTGCTACATTGCCAGACAAAAATGGATATAATTTCTGAACTATTAAAGATACATGCATGAAATTTAGAACACACATTCTTTAGACTATTAGGAAACTTTCGTCTGTAACAGAATTTTGTTAATTGATTTCATTTTTAAAATATGTCCGCATCTTTACCTTTATTGGTTGGTATATTTTATATTTATAATTTCTTAGGTCTATTATATATTCCCATATTCAACCCGAATGATATTTCCTATTTGCATATGCAATTTTACGATCAATCCCAAACAAATTAGGAGGTGTCCGTTTATTTGAGAAAAAGGAAATCAAAAAAGTGTTTTTAAATTTAATTGTTTATTTTACAAACGTAGGGAGTAATATCAAAATTCTGTTACAGGCAGTTTGTAGAGCATGCTTTTGCAAATACATTGCAAAAACTGTTTCAATCTATATTTAAAAATGGTTCAGATATATCGGTTTTAGTAAAATCTTGCATTGGGTATTTTTTTTTCAAATCTGGGCCCCAATTTTTTTTTTTTCAAAATATTTATATTTGGTTGAGTTGCTACAGTTATGAACCCTCTACATACAAAAAATTAATATTTTACACAAAATAGGAAAAAAGTTTTAAAAAATACCATCCTCTCCCCTTAAAAGGTGTAGCTCTTGGAATTGGTACAGCAAGCAGTGCCAACGTTAGAGTGTGCGAAATGGTCAAAGACAGCAGCTCACATTTCAATGATCAATGCATGTCCAGTCTAAATAATCCATCTTTGCTTTTTGCCTAATTTAAATCTTTTTATAATGGTGCTGAAGGTGGCCGTGAAGAGAAAGTGGACAATGTAGTGTTCTTTTATGCTACTCATTCACATTACCATAACGAAATCATATTGCCGTCACGTGGCTCGTTGCCAGATGTGCATGTGCAGGAACATCACACTTGGCATTGTTTCGATTTTCCCCCACAGTATTTTCTTTGCACTTGGTAAATTTATTATGAGTCTGTTATGTGGTATACGTAATTCCATTAGCTGAAGTCGAAATTACGGTAAGCGTAAAATCATTGTTCCCCAACCTTCGCTTCAAACAGTTTGGTGCCTTTAGTGTGATTTTTTTTTATTAGATTGTGTTTCGGGTACTGCACTCGTGCGATATATTGTAATCTGTGGGCTACAATGAGAATAGCAAAATCTATTGTCTCGTTGCACTCAACAAATGCCAAGCGAATCGCATGTAGCACGCGAGATTTTCTTGTGAGCTTCACACTAAATCACGAACGTATTCTTTACCAATGAAGCAATATATCATATAAATGTTTATGATTTCTGTAGCACGGAAAACTTGTTGCATTATGTTGAAAATTTGACATTTTAATAACACTCTATTGATGGTTAGGATTCACTTTAGTCGCAAACGATGAAAAATGCTCTTTTCGACTTTGGGACCCATCTTGTAGTCACAGTGAAATGTGTCGTTCAGGAATCATTTTTCACCTCTACCTGTCCCTCCAAGGAAGGAGATGACAAGAAAGAAATGAAAGCATTTGCCTTGAAATAATGTAATGATATTGTGACTTTTAATTCACACAACAATAATGTTACTTTTATTGTCACAACAATAATCACTTTCTATAATTGAATTTAAACACTCCCGTCAACAATGGGATTTCCACTCCACACAGTAACATGGTATTCGTTATTGCATTCCACAGACGACAATTGGATTATTGAGAACAACAATGTACTCCTAATCTCAACTAATGTTCACAAAGCACTATTTACAAACAAAACTGTCAGTTCTCAGTTAACAGTTCGTTTGCCTTGACTAGTTCTAACTCATTCACTCAAGTTCACAGTATATCGAACCCAAGACTTCCAGAGACAGTCCACTGAACTTCGAACTCAGGTCCCCCAACTGCGGTTCACTACACGTCGAACCAAAGACTCCGGATACGCCGCACATGTCTGGACGCTCCCACAGTTGCGGACACACTCAAGTCGAACTCCGGTCTCGAAGCTGGCTTCACTGCTGCTTCACAAACTCACTGGCTTGCTGTCCAAACTAAACTGGCTTTCTGTTTCTGAACTTACGATTTCGAGAACAATCTCGTTACAATAATCGGTTCGCGTGGCTTTTCGAAACTTCCAGCTTCCCCTCTTTGCTTCGCACCACACCGCACATGCCCTGGCACTAGATGCGTGCGCAACTTCATTTGCCGCACCCAGCCACCTCCGATCTCGCCCTCCTTCTGCCGGACGCGTGTTCGACTCCCGAGGGAGCGAGAACATTCCAGTATGGTTGCGACAATATCATTGTAATGGCAAAAGAAGCTTTCAATAGAAAAAGTAACATCTTCTGCGGACCTCTGCAAAAAGAACTAAATGAAAAGACTGATGAGATGTGTGGAATATGGCATTGTATGGAGCAGAAACATGGACATTACGACGAAGTGAAGAAAAGCATTTGAAATGTGGGTATGGAGAAGAATGGAGCGTGTGAAATTGACAGACAAAAGCTGTGTTGGAAAGAGTGGGTGAAGAAAGAATGATGCTGAAACTGACCAGGAAGAGAAAAAGAAATTGGCTTAATCACTAAGAAGAAACTTCCTACTGAAGGATGCACTGAAAGGAATGGTGAACGGGAGAAGATTTCGTGCCAGAAGAAGATATCAGATGATAGACAGCATTAAGATATATGGATCATATGCAAAGACTAAGATGTAGGCAGAAAATAGGAAAGATTGGAGAATGTTGGGTTTGCTGTGAAAGATCTGCTATTTGGCAGAACACTATGTATTCCTGCAAAGTAAGAAGTACATAGTTGTGGAGAGAAATAGTAGTAGTACCATTCTTTTATTTTTTCTTTGATGTGATGGCTTAAAATAAGTTTAGGAAGAATTAATCCTACGTTGTTTACCATTTTTGTGCACATTCGTATTACACGAAGTATAAGGAAAAAGACTGTAATGCTTTTACAAAAGCATATTTAGATAGTTTCATTATACAGCGATTTCTCCTGACGAATTTTGTTTAAATTCAGCATCTACGAATCTGTTAATTTGGGAATTGTGCACATGAAATGTAATCAGTTTTGCTAAAAAGATTCAGTGAAGTTTTATTTTAAAAGTAACACAAAATGACGATTTTCAATGAGAATTTCATCTCTGTCCCACATGATTTGTAATTTCATAAGTACATGCGAGAAATGAAATGGTGCGCAATGTTTGTTAGAAAAATGAATTTTTATTTACATAATATGCTTCCAAAGCCACCTGTTCGATTCCCTCTTGGGCGGATTACCTAATTGGGTTTTTCCGAGGTTTTTCCCAACCGTAAGGCGAATGTCGCGTAATCTATGGAGAATCGTCGACCCCATCTCGTTATCACCAATCCCATCGACGCCGAAAAACAGAGTATTTGATACATCGTCGTTAAATAACCAACAAAAAATATTTCAAATCTAAAAAGTTCAGAAGGAATTAGGGTTTATAGGTACATAGCTATTATTATAAAATATACAAAGAAAATTTATATCCTTACGTTCATTCAGATTTCTGCCCATTAATTCCAGGTACAGTTATGAGAGAAAATGTGAATATTTTAATTGTCAAAATCTATATGCTAGACGCCATGAGCTAGATTATCTGTTCTTTTGTAAAGTTCTCAAAGGTTGTGACTTTGTGCAAATCTAGTCTTTCAGGTAAAGCTCCCTGTAAAGCAGATTTGAATAATTTCAAGGGAAAAATTGTTCCGGGGCCGGGTATCGATCCCGGGACCTCTGGTTGAACGTACCAGCGCTCTACCACTGAGCTACCCGGGAACTCCACCCGACACCGTCTCAACTTTTCCCTTATATCCACACAACTCGTGTGGGCTGACGAAACGCCAGAGACCCACATCGAGTGCACACAATCTCTGCGTGACTTGGAATTGTGGTTTTCTGTTAACGTACACAGTGACGTAGATATTATGCAAATCTAGTCTTTCAGGTAAAACTCCCTGTAAAGCAGGTTTGAATAATTTCAAGGCGTTTCTGGCGTTTCGTCAGCCCACACGAGTTGTGTGGATATAAGGGAAAAGTTGAGACGGTGTCGGGTGGAGTTCCCGGGTACCTCAGTGGTAGAGCGCTGGTACGTTCAACCAGAGGCCCCGGGATCGATACCCGGCCCCGGAACAATTTTTCCCTTGAAATTATTCATATCCTGTAACTCTTTCTTAAACAATATTCCTTACGTATTCCAACAAAAGATATGAGAGCCCACACACTTTTCTATATTAGAAATTCTAAATTTCTTTCACCAGTCTCCAGATGCATTAAAAATGCCAACATGCATGGCTGCGAATTCGCTCCCTTCAGTGTATAGACTTAGTTTGCTCTTGGCAACGATTTATCATTTATGTATTCTTTTAGGCATTATACTCAATTATCATTGTCTCATAGTATTCTTAGTTATCCATTCATCGTCATTATTGTAATTAATTGTAATTGTATTTATGTGTAATAATTATTTTTGTTTTATATTTGTGCTGAACTGTAATTGGCCACTGGCTGTTGTACAGCACATTAAATATAAATAAATAAAAACAAGTACGATATACAAATAGCTGTTTTGCTTGAATATGTGCAAAATTAATTACAAACATTACTTAAGCTATGTAATTATCTTACTTGTACTTTTTGAAAATACAAACAAATTTTTTAGTGAAATTCAGGACACGAAAGTTTAGTTATTAGTGTGTATAATAAACGATTTCGTTTGTGTGTATGTTTTTTCTATTCAAGACAGTTAACTATAAACGGGGATATAATTAACATGAGAAACTGATTTAACTTAATACGAAACGCTTAAAAGACATAATGTTAAAATATGTGTCGTTTCGGTGGTCTGCAAAAATTTCCTCTCATTTCTCTGATACGCATTCTGGTTGCTGTTAACGGCATTCACATTCTTTTCATGGTATCAATTCAATATGATTCTAGTTCTAGGGCACACGTTCCACGGATCAATTAACGATTGCACTCCCTAGAGTTGGCGACAGAAGAATTGATACGTGTGTAGAATATGTGAGCATTATTAATATCTGTTCGATATCTGTTGCACCGGATATCCTCGTTATTGCATTTCTCACAGGAATAAATCTATGACTACTACTACGGCTGCTGCTACCTGAATATCATTCTAATTTCGCCTAACGTGTGAAAACTAATTTTGCGTGTAAGCAAAATACTCGTAGTTTATGACCTGAATTTTGGGTTCTGTTAAATTTAGTGTAATTTACATATTATATTCACAAAATTCATTTTATCATCAGTATTTATAATTTAAAAATTAACATACGTTACGTCACATTGTATTCCAGATTGTTTGTCGGGCCTCCATCAGTGATATGAATAGAACATCAGATGGAAATGAATCTGGTCATTGATTACTGCATAATTTGCCGGATCCCTCCTGTTAGGAGCGGGAGGAGTGGTGCAGGGCTAAACTCCGTGTAAAATGTGAGCCCTCGGCAGACAGTGTGGTAGTGTTATTGATTTCTGGGGATGAAAGTACCCCCTGCTACTGCTGCCGCACCCCTACATTTGTGGCCCCGTTGTGAAAGAGCGCGTCCCGTTATGTCTCGTACGATTCACCAGACTTTTCGGTGGACATACGTAATAACTTATTTATATGCATGAAAGGTCTTAAATAAGGTCTTTTAAATCGCAGATAAAAGCATCGTCTGCGAGGCAAGAATCGTTGTAAGGTCGCGATATCGCACACAACATGCGACTAAATTTATTTTCCTGCTGCTCCTAACGTTTCTTGCACACTGCACTCGAACAGTGGTAATAACCTTGTCGTGTTTACGTTTTTGTGTAGACAATCTTTTGACATGCTATGCTACTTCGCTTCCAGCTGTGTAAATTATTATATTTTTATGTATAGCGGCTGTAGCATACTTACTTGATTCTGGACTCGTATGATGTAAACTGCATGTTGCGCATAGGATTCATGAACATATTGAGTACCGTACACCGTTATTATCAGGCTTCGAGACTTTGGACCCGATACAATAAGTTTACTGTGCTTGTACTATAGGTTGTTGACTCGCTGCAGGTAGTGGAAGGTAGAGATGTGTTGAGGTAACAACGTTGCTGTTTAGAATAGAGTACGATAGTATGGGGAAACGCACACATATGGACATTCTGAAAGTAAAAATACATTACAAAATGACAATGTCACAAGAATGTGAAAAGCATTTATTCTCCTGTCTTTTATGAGCATTTCTGTTTAATTATACACAGTGTTAATGGTGGAAATAAACATGTAGCAATTTTAATTTCCTCATTTATTCTATTGGTCGTCTTTAGGAAGTGCAGTTACAGTACCGAATTGCAATGTACTACAAGACACATTTTCAGTGTCTCAAACGTAAATCTTTTTCAGTTGTCTGTCAAACACAGTTTGTACTGTGAAAAGATGCGCTCTACGTCGCATGACGTGATAGGAGCAAAACGAAAAAACTTATCATTGCAGTCTCTAAGAGACAGTCCTTTATTCTCGGGTGACTCTATGCCCACTAATTTGCTCTTTATATTACACAATGTTCCATATCCGTTATTTTTACATAAAATTGATTTCCACTTCTGTTTTACACGTTAAGTAACCGGTGTACTTGGTGCCTAATTAATTCTCTGCGTCATTTTCTAAATTAATTTGAGGATTTCCGGCTCTCTTGCTCCGACTTTTCTAACCGTGTAATAGTTTCAGACACAGTTTGAAAATAGGTTTGTATGAAAACCAAATTATTCATCAGAACCTTCAAATCCAGAGCGTTTTCCTTTGCGTATTTGTTGTCATTCATTCTACAGTACCCCCACCCACTGTACTTTTTACCACTATACTCAATACGCCGTTATGCAGATTTCCCACTGAACTGCTCTATCGGGTCCGAAGTCTCGAAGCCTAGTTATTATCAAGCTGTGGATTTTTAGGCAGTAAAAACAGTTGAAATAGGCAGGCAAAATAGACATTCAAAATTCTAAAATAGGCATTTAAAAAGGCACTAACAAATTTCTAATTCTCAACGGCTAACACGACCATAGTATAGCATTATACACTACTTTCTATAGGAATGTCATTATGGCAGTGAATAACTAAATATTCGTCCAAATGTAATGAGAACTGATGTCTATTGTCTGTAAGAATATTCTTAAATTGGGGGAAACTCCCTTCCACTTCACATGAAGTGATGGGGCAATACTTCAGGAATCCAATCTCAGCTGGGGACCAAACCAGTGGGAACGCAGTAATGTCAGTGTATTTTTCAATCGTGCTTCTGATGACTTTTGCTTTGGCATATCTCCACGGTATACTTCACGTATTACAGCAGAAAACTCAACTCCATACTCAATTCAAAAACTCACAAAACTACCCTAGTCAACTACCACAATGATTCATGCAGCTTTCGAAATACATTTTTTCTTATTGGTTGATTTTAAATTATTCGGATTTCTCCGCGCTCTGTTGGCAGTAAAACGTAACACACAGAATTATCAATAGTTCTATATCACTTCCCTCTGCTAGATAAAAAAGAAACAAATTACAGATTCAAAAAAATGTCGATAGAATGGACAGTAAATTAAATTATAATATATAATACGGATATTTAGGCAACTTTTAGGCATTTATAAGTAAATAGGCATTTACTAGTTAAATAGGTAATTATAGGCACTATAGAATTCGCATATAATACTCGCATGGTCCTACTAATAAAAACTCTATATACAGACGTTTAACTGTCTTATACTTCTACAATGAGTAACTCGTTTATAAGTCGTGTGTAAATTCCTTACTAATAATCACTACATACGTCGTGTATAACAGTATGACTGTTACACAGCTACGTCATAGTTTCGTCATTACTTCATTACGAAAGGTAATAGAATATCTGAGGTTCTCTATTGCATCCGGTAGAGCGCTCTAGTGTGGCGTGTTAAATATCGATAGTACAACTGGCTTTAATCGATTACGACACTATATTTTGGTCAAAGAGTACAAGCTACAGCAATATTATTCTAATAATTCTATGATCTTTGGTTTGTTCTTCTGTGGTTACAAGGTAACCATCATCATAAAATGACAGTCGATACGAACAGCTGTTAGAGGGGCGGCCATTTTTTCGCTATGTACAACGCTTAAACAAGGGGTTTCGTGTATATAACTACTGCAAAGCAATTCCCATTGTATAGTTACAGCCTGTTTATACCTCCATAGCTTATTCACGGTTTATTAGTAACGTTTTCTGTCTCAACTCTGTATAAGTCTCGTATAAAAACTATACACGGTTTATTAGTAAGACTGACAGTGTCTTAAAATGGATATGTAACCTAAAATCTTCCGCTTTCAGGTTAAGGATTAAAATAGGCATATAGGCATAAATCCGCAGCTTAGTTATTATTGTAATTAACGCCATGGTCGGCGATTTTACATTAATTCTACTTATAAATGCACACTAAAATGATTACTAATGCATATTTGTTGATATTTGCCTCTTATAAATGTGATCTTTTTTAGTTTGTCATGCCTTAACATCTGTGGTCATACTGCGTGTGTAGGATCTTTGGGTATAACAGTAGACCTTTTTTATTATTGTTGAGTTTCTGTTGGTGTTGAGTTAGATGGGCATGTGCCCATATAACTGTTATTTATTTTATTATTATTATTATTATTATTATTATTATTATTATTATTAGATTTTGATTTATGTTTATGATTTTGGTGATTGAGACTTTGACGAATAAGGATTGGAGGCCACAGGTCTTCGCATTAACGATGAAAATGACAAATCTTGATTAAAAAGGAAGTTGTTTTTCTGTGCGAATATGTTTGAACAGCAAAAATTACAGTATTTTTATCGCGAATTTTCGCGATAGATGTGTTTTAGAGCGAATTAAATTATTTAGGCGAAAAAAGCTAAATTTATTAAAAATTTGTATTTAATTACTTTTTTAACATTTGGTGTACCATTTAAACACCTTTAACTTGTGAACATAACATTCACTCTTCTTGTAAGCTAAAAGCTAGAATTGGAAAAACACATATTCCAAAGGAGATTAAAAATAATATACGGAAAAGCGCACAATGTGCAAGAGTTAATTTGCTAGCGAAGGTTTTTATGTATCCGAGACTAATATTTTAATGTGCAAATTTTCTAATGTGGGAGTAGATTGGGAGAAACGAGAAATAGGGTCTATTTTTTTTTTTCTAAATTAAGGAGCTTGTACGCCTGAAAGAAATAAATGTAACTCCTGAAAGACAAGCATCAATGAAACCCCTTTTTTTATCCTTATTTTGACATCTAGTATACCCACAGTCTAGTATATTCAGTCACAAAGCTCAATACGTAGTAAATATGCATCCATAGATAGTTGCTAACCACTAGGATCGCTACTATCGCCTCATTACAGACAATGCGAAATAGTACCGGCACAGTCTATTGTTCCTATCACCCTCACAACTCAAGTTTCGTGACTGTATATACTAGACTGTGCTATACCGTTATTTTTTCACGTAAAAATCCCTTTCCAATTTATACGAAATTATAGCGTATAATCTTACGACTAATTAGCGATAAAGCGCGACATAGTTTTTTTATTCTTCCAGAAATTGGTGCGAAATTATGTACTCTCTAATTATGGTACCGTATGTAAATTTCCAATCCAGCATTTGGCTTTGTGACTAAGGGAAACCATGAAAAACTCCAGTCAGATTTGCCGGCCACGGGGTTTGAACCCTGGACTACTGGATACGAGTTTAAACGTTATCGTCTGACAAGCAAACATTCCTAAGGGGGCAGATAAGTTATTTTTTTCTTCCACCATGTTAATAACTTCACAACAAGTGCTTATAGGCCTACAAATTTTCGAGCGCAATTACGAGGGCCGTGAAAAATAAGTTTCCCTGGGACCGTTTGCAGAAAGGAAACACAATTTGATGAAAAGATTTATTGAAACAGATACAACAATTATTGAGCTATTTTCGATATATTCCCCACCGGAATGCAGACATTTGTCGTGTCATGGGATCAACAGAGAGGTGCAGGCGGCTGTCACACACTGGTTCCGATCCCAGACGGCAGACTTCTACGACACAGGGATACAAAAGTTGCCATACTAATAAGACACAAGGGCAAAATACGACAGCGATAGTGAGGTAAAATTAATATTGCGTAAAACTAAATACAAACTTATAATAAAAAGAATTCATCACGGAATGAGCGAGACTTAACACCCACAGAGTTATGCTCGTTATAATGGCGTGCGAGGGAACGGAATTATAAAGATACACGTAGTACGCCTGCGTATGATGCAAAAATTTCCGTCCAGCTGTACAGCATGAAGACGTCATTATTTCTTTGTTCGATGAAAAGCACGTTGTTATAATTGATACTACGCTGTCAAAAGAATGATTTTAAAAATTAAAAGGTGTAATAACTGTATTATGAAGTTTCTTCAGTGTTTTTTATCGGAATTGGGGGGACAGTTCTCTCCCTCCGACCTCTGTCATTGTCTGCCTCTCTCTCCATCTTTTTTCTTTCTCTCTTTCTTTACATATTTGATTCTGTTAATAACTTTCACGTTTACTCGCTGCTTCCGCGAAATAAATTTTAATTTGTGATTGAATTTATAACGTTTCATTTTCAACTCATAATGTATATATAACTGGGTAGATCAAAAACTAAATATCTGTGATTAATTGAATCGGCATTACATATTATTTTGTCATGACATAATGTCTACAATAATTAATATAGAAATACAGTACTAGCCAAATTTTTATGTGGCACACGAGACACATCGGACAAAGCATCATGCTTTTGGATCGGTGTCGGGTAGAGTTCCCGGGTAGCTCAGTTGGTAGAGAGTTGATACGTTAAACCAAAGGTTCCGGGTTCGATACCCGGCCCCGGAACAATTTTTCCCTCGAAATTATTCAAATCAACTTTACAGGGAGTTATACCTGAAATCTTGATTTGCATAATACACGTCACTGTTCGTTAACAGAAAACCACAATTTAAGTCACACGGAGTTAGTGTGCACTCGAAGTTGGTTGCTTGACGGTTGTCAGCCCACTTTGAGGTCTGTGGATATAAAAGGAAAAATTGGATCGGTGTCGGGTAGAGTTCCCGGGTAGCTCAGTTGGTAGAGCGTTGGTACGTTAAACCATAGGTCCCGGGTTCGATGCCCGGCCCCGGAACAATTTTTTCCCTCGAAATTATTCAAATCAACTTTACAGGGAGTTATACATTGAAATCTTAATTTGCAAAGCATCATGCTCTTTACAGTTACATTAATTCGGTTTGAAAGGAAAGTTTCGCGATTTAGAAGTTCACACGATGTTTAAAATCATGAATTTCAGAATTTTGGTGCAGGTCAATACACTATTCTATCTGCATCAGCATATATTGTTTAGTCAACTGTCCGAAGACACATTTGAACCTCAAGGTATCATTCATGAGGCAACTAAGCCAGGAAATGAGTTAGGTTGGTCAGTTCCTTTCCCCTCTTCATTGCATATATTGTTAACTAGTAACGTGTTACACTAATCAGACTTCAGATGCATACAAACATTTTGTTCTTCCTCTGACACATATCGTCATGTACATATCAGCCACAACCTTAATCAGAGGATCAGCATTATATTAGTGACTTTTAAATTCCGTCAAATCTACTTAACTCTAGTGTATTGTGTTTATTATGAACTCCGAATTGTCTCTTGCCAGATGGCAGTACCACACTCTAATACAAGATACATTTACATGTCGGCCTGGTTGGCTCAGTTGGTATAGCGCTGGCCTTCTATGCCCGAGGTTGCGAGTTCGATCCTGGGCCAGATCGATGGCATTTAAGTATGCTTAAATGCGACAGGCTCATGTCTGTAGATTTACTAACATGTAAAAGAACTCCTGCGGGACAAAAATTCCGGCATTCCGGCGACGTTGATATGACCTCGGCAGTTTCGAGCGTCGTTAAATAAAACATAACTTTTTACATGTACATACACAAAAATAATTTACATCAGCAACTCTAATAATACGAGAATAATAGAGCAAGAAGAAGAATAAGATAACTAAAGGAAGGATTATTTAAAGTTAACCTAATTTTTCAACCTAATTATGTACAAGCCAACTTAATTATTTACATGTGAACTTAATAATTATGTATACTGTATATAATTATATATCCTGTATATGTATGAACTTAATTACACATGAACTTATTAATTGCATATCGACTTGAATAATTACACATAAACTTAATTATGCATCCTATTTACATGTCGGGTTAGTTACTCCTACATATCAGTTTAATTAGTCAATTTATATTATACCTTGAATTGCTTGCAAATTTCCCTAGGGAAGGACAACACTCAAAAGGCACTGCAGACAGTTCATTCAAATTTGTTATAGTTCTCTTTAGGAATGAAAATTTACCGACATCTGGTCTCTGTTGTCTGCAGTAGTACCACAGTCTACTATATAGTCACGAAGCTTTAGTTTTGAGGGTGCTAGAAACAATAGACTGTGACGGTTCTATTTTGCATTGCCTGTAATGAGGCGATATTAGCGATCTTAGTGGTGAGCAACTATCTAATGTTTGCATATTTACTACGTATTGAGCTTTGCGACTCTATATACTAGACTGTGGTAGTACCATAATAAGGTGACTTTTAAATTCGTGATGAACTGGTGGTACAGTGAGGTTATTTGAGTTAAGGACCGCCTTCCCCTTCCTGGGGAAGTGTAGTCTTCGCAACTGGAAAAACGGAAATAGAGTCGCCGCGCGTAAAGTTGGTATTTTTATTTCAGTATTTATATTTTTACTGAAAGCATAAAATGATACTGTATTTAATACTGATAATAGTAAACACTAATCTGTTATTTCCCCTCGAGTAATATGTTGGTCCATCTAGTCTCCGTCCCGTAATTCACTCCAGAGTCTGTGCTCCGAATGTGCCTTGAAGAGTGCACAGTCTCCCTTTTTTTCGCCTAGTCACCAGGATGTCCCAACCCAATTCACTTAGCTTTTCGAACCCATGGTCCTTGCTCCTTTTGAGCGAATTTTGCTGCTCTTTTCCCTTCCCAAGGTGCCTATTTAATAGTTTCTATAAGGGTCCCAGCAAACCGCTCCATTCCGCAATCGGACGGACGAGCGATATGGTCTATATATGATATCTAGTTGAACCTGTCGCTTTCCTTCCAAGTATTCTCATGATAAATTGTAGGGACTGCCAAGCTTTCCTCTTCACCAGGCTTCGAGACTTCGGACCCAATAGAGCAGTTCAGTGGGAAATCCGCATAACGGCGTGCTAAGTATAGTGGTAAAGCGTGCAGTGGGTGGGAGTACTGTAGAATGAATGCCAATAAATACGCAAAGGAAAACGCTCTGGATTTGAAGGTTCTGACGAATAATTTGGTTTTCAGACAAACTCTGTCTGAAACTATTACACGGTTAGAAAAGTCAGAGCAAGAGATGCCGGAAGCCCTCAAATTAATTTAGAAAATGATCCAGAGAATTAATGAGACACCAAGTTCACCGGTTACTGAACGTGTAAAACAGAAGTGGAAATCAATTTTATGTAAAAATAACGGATATGGAACATTGTGTAACATAAACAGTAAATTAGTGGGCATAGAGTCATCCGAGAATAAAGAACTGTTTCTTAGAGTCTGCACTGATGTTAGGTTTTCTCGTTTTGCTCCTATCACGTCATGCGACGTAAAGCGCAGCTTTCCACAGTACAAACTTTGGCAGATAATCGAAAAAGATTTACGTTTGAGACACTGAGAATATATCTTGTAGTAGGTACATTGGAATTCGGTACTGTAACTGCACTTCCTAAAGACGACCAATAGGATAAGTGAAAAAATTAAAATTACTACATGCTTATTTCCACCATTAACACTGTGTATAATTAAACACAAATGCTTATAAAAGACAGGAGAATAAATGCTTTTCACATTCTTTTGAAATTGTCATTGTGTAATGTACATTTACTTTCAGAATGTACATATGTGTGTGTTTCACCATACTACCGTACTCTACTCTAAATAGCAACGTTGTTACCTCAACACATCTCTACCTACCTGCAGCGAGTCAACAACCTATAGTGCATGCACAGTAAACTTATTGTATCGGGTCCAAAGTCTCAAAGCTTGCTCATCACATGGCTTATTTGATCTTTCCACTCAATGTCATCGCTTAAATATAGGTCTACTCCTAAGTATTTGCAGTTTTTTTCATGAGGGACTACTACTGCAATCCTATAATTAAGATTGTATCTTTCTCTTCTTTTATTGAGGCTACAGCTTACTTTTACTCTTGTTTATTTTCATTTTGCTTACCCTGGCCCATTTACTGACTTCATAGAGGTTTCTGTGTGATACGTACCGTCATATTTCCCGGAATTCACAATAAAATTCTGACTATGAATAGACTGCTATGCAGTTGTCAGGAATACAGGAAGAAAGACGATGCGGGCATTTCTGTCAACTCTGTGTTATCTTCCAACATTAGAACACATACATGCGGGAGTAGTTTTTTAAGACGGCCATTCCTAAAAATAAGAGGAAGGTAGAAAATAGGAAAGATTGGAGAATTCTGGGTTTGCGGTGAAAGATCTGACTTGGGCATAAAACTATGAATGATGGAATTTCTAAAAGTAGGTCTTTTAACGCTATTCAAGCGTGTATTATACGAAAAGCACTTCTAAGGCCGTGCCTCAAAGCTACATTTTCAGCTGAAGTGAACTGGATAGTTGTCTAAAAAGCCGGATGTGATTTTCAGAAGTTATGATCGAAAACTACATAGTGCATAGCAATCAAGTCCGTAGTAAAATGCTTACTTGATTGATGACTTGTTTACTAAACAAACATGGATATCTCATCAGCAATTAGGATTATGGCATTTGAAGATGCTTTGGAAGTGAAATAATGTAAATGTAGTATAGAATAACACGTTAACTTTGAACATTGACATTGTTAGTACCTTCTTTACAATAATTTAAACATCATTGTAATATATTAGGCTCTTATCTTTTCCACATAACTCGTAAAGAAACCGCATTAGGATACTGCCTTCTTAATTCAGTGCGCACCGTGGTGGCATGGTTTTTAGAAAACTGGTCTATGAAGAAAGCCATGAAAGCTTTGAGACAAAGCCTAAGACTAGTACGAAAAGTAGTTTTAACTATTTGCGCTGGTTGTCAGTCATATTTATTTTAAAAAATTACTTTTTGCTTAACAATGGCCATTCCAACTTTGCTATATGGATCAGAAACTTGGACTCTAACAACTAGTCAACCGAAAAGAATAGAAGCAGCTGAGATGAGATTACTAAGACCGCTAGCAGGCTACGCTCTCTATGATCATAAATATAATGAAGACATCCGACAAGAACTAAATATCGCAGCCATTACAGAGACAATCCACAAGTATCGGAGCAACTGGCATGATCATGTTCTACGGATGCCAAATGATAGACTACCCAGGAGATTATTAAATTACAGACCCCTTGGATACCGAGATCATGGACGCCCGAAGAAGCGATGGAGAGACCAGCTTTTCACCTGAGACGGAACAGACCAAATGGCCTAAACCCTGATAGCTATTGATGATGATGATGACTTTTTGCTTAAGAAACATACACAAATTTCTTCAACAACCATTTTATTGATAACTATATGGAACAATTAAGAATTAAATACAACTGTAAAAATATAGGGGACACTTGATTTGCAATTTGAATGCTCCATCACTGAGCTACACCACTGCCTGCTTTTAAAATTATAAAGTTCGAATATTGTAATGAGAGGGAATTGTGTATACAAGCAAGGACGAATGGTTGTCTAAAAGGTAGTGTACGACACACGTGTTAAAATTGAATTTATTTTGTTCGCAGGATTGCTCCACTCTGCAGACATCCTTACTCACAAAATAAAGTCAGCCTAATTTCAACGCGTTATCGTAAATAACTATTATATAATATTTAGGAAGTGAATAGTGAGCGAACGTTCGTTTTATAAAGTCACAAATATTTGATTGCGTAAACCTCAACAGACCAGCCATATTATGCTTGTATTTTCCCGTCGAAATGAGTCGCAGGAGAAATGAATGAGCATAGACTTCATGTAAAACTTAATTTGTCTTTCTCTGAAAACAAATACTCACACTTTTCTGATAACACTGTATTCGTTGGTGTCAGTAATTTTTTTCAGAAGTAGTGGTTCGAAATCAAACTTCTAAATAATCTCGGGTTCGAGTCAACGATGGTTGAGAGAGCTGGCACTGCCGATAAGCTAAGACGCAGTCCGATACTGTAGGATCTATCTGAGAAAGCTACTTTTTCGAATATTAGTGTTATTATTTCTTTTCATTCAATAATTACCAAGTGCGACCAACCGAACGTCTGATTAGTGTAATATGTAGCTAATCAACGATGTATGCAATGGAGGGGAAAAGAGACTGGCCACCCTAACCCATTATTAATTCCTGAAGTCAACGACCTGAATATTCCGCCTGTGAAACTGAATAAAACAATCATCCCGTTTAGCTCTACCGTCAAAAATCTCGGAGTACATTTCGAATCTAATCTCAATTGGGATACGCATATTAAATATACATGTAAGAAGGCATTCTCTATTCTCCATTCACTAAAAAGATTGTATCATTATCCATCTAAATTAAAACAGGCGCTGGTACAGACACTCATTCTACCTCACTTCGATTATTGCGACGTTTTGTTCAGTGATCTCAGGATTGATTCCGCTCAGAAACTACAGCATGTTCATAACGCGTGCGTCCGCTTCATTTGTAATGTTCGATACTATGATCATATCTCACCTTCTTTCAAGAAGTTATCGTGGCTTAGGTTACATGAGAGGAGAAATCTGCACTCACTTTCTCTCTTATATCGAATTATGCACTCTTCATCCCCCTATTATTTATTCGCTCGATTGCATACTCTCTCTCGCTATCATAATATTAATACTCGATCACAACGCGATAACACGCTAGAAATTCCACTTCACGCATCGTCTCTGTATTCCTCATCCTTCACTGTTGCTACCTCTCGTCACTGGAACTCTCTGCCGCCTGAAGTCAAGGGCTGCCGAACATTGAATTCTTTCAAATCAAAGTTAGAAAATTATCTTATGACGAGTTGCCAAACTAACTTACTATTATGACAAGTGTTGTATTGCATGTTTCCACGTTTTCACATTTTTTTTATGTTCTAATGATATTCAACTTATTTTATATTTTTGTTTTCATATTTTCCGATAATGTTATATCTCTAATGTGATAAGTTGAGCTATATATAATCTTAATTTTCCTTATTGTGTGTACTTAGAAATATTGTATTCACTGTATGCTTTGTACTGCACTATTTTATTACTAATATTACTATTATTATTATTATTATTATTATTATTATTATTATTATTATTATCATCATCATCATTATTACTATTCTTATTTTATTATTATTATTATTATTATTATTATTATTATTATTATTATTATTATTATGAATAATTGTCTTTTTTTTTTGTATGCCTCATTTATTTTGACCTGCTGTTCACATATTATTATGCTTTTTTCTTTCTTTCTGTATGTTATATATTATGTCCGATTTCTTCTTATTTGTTGTTTATTTTTTATTATTATCTTATTCAATTTTGTGTGTAAAATTGTAGTGTAATTTGTAAATTTGTAGTGTTTTTGTAACGCAGTCTTTACTCCTGGTTGAGTGTTAGAGAAGGCCGTATGGCCTTAACTCTGCCAGGTTAAATAAATCATCATTATTATTATTATTATTATTATTATTATTATCTCCTAGCCTAGTTACCTCATAAGTGGTGCCGTGTTGGTATCACTTATTAGGTTCAGACCTGTCTTCGGGCAGTTGACTAAATAAAAAAAAACATCAACCGGGCGGCGAACTTCGGAGTGGGACAAGTGGCCGGCAGGTTTGGGGCGTACCTAATATTTTATCCATCCGTCCACTTGTTTACAGCATTTTTTTTTCTCCTAAACCACTGAACGGGGATTGTTTCCGTATTAAATTCCTTAAAAATAAAATAATTGAGTATAGCATTAAGGCAATATCAATATTTTATTATATTATTTTAAGTTTTTGTATCATAATTATGCGAAAGGCGATATGATGAAAGTTGGTTCTGCTACTGTTCTATTGAATCTTGTATTAAACGAAACCTAGTGCCTACTGAAACAGTATAGACTTCGGCCTCGAAATGTTCCTTCAGAATAATTGCTGCTTTATTCAAAGTACCTCTATAGACCTACTAGTTAGCAGTAGACCAGATTGTGAAGTGAGGTTTTGCGCTATCACTGAGGTCAGCTGTTGGGTCGCACTTCGTTTGTTATTGTACTTTGTATTTCCCTGGGGCGTGTGTCAGATGTTTAGAGTAGGTATGAAACTCCGAAATGGAGAATGTTGTGTGTGACTAATAAACCGTGATGTGCAAGAATACGATCGTGGGTAGCCAATTGATTAACTTTTTTTGTGACAATAGTTACATTACAGTGTTGCAGCATGGTATGTTTTAATTAGAAAGTACACATAGCGGCAAAAAGAATGGGTCGGCCGACAATTTCAAAGTTTCAGAGACATAACATTGCGCGTGCTCGTCTCGTCAGCGCCGTAGTTCACTAGATAACACATAATTAAACCATTTAAATTTGCTGTATTTTGTTTAAGAGTCTAAAATATGTAATAAAATCGGATGGCGGGTTGATTCTAGATACACCAAGGCCCTTGAAGAGTGAAATAATAATAAAATTGATAAATACAAAATCAACCGGAGCGAATATGAACAGGAAAAATCACATATTATGTCGAACTGATATTAACAGTCATAGTAGCGTAAGTCGTTACGGCATTGGCCTATTGAACAAGTTGATAGTAGTAGTTCAAGGTTCGAATCTCCCCGAACCTTCTTCTTTTTATTACAAATTTGTCATCATATGTGTCTCGGAAAGCTATAATTATGTGGCGATATCTCTTAGAATATGCCCAAACTCTAATAAATAATACTCTCTTTCAAGCAATACTGCTATCTGTTAATACAACGGAAAACGATATCCAGAAAGAACACTTTTCTTCCAGCAGGATAATCATCCGATACACACCGCCAACCGGATTCAAAGATGGTTTACGAGGAGGCGTGATGTCGACCCGGTCGACTGGCCTCCAAATTCACCAGATATGAATCCGATTCAAAATTTGTGGGCTGCAGTCAAAAGGATCCTACGCTCTAATTGGGCAGAACAACCATCCGTTCGGACACCTGAGGAATTATGGGACAGAGTTCTAGATGCGTGGGAGGAGATGGCCAAGAATTTAGACCTGTTCCATAATCTTGTGGACTCCATGCCGCGCAGAATGAGGGCAGTTGTTGACGCAGGTGGTTTGTGGACGAGATACTAGTCCCCACCACAGGCCTTGTTTTGTTAATATATTACAAAATTGTTTTTGTTAATTTAATTGTTTATTTGTGTTTGATATGCGTCCGGTTTTTTAGGATGTGAAACAAGTATTTTTGTTTATACAGGCCAGGTCTCACAGGCAGGCATAACGAAGTTTGTTAACAAACGCCATTTCACATTTAAACTAATAAATTAAGTAAAAATTAAAATAAAAAAATAATAATTTTACCGTACCGGGAGGCGAACTCACAACCTCTGGTACGGATGTCAGACTTCTTACCACTGGGCCACACACTGCTCGTAAGGTTCACTACATTATAGACGGACGACTTTCAATGAAGAGACACCACAGCAATGCCTTGCAGTGGGTTACGTTTGCACGAGTGAACCGCGCGATAGAACTTGGCATTTCTATCGACCAAGAGTCGGCCCATTCTTTTTGCCGCTACATGTCATAATATAATGATACTTTTTTTCTAAGTTACAGTCTTCCAATTTCTGTCATTCAGCATATGAAAATATTTAATTCACATTGTTTGTGTATTAATTTCAGCATATTTTATATTCCTGTAACGAGACGATATCCCAGAAGTATAGACAAAAGCTGCCGTCGAATTGATCTTGTGGAAGAACCCTTTAGATCTAACTGGCAATTAATTTCGCAGCATTATTTACTGTTTGTGAGAGCAGTGGCGTGCTGTTGCTTCATGTATGTGTGGAATATTGATGTGTAGTCAGACCTGTGTATAGTTAAACCGCCGTGCCTGCCGGGGACCGGAAATGGAATCTGGATGCATGTAATACCCGCTGATACGTGTGAGTCAATTTGCTCGCAGGGTAATAGGAAAGATATTTGAAGCGTGTTGTCGATTGATACTATTTGTCGTGTATTCACATTAATGTCGTATGTTAAATATAGATGTGTAATTAAAATAAAGTGCTTCCCACCACAACACAGTATGTTATTTGATATAGGCCCCACTATTTTTAAAGAAGTTAATTTTCTTCATCGGTTAAGAGAGAAGTTTTATGTAATATTCTTTTTGAATTTGATATTCCCAAGAAATTAGTTCGATTAATTAAAATGTGTTTCAGTGAAACGTACAGCAGAGTCCGTGTAGGCAGTTTCTGTCGGATGCTTTTCCAATTCACGCAGGCTAAAGCAAGGATATGCACTATCACCTTTCTTTTTAACTTTGTCTAGAATATACCATTAGGAAAGTCCAGGAAAACGGGGAGAGTTTGGAATTGAACGGGTTACAACAGCTGCTTGTCTATGTGGATGACGTGAATATGTTAGAAGAAAATCCACGAACTATTAGGAAAAACACGGAAATTTTACTTGAAGCAAGTAAAGAGATAGGTTTGGAAGTAAAATCCGAAAAGACAAAAGTATGTAATTATGTCTCGTGACCAGAGTATTGTACGAAATGGAAATTTATCCTTTGAAAAGGTAGAAAAATTCAAATATCTTGGAGCAACAATAATAAATATAAATGACACTCTGAAGAAAATTAAAGGCAGAATAAATATGGGAAATGCCTGTTATTATTCGGTTGAGAAGCTTTTGTCATCCAGTCTGCTCTCAAAACAGCTCAAAGTTAAAATTTATAAAACAGTTATGTTACCGGTTGTTCTGTAACGCTCGCTTTGAGAGGGGAACAGAGGTTAAAGATATTTGAGAATAAGGTGTTTAGGAAAATATTCGAAGCTAAGAGGGATGAAGTTACAGGAGAATGGAGAAAGTTACACAACGCAGAACTGCACGCATTGTATTCTTCACCTGGCGTACTTATGAACATTAAATCCAGACGTTTGAGATGGGCAGGGCATGTAGCACGTATGGACAAATCCAGAAATGCTTATAGAGTATCAGTTGGGAGGCCGGATGGAAAAATACCTCTGGGGAGGCCGAGACGTAGGTAGGAGGATAATATTAAAGTGGATTTGAGAGATATGAGATGTGATGTTAGGAAGTGGATTAATCTTGTTCAGAATAGGGACCGATGGCGGGCTTACGGCGGGTTCCATATCCATTAAGTAATTTAATTTTCTTCGTGCTAACAAGGAAACGTGCCAAAACTCGTAATGGAGTTGTCCGAGCAAACGAAGCAAAAAGTCTATCACAAACAGTAACACAATTCCACACTGCACCTCTCTTATAAAGTAGCTTAAAAGTTTTAAAAGACCATTGCATAGGGAAAAGTTCCGACAACTAATTAACAAAGCGAACTGCTAATGATACAGAACAAAGATGCACTGACTTGTGTTTCTGTCTCTGCTTCCTAATTTTTCATGCTCATGACCCTATAACTTCTCTTCTGTGAGTTGTTGGAATGATGCACTGCCATCGTAATGTTACCATCGTAGATTATGATGGTAATGAGCAGGCTTCGAGACTTTGGACCCGATACAATAAGTTTACTATACATGGACTAATAGGTTGTTGACTCGCTGCAGATAGATAGAGATGTGTTGAGGTAACAATGTTGCTATTTAGAGTAGAGTACGGTAGTATGGGGAAACACATATGTACATTCTGAAAGTAAATATACATTACACAATGACAATGTCAAAAGAATGTGAAAAGGATTTATTCTCCTCTCTTTTATAAGCATTTGTGTTTAATTAAACACAGTGTTAATGGTGGAAATAAGCATGTAGCAATTTTAATTTTTTTATTTATCCTATTGGTCGTCTTTAGGAAGTGCAGTTACAGTACCGAATTGCAATGTACCTACTACAAGATACATTCTCAGTGTCTCAATCGTAAATCTTATCTGCCAAAGTTTGTATTGTAGAAAGCTGCGCTTTACGTCGTATGACGTGATAGGAGCAAAACAAAAAAGCTAACGTCATTGCAGTGTCTAAGAGACTGTCCTTTATTCTCGGGTGACTCTATGTCCTCTAATTTGCTGTTTATGTTACACAATGTTCCATATCCGTTATTTTTACATAAAATTGATTTCTACTTCTGTTTTACACATTCAGTAACCGGTGTACTTGATGTCTCATTAATTCTCTGCATAATGTATAAATTAATTTGAGGGCTTTCGGCACCTTTTGCTCTGAATTTTCTAACCGTGTAATAGTTTCAGACACAGTTTGAAAATAGGTTTGTATGAAAACCAAATTATTCCTCAGAACCTTCAAATCCAGAGCGTTTTCCTTTGGGTATTTTTTTGGCATTCATTCTACAGTACCCCCACCCACTGAACTGCTCTATTGGGTCCGAAGTCTCGAAGCCTGGTAATGAGTGATGCAGTCACTGTGATGATGAGGAGAAGAATCCCCACGTGGAGACGTTACACATTATTTTTAAAACATTATTGATGCCAACTTCTTCCCAATCAATCAAGATTTAAGGCAAATGAAATGAAAAACTAGAATGAATCAGATATTAAATTTTTGCGTCCAAAACCCCGGATTTATCACTAGACTTACTTGAAAAGCACCGGAATTTCGACATATCGCTAAGTGACATTTTTTGGCACCGAATGGTTTCCCAAGAACACCATATCTGGTGACAAAATCGCCAAATTGGCAACATTGAAAGTTGTTTATACGGTAGCTTTGTATTTATTTGTTTCTGGCTTCTACGCAGTATCGGGACTTTGGCGACATACAGCAGCGATCTCAGAGTTGTACCTTCTCTACAAGAATGCCGTACACGGCACTGGTCTAATTAATAGCCCTCCGGCACAGACGACGTGTAAACATACATCACTATTAGCGTTTGTTTTTTCTGCCTTTGTTTGAAAGCCTCTGCACGACTTCGTAATTATACCCTAACAGATGCTTTCAATTATAAAACAGTAGCGTAACTAATGCCTATTCGTTTTTTATTTATTTTATTGGGTTATTTTACGACGCTGTATCAACATCTAGGTTATTTAGCGTCTGAATGAAATGAAGGTGATAATGCCGGTGAAATGAGTCCGGGGTCCAGCACCGAGTTGAGGGGAAAACCCCAGAAAAAAACCTCAACCAGGTAACTTGCCCCGACCGGGATTCGAACCCGGGCCACCTTGTTTCGCGGCCAGACGCGCTGACCGTTACTCCACAGGTGTGGATACGCCTGTTCGTAGTGAGATTCGGACAAGAAGAGGATACGATCTGAAAACGAAATATTTTCATGATACACCAATCGTATTATAGGTCTTTAAATTACCGTATTTTCTCGAATACCCTACGCACTTTTTTTCCCTCCCGAAATATGTAAGTAAAACATATGGATGCGCGACTTATTCGAAATGAAATTGCTTACATTGCCCGATTTTCCTCCCACGCAATTCCTAAGGTAGTAGCTCATGTCATTATATATCAGCGCTTGTATTTCAATTGTTAAATTGTGAAACTGCGTTTGGATTAGTAGTACATGTGCCAGAATCAAGTTAAAGTGTGATAAGTGTATAGTTTGTGTGTCTTATATTTTCAATGGATTCGTGATGCATAGGCACGCATCTCTCTCCCCCTTGTTGAAGAGAGCTTCAAAAAGTATAGCAACTCCAATCAGCTGGACGGAACAGAGGACGATTGTGTATGGAGAAGTGAGAGTGAAGATAGCCCGGGCGACGACGACGATGATGATGGAAATATCGCAGAATTAAGTTAATAATTGTTGTTTATACTGCTTGTTTGAGGCTTGAAAGTAATGTAATTTTCCCTAAGATTGGTTACTAGCCTTATCACTAGCATTACCCTCCCTTTTGTACGGAAGCGAGATTTGGTCATTAAAGAAAAAAGACATGAACAGAATCAAAGCAACGGAAATGAAATTTTTCAGGAGGACAGCAGGATATAGGCCTACCCTTCTAGAGCGAAAAAGGAATGAAGAAATTTTAGAACAATTAGAAGTAGAGTCAGTAGAAGAAAAAATCAGCAGATACAAATTCAATTGGCTAGATCATGTAAGAAGAATGGAAAATTCAAGAATCCCAAAAATTATGGTGCAATATAAACCTAGAGGACATCGTCGACCAGGAAGACCTTTAAGAAGACTGCTAGATGGGGCCGAAACAGATCTACAGAGGCCTAATTCGTGAAGGATGATGATGATGATTGTTGTTTAGTCAACTGTCCGAATGACAGGTATTTATTATAAAAAAAAACACGTAGTATCATACGAAATAAAGGTACTGGTAGTTAATTTACTGATTCGTGCTATTAATATTGCAGGATATCGTGTAAACTGCCGATTGAGGAAGACAATTGAATGCATGCAGTGCGTGTACATAGGATGGGTTTGAAATGCGTCCTGTTCAGGATAAAATTTATTTAAAGTTTAATTGACCTGTATTTGTGTTTATTTGTTCTTAATTTGTCGTGAATACATTTTTGTAAGTTTTATTTTTGTATTTTTTTTCTTTTCCCCTCTTTAAAAAGTGGGGTGCGCGGCTTATTCGAGGGCGCGGAATATTCGAGAAAATACGGTATATTTTAAAAGACGTAGGATAGGGATATCAACTGTCATTCACTTCCATTCCCTGTCCTTGTCCTCCGAAAAAAAAAAGTTACTATACAGATAATGCCTTGGCTTGCTTTTTCTAGGTACGGGCCCATACATTGAGGCATAAATATTAGCCCAGTGTGCGCCCTGTATGTCCAAGTCAGACAAGTGGTCTGGATTGAGCTTTTTAACAGTCGATCCCGGGGCGCCTGGATGGAAGATATGCGCAGTAGCACTGAGCCATAGACGCAGAAACCACTATTGTTTACAGATATACTTGAATATCTGCTTAATTCCCTCAACTCCATCACTTTGCATACCGGTAGTGTAAAACAAACCAGACAAATTATGAATTGTTTTTAACTGGGTGGTTTGAATTGCACGTGTATATTCTATAACACGGTATAATGTGATGAGTATAATATTTTTTTTAAGATCGGAAGATTGGGCGCGGGTTAATTTTGTGTCTGCCTTGCCTTTTCGAACTTGTAATTTGGCTTTTTCACAAGTGACTGATTAGTTGCCGTCATTTCCAGTTTTCATTTAAGGATTATGTTCATTTAGTGAGAGGACATACTTCAGAGTAAGACAAAGTCAGTAGTCATACATGAAGCTCATATACAGTACATATAATGTATGATATATAACTTTATTACTTGTCATTGCTACTAACAATATGGTTGATTAAGATTTCTTGTTCTCTACTAGTTCGACAGCGTGGAGAATGTCATTTATGACGTAACGGTACTAATAATGTACTTCCGTTGATGTGGGGATGGTGGTTTGCAGAGTCTATTTTTGGCATGAGCGAGAAATTATTGGCAAATTTGTAGGGTCTTCCTCGTTCATTCCTTTTTCATGCCATCAGTCTAACGACATAGGCCTATGTGCCCCACCTGCAGTTCCCAATCGAGGAAATATGTGCAAAAAATTAAATTATTTTCGTCCTTAAAAATTCATAACCTGTCCAATTTGAACCTACGAATCTCGTACATTTAATGGCTATTACGTTAACCAGTTGACTATAGAGGACGACGTTCAAAGTTATTACTATGTTTTGATAATACGTATTTCGATATACCGTAGGTACTGTTATCAGAGTACGCTGGATACACAGTCTCTGGCTTTTCTCTTTTATTCCCGTTACGTTGCTCCTGGCTAGAGGAATAGCTTGAAATGTTTCTCTACCGGCCTTTGTGCGATGTTGCATCTTGGTGCCGGAAGTAATAACGTCGACTGCTATACGTGTAATATTGTAAACGATGTAAACTGAGGCAGCTGAAAACTCCGGTCTCTAGCAAAGTTAAAGAATTGCTACTTTCGGGTAAAAAAATAATAGTAATGTTCTCCAACCAGGAAATCAACCGTGAAAGGAATGTGCTTACTATTGCCTCATCTATTGGAACGAAGTAGATAAATAATATTACCGTTATAACGCCAGTTTAAAAACCATGCGCTCTCCTGCATATGTTGTTTCCTGTATGAAGAGATTAAAAGACCAGGAGATTAACTGTGATCTAATTTTGTAACGAGGGTAGTTATGGTTTGTGCTGTGAGAGCTAGCCAATAGAGATAAGAGTACCCACGTGTGTGACCTTATGACATCTTATGACATCAACATTCATTTACAGCATTACTCCCCTTTGTCTCATCCGGCGGAGACTTTCTCGTGGTTGGAGCACAGTACATTATGCAATGAGCCTATAATGGTAGTAATTAAGACGCAAGTATGTTTGTTTATGAAACGAGCGCAAGCCAGTTTCATAATTTTCATACGAGCGTCTTAATTACCATTATAGGCAAGTTTCATACGACTTTTTATGCTCGACCATATTTCTAACTTTAAATTATTCAAAAGTATTCATATTATGGTTATGTAAGTGAGTAGCGAACTGACTTGAATTGTGAGATGTCCTCAGACGCGAAAGTATTGATTTTTTCCGGGGCCGAATGTCATTGACCTTGATATAACGTAGAGAATAAGATGAACATTAGTCTTGATATAACCTGGAAATTGATTTAGAATTGAAAAACGATATGATAAATTGAATTTATTTGAATGTTATTTACAATGAACGCTAATTATTATAGTAACAGAACATAACCTTCTGCGACATTATTGAATTTCCAGCCTCCGTGACTTTTCGCTAATTGTCTTTCGATTGCATATCCGAGAATAATCGATACTTGCGGTTTTATAATGGTACAAAGGTGATTTGTTATTGGCTGAACACCTGAACTTTAATGAATAGGTGTACTTTAATGAGGTGCATTAAAGGGCTACTACCAGGTGTATAATTACTACATTTCGGCATGGTCGAGCATAAAAGATATTTATCAACGCAACCTCACAATGTTAGAATATGCATCTGTAAGGGGTTTATTACCGGTAATAGCGAATATTAAAGTGGCTATTTTTATGTACTGTTAACATAATGTTTTGTGTAATAGCCCACCAATGTTTTGGAGTGTAAAAAAAGTAAGGCCAATTCACGAGTAAATACGGTACGAGATGATAAGGCTGTCACATTTCTGATTTTCTTGAAACTGTGAGAAAGTAGTGCAGTAACTTATTGATTGAGGAGAGTTACGTAGTAGCTATTTTAAATGTCAGCTTGATCAAGGATGAACGAGTTCGAAATAACATAGACTTGCAGCAGTTCACAAATATTCGGAGCTAATAATAATGTCAAAGGAATTTTGTGCAATAAATTGCATCTCAATAATGATACATTATAAAACATCTGAAGAAAATTGGCTTCTATTTGAATAATTATGAAGATGTCTATTTCAGTTTCCATGTGCTGTGGGTCTCTATCACCACGATATGACGCGTCCTCAGGTTGCGGATAGAGGAGACGGTCTCCAGATACTGTTCTCTAACCAGGAGATTAACTGTGAAAGGAATGTGCTTACTATTGCGTCATCTATTCATCTATTGGAGCGAAGTAGATATATTATCGTTATAACGTCAGTTTAAAAACCATTCGCTCTCCTGCATTTGTTAATTCCTGTATGGAGAGATGAAAAGACCAGGAGATTAACATTGATCTAATTTTGTAACTAGGGTAGTATAAACATGTGTATCAATGTTATTGTTTGTGCTATGACAGCGAGCTAATAGAGATACGAGTACCCACGTGTGTGACCTTACGACATCAACATTCATTCACAGCATTACTCCCCTTCGTCTCATCCGGCAGAGACTTTCTCGTGGTTGGAGCACAGTATGGAGGGTAGTTGCGAATATATTGAATAAGCAGTCGCGGACAGCCTATAAGGAGTGGTCCTCCAGCTTGGGGGTTGGGCGTAAAAAGCAGCGTGTTACGAAACCTCTCGATTCCACCTGCACTGCGCAATGACAAAGTTCCTTTCAAAGTGCAGACTTATACCTACCGCCATTTCTTCTTCTTTCTGTCCTGTGATCAGTTTGATGGCATTCCCCTCCCCTTGCATATGTGATATCTAAGAGGTTACGTTCATTTTCAGCTTTTCCCCTTCAAAATTTTCTAGAGCTCCTTCAGCGAAGCATTGTAATCTGGAGTGAGACAAGTGGCCAACAGGCTGTAATTTTCTTCTGAGCATTTATTTAAATAATATTTTATTTCATTTTGCTTTTAAATTACATGGAAAGCCAAAGGAAACTTTCCCGAAAAACCTATGTGTCTACCATAAATCTGCAGTGTCTGGGAAAGTGTCATAAGTCAGTTTCCACAAACCTTTTTTGATAATTTATTGATAACCTGCACTGGTTTATGTCGATTTGATTTTTTTCTTTATGAATTATTGTAATGGGAGAAATACTTATGTCTCTTTTTCCAAGCGAGCAGATGTTCCGTAAGTTGTCAATAAATTATCAAAAAAGGTTTGTGGAAACTGACTTATGTCACTTTTCCCAGGCACTACAGATATCTTAGGCCGATAACTATGATTGGAAATCGTCTCCGTTTGCAATGAGTTTCAGTTTGACGTACAAAAACCATATGACAGTGATATGATTATTGTTTTGATGTGGTAATGGTAGTCAAGTTTTTTTAGTTGGTTATTTAACGACGCTGTATCAACTACTAGGTTATTTAGCATCGATGAGATTGGTGATAGCGAGATGGTATTTGGCGAGATGAGACCGAGGATTCGCCATAGATTACCTGGCATTCACCTTACGGTTGGGGAAAACCTCTGAAAAAACCCAACCATGTAATCAGCCCAAGCGGGGATCGAACCCGCGCCCGAGCGCAACTTCAGACCAGCAAACAAGCGCCTTAAGGGTATATGTACGTAAACGACCACAAATATTATCAGAAAATGCAGGCTCTAAATTTCTAAAATGTTATAAGGAAATGAACTCACAATTGGACAAAAATTACAAGACTTATTAGAACTTAAATATCTGATAAAAGTATAAAAAAAGGTTAATAATATTTTTTAGAATTCACTTTTTACTTTAAATTAAATTTTCCAAAATTTGAAAATTTTCACACATATTATTTCATAACTCCACAACCATTAGAGATTTAACATACATTTATGCAAAAGGTAGACTACAATAATGCCCATTTCTTTGAAAATATAAAAATTAGATCACAAAACATTATGTAAGTTTTAATATATTTCATATAGGGCAAATAAAAAATTAATTGTAATAAAATAAACAACTCTACATGTCTGAGAGTAGTCTACTTTTCAGAAACAAGTGTTTATTACATGCAGAAAAAATATTAAAGATGTCAGAGAGACCATAACAATGTTATGGTTACCAAATGATGTAACTGCGGAATGTTTTTTTTTTTTTTTTTTTTTTTTTTTTTTTTTAATACTTTGATTAAACTGGTTTGAAAAATATTATTAGTGACCTTTTTTTTATACTTTTATAAGATATTTAAGTTCTAATAAGTCTTGTTGTGGTACCTTGTAATTTTTGTCCAATTGTGAGTTCATTTTCTTATAAAATTTTAGAAATTTAGAGCCTGCATTTTCTAATAATATTTTGTGGTCGTTAACGTACATATACCCTTAACCGATTGAGCCACGCCGGTGGCTGATAGTCAAGTGATGGAGGTGGTCTGTTACAACAATAATGTTGATAGATATAATGCTGGCATAGTCTTGTAATAATGGTTGTCTTCTGAAGATATAGGCAGTAGTAATTATGTATACGTATTTACACGACGATGTTCACATGAATGGTAGATGTTGATACGCATTGTTTGATAATATAGGAACGTGGGGAAGGTGGTGGGGGAACTATAGAACGTGTTGGAATAACGCCCACTCCATGTGCAAGACACAAACTATCTTTAAAGAGTGGAACGCTGTGTCGTAAAATTTGACTTCCTCGTTCTTCTATAAATAGACGCTCGTATTTCAAGATATTAATGGTTCTATCTTATTTTCTGTCCTTTTACCCACTCTTCCGGGTCTTGCAAAATGCGTTCTTCCGAAGTTCTCGTTTCGCAGTCTTGTTAACATGAACTCCGTAACTTGAGCATTTCCATGCAGCAACACTACTTCATCAGTTCTTGGCATCACGAATTAAAAAGGAAATGGAACAACTCTCTCACTCCGTCGACAGGATAAATAGATACAACTTTTGCTAGTTGACATAAACAGTTTTCGTGTGTATAATAAGAAATGAGAGCTGTCTCGGTATTACAACTTACAAATGTCTTTCAGACAACCCTCACATAAGCATGCAATCGGTCCCTGTCCTGACTAAGATTAATCCAGTCTCAACCATTATATCCCACCTCCCTCATATACATTTTCATATTATCTTCCCATCTACGTCTCGGTATCCCCAAAGATCTTTTTCTCTGCGGCTTCCCAACTAACTCACTATATGCATTTCTGGATTCACCCATACGTGCTACATGCTCTGCCCGTCTCAAATGTCTAGATTTAATATTTCTAATTATGTCAGGTGAAGAATACAATGCATGCAGTTCTACGTTGTGCAGCTTTCTCCATTCTCCTGTAACTACATCCCTCTTAGCCCCAAATATTTTCCTAAGCACATTATTCTCGAAGTCTTAACCTCTGTTCCTCTCTCAAAGTGAGAGTCCAAGTTTCACAACCATACAGAACACCCGGTAATATAACTTCTGTAAATTCTAACTTCCAGATTTTTTGACAGCAGACTGGATGACGAAACCTTCTCAACTGAATAATAACATGCATTTCCCATATTTATTCTGCGTTTAATTTCCTCCCGAGTGTCATTTATATTTGTTACTGTTGCTCCAAGATATTTGAACTGTTCCACCTTTTCAAAGGATAAATTTCCAATTTTTATATTTCCATTTCGTACTGTGTTCTGGTCACGAGACATAATCATATACATCCTTTGGGGATTTACTTCCAAACTTATCTCTTTACTTGCTTCAAGTAAAATTCCCGTATTTTTCCTAATAGTTTGTAGAATTTCTCATAACATTCACGTCATCCGCATATAGACAAGCAGCTGGTGTATCCCGTTCAATTCCAAATCCTCTCTGTTATCCTGGACTTTCCTAATGGCATAGTCTAGAGCAGCGTTTCTCAAACTATGGTCCGCGGACCACCTGTGGCCCTCGAGGTCTGCCCTTGTGGTCCTTCAAAAAAAGACAGAAGAAAAAATAAAATTCAAACGAATTGCGTTTTGGGATTTAAAGCACTATATACGTGGTGTTTCTCGACATCTTTTCCCTGCACATCTGGCGCCGCGCCTGTAACCCAGCCAGGGACCACCCTAATTCATAACAGGACCAAAGTACCGAATCTTAATTCAATTTTAAAATATAATTATACTGGTATTAAATAATGCTACGAAAATGATAAATTTGCTTTCGAAGAATAAGGTGGTCCGCGGAACTGTTCTGACTTTCAAATTCAAATTTCAAATTTATTTACAATTTACATTTGAATTGAATACATATGAATAGATACCCGAAATGAGCATAATGCTCGTGCTCGGGTACAGTCCTAAATAGTGGTCCCCACTTCAAAAAAGTTTGAGAAACGCTGTTCTAGAGCAAAGTTAAAAAGTAAAGGTGATAGTGCATCTCTGTCGATAAGTGCACGAATTGCATTGCATCACGATGTGAAACTGGTGTTTTGGAAATGGTCAGAAAATGTCTTCTGCACTACTACTCCGTATAGGCCTATCTATCGCCTTCCCGAAATACACTCGGCAAGAGAAACACCTTCTTGGGCAAGAACCATGGCGTTAGGACAGGACGTGGCAAGTGCAACAATTTATTGTTTAAAGGTAGGGTTGCCAACCTGATAAAGTTGAAAGCAATCGATATAATTTTTTTCCGAATACTTTTTATGAACCATATGAAGAATACGGCTTTGTTAAAAAGCGCTGGTCATGCGGTCTTGCATGAAGTTAGATGGAATTGTTTGGGTTTTGTGGTAGATATAGGCTACTACCCATAGTCAGTCTGAGAGCATTCAGTCATATTGATCGGATCGTTATTTCAAAGCAAATGGATATCTGTTTGTATCAATCAAAGTAATCACTATACCGTATCATCCTTTTTTCCAATTAACACACGTATGTCTGCACACGTATTCTTTCTGGCAGCTTTATGAAAAAAATGTATCTTTAGTCTTTGGTGCGACTGTTGTTTTCTAGATTGTTCGTCCGTACCTTTCACTGTGTACATGGCGTTCAGACTGTATTGCCTTCTGGAAAAAAAAAGTCGGAATCATATCACGTATTCTGCGATGTAGGTCATGTGAACTCGCGTAGATGCACCACAAGAATTATAGCTTTCTGCAAGGGAGACATCTTCATATTGTGAAAAATGTGTTGTAGTTATCCAGTTGTAAATGGTGTAATAGTAATATGTGTTACAAGAGCGGTATGTTGACGTTTTCATGTTCGACGAAAAGATTGAAAAAGCGAAACGTAGTTGAGCTTTTTTAATTTCCGAGAACATGAAAACAAACATACCGCTCTTGTATCGTACATTATTTTGTGCGAAGATCGTTTATTACATACCTGAAAGACGAATTTCTAATTAGTTGCAATGAAATCTCATGTTGGTTTCTGTTTAATGACGGCAACTTCGGAACACCAAAATATCTTTCTTCAACATTGTTGCTATGAAATGTTTTCTGTGTTTACTGTACTCCAGCAGGCCGTGATATACGTCTGTCTTTTTTTCCCCCCAGTCTATAAATGCGAACTTAAAACAAACGGTAAGGTTATGTAATGATTTATTTTTCATTTTAATATTTTAACAATATTATTTATATAACATATTGCAGTAATAACATCGGCATTTGGAATCTTGTTGATTTGTTCACGGCTTCCTTAATGTTACTTGTATCAGGAATGCAATAAGTTTCGTGGAGTAGTAGACTTTACTTAATTTTTGCAAATATTCAAAAACAATAATTAACATTGCAATTTAGGTGAAATTGCAGTGATAAGTTTCCAATTTATAATTATTACTATGTTAAACGTCTCTAAAAATAATATGTTAAAAGCCTAAAGCAGTAAAATGAATATCGCGCTTAAGCGGTAAGAAGAGGGAAATTGTTATGTGTGTTACGTTGGGAATACTGAATGTGGTATTTTACACTTACCGCGTATTGGTTCTGTGCGGAAAACAAGCAAATACGCACGATCTCGCACAAAATACCCAATATTGAAGGCGAGTAATACTCCAATAGCCATGCTCTTCTATTTTTTTTTTTATTGATCTTTCAATTCGAAAAGCTCTGTTTCGTTTATCTACTGTACTGTTT
The DNA here is from genome assembly GCF_040183065.1 of Periplaneta americana. Taxonomy (NCBI): domain Eukaryota; kingdom Metazoa; phylum Arthropoda; class Insecta; order Blattodea; family Blattidae; genus Periplaneta; species Periplaneta americana. The sequence goes on along the minus strand of NC_091117.1, from coordinate 208,466,204 downwards.
CTACTTAGCATTGAAATGCACCTTAAAGGAAAAGTTGACAATATTACTTGTGATTTTGTAAACTTGAGTGTTTTTAGTATCACCATGATTTTTCACTAATATTAGACCATTTGGTTCACTTCGTATATGTGAAACGTTCGTATTTCAGAGGTCTTTCCAATTTTCTGTTCCCTTCCGTGGAACCGATTAGGCTACATATTAATCTATTCTTGTTACATTTTGTATTCACTTGTGCCTATGTTTATTAATTTTGTCGATGTGTGGGATTTATAGTTATTAAGCTATGATTTATGATACAATAAACGAATCCAATGGTGTTTTCTTTAACGGCTATGTTTATTGTCAAGACTCTTTTCCGGAGAAACTGTTTATCGCTGCCATACAGTAGTGATGGAACTGTCAGTGCTGTATGTTTTATGTCTTGCTGCTTTTTAAATTGATTGGGCTTTTGTATTTGAATCTGCATTCTAGTTATTCGTTTACATGTAATTATCTTGGACCGAAAACAGTTTACTTATTCAAGTAATTGGCATCTTACACATTTGAACATGTTTAAAATATCCGTGGCGCTACAGCCCGTGAAGGGTCTAGACCGACCAGCCGGCTGCTGCCCTCACGCTCACATGCCGAAGCAGAAGTGGACGATCATCCAACCAGAATGGAGGTATGGTGTGGTTAGCACGATGATCTCCCCAGCCGTTATACGTATTCCAACCACGAGAAAGTCTTTGGGGAGTGAGACGAAGCGGGGTAATGCTGTGAATGAATGTTGATGTCATAAGGTCACACACGTGGGTACTCGTATCTGTATTGGCTAGCTCTTACAGCACAAACAATAACATTAATACACATATATTGTACTACCCTAGTTACAAAATTAGATCACTGTTAATCTCCTGGTCTTTTAATCTCTCCATACAGAAAATAACATATGTAGGAGAGCGCATGGTTTTTAAACTGAAATTGTAACGGTAATATTATCTATCTACTTCGTTCCAATAGATGACGCAATAGTAAGTACATTCCTTTCACGGTTGATCTCCTGGTTGGAGAACAGTAGCTGGCATTTGCAACCGGATTTCGCTACCTATCGTAGCTCCCCAAGTGCATCACGATGCTGGATGAGCACCGGTCCCATACACTGGCCGAAATTTCATGAGAAAATTTCTTCCCTCTTGAGGACTCGAACCAGCGCGCATTCCGTAACGCGAGTCCTAGGCAGGATGCCTTAGACCACGACGCCACGGCGCGGGACTTTGAACATGTTTATTGATGTAAATTATGAAAAGGAGGAAATGTCAGTACCCTTATTTACGTTTGTGGTTCGTGATTGGTAATTATAATTACACTCCTAAACAAAATTAAACATTTTATCTGTTAGAAGAAAGAATAGTTTATTCTTGTAGCGTTTTTCGTGCTGATTTCAGATCTGTGCACAATTTTTTTTCCATCGCCCAAGACTTTTCAATAATCGTGACTTTTTAAATGTAATTAGAGTAATTCTACTAATAACATCTATTCTGATTAAACTTTTTTGTGTGTTTGAAAGTAAGAAGTTTATTCTTATAGACTTTTTCTCGCTGATTTCTAATCCGTTTGACACATTTTTCTATCGCCAAGGGTTTTTGATTTAAGTTTTTAACAGTTAATTAAAACATAGTACCGTATCTATGCTAATTAAACTTTTTGTTTGTTAAAAGAGAAAGGTTGGTTAATTCTTACAGACTTTTTCCTACTGATACGAAATCTGTTTACCAAATTTTCCCATCGCCCGGGGTACCGCATGAATTATTTTCAGCCTCAGCACTTTAATTTCCATCAGTCAAAGTTAACCTATCTGGTGGAGTAAATATTGGAAGCTCTGGTCCGTGAGGCATTCGGCTAGCTAGTTACGAGAGATGGATATATAATATATATTGTAAAGTTATTCCAGATATATTAGTCAGGCAGAAGTAACAGGCTATTGAATGATCTTTAGATTCCGCCATGTCATCGGAACTGCAAAAGGCATATGATGGGATCCTTTTATCCATCCAGTTAGAGTTACACGTGGGACACAAAAGATGTGAGGAGCCCATTGCATATTTTGGTATGTATCCATATTTTGCATTCAAAGTGTCACTCATAAATTATTATTATTCTAACTAAAACAATAATATTTCGCCTGCCCTTAAAAGTTAACTTCCCATAGATATAAGAAAAGTTATTTGAAAGATTTACACAAATGGAGTCGAAACTAGTCAGCCAGGTAATTACAATAATGTTAATACAGTAAAGCAGTTACTACTTATTCAATGATTATACAAGTGTTAAAGGAGTGTATCCAAAAATAAAAATAAAATTATTAGTTATTTTCTCTGGAAGCTAGTATAAACTTGAGTCCACACCTGTGGAGTAACGGTCAGCGCGTCTGGCCGCGAAACCAGGTGGCCCGGGTTCGAATCCCGGTCGGGGCAAGTTACCTGGTTGAGGTTTTTCCGGGGTTTTCCCTCAACCCAATACGAGGAAATGCTGGGTAACTTTCGGTGTTGGACCCCGGACTCATTTCACCGGCATTATCACCTTCATATCATTCAGACGCTAAATAACCTAGATGTTGATACAGCGTCGTAAAATAACCCAATAAAATAAAAAAAATCAAAGTATAAACTTCAAATTGAGTGTAATTATCTCGGTGGCTCTGGGAGAATCTATATTCATACACTATCCATTTTTTTATCACTATAACTATTGTCAATTAGTATTTAGTTCGCAGTTTCTAGTTTTTGCAGTCATACCACGAACATGCAGTTCGACAGGATGTTTTTACATACTAGGTTCAAAAAGTTCCCGGAATTTGCTAGCATCATAGAAACAACGTACCTTAAACACTATTCTACAGCATTTCCTTCAAAATAGTTGCCTTCCGCAACAACACACTTTTGCCAACGCGTGTAGAGTTCCTGGAAGCAGGCCTGGAAGCCATTTTGTGAAACCCGTCTTAGTGCTCTCGTCGCGTTTGCGATAACCTCTTCAGCATTGAATCTCCGTCCTTTCAGATGACTTTTCAGACGGGGAAACAGAAAGTAATCAGGTGGTGAGAGATCAGGAGAGTATGGTGGGTGATCCAAAGCAGTTATGTTGTGCCTGGCAAGAAAATTCTTTACAATAATTGCGCGATGAGCAGGTGCATTGTCATGCATAAGGAACCAGTTGTTTTCTACCCACTTTTCTGGGCGTTTCCTTCTCACTGCGTCCCAGAGGCGACGGAGGGTTTCTACGTACAATTCTTTCGTTACAGTACGACCTTCTGGAATGAACTCATGGTGCATGAGACCCTGAGAGTCGAAGAAAACTTCCAACATAACTTTGCTTTAAGTGAGCTTAAATGCGACAGGCTCATGTTAGTAGATTTACTGGCATGAAAAAGAACTCCTGCGGGACAAAATTCCGGCACATCCGGCGATGCTGATATAACCTCTGCAGTTGCGAGCGTCGTTAAATAAAACATAACATTTAAAATAACTTTGCCTTTGGAAGTGTGCCTAGGAAATTTTTGCTTCCGAGGAGATGTTTTCGATTTCCACTCAGATGACTGTCGTTTAGGGACTGGGTCGTACAAGTAGCACCAGTTTCATTTTGTTTAAGAAATCACCATCTTCATCAGCCATACTGATCATGTCCCCAGCAAAACACAGAACTTGATGTTTGTACTTTGCTCTGTAGACATAATTACAAAATGCGACGAACAAACGAAACACTATGATAAACAATTGCCTACAACTCAAAACCAATAATTGCCATTATCAACAAACTTTAAGGAAATGACATCATGAATGTTACCAACAAAACAAATGTATAATATCCCTTGTTATATATTAATACGAAAAATGGTAGTAAAATTCCGGGAACTTTTTGAACCTAGTAGTATTACGAAAACATATTGTAAGATAAATTCTTTTATTCAAACACAACAGGCATTTCGAAGAGAATTCGGTGTGCGCAATGTTTCAACCAGGTCAACAATTTTATCGATGACAAGAAAGCCGGAGACAGCTGGCTCGTTCCTCAGTGAGAGTGGAAAAAACCAGACCTGCAATGAGGCAATTCGAGGACGTTTAGTGAACTCACCAAAGAAATCATTGCGCCGATAGAGCCAGGAGACAGGCTACCCATATGGCACATGTCAGCTACTAGAGTTGTTGGCCCCATTTTCTACAAGGATGCCACCGGCGTGGCTCAGTCGGTTAAGGCGCTTGCCTGCCGGTCCGAAGTTGCGTTCGGGCGCGGGTTCGATCACCGCTTGGGCTGATTACCTAGTTGGGTTTTTTCCGAGGTTTTCCCCAACCGTAATGTGAATGCAAGGTAATCTATGACGAATCCTCGGCCTCATCTCGCCAAATATCATCTCGCGATCACCAATCTCATCGACTCTAAATAACCTAGTAGTTGATACAGCGTCGTTAAATAACCAACTAAAATTAAAATCTACAACGATACGGTAGATATTGAGGATTATGGGCGCGCCTTCCATATATTTGTGGAGAAACTGGACGACATCGAATTGACAGAAGACTACTTCCAGCAAGATTGCGCGACATGTCATATCGCACCCCCACTAGAAGAGTGTTACATCTATGAAATTGTCGATTTTGAGATAACACCATTTTCGTATGCAGAAAAACGTATTCTACAACCTGAATTAAAGTTTTATCTGTAGTTCGTCAAATAGGCGCTAGAATGCATATGTAACGCTCTTCGGTTTTGTATTGGGATATTGATGAAAGAGCGATTAATGTTACATTTCGGAATAACTCAGTGCTTTGCTAGTTTTCATGGTTGTGAGGTGGTTAATAGAGTTACATATAGAATTACAACGGTCTTCAGTTTTGGATAAGTTGTTTTTTTGTATTCCTTATCCCAGATGACTGTTACATGAAGAAATGCAACTGTCTTTCACCGTAAAAGTCTATTCATCTTGCATTGATTGTTTAAAAGCAGTGTTACATGTTGAGATGTAACAGTCTTCGAGGAATTAAATCTCACTTTGTTTTCATTGTAGTCTTCTTAAATTTGGTTATAAATAAACATGTAACTGTCATCACTTATATGGGATGTACATTTTTTTAGTTGTAACAGCTTATGATGTCACTAACTTAATTACACATAAGCAATATCATAACCGTTTGCCTCTTCATTTTACTTTCAAAAGATAAATATTTTTTTTAGGCTTAATCCCATGTATGATACTGGTGATAGAAAGCTCCTGAAAATTCAATTTTATAATTTTGGAATGCTATAATTATATTTTTATTTAACTTTTACATTAATTAAATACCTACTCTAAAGTCGTATTTCATATTTATTAATTAATTACTCTAAACTCACATTTTCATATAATGGAAAGAAGTAAGCTGTTAGTGAATTGATTCTCAATGGAACCACCAACAATCAGAATAGCAAAAACTTTGGCCATAAGCCTATAGGCTATACAAAATGAATGATGAAAACAATAATGAGGAGCCTAAAGTTTGTCGCAAAAATATTGGGAACTACTGCCTTTCGAATATGACTCTTATCTCCTATTTGTTGATAACTATATTTTAAAAGACATATTGAATAATTTTTCTTCTTTAGAATTCCTAGATAAAGAGCTATTTGGAGTCGCTTTCGAGCAAGGAAGATCATCCCTGTAGAATCTTTCCAAAAGCTACTCAAAATCAATGGTTCAATTTCATTTCTGTTCGAAAGAAGCAAGATTTAAGTCTTTTTTGAGTTGTGAAAGCATTCCACAGATTTATTACAGTTTTTACGCCTCTTTGTAATGCAGTATCACTTAGACTGAAATAATATTTGTTCCAGTGTTTGTTTTATTTTCTTAATTTATGTCAATTGCTCATGGATTAACATCAGTAGGCCTATTTATATAATTTGTATCGAACTGTATAAGAAAAAAGAGAAAATAATAAATTTACCATTGTACCTCAGAGACTATGAACATGAAGAATGGCATTAAGTTGATGATAAAGTAATCTAATCTAATAATTAGTGTAATGAATTACTTTTATTATAAATAATTGTAATGTATAACTGTGATAAATTCCATTTTTGATGATAAATAAGTATAATAGATCTACCAATATAACTACACACACTTCCTTTTTCTGTGAAAATAACTGAAAATTCATAAAAAAAAGTTTGTTTTCCATTATTATTTCCTTCAGTAATTCGTTCAATTATTGTAAAGAAATAAATATTTTCAATAACATAAATTGAAAATAATTATTTTAAAATATTATTAATGGTATTAGCGTTACATCTCACGAAAATACGAAGAAAGTCTTTCTCGCATATGGTTACATCGTGTGAAATTATATTTAAAAAAATGTTTAAAATCACAATTCCTTCAAAAAAGTCAATTACTGTTATGATTGAACTCCCATGTCGTGAGAAAGTTTCAAATCATTGTCCACAGCAGTCACCAGCTCGATTCCAAAATTGACTAAATTTCAATCTCCATTTCCCGAAAGTAAGATATTTTGAGATGTAACACTGTTCTAGTGGGGGTGCGATATGTCTGACGATTCCATGAAACTTATAGCCAGTTTCTTCGGAGATTGCGTAATCTAAAAAAATCTGTGGTCCCCCAGATCACCTGACGTAACTTCTCCGGACTACTACTTATGGGGCTGACTTAAGGACGTCGTTTACAAGAATAGGCCTTGGTTATTTGCTGAACTCCGTGAGGTCATTAGGAATTAAATCAGCAACATTGACGAGAATACACTTCGGAGGACGTCACAAAATATGGTGCAACGAGTGCAGTTGTGTATGGATGCAGATGCAAGACAGTTTGAACATTTATTCTGAGAAATATTCCACAGCTACTCTGTAATTTAGAACAGATTGCACACGTTTGCTAGTATTGGTTCAGAAGTTATGTCACTAAAATTATAAAGTTTTTTTATGGAGCGCTCTGTACATTTAACAAACTCTGTTGACCAGTGTTTTGAACTTCTGAGTCAGACTTCTTAGCATTTCGCGGTAAAATGTTTCACTACTAAGAAAGGATACAATAAAAGATGACGTTTTAGTAAGGAATTCTGAGTTGTGGTGCGGTGGGTGTCTGCAGAATTTCTATTTCTATTTCTATTAGGAGTGTAACGAAGCAAATTGGTAGGATGGGATGGAATCTCTGCGCCTCTCCGCAAAGGCACTCATCGAATTGCAGCTTCTAAATCATATTTTCTGGCTTTGATGAGATAGCAAGATTGCTAGCGACCACATAGCAGTGCTAAGGTATCTCGAATTTTTCGGGTTATAAATGGTGCTGTTAGCAACAGCTGGTAATGTGAACTGAAGTCTTAGATGGGAGGTGAAATTAATCGAGGAGTATTGATATAAATAGCCTTGAACCTTCGTTATTATAACTAGGGGGCGGATTTTATCATGTTTTATTCCTTAGTTGCAAATCATATGCTACCCCTATATAAATGCATTTCAAGTTATTTGTAATGCATATTTATGCTTTTAGCGCACATAAAAGCACATTGTTATTTTTTTAGCAGTGTGTTTATATGATATTCTTATTGAATTTGGTATTCCCAAGAAACTAGTTCGATTAATTAAAATGTGTCTTAATGAAACGTACAGCAGAATTCGTATAGGTCAGTTTCTGTCAGATACGTTTCCAATTCTCTGTGGGCTAAAGCAAGGAGATGCACGATCACCTTTACTTTTTAACTTTGCTCTAGAGTATGCCATTAGGAAAGTCCAGGATAACAGAGAGGGTTTGGAATTTAACGGGTTATATCAGCTGCTTGTCTATGCGGATAACGTGAATATGTTAGGAGAAAATCCACAAACGATTAGGGAAAACACGGGAATTTTACTTGAATCAAGTAAAGAGATAGGTTTGGAAGTAAATTCCGAAAAGACAAAGTATATGATTATGTCTCGTGACGAGAATATTGTACGAAATGGAAATATACAAATTGGAAATTTATCTTTTGAAGAGGTGGAGAAGTTCAAATATCTGGGAGCAATAGTAACAAATATAAATGATACTTGGGAGGAAATTAAACACAGAATAAATATGGGAAATGCCTGTTATTATTCGGTTGAGATACTTTTATCATCCAGTCTGCTGTCGAAAAATGTGAAAGTTAGAATTTATAAAACAGTTATATTACCGGTTGTTCTGTATGGTTGTGAAACTTGGATTCTCATTTTGAGAGAGGAACATAGGTTAAGGGTGTTTGAGAATAAGGTGCTTAGGAAAATATTCGGGGCTAAGAGGGATGAAGTTACAGGAGAATGGAGAAAGTTACACAACACAGAACTGCACGCATTGTATTCTTCACCTGACATAATTAGGAATATTAAATTCAGACGTTTGAGATGGGCAGGGCATGTAGCACGTATGAGCGAATCCAGAAATGCATATAGAGTGTTAGTTGAGAGGCCGGAGGGAAAAAGACCTTTAGGGAGGCCGAGACGTAGATGGGAAGATAATATTAAAATGGATTTGAGGGAGGTGGGATATGATGATAGAGAATGGATTAATCTTGCTCAGGATAGGGACCAATGGCGGGCTTATGTGAGGGCGGCAATGAACCTGCGGGTTCCTTAAACGCCAGTAAGTAAGTAAGTGTGTTTAAACCAAGATTAAGAATGCGGAAAATGGAAAAATGGAATACAGAAGAAACTCAGACATTGAAACATTACAGGAGTTATATTTTATTTACTTCAATCAGACATCATGCAGACAGTGCACTCACTGTTATCGGCGAATCATTTTGGACAAATCCTTGGCAATCAACAAAGTATTCAATCAATTAAGTGCATTGCTGACTCTTTGCGAATTTACAATATCGGGATGTATGCTTATGTATGTATTTAATGCTCAACCAGATTGACTCAACATCGTTTGGTTTCTGGCAGACCAGTACAAAGTCCCCATAGAGGATTTTAAATTTACAAGTTTTTTTACAAACATTTAAATCAATGGTCGTCAGCACTCGCTGAAATGGGTTAAGGGTAAGCGGAGCCGTCCCGTGTGCCCCGTTGTGCAGCAGAAAGAGGTAGAGAGCATACCCGCTAACAGCTACGAGTGCACCGTGGTGCAGTGTGTTCTCCGCGTGTAAGAGACGCTAGCCCCAGGGTGCTCTGTGCTGACGACCGCTGATTTAAATTTTCCCATTTCATAATAGAATTTTCCTCATTACAAATGACACACTGAAGTGATGGTAAAATACCCAGTTCATATAAATATTCTGCCAGGCAGTCGTGTCCTATGGCAATACTTACGGCAGCTATTGGGATATTATGATGGATGAAAGTTGAGAGATTAAAAGAATAGTTATTCAAAACAAGAAGTTACCTTATTGTCTATTCCGCACGTGCATAACATTATGTCACTAGGACGCTGCAATATGATTGGAGCAGAAGTTGCAGTAAGTGTTCATAGGCTTCTTTGCACTCGCTTCTTCGAATTTCGCCACATAACAATAATATAGGCACGATAATGCCTTTTTTTTTTTACCAGCGTTCCAAATGAGACTATTTCATTTTGTTGTAGTGACAGGTCTTAGAAACTTCGACAGAGTGTATAGTGCATTGTATTTTAGAACAGCTTAGCTGCAAGAAAATTAATAATTATTGTTAATTTGTTTTGCCAACGACGCCTAACGAAAAATGTGCTAGAAGAGTACTGCTTAAGCAGTGGGTTGAAGGACACGCAGCTGATTGATTGTATTTCAATATTCTTATGTGCGAGTATAACAGAAAACCCATCATTAGTAGTATATTGCTATTTTTTTTTATTTCAAGAGTGCATATTTTGTGGTTTTTAAGTGCATACGTGCATGTATATTTTACTGTTTTTCAGTGCATATGAATCCGCCCCCTAGTTATAAACGAAGTCGAAAGCCGTTCATACGGAAAAAAAGTATATTCTTTGATAAATAGTTAATACACATGTGGTGGTAATAAGTTCAAAAGATTCTATGTTGTGAATATTAAAGAAATTATGTGAGATAAAAAAATTCAAATATTATCAAATAGAGTAGAGACTATAGGTCAGTGATAAAGTACCTATTTTTTTTTAAATAATTTCGAGGGAAAACTGTTCCGGGGCCAGGCATCGAACCCGGGACCTTTGGTTTAACGTACGAACTGAGCTACCCGGGAACTCTACCAGACACCGATCTAATTTTTCCCTCTATATCCACAGACCTCGAAGAGGGCTGACAACCGTCAAGCAACCAACATTGAGTGCACACTAACTACTTGTGACTTAAATTGTGGCTTTCTGTTAACGAACAGTGACGTGTATTATGCAAATCAAGCTTTCAGGTATAACTCCCTGTAAAGTTGATTTGAATAATTTTGGGGGAAAAATTGTTCCGGGGCCAGGCATCGAACCCGGGACCTTTGGTTTAACGTACCAACGCTCTACCAACTGAGCTACCCGGGAACTCTACCAGGCACCGATCCAATTTTTCCCTCTATATCCACAGACCTCAAAGTGGGCTTGACAGCCGTCAAGCAGCCAACATTGAGTGCACACTAACTCCGTGTGACTTAAATTGTGGCTTTCTGTTACCTATTTTTTGAAGGATTATCCCGTTAAGAAACTTATGTGGAAATGGATACAGTGCAGAATTTTGTTTCATACGCCACCATAAGAAATTGTGTTGCGGATTTAAAAAAATGAACGGAATCAAAGATGAACACCGTGTTGGAAGACCTGTTTCTGTGACCTCTTCAGAAAATATTGATGCCTTGCGTGACTTGATTTTGGAGAATCGACGAATCGTGTCAGAAACTTTGAACATTTCAAATGAACGTGTCTTTCATATCGTACATCAGGATTTGGGTATGAGAAAATTTTCTGCTAAATAGATCCCTGATCAGAAAAGACTCTCATTACAGTGGCAATTTTCAAGCCACTTTGCCACCGTTTTGAAAAGGATTCTTTTAGCTCGTGTCGTATTACAGTATAACAGGAGACGAAAAAATGTAGGATTACGATCTAGAAGCAAAAGAGCTATGAAAAGAATGGAAACATTCTGATTTTCGCGCACAAAGAAATTATTTTCGTGTTCAAAAATCGGCAGGGAAGATTCTCGCACCATTTTTGGTGGAGGGGGGGTGAGTGGGTAAGCTCGATATCTCAATACTTCAACTGTCTATAAATTATTCTACCTAGTAGTGCTTCGTATGAATTGGCAGTTAAGAAATCAGCGTCGATTAACTTTAAATAAACATTGCCCAACATTCCGCTTGCCACCCCTGTACTCTCGAGATAGACGGGAGGAAAGAGAGGGTCGTGGCAATTCCTGAGCAACAAGACGACTGGATGAAATCCGAACGAGTACTAATTGGACTCGCTGCTCTCTGCGGAGTTGACTTTTGTTTTTACGAAGGCAGAAGAAGAATTTTCTGAACTTCCTTTCATTTAAAAACCATACGACGAATAGAAACAAAACGAACGCTATAATCAGAGAGAAATTTCCAGTTAAACTTCAACAAATTGATTGAGAAGGCCGACAAAGAATTAGTTCTGTTCCTGATTTTTCGCCCTTCTATTTTATTGCTTGTTCGTTTATTTTAGTTCCAAAAGTGAGTTCATTTTATCGACATACTATCTTGGTAAGCTTAAAGGTACGCGTTCATTACATCGTATCGCACTCATCGGACGAATCACACGGATCGGAAAATGACTATCTTTGCTGTAATTGTTATGTAACCGCGTTCACTACATCGTATCGGACGCATCGCCTCTCGGCAAATCCGTCCACGTTTCTCGGATGGGCAACTTTTCCGATGCGTGCGATCATGGTCTCCTTTAATAAATCAATTTTAATTGCTCAACTATTACTATTATGTTGTGCCATGTTCGGTGTCGCGCCAAAATGGCAGATGGAAAACTTATTTCGCGTGTAGAAAATTGCGAAGATTTATATAATTTGAGGCATTCCCATTAAAGTAATCAAGTCGTTTCTTGCAAATATATTATGTAACCAATATTTCTTTCGTTTCTTCCTCTTCAATTAAGACGCATGAAGCAATTACAAATTCTTATTCGCTAACAGACGTAATTAATAGACCTAACCTCAACTCCTCTGCTTTCAGTAATATCAATATCGTACGACGTCATGTTTTAAACAGCTGATAGGGGAATCCGATGAGGTGAAGCCGTTACAGTGAACGCACTGCACTTAAAATATCCGTTGCGTGCGATTCGTACGAGGACTGCGATACGATGTAGTGAACGCTTACCTTAACACGTTACTGTATTTTTCTTAAATGAAGTCGTAGAAATACTGTGAGAACTGGTTTGAATAATAACTGACAGAAATTTACACTCTTAGAAATGTTTGAATTTGGTCCACTTTCGGTAAAAATAATTTTGTAAAACGTTTTTGTTGGAACAAATTAATTTTTCCTTTTTTATTATCAACGTTTAAATGAAACAGTGTGACTATTTTAGTACTTTAAATAAAAATTAACTCGAGTCCATTATTTTAATGTTAACTTTCGAAATAAATAGTAGAATGTAAAAATTTCAGGTTATTTCTCTCTCTCTCTCTTTTGTGCGTGTGCGTGCGCGCGCGCAATTGTCAAAACCACAAGTTCAGCGAAATGGCCAACCAATTATTGACTTGTCTAACTGAATTGACTAATAGAATTACGTACCATTTTTTAAATGTCGAGCTTCGCCAGTTTTGAAACTAATCGCATAGCAGAGTGGTTCCCAAAGTGAGGGTTGCGATCTCCTGGGGGATTGTGTAAAACCCTGAGGGAGTTGCGAGGTGATTTACAAATGAAACCAGAAATGCCTTAGGGCTATCCCGATATGATTTACAAGATAAAACAAGAAACATCTTACACTGGTCAAAAAAAGTTAAGCATAATTAGGCATATAACTGTTTTTATTAATTAAAATAAAATAGATAAATTATAATTGGGTTTCTTGGTTCCACAGAATAAACTTAAAAGTAGAAATACACTATTTGTTAACAATGGACTCAATATGAAATGAAAAAGTTGCATTGTTTGGAAACAACGGAAAAGATAAGGGAAGTTGAAATTCGTACATCATCAAAGAAAAGGAGATGGTGCTTTCAGTACCCTGTTTAATAACGTGTTGGTCCTCCACGAACCCTGAGGCACTCTTGTATGCGACGGGGCATACTCAGTACCAGTGCATCTAAGCTCTCCTGAGGCAAATTGTCCCATTCTTCCAAGGCAGCATTCCTGAGTTCTTGAATCGTTAATGGGTGATGTGGACGATTGGAAATGGCTCTCCTGAGAAAGCTCCATGCATGCTCTATGCAGTTCATATCCGGTGAGCATGCTGGCCAATCCATTCTTCGGATCCCATATTCTACAAGATACCGCTGCACACTATGAGCACGATGAGGCCGAGCATTATCGTCCTGTAGAGTGAACCCTTCTCCTACAGTCTCTGCAAAACCACTTACTATGGGTTGGAGGATGTTGTTCTCATACACGGCAGCAGTCATGTTTCCCTCTATTGAAACCAGTGGTGTGCGGCGGCCAAACATGACACCTGCCCAAAACAAGATTGAACCACCAAACTGTTGGTGACGTTCCACGGTCATTGAGGGATGATTTCGTTCCCATGTTCGTCTCCATACGCGAATAGAGTTGTTGTCAGGGTGTAGGCCCATTCTCACTTCGTCTGAGAATAAAGTTCTGGTCCATTGGCCTCGTGTCCAATTCTCATGTGCTCTAGCCCATCTTGCACGAGCACCCCTGTGATGTGGACGGAGTGCTGGAGTCTTGAGTGGTCTTCGAGCATACAACCCTATGTCATGAAGTCTATTGCGCACAGTTTGGCTACTTACAACAACACAGTGGCTTCGCGCAGGTCATGGCGCAGAGTTGTAGCTGAGGCTATAGGGTTCCTACGTGCAGATAACCTTACATACCGGTCCTGACCTGGTGTTGTTTTGCGTGGACGGCCTTCGCGAGGTCGATCTGCTATTGACTGGGTTTCCTGGAACTTTCTCCACAGTCTGGAGACAATACTCTGATTCACATGAAGGATGTTAGCAACATCAACTTGTCTCGTGTTGTGTTCCATCAAAGTGATGATTTTGATGCGGTCTGCCATTGTAAGGGTGTTCCGAGCCATTGTACTGCACTATGAAGCACTATGACACTGACTGAACTTTGCTCGAATTACAGGCTTTTCTTTACTAGCCGTGATTTGGACGTTACCTAGTGATGCAGACTAAAACAAATGAAAGAGTTTGAATTGGTAAACATAACACGTGCCACATAAAACCAAAAGAAACATAAATATCAGGTATTATTGGGTAAACTGGAAATATGCTTAACTTTTTTTGACCAGTGTATTAATACAGGGACATCATTTTATTTTTACTTCAATTTTTATTGTACCTGAGTTTTTTAATGTACTTCACTGCCACCCCTTCTACTAATGAAGTTCAACCGTCCTCCACACAGATCCAAGACCGCATATAGTAGCCTTACGGTCATAGTAAACAGTACGTTCCAAAAATATGTTCGCGTTTTCCAGTGACGAAAGAGCTTTCAATATCGAATCATTTTCGCACAGGTACTGTCGTCCATTTGCCTACGTCGTATACCGGTTTCCCCCATCAGTTTTATACGCCAGCTAGTGGTTGGGCTGTCTTAGCTCTCTTCTGAAAACATTAATTTCTGTTAGGAATTGGACGTCTACGTAATATGATACAACTGTTTAAAATAACTTAAATAAAAGGGCCTCGTTAAGTAATTAACTGTCACGTAATTACCTCCATTTCTACGACTCTACGACATAACCACTTGGACGGACAGTCTGGGTAATTTTATCTTTTCGGATCGGGCAGAAGTGAAGATTGAATTTACAGTACGTAAGATACTATTTTATAGAGTAGGTACAGAATTATTTCAACATGAGTTACTAGCACGAAGAACGAAACTGGTAATTGGGATTAGGTACAATAGTCTATGGTGCGATAATATGCACATTAGAACTGAAGCCTGTATCGAAATGAACGGCCACCATTTTAAAAAATGTATTTAAATATCCATATTATGATTATTTTTCAATTTCACTTGATTCTCTATATTGTATGCTAATGTGCTGTAGGGAGTATAATATACACTGCATAATGAATACGTGCACATGGACAGCTCAGTTCGTGAGTAAAAACACTCATTGTTAATACTGTACTGTATTTTGACTAAACAAAAACCTAATGAAAATTATCAAACTCAAAAGCGCAATATATCCTAGTTTACGTAAATGGATGAACTACTTTTCTTTCCTCCTATACCTAGTAAAGTGATTTGTTTATATATTACTTCAGTAGCATCGAACTCCAGTCGTGGAAGGGGTAGCAAACGGCGTTGAGTCAGAGGTATAGGCAAGTTAATATTAAAAATGTTAGTAAAATTAAAATGATGTCCCTGTATATAATATGTTGTACTTAGAACGTAATACTAATAACAATAATAATAATAGTTTTATTTTCCCTGGCAGAGTTAAGGCCATCAGGCCTTCTCTTCCACTCAACCAGGATCAAATCACATACAGAAAAATACATACCGGTATACAAATATTAAATTAAAAATAATAATAAACATGATAAAGTAAAAAGAGAGATTGAATACATATACACAATCAGTATTAACTTTAAAATAATAATAATAATAATAATAATAATAATAATAATAATAATAGTAATAATAATAATATATATATATAATAAAAAAGAAACTGAATAATCACAAACAGGAAAATACTTTCTATAGTCCTGTCGCTTTAATTTCCGGCAGCCAATCGCGTTGCAGGTCGGCTACATTTAAGCGTGTGCGTCTTGTGATTCGTTTATGAAGCCGTTATTCATTTCTTGAGGCTCGATAAATACTTAATATAATCGTCCGCCATTTTCGCTCTTTGGTTGGCGTTCGCAGAAAGCACACGAAGACGTTATTTGCCGCTCAATTATTTGCTGAATTACAGTGCGTTTTATTTATTATCATCCGAGCTACGACATGATAATGTTTAACGGTGTGGCAAATAGATTGCTCGTCTGGTAGCTCGGCAACGAAAGAACAAAAATTCACTTCCTAAGACGTAAGCAAAGAGCAGGAGTCACGCCGGGAATAACAGCGTCGCGACTTTAGTATACAAGTATTAACTTTAAAAAGAAGAAAGTAAGCATAAACAACGTTGAACATAAAAATCGAAAAATGTTCCAGAAGTTATAAAATAAAAAATAATAATTAATGCCATAAATGTACCTGTTATTAGAAAGTATCTTTAAAATCTGAACTCTGTATTCGATATACACACATATTGATAATCTTTGAATTTCAAGGAGAAGAAAAACTCCTGCGCAACACAAATACACGACCTGACTGGGTATCGAACTCTGGCCGCCTGGGGAAAGACTAGCGCGCTAGCGTTGAGCCACAGACACGGCCAATTATAGACTTATTGAATCTGCTATATTTTGGAAAACAGCTTCAGAAATGTATCGTGATTTAACCGAATGGAATATGGAAATTAAATTGAATAATAGACGTCCATTTTGTATTTCGCTTGCAATACTAAAGTGTGCACCCCCAACTATGGTGCTTGTGTAATAGCGAACTTTTTGTTGACTTTTTTTTATTTATCTTCCATCACTGATATTGCTTGCAGCGATATGTTGAACTTCCTTGTCGTACAAAGTAGAAGTTGGGTGAGATTATATTACATGACCGGAGGAAGTCACATCGAACATTTTGTTGACCTTTATAAAACTTGAAGTATTATTGACTGTTAATGAATCCTCATTTCTGTATTCCATATCGTTAAATCATAATAAATGTTTAAATTTATTGTTCACTTCTATTAACCGACGCTTTAGTCCGGGTCAGCTTACTTCATACCTTAAGGGTGAAACCTAACCATTTTTCACCCATCATTACATATACTAGTGGATTGTGGTGATTTTCTAGTTTGCAGGTTGAATTTTCTTTTGCCAACTTCGTTTCGAATTTCGATACTGACAAATACTACAAATGGTAGTGATTTTGTAACTAGTATGTTGGCAGCTGAAACAAATATCGATAATATTTGTCGGTACTAGTGTTCCGTGAAATTGAAATTGTACTAGATTTCTGAGCCTGTTACTGGAAACTAGTGAAATTTGAACATACTGATAATTAATTAATATCAGTATTAATATTAATACATAATAGTTATTGTATGTGTTGCGTTGTGGTTTTAATTCAAGACTATAGTCAAGTAAGTTTTCGGAGTTAATACTACTAATAATTTCATATGGTCAAACAAAATACATTTTTAGGTTAGGTCTCGTGAATCAATTATTTAGTCAAACCAATGAATTTTGATTTCCAGACAAAATATTTGACATGTTAATCCCTTTCTCGCATAGTTTTCCGACGAAAATGTGTTACAAATTATTGCATTATTATTTAGAATAACCTTCCAACGGTAAGTAAATAAGTCATTTAGTACGAAGGATCGTGTGATATCTGGTAACAGTTGGCAACACTGACAAGACGACAATATTTGCTGTTTAGGATATGTTCTTATGTGACCCTCACTATACATTCCCTTGAGAATAGTTTGGCTATCAGGAAGAGTTGACTTCTTTTACTTCCATGACGTTGCTTGTAGTTCACTCATCCCTCTGACGTCGATGTTGCTTTATCTTGGCACGTTGTCGATTATCGGTATATAGGCAACATTTATAGCATCTCTTTCTCGATGGACTTCAGTATATAGTAAGGTTACGCCTAAATGGAAACTACTTAAAGCATTGATCGATTTGCCTTTGTCATCGGAAAGGCATCAACTTTTCAATTCTCCACTTCACAGTTATTAACCGTCGAGATGCTGGCTGGCGTCATCTACCCACACCATCGCAAGCTTTTGTAATCTGATATCGGATTATTCCGTCTCGGGCAAAAGTAGCGTTTATGTGCGTGAAGGTCGAGGTTCTTTGTGTAGCACAAATTGTCACCGTTGGACTAGTGGTTGTAGTGTTTTGTCATTGGATCCGAAATTGACGGGTTCAGGCCCTGCCTAAAGCGATATGTAGTTTTATAACAGGCGATAAAATTCCTTCAGAAAGGGAGTAAAACCACGAATTCCGTGTCACCTATATTATGGCAAGTAAGACAACCATATTCCCCGGACAGATCAGGGGTGTAGACGTGCGCATCGCGAAAAATTTATTATTGTTGTTATTATTATTATTACTTACTGGCTTTTAAGGAACACGGAGGTTCATTGCCGCCCTCACATAAGCCCGCCATTGGTCCATATCCTGACCAAAATGAATCCATTCTCTATCATATCCCACCTCCCTCAAATCCATTTTAACTTCATCCCTCTTAGCCCCAAATATTTTCCTTAAGCACCTTATTCTCAAACACCCTTAATCTCTGTTCCTCTCTCAAAGTGAGAGTCCAAGTTTCACAACCATAAAGAACAACCGGTAATATAACTGTTTTATAAATTCTAACTTTAAGATTTTTCGACAGCAGACTGGATGATAAAAATTTCTCAACCGAATAATAACAGGCATTTCCCATATTTATTCTGTGTTCAATTTCCTCCCGAGTATCATTTATATTTGTTACTGTTGCTCCCAGATATTTGAACTTTTCCACCTCTTCAAAAGATAAACTTCCAATTTTTATATTTCCATTTCGTACAATATTCTCGTCACGAGACATAATCATATACTTTGTCTTTTCGGGATTTACTTCCAAACCTATCTCTTTACTTGCTTCCAGTAAAATTCCCGTGTTTCCCCTAATCGTTTGTGGATTTTCTCGTAACATATTCACGTCATCCGCATAGACAAACAGCTGATGTAACCCGTTCAATTCCAAACCCTCTCTGTTATCCTGGACTTTCCTAATGGCATACTCTAGAGCAAAGTTAAAAAGTAAAGATGATAGTGCATCTCCTTGCTTTAGCCCGCAGTGAATTGGAAACGCATCTCACAGAAACTGACCTATACGGACTCTGCTGTACGTTTCACTGAGACACATTTTAATTAATCGAACTAGTTTCTTGGGAAGTTTGGTTTGGAAGTAAATCCCGAAAAGACTAAGTATATGATTATGTCTCGTGGCCAGAATATTGTACGAAATGGAAATATAAAAATTGGAAATTTATCCTTCGAAGAGGTGGAAAAATTCAAATATCTTGGAGCAACAGTAACACATATAAATGACACTCGGGAGAAAATTAAACGCAGAATAAATATGGGAAATGCGTGTTATTATTCGGTTGAGAAGCTCTTATCATCTAGTCTGCTGTCAAAAAATATGAAAGTTAGAATTTATAAAACAGTTATATTACCGGTTGTTCTATATGGTTGTGAAGCTTGGACTCTCACTTTGAGAGAGGAACAGAGATTAAGGGTGTTTGAGAATAAGGTTCTTAGGAAAATATTTGGGGCTAAGAGGGATGAAGTTACAGGAGAATGGAGAAAGTTACACAACGCAGAACTGCACGCATTGTATTCTTCACCTGACATAATTAGGAACATTAAATCCAGACGTTTGAGATGGGCAGGGCATGCAGCACGTATAGGCGAATCCAGATGTGCATATAGAGTGTTAGTTGGGAGACCGGAGGGAAAAAGACCTTTAGGGAGGCCGAGACGTAGATGGGAGGATAATATTAAAATGGATTTGAGGGAGGTAGGATATGATGGTAGAGACTGGATTAATCTTGCACAGGATAGGGACCGCTGGCGGGCTTATGTGAGGGCGGCAATGAACCTTCGGGTTCCTTAAAAGCCATTTGTAAGTAAGTAAGTTTCTTGGGAATAGCAAATTCAATAAGAATATCATATAAAACTTCTCTCTTAACCGAGTCATATGGTTATTATTAGTATTATTATTATTATTATTATTATTATTATTATTAATATTAATATTATTGAATGAGAGTCTCGTTCCTTGTAAATTTATAACGTCAGGTCGAAAGCCATAAAGAGTGAGACGGAAGACGAAATGTGTGGCGGCGGTTAGTTTATAATATGCATTCAAGGAATTTTATAATGGAAATTAACTTATTTAGTTTACAATCAACCACACCTTTGTCCTCTTGTAGAAAGATATAATCTCAAGTAGCCTACTTGTTATCCATATGTGAAATTACTAAGTTTTCGTGGAGATAACACATGCATCCCAATTTCTTAGGGCGTGTGTGGCAGAGATTAATTTGTCATTTCTCGTGGTGAGTGCCAAGACTATTCACTTCTACCCCTCGTAATCCAGCCTTCTTTCCTTAAATTTGTCGACAGTTCCTGTCGTCGTTATGGATAACTAAGCTAATGAAAAGATGCCAACTTCAACAGCAACCAGTCTCATTCTGTATGCGCTATTCGGCAACGAGGTTTAGCAAGAGACGTCATGCAGGGGGCTGTTCCCATAGAAACGGGCTCACTCTCTACTCGTAACTCGCCAGGACGTTGTTGCCATCGTAACGGCTACAGCAAGCACCAACCTGGAGAAATCAACGAGGAATGACGGGCCTTCTATCGCACTTCCCACTTACAACATAATTGTGTGTTTTGCTGTTTCGCTTAAATTAATTTATACAGTTTACCTTCTACACTTCACAGTGTAAGCATTTTGCGTATCGGCGTAGATGCGTCCATCGTTTCCTTATGTCGCTTACACTTGCAATTAATTGTACAGTGCTATAAATTAAATGAATAATTAATATAGGCCTACTATTTTTCATTCGCAACAAACGTACAGTCTTACAAAAAAAGTTTTGTCACATAGATACTTTATAAGTCCCAGAAAGTAGGCAATGAGCATGATCAGACATATAACGAAACAACTTCATTTTGTATTCTGCCCAAGGGCAGGTCTTTCACTGCAAACCCAGCTTTCTCAAATCCTTCCTATTTTTTGCCTTCCTCTTCGTTTCCTCATATGATCCATATATCTTAATGCCGTCTATCATCTGATATCTTCTTTTGCCCCGAACTCTTCTCCCGTTCACCATTCCTTCCAGTGCATCCTTCAATAGGCAGTTTCTTCTCAGCCAGTGACCCAGCCAATTCCTTTTCCTCATCAGTTTCAGCATCATACAACGAAACAAAACTAATTTTATTACCTCAACTAGCCCTTCTCTTGTGAACCAGGTCGCTCGTCCTCAGATCATGCGCACTGCCTCCTTTCTGGAACTTCACAAAGTACTGTCTTCTTCCGACGAGTTTAGCGCTGGGACCTGAGGTATTCTTGCCATCGGTGCGGGGGGTTGCAGGTAGATTCTTTTGTTGCTACAGCCAAGCCGAGCGGAATGGGAAGTATTAATCGTCCAAAAATATGCAGTTTTCAGTTTGTAGTAGTGTGTGACTGTGTGCACGTGTTAGGTACTCTATATACGAGTGAAATGTTTTCAGTATGATTGTACTTCCGTCCAGACTGCCGCTGTCGCTGTCCCCTCCCACTCCAGTACCGCGCTAGGCTAGTCGGAACCGCATTCCTCTCAGCACCAAACTCCTCAGAGGATGACAGTATCTGTGCGACAAAACTCGTTTCTAAGACTGTATTATCAATTTATATTCGTGTTAAATGTAATTTTCTCATGTATTCAGTTCATTTGAGACTCGTTTGCGACACCTTAAATTCTCAATCTTTATGAAGTTTCGTATCCCCTTTCACTTTGTGTAACATTTTTGTGTTACTTTTTTATTATATTTAATTGTTGATGCCACTGAGATTTTTCATCTTTAAACAAATAGTGGTACCGCCATAGCTTTGTAGAATTTTATCTAGTTTTTTTTTTTCTTAATTTTTAAGTGTTCCATGAATTGTTGCGCATATAGGTTGGAATCTATACACAGTTCATAATTCTGATTATTTTTCACTAATATTGTAATCTAAATATATGAAATTTTAATTGGTTTCAAAATATACACTATTGATGTGAAACTAATTTTTATCGAACTGAACTATTCCCGTTAAAAATTGTAATTTTGGTTTTGTTATATTTTGCTGAAAATCACGTTTATTCTAGAATATCGTTTTACGTTTTATTTACTGAATAGAATACTGTTTTCCTCTGTGGCCCAAATAGAATTTTTAGCAAAGAAAAAATGCGGATCTGATTTTTGGCAGGGCAATGAAGTTCTATCTCCAGTTGTGACTTGCCGTTTGTCCTTTTCTGTTGTGTCAGCAGTGGCTTTATGGTAAACCATTGTACAGTATTGATGAGTAATGATGACATGTGTCGACCAAGAAGTTCGGCTACTTGTTTTCTGTAGTAGAGGAGGCAAGACCTGTCCTGTGACCTAATCATGCACCGTGCTATATCACCACTGGATATGGAGGGGAAAAGTAAGGTTTACTCTGAACTGACGTGGCTTCGGGGACTTGACGTAGATTTCTTCCATACCGGCTTTGATGTCTTAATTTGCTGTTGGAACAAGTGTTTGGACAAAAATGGGACTATGTTGAAAATTGATGTGTGTCAATTCCCTACTATACCTTATTTTATTTCAAGGAGTGCAGTTCGGTGGCTCCTTTGAACGTCCACTTACAGATTTATGACTTCCTACACAAACAACTCTGACAGTTCCATCCTGTCCCCTCGTCCCAACATTGCACAGTTGCCACAATCCTGGTGACCCTCGAAATTATGCAGTGAAACTGACGGGATTCTTGGAATTCGGAAAAGATGCGACAACTCTGCCTTCACGTGGATTTGACGGGAACCTGTCAATTCTTCTGAACGAAGGTTGTGATTGGTTACTAACAGGAGAAGACAAGATTTCCGTCACAGTAAGGAAGACATTTATTTATGACAACCAATTAGTAGTGGGCAGTAGAAGGTCTGTCGGCAAAGTCTTTTCTATGAAACTGCACTCCATGAAATAAAATAAGGTATACTGTGTAGCCTACTGATGCGCCAAAACTTCTGACGACGCGGAAAATACGCAAACCACTACTGTAAATTAACTGATATCATCTGGCCAACCTTTCATCTGTCTCCAGTGGTGTCACCTACTACGCGCCCAAGTTAAATCTGCATCCGGAAAGAATGTGAATCACCGTTTCCTCCTTCTGGCCTTTGTGACCTTTGAGTAAATACTAAATTAATAAAGAGGTGTTTACTGTTCGTGCCAGCGAGTTGTATGAGATAGTGGTGAATACACGTGTATAGGAGGTGCTGAAAGTGTTGTACCTATATACTGTGAAAATGTTAATATTATGCACCAGAGGTCTGCATCGGACGTTTTCGCTCGAGCGCCAAGTAGTTCATAGCATAATCCGATAGGTAGCGCACATGCATGATGGGTAAAATTCTCACGAGCGATAAATCCTCGAACGGTATAAGAACATTCGTTCTTGTTACAGTGATGAACTGTGTAGTAACATCATAGATGTTTATCATTTCAAAACTTTGCAGTGTGTAACTAACCTCTCCATAGTACAACTACAAAACTTGCTTTAAAATGTAATATAAATGTTGTTTTTTTTTTTTTTTTTTTTTTTTTTTTTTTTTTTTTTTTTTTTCCCACACAGGAGTGATTTTGTTTTTGCCACTTCTGATAGATGTTATTGGATGTAAATGTAATTATTATTAACGGAGAACACAATCACGATAATGCAAGAACTGTATCAAGTTTTCTAGTAGTAGTGATAATAATAATCTCTAATAATTAGTGTATCAATTTTTGCTTCTGTAATAGTTGTGCAGCATGATTATTCGTTTTGTTATATTTTCTGTGACGTTATCTCTGTACTAATATTGTTATTAATCTACTGCTATATCAATATTTTGTAAAACGTTTCCACATTGTCGCAGTATATAGGCGGAACACTATGTATGGACCTATCATATATATGTAGTAAATCAAATATTGAAATTAATTAGCAATAATAACTGTATATCGAAGTTTTTCATACTATTTTATTTATAATTTCATGTTATTGTTTCGGTACGTTCCATTGACTATTCCATTAAACGTTTGTCATAAACGCAGAAAATAAAGCCTTATTTTTACCGTGTGAGCAAAATATATGTGTATCTTATCTGTCACCTTCCATACAAGATAAGACATGTCGGTGAGATGACCTTGTACTGTGCTTCTATTTATTACGAGCGTATCACGACCGATCGTATCTCACTCGAGGGTGCGACACTCGACCGAGTTCAAGCGAGCGATTCAACTCCAATGCAGCACTCTGTTATGCACCATATTTCTTACATTATGTATATTACCTCACTTATTGCATTATCTCTTTTAACATGACCTCACTCACAGACGAAACAACTAGAGCAATTAGAGCTACTAGCGCTCGTCTCTTACATTCACGGGAGGCAATTTTAACTTGGGGGCGTAATACTCTCGATTAGCGGTCGACATAACATAGTTTTCACCATCCTTAATGATTTTATCAGACGTGGCGACACAGTAACTGACGCAATCAGAATCGTACTCCAGTTCGTTCTTGCACTGCACTAGCGCTCGATTTTTCTCGGTCAAAGTCACAGAAGTATATCTGCCTGTGAAAGTTTGTCCATGAGAGCTCCTGTTACCTTACTTTTTGAAGTATCCTCGTACAATATAAATTATCTCTGCACCGTCATTGAAATCAGTCATGAGAATATAATAAAAATATAGACTTATACATATTCGGTCTTACTAATAAAAACTCTATATACAGACGTTTAACTGTCTTATATTTATACAATGAGTAGCTCGTTTATAAGTCGTGTGTAAATTCCTTACTAATAATCAGTACATACGTCGTGTATAACAGTATAACTGTTACACAGATACGTCATAGTTTCGTCATTACTTCCTTACGAAAGGTAATGGAATATCTGAGGTTCTCTATTGCATCCGGTAGAGCGCTGTAGTGTGGCGTTTTAAATATCGATAGTACAACTGGCTCTAATCGATTACCACACTCTATTTTGGTGAAAGAGTGCAAGCTACAGCAATATTATTCTAATAATTCTATGATCTTTGGTTTGTTCTTCCGTGGTTACAAGGTAACCATCATCATAAAATGACAGTCGTTACGAACAGCTGTTAGAGGGGCGGCCATTTTTTCGCTATATACAACGCTTAAACAAGGGGTTTCGTGTATATAACTACTGCAAAGCAATTCCCATTGTATAGTTACAGCCTGTTTATACGTCCATAGCTTATTCAAGGTTTATTAGTAACGTTTTCTGTCTCAACTCTGCATAAGTCTGGTATAAAAACTATACACGGTTTATTAGTAAGACTGATTACATATATTTTCGTAAATTATAACTGGAAACTGGGTTGCCAAGCGAATTAAACTATAATCCGTAGATCTTAAATAGATTTTGCAGCTTTACTTTTATGGCCTTCAAACCAGATCACCAGTCTACAGAACGACCTCAAGGATTTACGTCATCTTTTGATGGTGTGCAGTGTCATAAATACAGAATACGGCTTGCGGACTCATTAACAGAAAAGAACTGTTCACTTTGGCGCGTCGAAGTATGGAAGTCGCCGGTAATCTAAAAGCAGCACAGTAATAAATAATAAAGAAATGAAAGCATCTTAGAAACAACATGGAAGTTGGAATCATACCGTAAACATTGGGATGAAAATATATCAGTAGTGGCAAGTTTCAGTTATGCAGTTCCTTCTAAACGTTAGGTTACGGGCTTATATAGTGAGTGTATCGTTAACTTCGGAAGATAACTCTCTCTGCTATACTCTATTTTTTTTCATGGAGTGCAGTTTCGTAGAAAGGACTTTGCCGACAGACCTTCTACTGCCCCCTACTAATTGGTTGTCATAAATAAATGTCTTCCTTACTATGACGGAAATCTTGTCTTCTCTTGTTAGTAACCAATCACAACCCTCGTTCAGAAGAATTGACAGGTGCCCGTCAAATCCACGTGGAGGCAGAGTTGCCGCATCTTTTCCGAATTCCAAGAATCCCGTCAGTTTCACTACATAATTTCGAAGGTCATCAGGATTGTGACAACTGTGCAATGTTGGGACTAGGGGACAGGAAGAATTGTCAGGGGTGTTTGTGTAGGAAGTCATAAATCTATAAGTGGATGTTCAAAGGAGCCACCGAACTGCACTCCATGAAATAAAATAAGGTATACCTCTGTCTCTGAACCACATTCAATACTTTTCCTAGTTTTGTAGCCTGGTCCATATCCGGTTTCAGTAAGGAATATATGTGTATAATATTTTGTATAATTCCTCAACCCCCCATACGTTTAACTTCACATTTCACGAACCTTTACAGAGTTTCGATTCTTCCAGGTAGATGAGTTAACGTACTTAATGTTATATGTAATTTTTTCACATTTTATTTGTTTATATATATGTTATATACTTACTTACTGACTTTTAAGGAACCCGGAGGTTCATTGCCGCCTTCACATAAGCCCGCCATTGGTCCCTATCCTGAGCAAGATTAATCCAGTCTCTATCATCATATCTCACCTCCCTCAAATCCATTTTAATATTATCTTCCCATCTACGTCTCGGCCTCCCTAAAGGTCTTTTTCCCTCCGGCCTCCCAACTAACACTCTATATGCATTTCTGGATTCGCCCATACGTGCTACATGCCCTGCCCATCTCAAACGTCTGGATTTAATGTTCCTAATCATGTTAGGTGAAGAATACAATGCGTGCAGTTCTGTGTTGTGTAACTTTCTCCATTCTCCTGTAACTTCATCCCTCTTAGCCCCAAACATTTTCCTAAGCACCTTATTCTCAAACAACCTTAACCTATGTTCCTCTCTCAAAGTGAGAGTCCAAGTTTCACAATCATAAAGAACAACCGGTAATATAACTTTTATAAATTCTAACTTTCAGTTTTTTTGACAGCAGACTGGATGATATAAGTTCTCAACCGAATAATAACAGGCATTTCCCATATTTATTCTGTGTTTAATTTCTTCCCGAGTATCATTTATATTTGTTACTGTTGCTCCCAGATATTTGAACTTCTCCACCTCTTCAAAAGATAAATTTCCAATTTTTATATTTCCATTTCGTACAATATATGTTATATAAAACAATTATATTATCGGTTGTTCTGTGTGGTTGTGAAACTTGGACTCTCACTTTGAGAAAGGAACATAGGTTAAGGGTGTTGAGAATAAGGTGCTTAGGAAAATATTTGGGGCTAAGAGGGATGAAGTTACAGGAGAATGGAGAAAGTTACACAACACAGAACTGCAAGCATTGTAGCCTATTCTTCACCTGACATAATTAGGAACATTAAATCCAGACGTTTGAGATGAGCAGGACATGTAGCACGTATGGGTGAATCCAGAAATGCATATAGAGTGTTAGTTGGGAGGTCGGAGGGAAAAAGACCTTTGGGGAGGCCGAGACGTAGATGAGAAGATAATATTAAAATGGGTTTGAGGGAGGTGGGATATGATGATAGAGACTGGATTACTCTTGCTCAAGATAGGGACCAATGGCGGGCTTATGTGAGGGCGGAAATGAACCTCCGGGTTCCTTAAAAGCCAGTAGGTAAGTAGTTATAATATATGCTGTTTTCGATCTTAAAATGTATAGTGCAAACTATTCTTCGGTAATTATTTCTTGCGTGAGATTCATTGCAGTATGCCATGTTTGTCTGCAAAGATATCAGACCTCAGATAAAAAAGGCACTTGTACAACATCTTTCAGAACATCAACTGTAATTTATTTCAGCTTTAAACAGTCGTACGAGAAATCATTACTCTGTTTCCATTCGTATAGCATAAGTATTTATTAGATATTATTTGCGTCTCATTATTATAATTTTTAGCCAAAAATGTTTCTTCTTTACATAGTGCATTACTATAAGCTATTATATATTCACATAGCGAGAGCAGTATAGCTACCTGTTCGTATTTTTTGTTTATTAATTAGAAATAATTTCTATTTTCTTTGAATATTAAAATTCCATATGACTTGATTTTCTGAAATCAATGCTTGGTTACACATGTTGTTTTAAGAGAAAGAATAATTAGATTGAAATATTCTCTTTCTGCCTTCTTGTTATACATATAATACTTACTGTACCAGGATATGTTTCCAGTGATCCGACCTGCCGTTTACGAATTGATTGGGAGCTAATTTAGATCCGTAAAATTGCAGACATATACTCGTAACTCACAGATGTAAAGCGTCAGAAGACAGGTGACATTTCTTGATAAATGCATGAAGCTTTATTCTTTACGGACATCTTTCCTTTGCGTTGGATTGGTCGAGAGTTACACGGAAACATTTATGCATACTAACCATGCACATAGTGATCGTGATCCCATTATATCTAATATATAAAAATCGAAGCGCAGTCATAATTCATACATTTAAAAATGACAACGGTAAAAATGTTCAGTGGAAATGTTATTGTTCTGTTAGTTTTACTTAACTTAAGCTTAGGGTATAGTTGAAGTCTGTGATCTGTCACCACTCGTTCAGTCATATCATTGTTCAACGAGTACTCATAAGACCATTCAAAGAAAAGCTAATTGTTTTGCAAAGGTTAACAGCCATGACATGCATGTAGATCTGTCCAGAAACAAGAGATGAGAAGTCCACACCTGTGGAGTAACGGTCAGCGCGTCTGGCTGCGAAACCAGGTGGCCCGGGTTCGAAACCCGGTCGGGGCAAGTTACCTGGTTGAGGTTTTTTCCGGGGTTTTCTCTCAACCCAATACGAGCAAATGCTGGGTAACTTTCGGTGTTGGACCCCGGACTCATTTCACCGGCATTATCACCTTCATATCATTCAGACGCTAAATAACCTAGATGTTGATACAGCGTCGTAAAATAACCCAATAAAAAAAAAAAGAGATGAGAAGAGTATTTCAAGCAGAAATATGTAATCTAATTTTAAACAAGCTGTCTTGTGTAATCTGCATTTCTCATGCGTATGTTATACTTCTTAGAATAGCATTTTACATACGCTGCTCTCATTAACAGGTACAGAGCCAGAAACAGTGGTAGGCAAAGAGATTGCCCATGTTGAATTCATCAGGTTCTAAAGAAAATGATCCCGTCAGGCCTTGATCCCGAGTCTTTACACGGAAACGGACACGTTATATGGTCGCAACTGTTGTGAAGAGACGCTTTTGGTGCTGGCCATGCGCGCTCCCACTATTACACCCTTTACACTCTTTGTCTTTACTCTTTCGAATTCTGCACACCTCAACACCAAATTACCTTTCGTCTCGTTTCTCTTATCTATACTCTAACCACGACGTAAATACCAGATCACTTATCTGTGGCACGCTAAATATACCTCTTCATAGAACATCTTGTTATTCCTCATCTTTTACAATATCCACCTCGCGTCAATGGAATTCCTTGTCACAAAGTATTAGGGGCTGCAAGACAACAAACACCTTTAAGAACAGCTTAAAAGATAACCTTATTAGCATTTCACTCCAATCATACTGATTTAAACTATCACTGACTACACTGTTACTTTTTTCTTTAGACATCATCCTGATTGTGCTGTATTTTCAAAATTGTTCGTTAATAATCTCTTTCTATTATCTAATATCATTTGAAATATATTAACATTCTATGTATTTTAGTTTAATTCTGCTACACAGTTTATTTCAGTGTTTAATTAATAGTTCATAGTATTTTGTTGTTTAATTCGTAAATAACTCTTGTATACATGTAACTCTCATCTAAATCAAATTGTTGAATTCTTTGCAAGTTCATGCATATGTATATACACTTTTTTGCTGGTTGAGTGGAAGAGAAGGCCTTACGGCCTTAACTCTGCCAGCTAAAATAAATCATTATTATTATTATTATTATTATTATTATTATTATTATTATACAGTAGACATTTTACACCCGAAACGAGCTATGTGGGAGAATGCCCTGTAGTGTATATAAATACGTTTTTTGACCCAATGGCAGGTGCTGCAACCTGGCGTTTTTCGCCTCGATTATATGAGCGGCTCATAGTAGATGTCACTCATACCGAGAAGCGTAGACCTCTTAGTTCGTCAGAGACTATCCAGAGTGCACTACAAGCTATAGGTCCACATAAACTGATGATGATGATGATGATGGAGAATTGTTAGGACGTTATTGGGGAACCAAGAGTGCCCGGAGAGAACCTCTGTAATGCTTGGATCACGGACTTGCCCATCACAAGTTATAAATTCAAGGCAGAGCGGGATTTGAACCCGGTTACCCTCGCATATAAGCCCAGTACTGTAGCAATGAGCCACTGTGGCGGTAGTTTATCATAATAGATTGAGTAAATCTGGTTGATAGTGCGTATATTGAAGCAGACGAGATATTTCATTACTTCTTAAACTTTATCAGCTTCAATCACACGGATTGGAAATAATAAAATTCTTCTTCCCGATTCCTTAGGACTGGTAGCGCCATCTTTTTATTCGGATGTAGTTTTACCTGCGTTTCTTACACATACATTTTTTTGAGGGGGGGTGAAGTACATAATTAGGGGCACGAGTTACGCTGTAAGTCGGAAGGTTGCGGGTTCGATTTCCGATGGGATCATGGATTTTCTTCATTGATGTAAACTTTCCGGCCGAACAAGGGCCCTGATGTTTACTCAGCTTTCTATCAGAAATGAATACCAGTGGCATTTCCTGGGGGTAAAGTCGGCAGGCACGTAGGAATGAAATCTTCTGTTCTTTCAATACCGTATGCAATAAACATTGAGATTTAACTGAAGAATGGCCTTGTCACAGGGTGTTGCGGGTATCTATACATTACATACATAGAGGAGTAGGTACTATTAAGTTTACTTACAACATCAAAAATACTAAAGCGTTTGTTACTTTTCTCCCGGTACGTACCTTAAATTGTAATATATTTTCCTTAATAAATCTTCATTTTATAAAGGCAAGTACCATTAGAATGATTATTTTCTTGCACGTCTATGAAACAATGTATTTAAAATTGCCGACCGAGGCGTGTTACATACTTCTTGCGTAAATATTCCAATTCTAGCAAATACCGCAAAATTGTTATACCGGTACCTATGTCGATATAATCTATATCGGTACCTATTATGTTACGTTCAGCTCCAGGGATTGAATGTAGTGCAGTACAAGCATTCTGTTTCACTTTCTGAAAAGTCAGATTCTATCGTCTCTTTTCTGGAGATTTCACGCTTCGCTAAGTTCTTGTGTTAGTGTTATTGCTTTTTGTTCTGTACATTGAATGTGTATTCCAAAGAGTCACTTTCATTCATGCCGTTGTGAAGAATAGAACAAAGGAGAGTTAGGAATCCGGAGTAGCGCATTTTCTTGCGACAATAATGTTGTGCAAAAATCGGGTCTTTCCATTTGAGTGGTAGTGAGGAGGGTGGGGCAAGGCACGTGGCGGGATTGGGATCTGATGCCCGCCCGGTTTTCTGTCTCTGTCAGCGCCTGCTCTGCAGAGCCCTGGGCTCTCATTGCGACGGTCATCCAACTTCGGCCGGTGCACCCCGGTAATATTGTAGTGTGCACTAAATTTGCTTCGTGGTCTCAACTCTAGACACAGCTTAATGTGTTATAGTAAATAATAATAATAATAATAATAATAATAATAATAATAATAATAATAATGATACTAATAATAATAATAATAATAATAATAATAATAATAATACTACTAATAATACTAATAATAACAATAATACTGATAATAATAATACTAATAATAATAATAATAATAATAATATGTCTTCTGTAGGGGCATGAGCATTTATAACTACGATATCGCACCATCTATCTTTAAGTACTAAATACGATAACCTATCACTCATAAATTCGACCTTTTTTACTGCTGATTTTATTCTTTTATGAATAAAGAATCCTGTTCCTAATTGGTGATTATTGTTTCCTTCCCCATAATACAACAAATAATCTCCTATTTGTGTTATGCCATTCCCATCTAACCTAACCTCCTGTACTCCCACAAAGTCTATTCTATATCTAGCTAGTTCTTTTGCTACTAATGTTACCCCTCCCGTTCTACTACTAGGTTCAAAAAGTTCCCGGAATTTGCTAGTATCATAGAAACAACGTACCTTAAACACTATTCTATAGCATTCCCTTCAAAATAGTTGCCTTCCGCAACAACACACTTTTGCCAACGCGTGTAGAGTTCCTGGAAGCAGGCCAGGAAGCCATTTTGTGAAACCCGTCTTAGTGCTTTCGTCGCGTTTGCGATAACCTCTTCAGCATTGAATCTCCGTCCTTTCAGATGACTTTTCAGACGGGGAAACAGAAAGTAATCAGGTGGTGAGAGATCAGGAGAGTATGGTGGATGATCCAAAGCAGTTATGTTGTGCCTGGCAAGAAAATTCTTTACAATAATTGCGCGATGAGCAGGTGCATTGTCACGCATAAGGAACCAATTGATTTCTACCCACTTTTCTGGACGTTTCCTTCTCACTGCGTCCCGGAGGCGACGGAGGATTTCTACGTACAATTCTTTCGTTACAGTACGACCTTCTGGAATGAACTCATGGTAGATGAGACCCTGAGAGTCGAAGAAAACTTCCAACATAACTTTGCCTTTGGAAGTGTCCCTAGGAAATTTTTGCATCCGAGGAGATGTTTTCGATTTCCACTCAGATGACTGTCGTTTAGGGACTGGGTCGTACAAGTAGCACCAAGTTTCATTACCAGCAATAATTTGTTTAAGAAATCACCATCTTCATCAGCCATACTGATCATGTCCCCAGCAATAGTCATTCTTGTTTCTTTCTGTTCTGCCGACATTTTCGAACTAACTTCTGAGACACGTAATGCATGTTGAGATGCTTGTGAAGAACATTGTGTACACTTCCGACTGATATTCCGACCTCTGCTGCTATCTCTTTTATGGTTTTACGTCGGTCGTCCCTCACAACATTACGCACATGCTGAGCGATTGCTTCATTTGTTGTAGTTGTTGGTCGGCCGCTGCGTTCGTATCGCGGCCACCAGAAAAGCGTTTATGCCAGGCATACACTTGAGTTTTTTTCTTTGCTGCTTCGCCATATGCTTCTTCCAACAATCTTAATGTCTCTGCAGGAGTTTTGTGTAACAAAACACAGAACTTTATGTTTGTACGTTGCTCTGTGGACATAATTACAAAAAGCGACGAACAAACAAAATACTATGATAAACAATTGCCTACAACTCAAAACCAACAATAGTCATTATCAACAAACTTTAAGGAAATGACATCATGAATGTTACCAACAAAACAAATGTATAATATCCCTTGTTATATATTAATACGAAAAATGGTAGTAAAATTCCGGGAACTTTTTGAACCTAGTAGTATATAGACTTGTAACATTCCAAGTACCAAATCTCAAAACCTTATTTCTTTGCTGTAGTCGTGCCAGAGAATCAGTCCCATTCCGAGGCTTATTTGAAGGATTCGTAACAAGCTGTTTTTTACGGTGATGGGTTGTTAGCCCTTCGCCCAACCCCCAAGGTGGAGGACCACCCCTCATCGGATGTCCGCGACTGCTTATTCAATATATTCACAGCTACCCTCCATATCTGGAGGCCGTCTCCTCGATCCGCAACCTGAGGACGCGCCATGCCGTGGTGATAGGGACCTACAATACTGGAAGCAAGTAAATAGATAGGTTTGGAAGTAAATCCCGAAAAGACAAAGTATATGATTATGTCTCGTGACGAGAATATTGTACGAAATGGAAATATAAAAATTGGAAATTTATCTTTTGAAGAAGTGGAGAAGTTCACATATCTGGGAGCAACAGTAATAAATATAAATGATACTCGGGAGGAAATTAAACACAGAATAAATATGGGAAATGCCTGTTATTATTCGGTTGAGAAACTTTTATCATCCAGTCTGCTGTCCAAAAATCTTAAAGTTAGAATTTATAAAACAGTTATATTACCAGTTCTGTATGGTTGTGAAACTTGGACTCTCACTTTGAGAGAGGAACAGAGATTAAGGGTGTTTGAGAATAAGGTGCTTAGGAAAATATTTGGGGCTAAGCGGGATGAAGTTACAGGAGAATGGAGAAAGTTACACAACACAGAACTGCACGCATTGTATTCTTCACCTGACGTAATTAGGAACATTAAATCCAGACATTTGAGATGGGCAGGGCATGTAGCACGTATGGGCGAATCCAGAAATGCATATAGCGTGTTAGTTGGGAAGCCGGAGGGAAAAATATCTTTAGGTAAGCCGAGACATAGATGGGAAGATAATATTAAAATGGATTTGAGGGAGGTGGGATATGATGATAGAGACTGGATTAATCTTGCTCAGGATAGGGACCGATGGCGGGCTTATGTGAGGGCGGCAATGAACCTCCGGGTTCCTTAAAAACCAGTAAGTAATAATAATATGTCACTTCATTCGTTGTGTGTGTTTCGTGCGGAAGGGACACCCAGATTATAATTGATTCATTATACTTACATCTCCGAGATGTGTGGATTTTCAGCCACAGTGACACTATAGACATGCTTCTGGCAGTTCCCTGTCACCAGATACCTGGTTGGGGTTTTTCCGAGGTTTTCCCCAGCCATAAGACAAATGTTAGGTAATATATGGCGAATCCTCGGCCGTATCTTGCAAAATATTATCTATCACCAATCTCATCGACGCTAAATAACCTCGTAGTTGACACAGCATCGTTAATTCAAGTAAAAAAGCGATGTGTTCCAAACTTGGAAGAGAAAGATTAGCTACCGATTCAGCAGTATTTTCAAACCTTTTATTCAACTGGTGAATACTTTGTCGAAATAGAGATACTGTGTTTTGGAAAATTGATTTCAAAATTTTCGAGGAAATACGTGTTTTCTGCGTTCCTGATGTCGAAAAAGTACGTTTGGGCATTGTATGTAAAGCGGTTTCTTCTAAATTGTTGTTCATACTCAACATTTACGAGTCAGTTTAGCTATGAAAAATTCACATGGAATATATTGTTTAGTAATCTATATACAGTATATATCAGTATGTATGTATATATATCACGATGCTCAAGTTAAAAAATCATCACACACTATTTTCTTTCGTGATTTTTTTCTATTGCTAGATTAAACAGACAAATGAGATAGCTTATTAGGTATCTACGGAAAATCGTTTTTGACTAAAAGAAGTTATTAGGCTCCACACAGCATTATTTTTTTCTACTTTTTGTTTCGACTTCAGACCCATTTTTCAATACAGGATGCTACAACACTGTAAG
This sequence comes from Periplaneta americana, assembly GCF_040183065.1. Classification (NCBI taxonomy): domain Eukaryota; kingdom Metazoa; phylum Arthropoda; class Insecta; order Blattodea; family Blattidae; genus Periplaneta; species Periplaneta americana. Next base: position 208,430,999 of record NC_091117.1, on the reverse strand, counting down.
GATGAGATATCAGAAATGAAACCAGAGTGGGCTCATGGTGAAGAATTTATCCGGCTCTATTAAACCTAATTCACGCATGGGTGACCCACTTAAACAACGTGTTAAAGATTTAAAATTGGAATTGGAGTTTCAATATACCACTAAATATATTTTAACATACATGTCACCTTTAAATATCGACATTCGTGAATAAAGAATCGTGCTAGAAATCATTTCGATGTATAATTTATAGCTATTTTATGTAAACTTTTGAAAATTAACTAGGCCTACCTAGGTTTACTTTAACGGTCGCTTTTCATGTAAGCTACTTCCTAATGATTTTTCTCATTACGTGATAAAGTCCGTGACATGCACATTTTTAGTGATTAATTATGTGTCATAATTAACGTAACTTCTAGGAAACAATTAGCTTTTGTATAAAGTGCAGTCAGAAAATAATATCATAATGGACTCTTCATTTATAGTAATGTAATATGCCCGCCTAAGTTGAACTTCTCTGCTCTAACAACAGCTAACAGCTGTTGAAAGTGTATCAGTTTCTTTAATTTCCGCACTAACATGATTGTGTTGAGCTGATTGACATTTTTTGATATATAAATATAAATATCGTGGTTTATTTAACGACGCTCGCAACTGAAGAGGTTATATCAGCGTCGCCGGATGTGCCGGAATTTTGTCCCGCAGGAGTTCTTTTACATGCCAGTAAATCTACTGGCATGAGCCTGTCACATTTAAACACACTTAAATGCCATCGACCTGGCCCGGGATCGAACCCGCAACCTTGGGCATAGAAGCTCAGCGCTATACCAACTCGCCAACCAGGTCGATACACATTTTTCGATGTTTTAACAAACGTCACATATGCATTGAATGCCCAATTCGTTAGTAACACCGTCTACTAAGATTTATTCCAATATTTATTCGTTCCTTATGTTTTCATTTTGTTATTTGACTATTTAATGCTTTATTGTTAAATTATTTGAGCAATTGAGTAAACACTCTTATTTAAATTGCGATACTTGTATATGAAATACTGGTGTTAAATGAACTTTTGAAGCTTCAAAAATATTACTACGAAGGCGATCTTCTCTAAGAAAGTTGTGATGATTTTGTATGTGACTGTACAAAACATAGCGCTATAATGTCGAGATTTTTTTGTGTAACAGATATATTTCAAATCTGAACGAGGAAGATTAGCTATCGATCCATTAGTATTTTCAAACTTTTTATTCAACTGATGAATACCTTGTCGAGATAAAGGTACTGTAAAATTCCACAAATAACTCAACATCATCACTGTAATTTGTGACCAAAATGATCATGTTTTGACTGAAACAAGTCTTACATTCGTCGGACATTTCTCGGACACATTGAATTGTTTCGACGCTGAAGCAGAAATAACCCCTGTAATTCAAAGCATCGCAAATAAAATCTACCACCACGACCACGACTACCACCGCTGCCACCAGACGTGAACGCTACTCCCACAACAGCTGAAAATGAGTCTCGAAGATGACATACGTTTTCATCATAATGTTAATTTCCCTTTACATGTTGCAAACGAATAAGTTTATTCTTTTGTGTTGTACGAAGTACGAGGCGCGTCCATAAAGTAACTTGGATACAGTTTTAATAAGTTCTCTTCCCTTTACCCATTGAATCAGTTCTGGCCATCCCTGTATATAGCTCGGCACTTCCTCTTTCGTCTGTCTCTTTCCTTTCCGCTGTAAAACGCTCAGGCTCTCCTGGGCTCTAAAGCGCGTGCTTGCTCCTATGGGCATCAGTTGACATCACTGTGTTATATGAAGCGTTCTTCCCGCTTTATCTTCATATAATGTAGTATTTCCCAACTATTAACATGTAATTTATTATCAATTAGAATGAACTAATAGACCATGTTCGGTGAACGTGACCTAAGTACAAGTCAATATAGATCTTCTAGGAGTGTTCGTTAATTTTGAATTACTGCTTTCCGAGATCTCAGAGGTCGGGTAAGATATTGTTTTTTTATGGCCCAATTAAATCTTCCGCGGACGTGGTAGACGACCAGAGCTATTTTGCAACATGATTCGTGTTCTGCTCGACGCCACGCAGCTGAAGAACCCCTCTGGCGTGCGTCAGTCCAGCCTGCATTTCGTCGCTCTGCGAGCAAATGTTTTGGTAAATAAGGAATGCATATTGCTTTCATGGTGGAAGTTTACAACTCGAATGTATATTCTATATTTATATTTGGCTTACAACACTTCCTCTCTGCACCCTCTCTTTTGAGCGGGGAGAGGCAGTTTTATTTAGCATACTTCTGGCTGCACATGCTAGAGAGACTAACCGCGAAATAAATTTTAAAAAGACAGTTTAGATGAAACAGTTCTTACAGGATGCTTATGAATAATTTCTCTGACCATGCGAGTATTATATCTATCCCTTATTTTTAATTGCTGTTTTTAATTTTTTCTCGAAATGTAACTACGAATTATGTACAATTATGTTGTAATTTTTTTATATAATTATAGTCAAGTGCCCAGAAAACCGCGTAGAGTACAGATGACATATTGTGGATTGGGGTACTTGCGTCGGAAATACTATTCATGTAAGAAACTTTAATAATAATAATAATAAACCTGTGATGCAGCAAGCCTAACAAAGCCAAGATCTAAAGGTACGGTCATACGTCGCTACCTTTGCAGCGCTGCAGTACAAAAAACTGCGCAACTCTTGTACTGCGACGTGTGAACAACGGTGCAACCCGAAAAGTAGCGGCTGCCGAACCTGCTGCTCGCTACTTTTCCATGCTGCGCGCAGCTTAAAAGTAGCGACGTGTGAACAGGGTTCTCAGGGTTGCAGCTGCAGCATTTTTGATATCGGTTTTGTTGAAACTTTTGCTGCGGTTGCAACCAGTGTTACCACCCAAATGTGCCAATGATAGTTTTATTGTTTGGATATATTTTAATGTTAAATGTGATGAAGATAAATTATTTGTAACAGTTGTTAAATACACAACACAGTCTGGGCATAATTGCTGACGATATAATTCATTTTTTAAATTTTCCGTAGCGTAGTTCCAAACAGGAGGGTTGCCAACATTGATTACGTGAATATACTGTTGGTTATCATTTAAGTATACAGGCGTTTTTAAAAACTTTATAGTAAAAATAATGCCAATTTCTGAATACTAGATACGACAGAAAAGCAAATAATAGATAAGGAAGCTTTCGCATGAGTTTCTTAATAATGCGAACATAACCACAAAATGTATATTGAGAAGTCAACACGGAGATGGAAACCTGCAGCATGACTGCGGCTGCAAAAGTAGCGCCTTGCGTGTGAACAGACTCGCAACCTCCAGTTGCAACTTTTGCAGCACTCGGGTTGCGCAGCACGAAAAGTAGCGTGCAGCGCGCTACTTTTGGCTTACGTGTGAACACGACACGCAACTTTTGCAGCTGCAGTACAAAAGTTGCGCAGCAAAAGTAGCGATGTGTGACCGTACCTTAATAGCCGACTACGCCCTCTAATCCGCAGCAGAAGTGGACGATCATTTGACCAGTACGCAAGTAGCCAACACATTGATCCCTCCCAGCCGTTGAATAAATACCTTCTACTCTGTTGTGAGAGCCATAATTGCAGAAATTAACATAACACTGAAGGCCACCGGCGTGGCTCAGTCGCTTAAGGCGCTTGCCTGCCGGTCTGAAGTTGCGCTCGGGCGCGGGTTCGATTCCAGCTTGGGCTGATTACCTGGTTGGGTTTTTCCGAGGTTTTCCCCAACTGTAAGGTGAATACCAGGTAATCTATGACGAATCCTCGGCCTCATCTCGCCAATCTCATTTACGCTAAATAACCTCGTAGTTGATACAGCGTCGTTAAATAACAAAGTAAAACATAACACTGAATTCACAATATATCAAAGTATAGTATACAATAAATAAATATATAAATACTTGGTTGATAAGGAAACGTGGACAGCAGATGAGCGATAATTTCAGTGTTGTTTGTTTTGCCACATACCGTATTATGGGAACATGAAGTTGAACCAGTTCTTGACAAAATCCAACATTACAGGAATAAATGAAAACTACATGTTGAAAGAATGTCTAAAGAGGGATTACCTAACTTAATTTTGAATTACCAACCGACAGGAAAACGGAGCCAAGGTCGCCCTGTTAGAGGAATACTGGATCAACAATGAGACGGAAGGCCACTAGGCCTAGATTCTTGAAAGGATGATAATGAAGTAATTCATTTTTTCCTCAAAAGTGCGCTATTATCGCCAAAAAGCGAGAACATGACTATCAATTATGCAGAATCTTTCTCATCTTCTCTTTCCGTATTTCTATGCTCCATATTTCGCAATATATTCAGGAGGTTTCAGAATTCAACAGAAGAAATTTATTTGGCTATAGAGGGGTTGTAAACAAGGAATTTGAGCTAGGGACTCCAGGATCTTCGACGAAAAATATCTGAGTTATCTGTTGTTGAAGTTGATTACATTTTTGATACTCATGATCCAGCATTAAATTAAGAATACTTCCTAATTAAAGAAATGATACTCCCGAATAGTTAAATCTTTATCTGTAATATTCTTTTACCCTTAAAACTAAAGAATAAAGGTATTTTACCAACAATTTCAAATTATTGTAACTCTGAAAATATTGAGATTAGGACACTTGTTTATATGATATTTTTTTGCTCAGAATGTCTTCGGAAAAAAGGTCCTTAAGGGACGATAAATCCTCGTGAATCACCCTGTATAATGTATGTAAATAATTAGTAGGCCTATTGTGATTTTATTCAAATGTTTCCCACGCATTTGGTTTTAATAGATTCCTATATATTTTAATATTTATTCAGTCTCTCGCTCTCTCTCTCTCTCTCTCTCGGCCTCCCCAAAGGTCTTTTTCCCTCCGGTCTCCCAACTAACACTCTATATGCATTTCTGGATTCGCCCATACGTGCTACATTCCCTGCCCATCTCAAACGTCTGGATTTAATGTTCCTAATTATATCAGGTGAAGAATACAATGCGTGCAGCTCTGCGTTGTGTATCTTTCTCCATTCTCCTGTAACTTCATCCCCCTTAGGCCCAAATATTTTCCTAAGAACCTTATTTTCAAACACCCTTAATCTCTGTTCCTCAAAGTGAGAGTCCACGTTTCACAACCATAAAGAACAACCGGTAATATAACTGTTTTATAAATTCTAACTTTCACATTTTTTGACAGCAGACTGGATGACAAAAGCTTCTCAACCGAATAATAACACGCATTTCCCATATTTATTCTGCTTTTAATTTCCTCCCGAGTGACATTTATATTTGTTACTGTTGCTCCAAGTTATTTGAATTTTTCCACCTCTATTATTATTATTATTATTATTATTATTACTAATGCTACTACTACTACTACTACTACTACTACTACTACTACTACTACTACTATCAGGACCACTTCTATTCGTACTGCTACTACTACAAGAAGTTCTCATATTTAGGATAGAGTATTGACGACGTAAGCAGCAATGTGGGACGATATGGATTGCTTCATGGAAGATGTAAAAAAACCTGTGTTCATAAGAAAGATGACTCTCGTTTGGAAATACGCCAGAATGTTTAGATTTTGCTATGGTGACGTGCAAAATTAATGTAGCGAGTCTAACATAGATTGGAATAGGTGCCGTTGGGAAGTTTTCGTGGAGGGCGTCCTCCATGGTGCTGTTGGATTGGACCCGACCACGTGGGTTGCCATGGGAACGGACGACCCTGCTACAGCAAGGAAGAAGAGAGCTCAGTGACTCGGCGGGCAGATCGTAGTCTCAACCCAGTCCCGTAACTACCCACTTCGTGTGTCCGTGGTGTGCGTGTGTGTAGAAGTCTCAAAATCTCAGGGTAAACCCATTCCTCTTACACGGGACTACGAAGGTGTTTCGCACATTTCCATGTAATATGACGTCATACAGGCATGCACTTCGATGCCCGCCTCTCCGTGCCTCATTATTTTACAAGAATGCAAGATACACATTGTGTTCATCATGTGTTTTATTATAACCTTTTATAGTGTAATATTGTGGTTGTGATACCGTCGTATTCCGTCGTCACCATCTGTGTTATTATTCGCATTAATGTGCACAATTTTGCATTTAGATGTCGTACTATTTTCATTAAAAAGTAGGTAACGACAGCCCTGGATTTCAGAGTTTCTGTAACCTATTTGTAAATTTCTGTGCTGAATTAGTGCACCCTTGGCTGGCATTGTTACCTCATGCATACGTGAGGAAATACCGAGGCCTTTTAAAAAAATCCGTCTTCCGTGTTAATAATAGTTGGTACTGATTCTGTATAAAACGTGAATCACAATGTCATATAATTCGTGCATATTTTTTTTGCTTGCAGTTTTAAAATCTCAAAAGTCATTATTGTTAATTTCACTTTTCTGTATTGCGAATAATGGTTATTGAAATAACAGTATGTTGTCTATCATTAGTATTATTAAATGTCTGTGTTTATACGGGTTTGACAGATAGGTGGTTTCGCTTAATTATATCAGTATTACATAAGTTCTGCTTAGATAATATGCAAAACCTTCATTATAGAGACGGCGCATATACAATTTACACTTTTCTTCCTACAATTTGTTTCTGTAATTCATGATTCAGTAGTTTGAAATGCTACGTTTGTTGACGTACAGCATGTACTTGCTACCATATTGTGGGTGTGAACCCCTCCAGAGGAATTGTATACATATCAAAATGTTGCGCAATATGATCTTAGTTAAGAAAACCTGATGCAGTTCCATACTGGAGAATGTTGCTACAGTACTTACAACAAACGCTATGAGAAAAACGATTTCTTAAATTTTGTGCATGTAAAGAGTGGTACAAAGTAAGATATTTGCTGTCGATGTTTTACTTTGTCGACGACGCCATATCGATATGCGTTTATTTTCAATGTTTCAATCGTTTGAAATAGAACGTTCGTTTTAATTAATTTATGCTCATACTTTTTAACGATGTGATATGCGATATTTTCAGATATGTCTTTCATGTTTTAAGCAAGGCATTAAAATGTAAGTAATTTAGTATTTCTGAAACCAGTGGCATTTCGTAAAGCTAAATATGCATTTGGTTTTGACACGTTACGCCTCTTAGATTCCTAATACATTGGAATTTGATGCGGAATTACTGAAGTGTCATTTAGAAACGTTTTTAGTCCCGTTCTCTTTCTCTGGTTATGTTTACGAATGTTGGCTATGCCACAATCACGAAACATGTTGTCATTTACTATAAACATTAGGATTTTACGAGGAATTGACTTTTTTATTACAGTTGGTGCATGGAACAAATTTAATTACACACACGTGAAAGAATATTTATGTAGGGTACTCTTTCATTAAGAGATTTACGAAGTTTTATATGAGATGTTTCAATTTTGTACTATAGAAAATGAAAGTTTATTATCGGAAATTCACTTTTAAGAGAAAAATCATGTAGAGACACAAACAAAATTCAGGTGGCCCAAATTTTGGTTTATGTAGGCTAGTCTTTCATCAAGAGATTTTCGAAGATTTATATGAGATCTTTCAATTTTGTACTATAGAAAATGAAAGTTTATTATTGGAAATTCACTTTTAAGAGAAAAGTCATGTAGAGACCCAGAAACAAAATTCAGGTGGCCCAAATTTTGGTTTATGTAGGCTACTCTTTCATCAAGAGATTTTCTAAGATTTATATCAGATCTTTCAATTTTGTACTATAGAAAATGAAAGTTTATTATCGGAAATTCACTTTTAAGAGAAAAGTCATGTAGAGACCCAGAAACAAAATTCAGGTGGCCCAAATTTTGGTTATGTACGCTACTCTTTCATGAAGAGATTTTCGAAGATTGTGAAGGTGGCCCAAATTTTGGTTTATGTAGGCTAGTCTTTCATCAAGAGATTTTCGAAGATTTATATGAGATCTTTCAATTTTGTACTATAGAAAATGAAAGTTTATTATTGGAAATTCACTTTTAAGAGAAAAGTCATGTAGAGACCCAGAAACAAAATTCAGGTGGCCCAAATTTTGGTTTATGTAGGCTACTCTTTCATCAAGAGATTTTCTAAGATTTATATCAGATCTTTCAATTTTGTACTATAGAAAATGGAAGTTTATTATCGGAAATTCACTTTTAAGAGAAAAGTCATGTAGAGACCCAGAAACAAAATTCAGGTGGCCCAAATTTTGGTTATGTAGGCTACTCTTTCATGAAGAGATTTTCGAAGATTTATATGAGATATTTCAATTTTGTACTATAGAAAATGAAAGTTTATTATCGGAAATTCACTTTTAGGAGAAAAGTCATGTAGAGACCCAGAAACAAAATTCAGGTGGCTCAAATTTTGTTTCTGGGTGTGTACTTGTTTCAGAATATGAGTTCATCTAATGTAACATCTTAAATTTAAAGAGGACAAATCCAAGTATTTCTCCTTTATCCCTAAAATTAGAACTCTTTCAGTATTATGTTCTTCGGCGAATGTATAGGTAAATTCTTCATAAGCATAACGCACCTTACTTTCATTACAGTGGTGACTTTTTTAGCATATAATTTAAGTTTCATAACTTGTTTTACTAATAAAGAACCCGCACGATATTCCTTCAAAATTGACAGCTTACGCCTTACAGAAGCGCTTTATTTTAAACGTACCCTTATTCAGTTATTTTGGCGACCTTCCCATAATATTTACGGTTTAATGAAGCGGAACTTACGGATATTTTGGCTTGGCATACACTCAACATTTACCAACATCACGATGTCGTAATCGAAACCATCTGGTCAAGCTTCCATGCCTGCAAAAACATTCTGTATGTTACCATTGGTTATTAACAGAGAAAAATTCGCTCCGGCACCGGGAATCAAACCCAGAACCCCCAGTTCTACGCACTGGGCGCTTAAACCACTGAGCTACACCGAGGCTTAATCCACAGCACCGGATAGAATCCCTTTCCTTTAGTATTTTCTCCTAGTGGCCTTAATAATAGCTAATGGTAACCATAACAGATAATTCTGTAGGCCCAAAAAGTTAATCTTTACGTAGATCCTATAATATGTTGTTGAATATCAGAAAGTGTACTAATTAAGTTGTAATGAATTTTAGAGGAGATTTTATTGTCGTGTATTGTGATTATATAGTATTGGTGTGTTATTAATTTAAACAACACAATATGTAGATAAAGTTCTAAATTCGAAACCTTCTTGGAAACAATATTATAAAGCGTATGTCGCTGCTCGAAAAATGTGTGAAATAAAGGAGGGGAGTCGTCATGAGCGTGTAAGACAACGATGGTTTCAGTAATGGAGATAAGGATACTAAAGTTTCTTCACACCCCGGAAAGCCTAAGATTTGGAACATTGAGAACCACGCAGTGATTCGGTGAGGTGGTGGACATCAACTAGTACGCTGTCAAAAGAGCTTGGTGATCAAAAGATGCAATGCATTGCCTGCCATATCACGACTCAACTCACAGTGGTCCAAAACGTAAATCTAGCTGGCCAAAATTAATAACTTTTCTCATATCTAACAGATTCTCATGAAACTTTGTACAGTAGTTATAGGCAACGTATTTGTTCTGTATGCAAACTTTCATCGCGTTTGTGTAAGGGAAAATACCCCATTATAGGGGGTGAATTTAGACAGAATTATCAACTCTTCTCCTATCTAACAGATTCTCTGAAACTGTATACAGTAGTTACAGGCAACATATTTGTTTTGTATACAAACTCTCTTTGCGTTTGTGTAAAAGAAACTACTTCATTATACGAGGGTCGTATTGTCGGACCATCGGATCTATGCCCCTTCAGCGTTGTCGTCGTTCTTGGAAAAGTTAACGCCTCTACTCACCCCATTCCACCCGTTTCTCTCCCACTACGTCAAACACCAGGCCACGAACCTTGCCGAATAGGGATGTTGCCAAACTTCCGTCAAACAGTATTATGTCTCTTGAATATTGCTTATAATACTGTAAGGATAATTATTATTTATTCATAATTTAATTTAAGTAGGTCTAATGACGCTGATTGACTTATGCAAAATGCTATTACTTGCTTAATAATATTTCTTTCACCACTCCGTGCTACAGTATTGATGTTGAGTTGACAACACTGGACTGCAAGTGCAAATAAACTGTCCCGCAAGAAGGCTCAAAATTGTGAGTAGTGGGGGAGAGAAAGAGAGAGAGATAGGAAAGAGAGAAATAGGAATACAGGGGGAGAAATGAATTGCCGAGGCTGAAAAGGAATTAAGGTTCAGTTCGCATATCTTACGGAGGCACAGATCCGATGGTCGGACTACTGAAAGTCATGAACAATCCATTGTTATAAATCTTTATTTTTATTTTTTAGACAAACAAGGTACATCATCTTAATCTAAGACTTTTCTGTCACTTTTTAACATAGTCTCCATTTCTTTGCACACATTTTTCTGCCGTACTGTGTGTGAGTTTGAAAATTCCCTTGCTGTAAAGTCCGTTTCATCTTCCCGAAGACACTGACGCACTGCTTTCCGGATGTCCTCCAGCGTCTCCTTTACAGAACCAAAAATATGGTAGTTGGAGGTGTCAAGTTGGGACTGTAGGGAGATTGCGGAAGGGTTTCCCACCCAAATATTCTGATCGGTAACACGATCAGTGTGAGGCCACGCGTTATCGTCTTGCAGGATGTTCTTTCCAGGGCGTTTCTCGCGCAATGCACGACAGAGCTTCAAAACTGTCTGAATATAGCGGACAGCATTTATGGTCTGTCCAGGTTCAAGAAATTCAATCAAAATGCAATTTTCCTTGTTGCGTTCCGTGGAGACAGTTCGAGGGCGATCGCTACGAGGCTCATCTTAGATGCTCGTGTTCCCATCTTCGACGGCCTCTCCTCCTTTTCCCAGTTCGGACGTCCCACACTCTTGTAGCGTAAGCCCATCTGTCCTGTTGCAGTCTAGCAGAATGACCTCTCCGTTTCCACTTTAGCTCATGCGCCTAATTTCCCACGTCTGTAATCTTGGATCTTGCTCTTAGTTCCGCATTGGGTATCCTGTTGGTTATTTTTACCTTCAAAACTCGTCTTTTCATTTTTCGTTCTTGGACATTCGGTGAAAATGAAACGGTGCTCCATCTCTATCCTTTGAAATTATGGAACTCCCTCCAGCAAGACAGGCAATTCGTTTGCCTCAACGTACTGGATCTCCCCGACCAATCCATCGCCAATTACTGGTGAAAATATGAGGATGTAATTCTCTTTTGGCTGATTCCAATGAAGTGTGCCAATAGTGAAGAATTTCATTCCAACAGCTGGAAGAAATGTGTGCAGTGATTGTTTCTAGTCAGAACATAATATGTATTTTGAATAAAACTTTATGCTCGACCATGCCGAAATGTAGTAATTACACACCTGGTAGCAGTCCTTTAATGCATGTCATTAAAGTACACCTACTAATTAAAGTGCAGGTGTTTTCAGCCAATGGAAACTCAGCTTACAGGTGTTCAGCCAATAACAAATCAGCTTTGTACCGTTGTAAAACCGCAAGTATCGATTATTCTCGGATATGCAATCGAAAGAGAATTAGCGAAAAGTCACGGAGGCGGAAATCCAATACTGTCGCAGAAGGTTATGTTCTGTTGCTATAATAATTAGCGTTAATTGTAAATAATATTCAAATAAATTCAATTTGTCATCTCGTTTTTCAATGTCGAATTCAATAATCAAGGTTATACCAAGTTTAACGGGATTACACAAGGTCAATGACATTATTGTTCCTCGGAAAAAATCAGTACTTTCGCGTCTGCGCACATCTCACAATTCACGACCTAGAACAAGGTCACTTCCTATCTTGTCAGATACAAATAATTTCAAGTTAGAAATATGGTCGAGCATAAGAAGTCGTATGAAACTCGCCTATAATGGTAATTAAGAAGCTCGTATGAAAATTATGAAACTAGCTTGCGCTCGTTTCATAAACATCCATACTCGCTTCTTAATTACTATCATTATAGGCTCGTTGCATAATGTACTATTAATAAGCGATATCATTCATTAGAAGTATGTGTGCTAAGGGTGGACATAGAAAAAAATTATGCACCCTATAAAATCTAACGAACTTTCTTGTTTTTAACATATTCGATGGAGGGCTATGATATTCATTACCATGTGATTTGATTCATCTCTTATGAAAGTGCAAGAGAGTTACACGCTTTGTTTGGACACAAAAGCGTCATCGATTGATACCCAGTGATAAAGTTTTCTGGACCACTTTCTTACTAGCGATTAAACATGTTTTCATCGCTTTACTTCTAGTAAGAGAGCAATCATGAAATGGAAACAAGCCTGTTCACAGAGGAAGAAGTATAAAGTGATCCCTGTACTGTGACAGCCTTCATCATCTTGTATCTTTTGAGTGTTTTTCCAGTAAATTACAGCACAGACGAGCTGTGACTAAGTAATAAGCCGTTAAGACTAATGTCCTGAGTTTCTGATTGACGTTATGGCCTTTAACAACAATGTGTCATACGTTACAACAAGCCAAGTGTTGCAGCAACAAACATATAGTCCTGATTTTGATATCGGCTACTTTTGTGTAGTTTTTTTCGGACGTTTCACGCATGATGAAAAGTCAAAATATTTCAGAAGATGGCTCCAAGGGCAACTTCATGTCTTCCATACGTTTGATACGAACAAACCGATCATAAAATGTGGCAGATGGCTTATTTATTGAGAGGGCTATGTTCAAAAGTAATGTAGGTACCTAACTGTGACACTTTCAGCCGCGGTACCAGTTTTCCATAATAAATCCTTGCCTTTGATACTCTAGTACTGCAACGTGTACCTTCTCATTAATACTAAAGAGAAAATAATACAATACAGTAAAACCCCGATTATCCGTCACCCTATTAACCGATTGTCGGATTATCCGACTTTTTTTTGCTGCAGGAAAAATATGAAGTACTGTACAATATGTTTCTAGGTAGTTTTCCAAAAGGAAAGCTTCGCTGTCGGCAACAGAAATAGTTACTTGTAAAACAGCCATTACCTGCTTTCAAAGAAATTACCTCAAGAACTTTCACAAACCCGTGTACCATTCAGTCCTCATCTTTACTATTCGAGTGGCAGTTATGCAAAATGTCTTCCATAATTGTCAAAAGAAAAGTATTGTGTTAATTATCGAAAAAATTTACAAATATTTTAGACGTTTGAGAAAGGAGAAACTGTGGTTAATGTTGCTTCAGAGTACGCAAGTACAACTGAAAGCGATTAAAAAAAAATATATATATATATATATATATATATATATATATATCTCCAACATGAGACTTCTAGTATTCTTGTATTTCCACAGACAATCAACCAACAACCCTTGGTTTCAAGAAGCCGTCGTTGACAACCGAACTTTTAGTGCACTCCTGATCCACTACAAAGCACGTTACACACAAGACCATGAAGGAAATCACAAAATTGTAGGCCAAAGTATTATGCACTTAATTTATGAAAATCTTTTATGATACGGATTATCCGATTTTTTCGATTAACCGTTCAGTCCACCCCCTTCATTACCACGGATAATAGAGGTTCTACTGTACTGTGAAAATCTATTTAAAGAATTTTTTATGTATCCCACTGTTGTTTTTTATTATTAATCTATTTTTTTGTGTACATTTTATTCAATTGTCGGTTTCTGGTTTAATGATGTAAATCCTACTTAATTGTAATCTATTACTAATATGTATACTAATGTGTTTATTTTTATTTTTACTGCGTACATTTTTTATTGAATTATCGGCTTCTGTTTTTATGTGATTCGTATTTGATTCTAACATCATTCATATGTATTCCACTATGTTTATTTTTATTTTATGAGGTAAATTTTATGTAACTACCTCTTTTGATCTTATTATGTACCTAAATTGTATCAGTATGTAATTACTTAATTCCAATCCAGTTTTATGTTCAACTGTGTAAGCAAGTTTTAATCCTGGTTGAGTGTAAGAGAAGGCCTTACGGCCTTAACTCTCCCAGGTTAAATAAAGCTATTATTATTATTATTATTATTATTATTATTATTATTATTATTATTATTATTATTAAAATACTCGTTTTTGGCATCCCTAAAACAAGGAAAGTGATTTTGTCATGCTCTCTACTCTACTAAAAACACAGTAAGGTTTAAAATTCTCTAATTCATTTTCTTTTCTTTATCTTTCTTTGTTTATTTTTCTTTAGATTCACGCTTCTTTAACGGAAATGCCATGGCGCGACGCTTAAATAGTATAAAACTCATCATAAAGCTAGCTCCAACAAGATGTTTTTTACGTTTTTCACTTCACTGTTCGGTTTCTGCTTATATTCATTTTAATTAAAATTTCTGTTTTCGCACAATGTTAGTATACTTCTGACTGTAAAGGGAAAGAGCATTTCTAGAAAAAAAAAAATGTACGGCTCTTACAAGGCGCAACAAATATATTTCCGAACTGCCCTTGTATTTATTGTACCGTTAAACATACATGCGCATTTCACTGAAGATCATTGTTTCCATGCTTATTGAGTCAGTCTATCAAACAGCGTCACATTGTTTTTAAGAACTGAGCTTCTACACATGATTTTTGTGTAAACTTGTCAAGGAACTATTAGGATTTTTCCTGGAATCTTTCCATGTACGCCTTATGATTAGTCTTCTTCTCTGCCTTTCAAGTGATGCATTTAGTATAGATTCCAGGCGTTCCTCAGGTTCTAGTTTCTCCGTTTTCTAGTCCTATCCCTATATTCCGGACAGACCGGAAACTTATTGATAGCACCTTTACACCTATGTATTTTAAATAATAAACTCTGTACGTTATCAAAGAGAACTTCAAGTCCGTAGTTTAAATCCAAACGATGGCAATCGGGCTTTCATGTCGAATAAAATCATTGGCATGCCTTTTTTATTTTAAGAGTTGCCGTGTATTAGAAATTTGTCCCTGATTTCAGAGGACAATATTTGAAATTTTCCTGCCATTTCTTCGGATTCTCGATAGATGGCAATGAATTCCTCCACAGAAATTAAATTTTGTGCATTGCCAGACGAGACAAACACCAAAGGAAATAGTATCAAATAATATACTGTATGTGTAATAGAGAGAGGAGTACGACAAGGACGCCCTCTATCACCTACCCTGTTCAACACCTACTTGGAGAATTTAGTAAAGAACTGTTTTCAGAACATGGGAGAGGTGATAGTAGGAGGAAGAAGAATAAAAAGCATAGTTGCTAATATGCCGTTATTAGCAGAGGAGGATACGATACTAAGGAATATGCTACTGGAGCTAAATGATAGTTGTGAATAGTATGAGATGAAAATAAATGTAAACAAGACGACCATGGTTATCGGAAGAAAAATAAAGAAGGTAAACTTGCGAATTCGAAATGAGGCAGTCGAACACATACTTGGGGTGTACTATAAGCAGTAACATGAGCTGTTTCCAGGAAGTCAAAAGGAGGATAGCAACGGCAAAAGAAGCGTCTTCTGCGGACCTCTGGAAAAAACTAAGGAAGAGACCAGTGAAGTGCTTTGTGTGGAGTGTTTTATGGAGCAGAAACATGGACATTAAGATGAAGTGAAGAGAAGGCGTGACTAAATGTGTTTCAAATGTGAATATGGAGAAGATTGGAGCGTGCGAAATGGACAGACAGAATAAGAAATGATGCTGTGTTGAAAAGAGTGGGTGAAGAAAGAATGATGCTGAAACTCATCAGGAATCTTTGGGGCAGAAGAAGATTTCAGATGATAGACATTAAAATATGTGGATCATATGCAGAGACTAAGAGGAAGGCGGAAAATAGGAAATATTGGAGAATGCTGGGTTTGCAGTGAAAGACCTGCGCCTTCGGCAGAAAACAATGAATATATATGTAATTTTGGCGTCGTAGGAAGTCAACTTCACTGACATGCATGCCGTGCGTATTATGTAATTATTTTGTATGCGAACCTCCATATCATACCTTTAGTAGTCTACCGCTGTGCTATGGACCATTTGAAGATTTTCAGAATGAAATCTATTGTTTTTTCTTTCAGAATATGTTTTAGGAGAGGAGTTAACACATAAAATATTATGTTTGAACTCGAAATTTAATATAGCATATAATTTCTGTATCCTATGTGACGAAAACGTGATCCACTTACATCATTAAGCTTTGATTGATATGGGCCACTATTGATCTGTTATAGCCTTAGAATTCATCTATCAGCTTCTTCCTGGTCCCTTCTTTCATTTGGTGTATATTTGATTATCAGTTCTGGCCGTCTTTATCTGCACATTCGGTTTACATCTGCAATCCAATCCGTTTTGCATGTTGCTATTTATATATTTTTCTTTCGAAAATGGGACTTACCTTCAGTTCTTGTAAAACTTCATTTGGTTCGACTGACCAGTTTGTGTCCTGCCGTTCTTCGCATTAATTTAATTTCCGGGGATTTCAGTCTGGATTTGTCTTGGCTCTAATGGCCCAACTTTCACTAGTGCCACAGTAAGGATTAGTGTTTTTTATGATTTTATTCTTGTGCTCTTTCGTACGTTGTTGAGTTTGGAAATATTAGTGGTTTCTAATATTTCTATCACATAAACAAAGACTCCACCTAATCGTGAATATGTACGTGGTGTTGATTCAAAATACTCGGATGGTAACAAAGAGGCATTAGGTTTCAATATTTGATGTGAATTGTGCTTGATAATGACTAGGGCTAGGATTTTGATGAAATTGCATCTTTTTTCTAGTAAGCCACAAACATTGCTGCTTTAATATTTATATGTTATGTGATAAACTGAGTGTTTCAAGACACATTTGTTGGGGCATTTTTTTTTTGCATTTTTTGCCTGTTTAAACTTACAAGAGCATCTTTTGTTTTATTCGGACATTTTTTAGGCATTTTCATTTAATTTTGGCCATAAATCCCCATTATTAATATAAAATAATGTTTATTTTCTTTGATATTTGTCTACATATTTTTTTTTCCATTAATACTCCGTTATTTAACGACGCTGTATCAACTACGAGGTTATTTAGTGTCGATGGAATTGGTGATAGCGATATGATATTTGGCGAGATGAGGCCGAGGATTCGCCATAGATTACCTGACATTTGTCTTACAGTTGGGAAAAACCTCGGAAAAAACCCAACCGTATAATCAGCCCAAGCGGGAGTCGAACCCGCGACCGATTGCAACTCCGGATCGGCAGGCAAGCGCCTTAACCGACCAAGCTACGCCGGTGGCTAATACCCATTATTTTATATAATATTTTAATCGTTTTTCTACACAAATATTGCAATTATAATGTAGTACACTCTAACCACCCCTTCAGTAGGCTATAGACTCCTCTATACCTGCTAATTCCTGATAAGAGTGGCCTTGTGGTGGACTACATGGAAACTACATCAGGTAACATAATTAATTAAAGTGTACCACTTAGAAAAAATTATATAAAATTAAATAAATTTAAATGTTGGTACTACTGGTAGAATTTAATTTAATTACTAGTCTAAATATTAAGTATTTAAAAACCTCTTTTCCTATTAAGCCAATTATGTAAGAACAATTTTTAGGGCATTTTTGAAAGATTTTTAGGTCATAAATGCATTGTTTTTAGGACTTTTTTCATTATTTATAGATCATCAAAATCCTAGCCCTAATAATGACTAACTTCCAGTTATTTGAACACTAAGTACATTCACCATACTGTAGGCTAATTGTCGCTTGCTTCTGTTGTATGAAAGGGATTCGAAGAAGCTGTCTATAAGCTGAATGTTTGTAAAGAAACTCGTGAGGAGACTATTTTGTTATCGCATAGTTCTTTTTTTTTTTTCTTCTAATTTAAACTTGTACTAAATTCATACACATTTTTTGTCCCATTTAATAAAATATCCGTGATGACCATTTTCTAGGGTTTGAAATACATTTGTTATAAATAAGTTGTTACTTCAGAATCGTAACTTAAAATTTACTCAAAATGATAGAAACGTTTAGCTTAAATGTAAAAAGAATAAATAATAACTGAAAGGATGCCGTTTCAGCCGTTCATAAGTAGATAGTAATTTGTACATTCGTGTCGCATGATTAAGGTTTTCCACTTACATAAACGGGACTAAACGAACACGTAGAAAGAGTGGACTAGTACCTTCAACTTCATGAAAGTGGACATCAAGAAAAGGAATCGATAGCCGTTTTGTTTACTGTGCAGCATGTATTTTGTGCTACCAGGACAACAAGCAACGCCCCGAAACTCCTCCCACAACCCCCGGTAACACGCGCGCCACTGTTTCATCGCAGTGTATCTGGAATGATCTCTCCAGCCCTCGTTCCATTCAAATTGAACTGTGGTACAGTATTTTCTAAACTCGCCGAGCTCTGTGAGCGTAAAATTTACCTGCACTTGTGAGAGGGAATGGTATGCATATAGGGTCCTCCTCCTCCTTGTACATACTACTTTCTATGTGGAGAGAGTACTGTGGTGCTAACAACATGACCAGGGAGTTCACTAATTGTATTAGTTCAAGTTCCTCGTGTGAGGAGAGAGGAACGGACGGAAGGCTCAATTCCTGATGTAGATGATAACGAATTTGTAACGTTCTAACAAAGTGTTATGGGATGTAATTAACTATAAACGTTATCTGTAAGCCTCTTTCGTGCATCAGTCTGTACGCTCCCTGCACATACAGGGACATCATTTTATTTTTACTTCTATTTTTATTGTACCTGAGTTTTTTAATGTACTTCACTCCCACCCCCTCTACTAGTAAACTTCCAACCGTTCTCCACACAGAACGAGGCCGCGTATACAGTACTGAGTTAGTGAGTATAGTACGTTCCACAAATATGTTCGCTTTTTCCAGTGACGAAAGAGCTTTCAATATTGAATCATATTTTCGCAGAGGTACTGTCGTCCGTTTGCCTACGTCGCATCCCAGTTTCCCCCACCTGCTTCTGTTCGTCCCTCTGTAAAGTCTAGTAGCTGGGCTGTCTTAGCAATTTTCTGAAAACATTAATTTCTGTTAGGAATTGGACGTCTACGTAATATTGTACAACTGTTTAAAATAACTTAAATAGAAGAGCCTCGTTAAGTAATTAACTGTCACGTGATTTCCCCTCCCCCTTTCTACGACCCTGCGACAAAACCACTTGAACGGACAGTCGATAGCATTTCTGAGTAATTTTATCTTTTCGGATCGGGCAGAAGTGAAGATTGAATTTACAGTACGTAAGGGACTCTTTTATAGAGTAATAATGTTTTATTTTCGCTGGCAGAGTTAAGGCCATAAGGCCTTCTCTTCCACTCAACCAGCCTTAATCAATACAATACATATTTAAATTACAAATATTTACACTACACTTAAAAGGTTCTCCAGCTATATTCTTCAGTTAAGTTTTAAACACTAGTAGACTACATATTTATTTAAATTTAGATAAACCTGTAAGGTAAAGTAGTAACTTAATTTATGAGCTAATTTAATTCAATCAATTATAATTAATTGAGTAGAGTAGGTATATAATTATGTCAACATGAGTTACTCGTACGAAGGACGAAACTGGTAATTGGAATTAGGTACAATAGTCTATAGTGCGTTAATATGCACAAAAGAACTGAAGCCTGTATCGAAATGAACGGCCACCGTTTTCAAAAATGTGTTTAAATGTCCATATTATGATTATTTTTCAATTTAACTTCATTCTCTATATTGTACTTTAATGTGCTGTAGACAGTATAATATATACTGCATAATGAATACGTCCGAATGGATAGCTCAATTCGTGAGTAAAAATACTAAGTGTTAATATAGTACTGTATTTTGATTAAACAAAAACCTAATGAAAATTATAAAGCTCAAAATTGCGATATTTCCTAGTTTACATAAATGGATGAATTACTTTTCTTCCCTCCTATACCTAATAAAGTGATTTGTATTTTACGGCAGTATCATCGAACTCCAGTCTTGGAAGGGGGAGCAAGCGGTGTTTCCGGTCCTAGACCTTTAATCCAAAAATATAGCCAGGTTAATATTAAAAATGTTGGTAAAAATAAAATGATGTCCCTGTATAACATTGTAGCCATTTCCGCATCTTCCGCAAGTTCTAATGACCTTGTGGGAGTCTTTCAGAACCTTCGCAACGTTGCTAAGATCTAATTGATATCGTTATTCGAGCACCAGAGGCCGCCGTAGCAGTTCATCAGACCCACAGACACATTGTCCGCGTGAAGCAGAAGACTTGGGTCGCTGGAATGTTTGCCTGGAATTATTTTTACTCGGGAGTAATGTCTTTTACGTACTCCGTATATCTAAGACGAAGCTCTGGTTTCAAAGGAAATACAGATTATCGTACTTAATCAGTCGCTTTCGATCGCGCTTCAGCTACGCGAACAACGGCAGATAAAAGCGTAGTAATAAAGAGAATAATGAGGACGGCATTCCTGTGTACATATGGCGCCATGGAGACTCATAAATGGTAGACTCGCAGTTTTATAATACCTCGTTCAAGATGGATATCGTTTTAGAACTAAAGCGGAATGGCGGATATATAAAGACAAGTACTAATGTATTCTTAGTTGGTGAAATGGAATCCATATACAAACTCACTTCAAAAGAGTTAAAATTTGACGTAAGTTCATTAATCATATAAAGTGACGTTGTAATGTTGTAGCTCATAACAAGACATGAACAAGCGGCGTAGTCCAGGGCAATGAGCTGGACTCGAGATCGAGGCTGCGTTGGGGTGTAAGATTGAATCCTAATTGCTGGTTGGGTCCCCCCCCCCCCCAGAGATTTTCTCTAGCTCTAAGGCGATTGTCAAATAACCTCATAGTTGAAAACTATTCTCAAAGTCCACGCATAGTAACTATGTTTCTCATGAAATAGGAATAAAATTCGTCCTTTTTCTGCCAATCTATCTATCTATCTATCTATCTATCTATCTATCTATCTATCTATCTATCTATCTATCTATCTATCCTGTCTATCTGATATGATATATTTCGTCAGAGCACTTCTTTACATGTAATGGTGTACCTCACATTTCTGTATCCGGTGCCACCATTAACATATTATTACAATAACACATTATTTGCAGTACACGTCTACACAAATACTCCCAATTACACTATGTACCTTTTTTATTATTTGGTCAAACTCCCCTTCAATATTTCTCCTACATTTCATTTGCTATTCTCTATTTGTCCATTTATCCTAATATATCTAATATTCCATACTACTATCACACCCCCTTTATCCTCTAACTGCTATTCACTAAAATCTCAATTTCAATTTTTCTCTATAAATTATCATATTGAATTATTTGTCCTATTTGTTCTTCGACCTTTTCTCCTATCTTTCTCTTATATTCATTTACTGTCCCAACGTTCAAATGTTAGTACTAATTTTATGCTGTCACTTGTTCACTTCTCTTAACCCTTTCTCATTATTTTCTCTCATTCCTATTTGCGCTCACTTTCACTTTCTCACTATTCTGCTTACACCTAATCCATTGTCACTATTCTCACTTCCTATAAATGCTTATATTCTACACATCTGCTTATACACTTTCTCTCTCTCCTATACTTCTCTATCTTTTACAGATCCACTTTACTTGCACTTTTTGATCATATGCCCACATTTCTTAATCATATCTAATATCTCTGCTATATCCTCAGCTGTCGCAGGTTCTGACCTTTCTTTACTGTTCGTCTCTGCCTTAGTTCTGTCTTTGTCTTTCTTTCTATTTATTTCTTCTTCTATTCCTCTTTTATTCCCCCCCACGCTTTCACTTTCACATACTAGATTTCCACTTAACACTCGCACCCTTATTCTTTACAATACTTTCTTCCCTATCACTTCCTGACTCTTGGTTTCTCTTTTTATCGCCCCTCGCCTTTTTCCTAGCGCCCGTCTATCTATCTGTCTGTCTGTCTGTCTATCTGTCTCTATCTCTATCTGTCTATCTATCTGTCTGTCTGTCTATCTATCTATCTCTGTCTGTCTATCTATCTATCTATCTATCTATCTATCTAGCTCTATGTCTGTCTATCTATCTATCTATCTATCTGTCTGTCTGTCTGTCTATCTGTCTCTATCTCTATCTGTCTGTCTATCTATCTATCTCTCTGTCTGTCTATCTATCTATCTGTCTGTCTGTCTGTCTATCTATCTATCTATCTATCTCTATGTCTGTCTGTCTGTCTATCTATCTATCTCTGTCTGTCTATCTATCTATCTATCTCTATGTCTGTCTGTCTATCTATCTATCTCTATGTCTGTCTATCTATCTATCTATCTCTCTATCTATCTCTCTATCTATCTATCTATCTATCTATCTATCTATCTCTCTATCTATCTCTATGTCTGTCTGTCTGTCTGTCTATCTATCTATCTATCTATCTATCTATCTATCTATCTATCTATCTATCTAGTGTATATACCCTCACACAAACAAACACACACAAACAAACACACACACACACACACCTGTCAATGTACGTACCCAGCCATATATCGACCCAGCCATACATAGCAGTTGTTTCCTTTTTCTGTATTCATCTGTCTCGAAACTTGTTTCTGTAGCATTAAGGCACTTTTTCTGTGGTCGATATGAAAGATAAAAAAAAAAATTATGGCACTGATGTGAATCAGACTTTTTTGCTTTCACCCTGCGTTGTCGTCTAATATGTATGAATGGGGCCATATTGTAAACGACTCGTGTATCTGGGTGTCGCCCCGCCGTATATCTCCGGTCACATGCCAGTGGAACTGACATGACACTTCAGCTACACACGATGGATGGCCTTGTGTGGCAGAGGTCGTGTAATTATTGTTTGTGTATGCTGACCACTGGAAGCCGTAAATGTGTACATACTCTTCAATTTTAGTTGAAATGCAGGGTGTGGTTAGAATAACTCACACGAGAGCAAATTAAATAATTCTCTAAGAGGTGACAACCCAAACCTCTCAGATCTGTTATAGTACATGGCTTGAAGAGTCGTGTTAATGTACCGGTAAACGGAAAATGTTGTAAAATAATTTTGTTTCTTAAGAAAATAAAACTTTACCCTAATTCCTGGGAGGGTTAACAAGCGAAAATAACATTTCAGCTGTATGTATTGGAACGAATATTTCAAGTAATTCAGTACTTTGTTATGCGTTCTTTTCTCGTGATATCTGAAGAAAGTCTTTTCAGGCCTTGACTGGGCATACTTATTTCATTCATTCATTTTATTCCATAGATCTTACATGAGCAATGAAGCTTTAAGATGTGGAACAAGTCAAAATTTTACAATATTACAATTACAATTTTTACAAATTTTTACAGTTTTACACTTTAGTAATTTTCTACAATTTTTACAATTTTGTGCAATTTTTTACAATATTTTGGCGAGATGTAGTGAGATGAGGTGAGGTCCGAGGATTCGCCAAAATATTACCCGGCATTTGCCTTTTGGCTGGGGAAAACCTCGGAAAAACCCAACCAGGTAATCAAATCAAAGGGGGGTAATCAAATCAAAGGGGTTGATGCCAAGGACTCGCCATAGACCATCCGGCTTCAGTCCCACGGCTGTGGAAAACCTCGGAAGAAACCAAAGACCAAAGGGGGATCCAACCCAAGCCCGAACGCAGCTCCGGATCAGCAGCCCAGCGAGTCTGCCGACTGAGCTACATCGATGGCTCTACTAAAAGTAAACAATACATAGCCAACTTATGACCTCATATTTTCCCATTACTTCTTAAAAATATCCTTCAGTTCTGCTTAGGGTGTTATGTGGTGTTTCTTCTCGCTGTTTTTAAGTTGATTCCATTCATTTCAATGTGGTTGTAGTGTGGAGATTGTGATGGGGCTTTAAAAGTGTGAGGTTTATTGTAAACAATCTGTAGCCGAACATTTCTGCGAGGTGTTTAGGATCATTTTCTTGTTGGAAACGGAAATTGTTTCCTAATCCCCACATTTTAACACTTTCTTCTGAGCTTGTTCTGCAAAATGTCCGTATACACATACTTTTGATTACGAACAGTATTAGAGACGTACATCTCACTTGACGATATGTGTCAGAGGAAGAAGTTGTTTGTACACATCTGAAGTCTGACTAATGTAATATGTAGCTAGTTGGCGATGTATATAATGGAGGGGGGGAAGAAATTGGCCACCCTATCCTATTATCGCCTGGCCTAGTTGCCTCATAAGTTATGTCGTCTTAGTATCACTTGTGAGGTTCAGACCTGTCTTCGGACAGTTGACTAAACAACAGTTACCCCAGACTTTACTCCTCCAATCCCATGCTTGACTACTGTCTCGTGTTCTGCGAGATTCCATTCACTGTTAGACTTTCTTCACATGGATATTCGCCTCTTACTGCGATGTTGAATTTAATTCCATCTGGCCAGAGAGCTTATCCCAGAAATTATTACTTTTAGGTAACAATGGTTATTACTTATTGGCTTTTAAGGAACCCGGAGGTTCATTGCCGCCCTCACATAAGCCGGCCATTGATCCCTATCCTGAGCAAGATTAATCCAGTCTCTACCAACATATCCCACCCCCTTCAAATCCATTTTAATATTATCTTCCCATCTACGTCTCGGCCTCCCCAAAGGTCTTTTTCCCTCCGGCCTCCCAACTAACACTCTATATGCATTTCTGGATTCGCCCATACGTGCTACATGCCCTGCCCATCTCAAACGTCTGGATTTAATGTTCCTAATTATGTCAGGTGAAGAATACAATGCGTGCAGTTCTGCGTTGTGTAACTTTCTCCATTCTCCTGTAACTTCATCCCTCTTAGCCCCAAATATTTTCCTAAGAACCTTATTCTCAAACACCCTTAATCTCTGTTCCTCTCTCAAAGTGAGAGTCCAAGCTTCACAACCATATAGAACAACCGGTAATATAACTGTTTTATAAATTCTAACTTTCAGATTTTTTGACAGCAGACTAGATGACAAAAGCTTCTCAACCGAATAATAACAGGCATTTCCCAAATTTATTCTGCGTTTAATTTCCTCCTGAGTGTCATTTATATATGTTACTGTTGCTCCAAGATATTTGAATTTTTCCACCTCTTCGAAGGATAAATCTCCAATTTTTATATTTCCATTTCGTACAATATTCTGGTCACGAGACATAATCATATACTTAGTCTTTTCGGGATTTACTTCCAACCCTATCGCTTTACTTGCTTCAAGTAGAATTTCTGCGTTTTCCCTAATCGTTTGTGGATTTTCTCCTAACATATTCACGTCATCCGCATAGACAAGAAGCTGATGTAACCCGTTCAATTCCAAACCCTCTGTGTTATCCTGAACTTTCCTAATGGCATATTCTAGAGCAAAGTTAAAAAGTAGAGGTGACAGTGCATCTCCCTGCTTCAGCCCGCAGTAAATTGGAAAAGCATCAGATAGAAACTGGCCTACACGGACTCTGCTGTAAGTTTCACTAAGACACATTTTAATTAATCGAACTAGTTTCTTGAACAATGGTTATTAGAGGAGAAAAATTCGCTCTGGCGCTGGGGATCAAACCCCAGTCTTTGGTTCTTCGTGCCAAGCGCTCTAACCACTGAGCTACTCCGAAGCTCAATCCACAGCACCGGATCGAATCCCTCTCCTCTAGTGTTTTATCCTTTGTGGCCTTACTCCATGTATTAAGTCAATTGCCATTATACAAAGAGCGCATTCAGTTGAGTGACTTGGTAGCTGGGATTCCACAGTATATAATGCACTGTTGGACGAAGAATCTACGTAAAGATTAATTTTTGGTACCCACCATAATAGATTAATTCTGTAGGACCAAGAATTAATCTTTACGTAGATTATTTTTAGGTGTAATTCATTTCCAAATTGACGTTCCTTCTGATTAACCTTACTTACGTATGGTTTTCTTCCGGTATCTCTGGCTACCAGTATTATCCAGCTGTTTTAAGTACTGTCAGAACAGCCCTAACATGGACTTAACTAGGTCTTCGTGTTGTAACCATGGGTGTTTTCTTCATCTGTCTCAATATTCTCCTCTTCCTTTCGGTGGCTTTCAAATCCTTTCTGTGGCCTTCAAATCCTCTTGACGTTTGAGTACGGTATGAAACTTCTTACTTACAGATATTTTTGTCTAAATTTGTGAAAAATTACCCGTAATTGCGTATACTATAATTATATTCTTAAACCGTATTACAATAAAGTAATAATGGAATTATAAAGAATGTTTTGTGTGCTATTCAGAAAATGAAGGTTCATCTCTTAATTTGTGTGCATATTAGACCTAAATGATTTTATTTATGTACTGCTTTGAAATAGTAGTTAAAAAATAAATACGGTAATAGCAATAAGCGTCTTGATAAATGAGCTGGATTGTTGCGAAATACTTAAAACCTACAATAATGTGCCAACTTCATGCACGGTTTTAGAAAAATATATGTAGGCCTACTGCTAAGTTACTTCATCTAAACTAATAATAAATCTGTAGCCGAAATTTTTCTGGTAATTTTCGCTTTTCCAAAAATAATTGATCCTAAGATGTATATTTAACCGTCCTGAAACCGAAAATCGCTTTTTTGAAATTTTTGTTTGTATGTCTGTCTGTCTGGATGTTTGTTACCTTTTCACGCGATAATGGCTGAACCGATTTATATGAAAATTGGAATATAAATTAAGTTCGTTGTAACTTAGATTTTAGGATATATAGCATTCAAAATACCTTATTTAAAAGAGGAGTTATAAGGGGGGTTGAATTAAATAAATCGAAATATCTCGCCTATTATTAATTTTCATGAAAAATGTTACATAACAAATGTTTCTTTAAAAATGATTTCCGATAAGTTTTATTCTATACAAAATTTTGATACGACTGATATTTAATGAGATAAATGAGTTTTAAAATTAAGAAACAACGCCATCCAAGGCGCTGTAATGAAATAAAAACAAGTGACTTCGTCTATAAGGGGCCTTGGACAACAACAATCGAAAGCTATTAAACATAGATTACAGAGAATGTTTCTGTGTTTGTATTAAGTAATATCGGAAGCTAATTAATTACTAAATGATATGTCAATCTGTCAATCTTCATTAAACTATGGTTGCATGTAATAACAATTGGATGCACTTATGCAATATGGAACCAAGTCCAAAATACAGCTTTTGAGCTACAGCTGTTTTAGCAAATCGTTACAAATAAAATTCTACATCAATACTATTACGAAAGTAATGATTGCATTATTAACATTCTGAAATGCTCTTTGAGATCAATGGTGCAGCTCGCATCAGTATTTGACTCACACAGAGTAGAAGGGCAACATTGGAGTTGGTTCCATATTGCTTATTGCAAAAATGGATATTGGCACTTGGTTCCTTCTTGTGTGATTTAAATGCGAGAGAGATGAGGCAACATTCTAGTTCAAATCCATGTTTAACACTTTATTATTGGAAAACTAAACATCCGAGACACTAATTGTGGGATTACAAATAAAATTTAAAAAATATATATTCATTAGCATTTGTTCATACATTGACTTATCATTTCAAGGTGAAGTTAAGGGGACCATTGATTCCATCAACATCATCTTGTCCACACCTGTGGAGTAACGGCTAGCGCGTCTGGCCACGAAACCAGGTGGCCCAGGTTCGATTCCCGATCGGGGCAAGTTTTATTTTATTTTAGTAGGTTATTTTACGACGCTTTAACAACAGCTTAGGTTATTTAGCGTCTGAATGAGATGAAGGTGATAATGCCGGTGAAATGAGTCCGGGGTCCAACACCGAAAGTTACCCAGCATTTGCTCATATTGGGTTGAGGGAAAACCCCGGAAAAAACCTCAACCAAGTAACTTGCCCCGACCGGGAATCGAACCCGGGACACCTGGTTTCGCGGCTAGACGCGCTAACCGTTACTCTACAGGTCAGGATTCGGGGCAAGTTACCTGGTTGAGGTTTTTCCGGGGTTTTCCCTCAACCCAATATGAGCAAATGCTGGATAACTTTCGGTGTTGCATCCTGGGCTCATTTCACCGGCATAATCACCTTCATCTCATTCAGACGCTAAATAACCTAAGCTGTTAATAAAGCGTTGTAAAATAACCTACTAAAATAAAAATTCATTGGATTTTCTTCTGCAGTGACATATTCGACACCTAAACATCTTCGGTTCTACAAATAATATAATATATTATAATAGGTTTATAATATAATATAATATATCACTCCTATTAGCAAAAAATTGTATTCAAACTCCCATATTTACACAAAACAAACATGGGAACTGACAGCTTGGAGTTGGTTCTAAATTGCAAAGCACTGCACTATGGATTCTGTTTTTGGTGGTTGGTTCAGATCTCTCTATAGGGCAGCACGTTACAGATAGGAGTTGGTTCTATTTTGTATAAGAAACTATAGACATTAAGACACATTTTGCAATAGAAATCCAGATATTCATAAAATGGTGGTTGGTTCCATATTGCATAAGTGCATCCAATTAAGGAACATGTTAAAGAATTGTCATTGCACCAAATGAGTGTTCTCTGGACCAAAATGATCGCATTTTAATTATTTAAATACAATTTAAATTAAGTAGCATATTAAACGATTTATCCTTCTATCAAATACGAATGTTCCCTGGATCAAACGTCCTATTTTAATTATGTAATTACTTTATATTTATTTCTAACAGGTGCAGCGGAGCGCACGGGTACGGCTAGTCGTTAAATAAGAGCATTGTAGTAGCTGTGAATTATTTCTGTCCTGTTTCCAGTGACCTATCCTGGCCATTCCGGTATGGTATAACGTGAAAGTTCAAAGCTTCATAGAGGTGCCGCTATGGCAAGCGTCTTTTCCACTGCATTATTAGCCCGGCGCTTCCTCCCTCTGTTATTACGAGTTTGAGGTGGGAGAGCGGCCCTCCCCCAGTACATGTTATCTGTGCCAGCCACGGGCGTTATAGTAAGTGACCGGGCGGGGCGGCGACCCCATGTCTGATGAGATGACTTAGAGGCTCCTTATATCCCAAGGGGCACTTCCATTTGCCGCCGTGGTCATGTAAATACAGGGCGAAACATTGAACCAAGCACGAATATTTTCAACACAAACACACTTTTTGAAAATAAGAAATAATGCCCATGGCTTGTCTGTATATATTTTCATTAATAATCTTCCTCGTATGTAATCGTGAAAACTTTTAACTAATTCAACAGTTCATAGCATAAATACACGTCAAAAAAATGACTTTCATATTCCATCGGCAAGTCTATCGTGCTATCAAAAAGGAGTGCGTTATATGACAGTAAAAATTTTTAATAGCCTCCCTATCGATATAAAAAATGAAACTCAAAACATAACATTATTTAGGGCCAAATTAAAGAAGTACCTAATTTCTCACGCCTTCTATTCTGTAGGTGAATTCATGACATTCAATAACACTTCATGAAATTGATACTAAAACTATGTGTTGTACTAGTAGACTATATTGTAAATCTCGTCTGTATATATTTCATCTAAACTGTGACTATAAATTAAGATTTTATAATAGTATGAAGTATTTTGACTTGTTCCATATTCTAGCTGTAAGCATGTATGAATACCATGGAATGTTAATAAATTACAATACATTACACGCTGTTACACGAGAATCTAATCATATATTTTAGTGTGCTCAACTACGTTATTTTCTTGTTATCACTCATTTATAAGTTATAACACTTGCCAGAAATCCGTAACGAGTAGATCGGAAAGGATATAATATTACAGTCCTTATACACTATTTTATATTAGATCCCTTTCTTTCCTTCAGTAACTATACTCTTCTCCTGTACGATTAATGTCGGCGTAGCTCAGGCGGTAGGTCCTGCTGATCTAGAGCTGCGCTTGGGCGTGAGTTCGATTCCCGCTTGGGCGTATTATTATTATTATTATTATTATTATTATTATTATTATTATTATTATTTACTTTCGAGGTTGCCCAACTGCAAGGCGAAAGTTCACGGTAAATCCTTCCCAAATAACATGTATCTGTAATCAATTCCATCGCCACTAAATGAGATAGTAGGTAGTTGATACACCGTTGTTAAATAAAATAAATCACCTCATTCTATGTATTTATATCTTTCTACATATCGATGGCTAAGAAGTGATCATTCGTTTCTGTAAATTTGCAAGTGAATCAAACAATTGTTTTAAAAATTATTTTTTTCTCAAAATAAACAAACATTTCATATATGATTCTGCTTTGCAAGATCTTCTGCTCGAGAACAGTATCTATCTGTCTGTGTATCATCGTATCTCTCTGTCTATATATCCACCTATCTAGCTACTTACCTACCTATTTATCGTCGTCGATGGTCAGACGGTTATGTTGGCCGTTTCATCCGAGGTTTGCGTGGCGTGGGGGCTCCAGCCAAAATCAGTCAGTCAAGATGTGGATGCCACAGCTTAAAGTGCAGTGCGTGCTGATTTTCATCGATATGGCGAATCATCTCGGCACCGAAATCAGTTCTTTTGTGGCAGTCGTCTGATTGAAGATGGAGTTCGTAAGCACGCAAACGGAGACGCTTGTGAACAATGCCGTCAGCTGTTGAATGGGGAACTTGCAATTCCGTACTAGTCTAATTGAAAACAAAACGTGGAATCTGGACATCAGAGTTAATATTCTACATATAGACCAACTGAGAAAATAAAAAAAAAAAATTTTCTCGAAAACATTACACACATTGTTGTATTACAGTATTGTTTTCCTTATTGAGAACCGAATTTGTTTCTAGTCACTTTTTAATAATTGTGCAACAATTTCTGGGTGATTCTATAGCTTCTGGAGAACGCCGTTGAAATTTACGAACACATTTTCTTTGCGATTGGTTTTTTTTTTAAAGAGAAGAGAGCCCTTGCTTCCTGCCAGATTGGCTTTGTGAAACATGCGTCATTCTTATTTGATTGGCTCTGTAGCTTTGACAGCGACGCGCTTGCACGTTATTGGCGCTCTCGAAACGTCAGGTTTAGATACCACTGTAGACATGAAAACTTGTAGGGGTTTGTAAGACGTAGCTTAGGCGTGAGGATGCGTTCCTTCGAGAAAACAAGAAAGTAATATGCCCGTCAGAACCACGTCTCCAGCTTTGTCCCACCGGGAGTTGTACAGATTCGTAATTAGAGCCTGCGATGTCAGAAAAAAACATATACTGTATTATACGATGAAAGAGTAATGGAACGGATCCCGGCCAACTAGTCACTCATAACGAGTGCACCTCAACACATGTGTGGACTTCGGTCCTATGTTCATAGACATCTATGACGTAGTGCAGAGGGCGGCCACTAGAGGGAACCCAAGAGTTGGAACTTAATCAGAGACAATTCTGTCCGACGCCGGGGTGATATCCGGTGTGGCTTAGTGGATAAAGCATCAGCACGTAGAGTGAAAACCCGGGTTCAAATCCCGGCGCCGGAGAGAATTTTTCTCCGTTCCATTACTCTTTCATCGTATGATGACGCAGAATATCTGCATGGAAATATCATATGTACTTCGGTACATTAAAATAATATATATACTGTATTGTACTGTATTGTATTTATTTACATTCCATGGTATTCGTACATCGCTTCACAGCTAGAATATGGATCATGTCAAAAAAATCTTAATAGTACTACAAAGTCTTATTATAGTCTCTGAGTAGTTGAAATATTTAAGGTAAAGGAGGATAAGTGTGCACACCTAGTGTATTATTGTCTGTGGAATCTATTGTATTAGCCACCGGTGTGGCTCAGTCGGGTAAGGCGCATGCCTCCCGGTCTGAAGTTGCGCTCGGGCGCGAGTTCGATCCTCACTGGGCTGATTACCTGGTTGGGTTTTTTCCGAGGTTTTCCCCAAACGTAATGTAAGTGCCAGGTAATCTATGGCGAATCCTCGGCCTCATCTCGCTGTCACCAATCTCATCGACGCTAAATAAACTCGTAGTTGATACAGCATCGTTAAATAACCAACTTTAAAAAATCTATTGTATTATAGGTGAAATATTGAAAAATTGTTTAATGAATGACGGCATTATACGGATTATAAATTCAGCAGATGGACTTTAGGAGAAGATAATAAACAAATTAAATTTGATTTTTTTTTCTTTTGTAAAGGAAGCAAATGCACACTCTTAGCCGCACAGGCGGGTAAGAGTAAGCATAAAGAGTTTGCAGTGATTAAGTTTGAAAACAAACATTTGAATTAACACCAAAACAATTTGTTTTATATGAGAATACTTTTGAGGCAGACATGGAAATTTTCAGGCTTTTAATACACTTATAACTGAGTTTTTTCTAGAACAAAATGCCCACAATAGAAATATGAGATTCAGTAATAAATTTAACTACAGTTGTAGAACGAGAAAGAATAGACAATGATTACAAAAAAAAGGCTCAAGAACAATAGTCGCATACAAATGCTACAAATCCTTCGTAACTTGAAGATAACTCGCGCACTCTTACCCTTACCCCCTCTTTCTGTGCACGCTCTTAGCCGACATCGAGTTAGTTTAAGAATGTGTTACTAAGGAGCAGTACAATACGGTCTTAGGACATTAGTTCATGCCACTTCATTGCTACAAATAGGATTTCATTTTAATGTCAACATGTTCCTTCTAACTGACTTATAACTCTGTAGAAAACTCAAGTTTTCTTTTGAAAAAAATAGATGTGATTTCAAACAAAACGTTTACACACCTTTCTAAATAGAGATTCTTCTGCGGCTCGACCAACGTACAGTATAACTCAACCTTGTCAATAATCCATACTCAATGTAGTAATGCAAGCCAGTTTTGCAGTAGGCATACGGTACCAACTATGAAAAATTCACGATCGCGCACACTTCCTCTCCGTTACCTTTACAATATACTAGTACAACACAAGGGGTTATAGTCCCGTCGTTCTAATTTCCGGCAGCCAATCGCGTTGCAGGTCGGTTACATGTGTGCGTCTTGTGATTCGCTGAGGAAGACGTTATTCATTTCTTAAGGCTGAATAAATACTTAATATAATCGCCCGCCATTTTGGCTCTTTCGTTGGCGTTCACAGAAAGCACACGAAGACGTTATTTGCCGCTCAATTATTTGCTGAATTACAGTGCGTTTGATTCATTATCATAGGAGCTACGACATGATAATGTTTAACGGTGTGGCAAATAGATTCCTCGTATGGTAGCTCGGGAACGAAAGAACAAAAATGGCGAACGATACTACCTACCTAGACTTTATAGAACCTTCACTTCCTAAGACGTAAGCAAAGAGGAGGAGTCACGCCGGGAATAACAGCGTCGCGACTGTAGTATCGATACTTAATAGAAGACAGAAATATTCATGCAGCCTATATCAACAATTCCAAATATGATGAATGTTACTGAGCGGACAGAATAAAATTTCTAAACATTTCCTAATAATTTAAATCCTAAATTCCAATATTAGAAATATATATTTTTAAAATTTTGTAGGGACAGCTTCGTCTAAGAACCTGTAAATACTAGTCGCGACTAGGCTTAAATGTTGTTAATGTTTTAGTGGAAGAGTAGCAGCAATGCAAATGCCAGTGTTTTTTACTTACACTTCCAAACAATACAACATCACCTCTTAGAGAAGCCTAATTTACATTCGGATAAGCACTGGATGAATTCCATCTTAGTTGTCTACATTGTTAAATATAGTCACCGGTTAAAATAGTCGAATAATATATGTGTTGGAATAATGAATAATTTAATTATGTTTGTTGTTTAGTCAACTGTCCGAAGACAGGTCTGAACCGCACAAGCGATACCAAGAAGGCACCACTTATGAGGCAACTATGCCAGGAGATAATGGGGTAGGGTGGCCAGTTCCTTTTCCCAATTTAATTATAGTTACTAATGATGTTTAATTATCATCATTTAATTCGAGAAAAATTCGTTCCGGCACCGGGAATCGAACCCGGGACCTCTCAGCTCTGCGCGCTGAGTGCGCTTTCCAACTGAGCTATGCCGGGACACGATAATACACATTGGCTACTTCATAGTAGTCGTGTAATAATCAATGAGGTAGGCGAGACCTCATATATAATGAATATGTGATATATTAACTGTTAGCAGTTGTCACAAACTGAGGTTGAATATGGCCATAAAGTCATTTAAATATGCGCTCCTGCATGTATGACTTACATTGTCTAAAGTGCAGGTAGTAAGGCCGTAAAAAGCATTACGAGAGGAGTTCAGCCGGCACCGTGGATCGTGTCCCGGCATAGCTCAGTTGGAAAGAGCACTCAGCGCGCAGAGCTGAGAGGTCCTGGGTTCGATTCCCGGTGCCGGAACGAATTTTTCTCGAATTAAATGGTGATAATACACATTGGCTACTTCATAGTAGTCGTGTAATATTCGATGAGGTGGGCGAGACCTCATATATAATGAATATGTTATGTAATGATGTTTAACTTAAAAACACTGTTTATTGTCTTTAAATTCCGTACTGTTTATGCTGTTCTCCTTGGAGTATTTCCATTCATACACAGAACGTGTACCCGTTCGATATCGTTCGAAACTTCGTAGGTAGTAAATGTTTAATACAGTCTACTGCACTACAGACGGTAGTACAGTACAAACCTCGCGTGCGTCTTGGCCAGGTTGGTTTATACTCTCTTCACGACGGATAGTGTGTTTTGAAACAAGGACGAAGTGTTAAAAGTGGCCGGTTTTCGTAGTGAAATCAGTTCAGAATTTTAGAAACAGTGAAAAGGATGTAATATTCGGTCTGATCCATTAAGCTTCTTAACTTCCAAAACTCGGTCTAAAGTGGAAATAGAAATACTTGGCAAATATCTGGTGTAACTTTCGTTTCAGATATAATTCTAAGACTATTTCTTTGCGTCATCAGTAGAATAAAGGTTGTTTTCGTAGCGGTAAGCACTTAACTCTTGTTACAGTTTGTGTTACCTGTTATTTACATGGCGATGAATATGAAAATGTCTTCAACGCATTCGTCTTACGGAGTTCATGTGGATGAATAATAGTTATTTTTCCTTTATAAATCTTTAATAGATTGAGTTTGTGAAATAAATTTATTCTAAATTAAATTATCATTTTTTAAATTAGAGTATTAGTAAACGAACTACAAGCTTGCTCTTATTACTAAGCTGGCTGTTTTGAAATCATTGAATAGTACTCCTGCATGCAGTGTAAATGGGAGTACAGTTTCAAGAACCTTGATTTATTAAGAAAGCTTATATAAAAACTCCTAAAATAGTGGTTTGTTTATTTAATCACACGACATAATGTGGAAAATAGGCCCGTTTATCTTGCATAGACAGTACTGCCATGTCGCTGTAGTGAAAATTCCTTCAACCCCACATAACATTACTTGGTATAAAATGAACCTACTAATACATTACCATCAAACGCAATTAAATAGTAGAAAATACTTTATCAGTTCATTTGTTTACGAAACGAGAAAACGATGGAATTGGATAATTTTTCGATGTTACGTGTTCTTCTGTACAGTACACAAAACAGAAAAACTAATTACAGCCATAGATTACTTTTCAAAGTATCATTTGTTTGTGGCTTCAAAAATTAGTCTGCAAGGAAAGATGTGGCCAATATCATAATTATTTTACTTTATTTTGTATTTGTGGCCCATCTATATGCAAAGAATTCTGCACTCTTCAGACAAGCACGAAATTGAACAGCAATTCCTTCATTTTCTAATTCCTCTTGAGAATCCCTATGTCCCTTTTAGAGATGAAATGATTGTTCTTTTTTTTCAAGCGTCACAACACTGATTTGAGAACATAATAATAATAATAATAATAATAATAATAATAATAATAATAATAATAATTTATTGCGGTATAATTCTCCGTAATATGCAGCAATTTCTCGTACATTGTTGCATAGCGTGTAGAATCTGTTGGCGCGACCGAAAAGACGTCTATTAAACCAGTAGTAGATAATATGGGATATTAAATAAGTTAATTGATATCGTTACAAATATAACTTCTGATTCCTACCAATAATTTTTTTCCCTACCTTTTATCTCGAATTTGTCGTTGAAAATTAAATTAATGAATAATCCATTAGCAGTAGAGAAGTAACTTTTCTCTGAGTATTTTAGTTTCCTTGTTATATTCGTTCCGCCAGTGCTCTATTATTGCGTCATATCTTCTCTGAATAGTCTCTGCAAATAGTTATAGTTTCCCTAAAATATTTGTCACTCTGTTGATATTAATTTTTAAAAATATTCAGAACATATTCAGTGCTGTGCATCAGGAGTAATAATTTTTTTTTAATGTTATAATGACCTTTGTAAAGTTGTTGTTTAGTCAGCCAACATTACAAGTGATACCAATAAGGCATTACTTACGAGGAAACCAAGCCAGGAGGTGATGGGGTAGGGCGGTCAGTTCCTTTTTCCTTCATTACATACATTGCTGACCAGTAACATACTTTCGGTTTGAACGCTATTGTGTTGATGTCTCACTGGCAGAGAAAGAGAGGACGAAAGGATATTGCACAAGCAGAAATCTCACCTTTCTTCATCTTAATGGTGGCCTGAGCATGTCCGTACTTAGCTTAAGAAAGGACTAATCAGACTTCATATACACACAAACAATAATTGTTCTTCCTCTGACAACACAAATCGTCAAATTAGATGTACTGCCTTGTAATAGAGATGTTGTGTAAAGTTATAAACAAAAATTAAGAAATCCTATTTTTAGCGAAAATATTAGTCGCTTTTATACTTGTAGATATATATTCTGTAGTTACTTGTTGATTATTTTGTTGGAATTGCATTCCAAGCCACTTCTAATCAATATGTAGGATGTTACATGCTTAAGTATCATGTTCCTTCATAGTAATAAATTATTGTATTCGAATAACGTACTTGTTTATGAGCTTTGAAAATTTATTATACAAATCTAGATTGATCAAATTAAGATATACCTATTCGATTAGAATCTTTTACAACACGCATAGAACTTGAGAATACAGTCGTGTTTTCACTTAGTCATGTAACAGGTAACAAGGTCAGTATTGCGTGTGACATATTAAAATTAAAAACCAAATAATGATCAAGTGTGGACTTGTAATTGGTAATGGGGAAAACGTGAGTTATGTCGCCAGTAAGAAAAAAATCAGCTTCTTTTGCCATATGTGTATTTACAGCGTTAGGAAGGAAGGTCAATTTATATAGTTATGAAGATGGTATATGCTGTTTGATACGTCTAAAGACGATTATTACAATTATGCATTTTTAAGAAACACTAATAGTGATTTTAATGTTACACAGAAAGCTATCACTACGAGGTTTGATCAAAAAGTTTGAAGACAGTTTTAATATAAAAATAATGGAGATACAGGATAACTAGTGCTTGTCTCCTTCAGAGTATTCTCCCCCTGATGTAATACAGGTCTGCCAGCATCTCTGCCACATTTCAAAACACCTTTGGAAGTCACTTTCCTGAAGACTGTTTAGTTCCCTTGTCACATTCTCTTTAATGATAGGAATGTCATTGAACCAACGCCCTTTGAGTTTAATTTTTAGTCGGAGAAACAAGAAAAAGTCTGCGGGAGCCAAATCTGGATCCAGAAACAAAGGCTCAATCCTCACACTAGAAGTCACCAAATTCTCCTCGGCCCAAGAAAGTGAGACGAAGTCAAATGTGAAAACAATGCTGATTGTTGTCTTTGACATTAGAGGTGTGATATACTATGAATTTGTTCCCAGGGGCCAAACAATACTTCTACAAAGAAGTTTTAATACATTTGCGCGAGAAGGTGCAAAGAAAGCATCCCGAATTGTTTCAGAATCAGAGTTGGATCCACCACCTGACAATGCACTGGCCCATTGTCCCTTCTCCAACCAAGAACATCTAGTTCAAAAAAATATCCCTGCATTACCCCATCCTTCCTATTCGTCAGACTTGGCTCCTGCAGACTTTTTCTTGTTCCCCCAATTAAACTCAAAGGGCGTAGGTTCGATGACATTCCTACCATTAAAGAAAATACGACAAGGAAACTGAACAGTATCCAGGAAAGTGACTTCCAAAGGTGTTTTGAAATGTGGCAGGGACGTTGGCAGACCTGTACTACATCAGGGGGAGAGTACTTTGAA
The DNA here is from genome assembly GCF_040183065.1 of Periplaneta americana. NCBI lineage: Eukaryota > Metazoa > Arthropoda > Insecta > Blattodea > Blattidae > Periplaneta > Periplaneta americana. Next base: position 208,392,908 of record NC_091117.1, on the reverse strand, counting down.
GGAGACAAGCACTAGTTATCCTGTATTTCCATTGTGCTTATATTAAAACTGTCTTGAAACTTTTTGCTCAGACCTCATATGGCACAATATTTGTTTCTTTATGAAGATACAATCAGATTATAATTCTGGGAAGTTCCTTACAAATGTCAATGCGTGCTTCCTCTTGTATAGTCATTCTCTCTAATAGCAGTGTGCAGTGAATCAGCCAGTTGTAACCTGCATTCATGATTCTTGATTAAAATTGTACGTACATGCTCAAAATGATAACCATCTGCCTGTGTCCATACCTTTGGCTGTATATTTCTAGAAACTAGCGGACCTCTGAATGTGAAATTAATTAAGCATTTCTTAATTGATCTGGGGAATAATATTATGCTTCTTGTTCCTTGTCAGGAAAATCACAGATACAATTGGGTAATCTAACAAGCCATGAATTAAGACAATATTTCCGTGAAATATTTCACGAATTGTAGTATGTAATTGAATAATTGGTTGTACTTGTATGTTCAGTGACATTGCTTTGCATAGATTATGCATGATCAGTTTCTTCTTCTATCAATCAAAATTAAGGTAGCATATCTTCCTGAATTGTTTAAGAAACGTAAACTCAATTTTGTGAGCTCTGATTACACATCATAGTCTCATAAATGTGTACATTGATATCCATCACCTCATCAGGAAATCGGTATGGCATAGTTGTGCCCCGCGGTCAATTGGGAGACCTAGGCATGGCATAATTGCGCCCCGAAGAAATCAAGTAGCAGAAGAGACATGACATAGTTGCGCCCCGATGGTCATAGTACACACGAAAGTGATTGTCATAAAATAAATAAATTACTTTAAAATATTACAGTGATAGCTGCATTAAAATCAGGTAGACCTAGCATATGATCAATTTTGCTATTTAAACTAACACTTTTTTATTGTTGATCTAAATGAGGGGTTGGAAAGCAATGGTGGATTGTCAATGTTTAGGTGAGGGGTTTGGACTTTTTCCATTGCTGGTTGTCACAATCAAAAAATTAAGACAACGTTTCGAAGAGTGGTTTTCCCTTCGTCTTAAGGTGGAAGGAAGGAGACGAAGATGAAGGGAGAACCACCCTTCGAAACGTTGTGTCTTAATTTTTTTATTGTGACAACCAGCAATGGAAAAAAAAAGTCCAAACCCCTCACCTAAACTTTTTTATTGATCACACACAATAAATGAACTGCATTTTTTGTTTCTACATCGATAGCTTAACCCTACAGTACAGGATTTCGAAAATTGAAACTTAGAACCATTGTGAATTATTAACTCTTTATCCTTTTCACTAAACTTAACATTCATTTTAAATTAACCTCACTATACGCCACAGACGGTGTGAAAATCACTAATAAAATGTCAAGATTGCTAAGGTCCCATATTCCAACGGCTCACTTATTTGAATAATTATGTCAGTTAATAAAGTACTGCAAACTTCATGGTGTTCATTTTAACGGTAGACTATTGATAATCACTGCATAAACAGTAGACAAACAGTTAATAAAGTACTGCAAACTTCATGGTGTTCATTTTAACAGTAGGCTATTGATAATCACTGCATAAACAGTAGAAAAACAGTTAATAAAGTACTGCAAACTTCATGGTGTTCATTTTAACAGTAGGCTATTGATAATCACTGCATAAACAGTAGAAAAACAATTAATAAAGTACTGCCAACTTCATGGTGGTCATTTTAACAGTAGGCTATTGATAATCACTGCATAAACAGTAGAAAAACAATTAATAAAGTACTGCCAACTTCATGGTGGTCATTTAACAGTAGGCTATTGATAATCACTGCATAAACAGTAGAAAAACAGTTAATAAAGTACTGCCAACTTCATGGTGGTCATTTTAACAGTAGGCTATTGATAATCACTGCATAAACAGTAGAAAAACAGTTAATAAAGTACTGCCAACTTCATGGTGGTCATTTTAACAGTAGGCTATTGATAATCACTGCATAAACAGTAGAAAAACAGTTAATAAAGTACTGCCAACTTCATGGTGTTCATTTTAACAGTAGGCTATTGATAATCACTGCATAAACAGTAGAAAAACAATTAATAAAGTACTGCCAACTTCATGGTGGTCATTTTAACAGTAGGCTATTGATAATCACTGCATAAACAGTAGAAAAACAGTTAATAAAAGTACTGCCAACTTCATTGTGTTCATTTTAATAAATATTAAATCGAATAAGAAATCATTAACGTTGGTTGATTATGAGACTCGAGTTTCCGTAGTGTCTTTTTCTCTACCTATTTCATCGGGGCGCAACTATGCCATGCCCCTTTCTCTACCTGATGGGACCGGGGCGCAACTATGCCCTGCCCCAGGAAATTTCTTATTCAGTTTTTTTTTATTACACTTTCTCTACGAAGATCACTTGTTGAATTTTTGACAATGCAACTGTGCATAAATTATATCAATTCAGTCTTTCAGGCAGTATTAACCTCTCTTGACCACAGCTGGCAGTAACGGAATGTTAGTGGGAAGAGACGCCTGACTGCAAAGACATCTCAGGTCCCATGGCATTTGTAAAGAACTTTCCTATATTCTTGTCATTGCATCTACTTTCAGAAATAAGGTCCTTATCACTGCCTCTTTCATAATTTTGGGCTGTGTGTCAAAGAGACTGAAGTAATTCAACAATTGTGTAGTGACAAGTGACAAAATATGAACTTTAATCATGTTAAGGAGTTTGATTGCGACCAAGTGGTGTGATGGTGTTGGCCAGATTGTAAGGAATTGGAAGTGCAGGAACAGAAAGGAGGAAATCCGGGGGTTTGTGTGTTTATTTCCCCCATAAGACCTTGTGTACTCGTTAACCTTCTGGTTGTGAAAATCTGACATGTCTGGGTGCTTACTGACACGATGGACTACCAGTGCATCATCGTGTACACAATCATCACTATCCTTCCACCAAACCGGGCTGGTTTGGCCGCCGATACACAGTGGGAGCCACAAGGCCCTGCTGCCCGTGCCTGCTGTTTTGCATGGATCAAGTGTTGCATCAAGAGGTGTGCAATCTGTGTGTCCTTTACAATTGTGTGTGTCTCGTGTCTCCAAACCAACACACTGACTGAAATGGTATTTAGCTCTCTATGTCTCTCTCTTTGCTTCTCTCTATCTCTAACAAAACTCCTCATAAGATTTAAAATTAATATGGAGCAAAAAGAGCTGTTAGTTGAAATTACAAGAAGTTATACCAGCTGATAGGAGCTCTTTCCTCGAGTAATTTTAAGTAAAAAATTTTCGTGTGTGCATTGATCTGAAACTTAACATCGTCAATGCTTTAGGATTTTGAATCTTCAGAAAATATGTAATAGGGGCCTAATTGTGTTACCTATAAAACAAAATGCAGGGTGAATCAAAAGTCTGGAACCATATAAATATCTTCCATATGCTTGATTTTCGAATACTGTAGGTGTTACCAGTATTTATTTGTAAAACCAAATGCTCTACCAGTGACACATTCGATTCTAGCCCTAAGCTATCTCAAAAGCCACCATTTTGGATGCAACTTTGAAATGTTAAATGGAAAAGGGGTCTTACAAATACTGGTAACACCTATAGCAGCGTTTCTCAAACTATGGTCTGCGGACCACCTGTGATCCTCGATGTCTGTCCTTGTGGTCCTTCAAAAAAGACAGAAGAAAAAATAAAATTCAATCGAATTGCGTATCACACTATAGCTGAAAATCTCAGAGTTTGTAAATGACACATGGTAATCGCCTTTCACTTTTTCTTCCAGTACTGACATTTTATGAAATTTATTTAACATACCCATCCATCGCCTTCCCACTCTACTCTCAGCAACAAAAGAGGGATTTAAAGCACTATGAACGTGGTGTTTCTCGACATCTTTTCCGTGCAAATCTGGTGCTGTGCCTGTTACCCAGCTAGGGACCACCCGAATTCATAACAGAACCAAAGTACCGAACCTTTTCCTGTATTTATGACTTTCTTAATAGTTTTGCTGACACCTAGTCTGTACATTCAAATGGTCATGTACTGTACATCGTACACCAATAATAGAACATGCAAAATTGCATGTTTCTGCATTAATTTTTTTTTATTTCTGTTTTTGCAAATGACGATATAAGAAATTTTCTTCTATTAACATTAACTTAATTAGTTAATACTAATATAAAATTAATTTAATTAAATTAATTTTAATTAATTATTTCTACATTAAAATGTAAGTATACTGGTATTAAAATATGCTACATAAATGATTAATTTGCTTTCGAAGGGAACAAAAGTAAGGTGGTCCGCGGAACTGTTCTGACTTAAAAAAGTGGTCCCCACTTCAGAAAAGTTTGAGAAACACTGACCTATAGTAATCGAAAATCAAGCATATGAAAGAAATTTATTGGTTCCAGACTTTTGATTCATCCTGTAGTACAAAACACCGGAAAGAAATGCTTCATTAAAAAAAGAACTCTTATAATTATTTTATCCCACATCATTGGAGAGTAATAGTTATTTCTGAATAGTATGTTTATGTATGATGGAGTTCACTCTCCCTACACAAAATAAAATTTACAAGAGAGCTTCAAAAATTTCATTTCTCACTTTAATGAAACTAGTGACATGCATGTGAATCGAACACAACCTTCAAATGCATAATTATGGATCAATCAGGAAGTCTATATCTATCCTAATTACGTTTCATAGCTGCAGATAATCTAGAAGCATTATTGACAGTGATGTACTTCTCAAAATATAAAATAATTAATAAATTTTTAGAATTAAAATCATGTTCATACAATTTTTTCTACTCAAAGTGACGTCAGGAATATGCTCCATAAGTGCTAGTGTAACTTCGTGAATCTCACTGTATATCAGAAGGAACTCAATAATTATGTTGATAATGTTGAGACACATATTGGCCATAGTGCATCCATGACATGTACATAAAATCATCCAGGAGAGGTTTGTTTTCATTGCAAATTTCGCTTTTAATTTACCTATAAAAGCAAATTAAATAGTGATTATCCATTATGATTATCATTTGTATGATTAACTAAAGGTTTGCTTATTTCATTGGCGATAAAATGATCCTGTGTATATGATACACTATTATTTCACAAATAACTGTTCTGTATCAATTTTGTTAAGCATATTATAATATTTTAACATTTACTTTTACTCCCAATTTCTTAATGTTGCTTGCTTTAACATACATGCCTTCACAAAAACCATTGACGTATTTATGGAACCCAATAAAAGAATGTTCTAGTAAAATACATTGCAGATTTCTGGTGTGTTCCTGTTATATGTTGTGAAATTATTAAACCTGTTCTGTATTTGTTGGTCAGAGAGATGTGATGAGTTATATATTGTGTGTTACAGAGCGGTAGCAGCCTATCTGCGGGCACTCAACTTGAGCCCTAATAATGCAGTTGTCCACGGAAATTTGGCTTGTGTCTACTATGAACAGGGGTAAGTTAACCTTTATTACTGTCATCTTGCTTTGTCAGATCTTATGGATTCAAAAATAGCCTATCTTAAAGTAGATTATGATTACTTTAAAGTACCTTACATCTTACTCCAGTTTTGTATCCGCGGTATCAAAAATATTTTTGGTTTCGTTTCCAAATAAGTCCTGGCCCCAGCATCATATCTACTACAGCACATTCAACTCAAGACGCAACCCATGCACTGGCAGGCAGGTAGTACTCTCAAGCGGTAACACCCAGCTGCATTGTGCGGTTATTGAATTGCTAAGTGGCCTGGCATGCATTCTTTCTACCCGTATTTAGTATTAAGCTACGGTTTGGCTACGGCGATCTTCGCCGACGATCATCGCTGGCGATCTTCACTGGGATTCTGTCCCGTTGATTTGAATGTGCATGGTTTCTTTACGGTGATGAATGTCAACGAACGTCGCTGGGCTCGATGAACATCGTCGGCGTTTGCCTTGGAGGCAAAAACCTGGCGATCATCGCCGAAAAACCAATTGTAAAATTACGGTAGATTATGAATTAAATCATTTAATAACATGTGATTTATACATCACACATACCATAATGGCGGTAAAACAGAAATCTTTCTGCAATTTCTTCACTAATGAGGACGATATATTAATTGATTAAACACAAATCCCTGTTCTACATGAGCCAAAAAGAAGAATCAATGTAAACAATAACAAATCTATATTTTGCAACAACCAGAGGTGTTAATACAATTGAGTTGTTGTTTGTTGTTTTCTAATGCCAGGCGTTTGACAATAAAGTCATTTGACCTCTTGCACTCCAATATTTTTTAAAGATATTATCATGACCAGCCAATGAAGCACAGATTTTGAGGTTAATACAATTGAGTAAAGTGATTCATAATTGAAGGACACACACGATGCGGCAGATTTAGCTACTGAAGCAAAGTTTGAGTGTGAAATAATAAGTGAAGTGGAATTCCGAGCAAAGGAGAGAAGTGCAACAACCTCCTTCTCACATTATTTTTTTATTTGTAACATTATTTCCTAAATAAATGCTCCTAAATTTAAAAAATAACATTGTAAAAAGTAAAAATAAAGTTTTTATATAATTGGTTTTTACGTTAAAGTTATGCTTATCTTTCAGCTGGGCTGATTGGTTTGTGAATAAATTTTGTGGGTAATTTTACAACATAATTTTCAATTGAACTTAAAACAAAATGAAATTGTTCGGGAGAAAGTCTGAAATATTCTTTAAAGTTGGTGGGCTCATTTTCAAGATGTCTTAATATCAATTAATTAAAAGACCCCTCTGTATATCTATTTATAAACATGACATTAACTACTTAAAAGATCCGTACTTGTTTTTCAAGGCAAAACTTATATTATAACGTTATCATATTGTCATCCACTTATCAGCTGATCAGACATGGTCAACTATATAAAACAATAAACTATCCACCTAAGAAGTTCGCCGGTAAAGAAACCACTCTCTGACGATGACCGCTGGCGATTTCAATCATCAGCGATATTCATTCGATGAAGATCGTCGTAGCAAAACCGTAGCTTTAGTTCATCTTCTGTAAAATTAATTTAATGATGTTTATTTCTTTACCATAAGACTTATATGTTCAAAATGACTTCCAGCAGCTTCAATACAGTGCTCACACTGGTGAGCTCAATTCCTGCCTTGAAATGCTGGAGATCACGGTCCAAATATTTTCTTGAAGTTCCTCTAATGTATGAGGATTGTTCACATACACTTTATTTTTTAACATACCCCAAAGATAAAAGTCATATAGTGGTAAACACCATGATAAATTTAAACTTAAATAGAGCACAAACACGTTAAACGAAAACTAAAACTGACCAAACATGTATAGCTTGATTCAGGGATTTTGGCCCTTGCAAAAAATTAAGTAGGTAGGCTAAGAGCGAGTTACTCATCACTGGGATTATCCACCACTGCTTCGGCATGTGGACGTGAGGCCAGCAGCTGTCTGGTCAGTCTTGGCCCTTCAGGGCTGTAGTGCCATGGATATACGTTTAAACAAACTGAAATATTCCCAGTAATGCTTTTTTTTATATGTTGACATTCTTTATTGAAGTAATTATAGTAATTTTGGAGGCTGAGGTGATTATTCAGGTAATTTTGCAAAATGTGTTTTATTTGTAGCATATGATAAATATAATTGTATTACATTCTTTCGTTCTATAATTTGAGAATAATTCTTTGGTTGCAGGCTTATTGACTTGGCTATTGACACATATCGTCGTGCTATTGAACTGCAGCCTAACTTCCCTGATGCATACTGCAATTTGGCAAATGCACTTAAGGAAAAGGGTCAGGTTGTGGAAGCTGAAGAATGCTACAACACAGCTCTTCGGCTGTGTCCTACACATGCAGATTCTCTCAACAATCTGGCCAACATCAAACGAGAGCAAGGCTATATTGAAGAAGCAACTCGTCTTTACCTTAAGGCCCTGGAAGTTTTCCCAGAATTTGCAGCAGCACACTCAAACCTGGCATCCGTCCTCCAACAACAAGGCAAGCTCAATGAGGCCCTTATGCACTACAAAGAAGCCATTAGGTAAGTAGATTTACTATCGGTTGATTTTCTCTTGTAGTGATTTTGAATTCGTGAGTTAAATTAGTTCAGAAGTATATGCTGAGAAGTTTCTTTCAAACGCATTGCCACTCTCTCTGCACTGTTTCTATTTCCTGTAGGAATAAGCCATTCGCCAGCACATTGTAAACTGTTTCCTTCAATAAAAAAGTTGTTGTTGTTGTTTTCTAATGCCAGGCGTTTGACAATAAAGTCATTTGACCTCTTGCACTCCAATATTTCTCAAAGATATTATCATGACCAGCCACTGAAGCACAGATTTTGAGGTGTTCCGAATCCATTTCTTGGTTTGAGTTGCACAATGGGCAGTTAGGGGACTGACATATTCCAATTCTATGCAGGTGTTTGGCCAAACAATCGTGGCCTGTTGCCAATCTAAATGCAGCTACAGACGATTTTCGTGGTAAATCAGGAATTAACTGTGGATTTTGATGCAGAGAGTTCCATTTTTTCCCTTGGGATTGAGTTATCAAATTTTGTTTGTTGAAGTCTAAGTATGTAGATTTAATAAATCTTTTCACAGAGTAATACGTAGATTTAGTAACAGGTCTGTAAGTAGCAGTGCTGCCCTTCTTTGCTAAAGCATCCGCATTCTCGTTTCCCAGGATTCCACAATGGGATGGTATCCATTAGAATATAATTCTTTTATTGAGTGATAATAATTGAGAGAGCATTTTAGTTATTTCTGCTGTTTGAGATGAAGGTGTGTGTTTAGAGACGATTGATAGAATAGCTGCTTTGGAGTCTGACAATATAACTGCATTCCTAAATTTATTGATGTGGCATAGAAGATTCCTGAGACATTCACTTATTGCAATGATTTCACCATCAAAACTTGTTGTTCCATATCCAAGAGATCTATAAAGTGAGAAGAGACAGCACGTAACACCTGCACTGGCACCTTGTTCCCTGGAGATCAAGGATCTGTCGGTGTATAAATGAAGCCAGTTTTGTGGAGGGTACCTAATATTAATTGTCTCTAAAGACAATTGTTTCAGTATTTCAGTGTTTCCTTCTGATTTCAGTATTTCTTCTGTTAAATTTAGATTATATTCTATATTTAATAGAGTTAAAGGGTTTGGTTTAATTTGTAAGTTTTCTTTTAAATTCGGGATATTGGTTTTCTGTTTTAATTCTTGAACAATGGATATGAAACTTTTTTTGAGTTTTCAATCTACAAAGAGGACTGTATGAATGCCAATTGTTTCCTGGTAATCTGATAAGTTTTTCATATTGAATCAGTGCTTTTTCTTCTATTGTCATTTTGATGGTGTTAATATTAGTGAGGAATCTCATAGAATCTATTGGCGTTGTTTTGATTCCACCAGTAATGAGTCTGAGAGCTTGGTTTTGAACATATTCTATGTCGTTTATGAAAGGTGGAGTAATTAAAATTTCTCCGCAGTATGTCAGCACTGGCTGTATAAACATTTTGTATGTAGTGTTCAAAGTATTCCTAGAGCATCCCCATTTCTTTCCTGCTAGTCTTTTTAGAAGGGAGAATCTTTTACGAGCTTCTTCAGAAATGTATTTCAAATGGTAAAAAAAGTAAAATGTATGTCGGTCCCAATATTTTCCCATGATATTGTCTGAATTGTTTAAAACTGGGAAATCCATTCATCACAAGAGCGTAGTGGCAGAGAGGACAGTTTGATGACTAGTTTTAATTCTTTGGACATCTTGATCATCTGGATCATCCCCATTCCCAATTACTCCGGATAATTGGAGTTCTACTGTAGATACATTCTGAACAAACTTAGGTTCAGTGAAAGAATTTACATAAGAATGTCAATGAACCATTGTATTTTTTAAAGACTATGATTTTTATTTATGTCCCTTATATACAATTGTTCAGTTTGTCTGAAATTCCCAAGCCTATTCACACTTTCTGTACAGAATTTGTATTTCATTATATAACATTGCCAGGTATGAAATTACCAGATGTGGTTTTATTTAGTCATACCGAGCTCATGTTCACTAGAGTCTTAAAACTGTGGTATTTACATGATTTGACCGTGTGTATTTTTAATATACAGTATAATCCCTCCTAACCGGCACCCAAATAACCGGAAATACCAAAACAAAGGCACTTTGGGCTGAGTCCCAAAAAAAGAAAGAAAGAAAAAAATTTAAATTTTAAATCTGCCACATTGTTACAGTCTGAACCATCAGTTTTGCCATATTAGGAAGTTCGCACGAACTTTAATTTTCAGTGAATATTCGAACCTAAAATTAATGTATTATTTGGGTTGTGTGATGGAAAATGCACACAGTTTTTATATTTATTCAGTTATGAGCAAGTGATAGAGATAAGCTTCACATGGCTGCAGTTTTAACATTTGGCACCATGAAATACGAACTACTATTTTTTTTAATACCGGTATTCATTCAATTATCCAGCAAAATTTCTTATCTGGAACTAGTGTGGTCCCTTCAGTGTCAGTTAAGAGGGTTTCTACTGTAACTATGCAGTCTCATCAAATATAAATTCTCATGCATATTCACTTTTAATTGTACAGAACTTTTCCATTACAATTTGTTCGTAAAATTAAGTCTCTAAATTGTGAAATATCTTTCTCCCTTTCAATTAGTGACTGTTAAATTTGTTACATCAATAAAAATAATTAATATTGTGAAAGAACTAGGTACACCATTGAAGTCGCAGATACAAATATTTAGATTCAAACTTTGATTCTAAATTTATATTTTATAATTGAGGACCGTTTTTGCAAAACTTGTTAACTGTAAAATTTGCAAAATTGAGATTGTAATGGATTTGTTAATATAAGGCAGGCCTCTACATGATGTTGAAGGCATCTTAGTAAAATTTGATTATTTCTCTTCATTGTAGTGTCAAAAGTGTGATCGTTTCTCCAAAACTTGCTTTCTGCTATGTGAGAGTTACAGCAAAATTTTGTTTACTACAGTGTTTTGTCTCTCCTGTAAAATTTAGTTTTTTCAGTTAGCAAGTTTTGCAAAAACGGTCCTCAATTTCATAAGTACAAGTCGTTAAGAATATTTTCCTCACACTTAATACATTTTCTTCTTTGTTAGGATCCAACCGACGTTTGCAGATGCTTATAGTAACATGGGCAATACTCTTAAGGAAATGCAGGACATTCAAGGTGCTCTTCAGTGTTATACTAGAGCCATTCAGATTAATCCAGCGTTTGCAGATGCTCACAGCAACTTAGCATCAATACACAAGGTAAGGAGAATGGAATGCTTTCGTTTATGGATGAATATTCTGAAATGGGTAAATGTACGTCCCGGCTGATTTAAGGAGTTTCTTGAAAATGTTAACTGATTACTTCTGCGTTTAATTAATTAACTCTCACATGTTTTAGTTGGAAACAAAGCATAAAAGGATTAATTTTAAAATTTATAATTAAAAAATAACATCCAAACGTCAAAATGTAACTACGGTCCTTATGTCCCCAACTACATTTTACTCTGTTCTACTAAGTTTTTCTCGGAATGTTTCGATTTGATTTTATTTCCTCGGCCAAGATTATAAAAATAAATAATTAAAATACTTATGAAAGGCAGGAATTGTTGTTTGTTTAATTCTGAAAGGAAACAACTTTAATGTAAAGTTTGTCCCCAAAAATTTCGTAACTTCAGTCCCTCGAAATAAAAGAGCTACACAAAAGACAATTTTGCTTCATGTGGTAAATTTTAACGGTTGGTAGTGATGAGAGGTCAACATGGCGCCAGTTAAAAAACTTTTCGTCCATTGTCGTAATTTATTTTATTGAAGAAATACAAAAATCATCACTGATGACTGAATGTTATGTTTTCTATTGATAACACCTGTCCCAGGTGGCATTAAATATAATTTGTATATATTAAACTTTCGTAGTATATGCAAAACATTACACTGTTTGTCGACTAAAAAATCTAACCTCCATGATATTTTTAACGATTTATTTTGTCAGAACTATTGCGGAAATTATACTAATTTGTAACAACGGTCCCTGTAATGTCAGTCCCTTTATTGTGGGACTGAGGTTTCATTTAACATACAATTATTAAATACTGTTGGATAAAGTAACTTCGAATATTATTTCATGTGATTGTTTATAGGAAAGAAAAATGTCTGATGATGAAAGTAGGAAATATGAAAGGGAGAAGATACGTAGGCAGAGGGCAAATATGACTGAAGAGGAGTTGCAGAAAAAAAGGGACTATGGAAAAGAATATAAAAAAAAGAAAGAAAGTAGTAAATATGACTGATCGTGAAAAAAGAAATGTTCAAAGACAAGTGAAATCTGAAGTACAGAAGTTTAGAAGATACCTTAAACAATGGGCTGTAAGGGAAAGATAACAACAATCCCCTGGTTTTTTTTTTAATTAGAAAATCTCACATAAACATTTTTTTAAGCTCAACTGATACCAGAATCTTCAATAATAGGAGCAAATGTAACCAATGTGAGAAAAAAGTACACAATTTAATATAATATATTTTTTCCAGTTTTGTTATTCATATTTGCCCATTTCAGAATATTCACCCTTATAGGAATATAGATAATAAAAAATGTTGTTACAAACAGAAAGATGTGAGTCTCTGTTATCATTATTTATGCTTTTACCTATAGGTAGGGACCTGAATTTTAACACCTGTTTTTCTGAAATTAACATCTACTTTTTTCCAAAAGAAACTTTGTGAATTCTACCTTTCATTTCTCAAAAGATAACATTGTGAACAGTTTAGCATTTTCCTTCTTCAAATGAAATCGTCTGCCTGAAACAACAGCACCATACTGTGATAAAATACCTTCAATGTCAGCATTGTTTTTTGGTGTCCACAATACCTTGCAAACAACATTCTGAAAATGCTTTATTCTCCAATGTGGCAATTGCAGAATTTACAGAAAAATGTCTTAGCATCTGAAACATTGAGTCCCTGAATGGAATATTGCTGGGCTCTTTCATGGGCAGTTATGGTTGTTCGCCCATTTTATGAAGGAGCTCGTGTCTCACAAATCCAACCAAATCTCCCAATAAAACTAAAATAACTAACGAAAAAGTTATTTTAATCGTGCAGTCTGTGTATAATAATGATGTTTCTAAACTATTGGACGAATTTTGATCATATTATCTGGAAGTAAATTTATCTGGGAATGATATATATGATATAATAAATTTTAGTAAAAGATAAATAGGTCTTTGTTTGAAATCAAAAACAGTTATATCATATTAAATCCAAATATTTTCTTTCGTGATTTTTATATCCAACAGAATGATGAAATGTTCGTGGTTTGCCATGAATTACACATAGAACAACTGTCAGAGTTTTTGCAGCTAAACAGTTTTTACTTGTACAAAAAAGCCCTTTATGATATTATTCTACCAGTTGCGGTTCCCCCCTCCCCTCATTGATTCTACTTGGTGCAGAAATATTTTTTTATAGTTTTCAGCTGCTGTGAATATTTATGTTCTCAGTTTGAAGGGAGGTTTTAGAATGAGCCTGTAACAATTCTCTTGAACATAAAAGTTGTACATCTATGGAAGGTAATGGGAATGGCGTTCATGCCTCTATTAATTTCTTATGCATAATGTATGTTATGTAATATTCATGGAACATATATAACTGTTCTAATTTTGTTCTCTCTCCCGCTCTCTCTTTTTTTTCTCCAGGATTCTGGCAACATTCCAGAAGCAATTCAGTCATATCGCACAGCACTGAAGCTCAAACCAGATTTCCCAGATGCTTATTGCAACTTGGCCCATTGCCTTCAAATCGTATGTGACTGGACTGACTATGAAGCACGTATGAAGAAACTAGTCAGCATTGTAGCCGAGCAACTAGATAAGAACCGCTTACCTTCAGTGCATCCTCACCACTCCATGTTATATCCTCTTTCCCACGAATTTAGAAAAGCCATTGCTGCCAGGCATGCCAATCTGTGTTTGGAAAAGGTTAGTAATATTTGCAGTTTAATCAGTTGTCTCTTGCTAGAGATGAACAAATCTAACTGCCGCTCTCGCTTGCTGTGTTCGTTGCACTTGTCTTTCGAGTCTCGTCTCGTAACTCTCGTGCGCTTCGAGTCTTGCTTATCGTTCTCGAAATAGCATTTGGTCAGCGTGAAAAGATTTCGTAACTTTGAATAGCATACATCGTTGAAAAAAATAACATTAGAGATGTTTGATACAAAAAGACAAAACTAAACAGTATCATAGTCTTCAAAATGTTCTGATTCTGTTATCAGATATTACCTATTGTTATATAAATAGAAAAAAATTCTCAAATAAATTTGTATTTCTAAGAAACATAAAACATAACATTAAATAAAGCGTTAATATTTTTTTACTTGAGCTTGTACATTTGATCTTAAACATACAAAAAAAAAAAAGAATTCCTAGTCTTTTAATAAGAGCCTAGTAATTAATCTTAGCATGCAGGCTTTCACGGCTGGTGGCTAGTTGAAACAGAGCTTTCGGGCTAAGATGTCATGGTCTACTGGTGCTGATGTTCCCAGACGTTTCGTCTATTACTGCGGCAGACATCTTCAGTGGTTAGGTATCCTAGGTCGAAGTCTTCTGCTAGAAAGATGCTACAGGTACCCCTAGCAGAAGACTTCGACCTAGGATACCTAACCCTGAAGATGTCTGCTGCTGTAGTAGACGAAATGTCTGGGGACATCTGCACCAGTAGACCACGGCATCTTAGCCTGAAAGCTCCGTTTCAACTAGCCTAGTAATTAAATAAAGATTGGAGAATGGATTATTATACACTGAAAGGTAGCGATGATGTTTCAAATAGGCTACCTGATTGTTTATACATACATAACAGTTGCCAAAACAGATAAAAGTTCAGTCTGATATAAACAATTGTGACGATTCAAGACTGCTTGACGTTCGAGAGTTGATCACTCCCGAAGTCTTGATCACTTGATTCACTCACAAACAGTCAATGCATCATAGGCAATTTTGTCATGTGAGTTTTCGGCTTTGTGGGCGCTGTTAGTCTTGATTTCTCGATCGTTGTTCAACTCTGCTTCTTACCATTAAGCTGTGTCTCCACTGATAAACATTTAACAACAACATGTTAAAGATAATATGTTGAATTTGGCTTGTAGGCCTATATGGACATTTCAGCTCTCAAATAACTTAACATGTTGACTGAGGATGTTGAAAACACTTTTAACATGGTGATGTGTTTTCCAGCAGCAATGGAAAACTTGTTAAGTCCATCTGTTCATGCATTATCGGTACATATATACGGCGCTTATTCTGTCGGATCCCGGCCATCTAGTCACTCATGTCGAGTGCACCTCAGCACATGTGTGGACTTTGGTCCTGCGTTCATAGACATCTATGACGTAGTGCAGAGGGCGGCCACTAGAGGGAACCCAAGAGTTGGAGCTTAATCTGAGACGATTCTAACCGGCGTCGGAGTTGTATCCGGTGTGGCTTAGTGGATAAAGCATCAGCACGTAGAGCTGAAAACCCGGGTTCAAATCCCGGCGCCGGAGAGAATTTTTCTCCGTTCAATTACTCTTTCTTCGTATGATGACGCAGAATATCTGCATGGAAATATCATATGTACTTCGGTACATTAAAATAAAAAAATAATAATAATATATATAATATGCGTAAATCACTTCGTGATTTAAGACGGCGCTTATTCCGTCGGATCCCGGCCAACTAGTCACTCATGTCGAGTGCACCTCAGCACATGTGTGGACTTCGGTCCTGCGTTCATAGACATCTATGACGTAGTGCAGAGGGCGGCCACTAGAGGGAACCCAAGAGTTGGAGCTTAATCTGAGACGATTCTAACTAGTCACTCATGTCGAGTGCACCTCAGCACATGTGTGGACTTCGGTCCTGCGTTCATAGACATCTATGACGTAGTGCAGAGGGCGGCCACTAGAGGGAACCCAAGAGTTGGAGCTTAATCTGAGACGATTCTAACCAGCGTCAGAGTTGTATCTGGTGTGGCTTAGTGGATAAAGCATCAGCACGTAGAGCTGAAAACCCAGGTTCAAATCCCGGCGCTGGAGAGAATTTTTCTCCGTTCCATTACTCTTTCATCGCATGATGACGCAGAATATCTGCATGGAAATATCATATGTACTTCGGTACATTAAAATAAAAAAAAATATATATATATGATATGCGTAAATCACTTCGTGATTTAAGACGGCGCTTATTCCGTCGGATCCCGGCCAACTAGTCACTCATGTCGAGTGCACCTCAGCACATGTGTGGACTTCGGTCCTGCGTTCATAGACATCTATGACGTAGTGCAGAGGGCGGCCACTAGAGGGAACCCAAGAGTTGGAGCTTAATCTGAGATGATTCTAACCGGCGTCGGAGTTGTATCCGGTGTGGCTTAGTGGATAAAGCATCAGCACGTAGAGCTGAAAACCCGGGTTCAAATCCCGGCACCGGAGAGAATTTTTCTCCGTTCCATTACTCTTTCATTGTATTATCGGTACAGCTCAGAAAAATTTGTATAGTTTCCGTGATGGCAACAGCTAACGTCCAATTTCCAAAACACACAAACTAGGAGCAACTCTTTATAATTTTTATATGATACTTGCTATTTACTATTGTTTAAGTTTAAAGTAATAGAGTGAAAAAAAAAAAAAAAACGCTTGAATTGCTCAATGCATTAATGGAAAGACCTTTTTTTGGTGACAGTGGAGAATGTCTCTGCAAAAGAATACAGAGACAAAACAAAGGAGGTCGACAGTTTTAGAGAACTGGAAATATTATTTAACTGTTGTTGAGAGTACATTAAAAAAATATTTCCTTCCGTTCACAGCACAGCTGGGAACTGTGATCATTTAAGAAAAGCAGGAAGTCTGGGAGCAGAGTGGACAATGTATACACATTCAAATGGTTTGCATATGAAGCGATGAGTTATGCATATTTCTTCAGGCCACTATACTTACGAGTAAAAAAAGAATATATCCACTATTAAAAAATTTGTACACTGCAGACGTACTCCAGATCACATTTATTTCCACTTTACCATGACACATTCTGGAGATCGAATACTAACGCAGCTTTCAGATGATAAAACCAAGTGTGTGCCGGAGGGAGCTCGCTTGAGCTCTTTGTTAAATATTTATATTTGTTCCGAGGCCTTTGTTAAAATAGCTCACAAGGAAAAATAAATAAAATAAATGCACTTTTCCAATGTAGACCCAGTCATATCCTATGCGTAGTTATTATTAAATATAAATTAAGTTATTTTGTCTTGATACTATTTGTACATGAATGAAACTTATGACTAGACACTAGAAAAAGTAGTGTATTGTAATATGTTTGAATTTCACCCTTAACTGTTTATGCTGGAGTATAATAATGATATCGAAAGACATGCGTATAATCTAAACTGACAGACGTTTCGTAGTACTACCATTCATAAAATATCATACCATAAAATACGTGAGATTTATGGAAAAACTTTAAGGGCAGTGGCAAAAGTAAATAGGGCGTTATTTCACTTGCATTTTTCTTAAATAAATATAAAAATATTTGCATGTATACTCCTTCCACCATTTACATCTACTTGAACTTCAAAATTTTAAAATGAAATGAACTGCCGTAATTTTAGGATTTTGTTTGTAATCCAGAAAACGAAGTTACGTTTTATTTGGGTGCATATTACATTATTTTATTTAGTCGCGTCTTTTGATTAACAGTCGAAGAAAATAAATTCTAAACGGTAATGTTATTCACAGTCCCGCGCCGTGGTGTCGCGGTCTAAGGCATCCCGCCTAGGACTCGCGTTACGGAATGCGTGCTGGTTCGAGTCCTCGTGGTGGAAGAAATTTTCTCATGAAATTTCAGCCAGTGTATGGGACCAGTGCCCACCCAGCATCGTGATGCACTTGGGGAGCTACGATAGGTAGTGAAATCCGGTTGCGAATACCAGCTATAATGGCTGGGGGGATCATCGTGCTAACCACACGATACCTCCATTCTGGTTGGATGATCGTCCACCTCTGCTTCGGCATGTGGGCGTGAGGCCAGCAGCTTGCTGGTCGGTCTAGGCTCTTCACAGGCTGTAGCGCCATGGATTATATTATAATGTTATTCACAACATGATAAAGAAGCTGAGTTGTTGCCAGACTTGTAGAATGTTTTAGAAAGTATGTATCACCTGCTCTAGGACAGAAAACTACGAATGACCTTTATAACACTCACTTTTTCATTTTTAGTTTTAGTTTTTATCACATCACTAGTTTTGTATATAGAATGTTCCTATACTAAAAGCCAGGTTATGAACTGACTAAACAGGAAGTAGTTGGCAGGGCGAGAGGAAAGTGCGGGTTAGAGGGGTAGTCTGTGCAGCGATGACACGTTGAGTATGGCGGGGTGGAGAGGGGAAGGAGAATGGAGCTTTTCATTGGACCTCACGTGAAAATGTCGTCTGCTAACGAAAATCTGGCAACGGAATCACGGAGACAGTGTAGCCAAACTTCCCAGTTCCTTTGGAGTACCACGTGCATTACGAGTCGCATTTCGTACCAGCGTCATTAGCTCTTGCTTTCTTAAAAAACAGTAGTTTTAATTACTAATATTGTTGATAGTGTTATCGAGAACTATATACAGTAGTTATTTTAAACATATCGGTGACAAACGCAGAACACGCTTTGAATCTCGCGCCACTATGTGGCAATAGAGCTCAGAAAGAGAGCAACAGAACGTTGCTTCCGGTTTAGTCGGTTCATAACCTGGCTTTTAGTATAGCAGTGTGTTATTGTTTCTGTTATAAGAGACTTTTGCACTGAGTGAAATAATAAAGAATTGTCTCTCTTTTTTAAGTATGTGGTTGTTGCTATAATTATTCTGGGTTTATTTTTACAAGTTTTCCTTTTAAAGATTCCACATTTAATTTTAATGTTGCCTGTCAGAATTTCTTATTGTTATTAAACAATAAATTGTTTATTGACTTAAATTAACAGTGATGTACTTTGTTAACAGATTCATGTACTGCATAAACCACCATACAAGTATCCTAAAGAATTGTCTGGAAGTCGTTTGCGCATTGGTTATGTGTCGTCAGACTTCGGGAACCATCCAACTTCACATTTGATGCAATCTATCCCAGGCCTTCATGATAAAACTAGAGTGGAAGTATTTTGTTATGCTTTAAGTCCAGATGATGGAACTACATTCCGAGCCAAGATAGCAAGAGAAGCTGAACACTTCGTTGACCTTTCACAGGTAACTTTGTTAAATAATTTTTTTTGTTTAAATGTGACAAATATTTTCTTTTTATTTTTTTTTTATCCAGTGCCACCAGATTGTCTTTCGACATTTCTGGTCTTCTCTCCTGGCCGTGGCTTAATTGTAACCCACTTCTGAGGTTGGGGCGCCTGGAAGGCAGAGTTACATTATCCCGATGATGTGATAGGATGATTATGATAATGTGGTGCCAGGAGAGGTCTTAAATCTAAACTTAACCTAAATTCCAGACCATGGACGAACACAGGAATAATCCCCTTTAAGGAAAAATTCCTGTGCTCGAACCTGGGACCTCATGAACTATAGCCAGAAGCTCTGACCTCTAGACCATGAGGCTGGTCAAATGTGACAAATGTAGGTAGATATTTAATGCTCTTGATTTAACAGTGGAGTTATTTTCTCTCTTGGTGCCCAGTATTTATATGTAAGACTTGTATTTTTTCAAGTGCTTTACAGTGTGTTAAATGGTTCATATTTATTCCTTCTTGAGAATACAATACAGAATTTGGAGTAGAAAAAAACCTCAACCAGGATTGAACCCGGACCCACTCGTTTCACGATCAGATATGACTTAGTGGACTGGATGTCTTATATACTGACAAATACAGTATACAGTTTTATTCATTGTATGATAGAAAGGAGACTGAGAATTTAATACAACTGACTTGTTTAGTTTGATTAGTATTCATTTCACATGTATGGGAGATGTGCCATAAAATGGTCATTACTGTACTTTTGTATATACTGTAGATCATTTGAAATTGTGTTTGAATTATAACGTTGAATCTGTAGAGTAAACGCAAGAAGGACTTGCCATGGAAAGCTGCGTGAACTTTAGAAAACGTTCGGGTGCACTCAACCTCGCTTCGATTCAATTGGCAAACTGTCGTCAGTTCTCAGTCATTATCGCGATGTTTCGAGCGAGATTGTCAGAGTAACTAGTAACATAAAATTGTTGAAAATACAGAAGCACGAATTCTTTTACGTATAAAATCACTAAATGAAATTACAAAGATGTTATAAGAAATATGTGATCGTGTAATAATTGATATTTGACATTGTAACAAAATACTAATAACTAATACTATGTGATTTTATTAAAATGTTCCGATAACTAGCACGGTACTATGGTCGATTTATTTTAATCTGTATATACTCCTTACGTTACGAGCGGAACCTGTTTCGTTTTTCATACATTTATAAACGTTATAAATAATTCCCTAGTTTGACTGTGTAACGTTTTATTAGCACTTCCTAATTTAGAGCCAACGGGAGGCATTGTTAAGTACACAGAATGTTATACAGAACTCTGTTATTTTACAAACACACTTTGAACTCTATAAAAATCCTGATATGAGGGATAAAACGCAGAATATGTAACGCATACGCTGGCTTCTACCTGCTCTGCACAATACATTTCACAATACAAACAGCTCAAGACCGAGCTTTCGAATGTGCCCTGTAATCAGCATTACGTGATTCATAGCGGCCCTGTAATGAGCATGACGGCACGAGGACCAAATATCGTTCTCTGCACATCCGTCAAATGGGCAAGCTTTCTTCGTGCTTCCTCTACAGTTACGTAACAGATACGTTTAATTTTGCTGCAATATTGTGCAAGTGTTCAGCTATCATTGAACATGAAAGCAGTATTACTAGAGTTTGATTAATTATGTTGTGTGTTATTGTGTTGTAGATTCCATGCAATGGCAAAGCAGCTGACCGAATTAATGCAGATGGAATTCATGTCCTTGTGAACATGAATGGCTACACTAAAGGTGCTAGAAATGAAATTTTTGCACTGAGGCCAGCCCCTGTACAAGTGATGTGGTTGGGTTATCCTGGCACAAGTGGCGCCAGCTTCATGGATTACCTCATTACTGATGTGGTGACGTCTCCTCTTGAGTTAGCGAGCCAGTACAGTGAGAAGCTTGCGTATATGCCAAATACCTACTTCATTGGGGACCACCGTCAGATGTTCCCTCACCTGAAGGAGAGAGTTATTCTTACTGACAAGGTGAGAGATGGAATCCTTAAGGTACGGTCACACGTCGCTACTTTTGCAGCAATGCAGTACAAAAAACTGCGCAACTCTCGTACTGCGATGTGTGAACAGTGGTGCAACCCGAAAAGTACCGGGTGCCGAACCTGCTGCTCGCTACGTTTTGATGCTGCACGCAGCTTAAAAGTAGCGACGTGTGAACAGGGTTCTCAGGGTTGCAGCCGCAGTATTTTTGATAACGGTTTTGTTGAAACTTTTGCAGTGTTGCCACCCAAATGTGCCAATGATACTTTTATTGTTTGATTGTATTTTAATGTTAGATGTGATGAAAATAAATTATTTGTAACAGTTATTAAATGCACAACACAGTCTGAGCACAATTGATGACGATATAATTCATTTTTTAAATTATCTGTAGCGTAGTTTCAAACAGGAGGGTTGCCAACATTGATTACGTGAATATGCTGTTGGTTATCATTTAAGTATATAGGCGTTTTTAAAAGCTTTATAGTAAAAATAATGCCAATTTCAGAATACTAGTTAGGACAGAAAAGCAAATAATTGATAAGTAAGCTTTCGCATGAGTTTATTAATAATGCGAACATAGCCACAAAATGTACATTGAGGAATCAACACGGAGATGGAAACCTGCAGCATGACTGCGGCTGCAAAAGTAGCGCCTTGTGTGTGAACAGACTCGCAACCTCCAGTTGCAACTTTTGCAGCACTCGGGTTGCGCAGCACGAAAAGTAGCGTGCAGCGCGATACTTTTGGCTTACGTGTGAACACGACACGCAACTTTTGCAGCTGCAGTATAAAAGTTTCGCAGCAAAAGTAGCGACGTGTGACCGTACCTTTAATATTCCAAGATACAGGAGAGGAGGGTTTACCAGTATAACACACTATGAAAACATTTACCCCTGTTTGGCAAGGAAAATTCCTCAAGAAGGAGGAGAATCGAATAGTCAGAGAGTTACAATGTTCATGCAATTATATTTTAGTTTAACATCAGGAAATATTATTTTCTTCCTCACTATAATCTCACAGTTTGACTCATTTTTTCAGTACTCAAATGTTTCACCATTTCCTGAGGATTCAAACTTTGCCATATATATTATACAAAAACATTGAAATGTAAGGGACTGTCAATCCGTCTCTGCAGTACAGTCTCATATAATCTTTTGTGTAACTAGTGAATTATTTGTTTACCGAAATGAAGAAAATCTTATTCATTTTATGTACACATATTGCAACAATGTATGATGAAGTTCTGGGAGACACTATATATATATATATATATATATATATATATATATATATATATATATATATATATATACATATGACATCGGGAAAACTCAGTGCAGCTCGGTAAGGCCTATATTACAGACGTGGACAAATTATTAGCAAAATTGAAGATTTTTATTATATATTTTTACAAAATATGATTCTTCAATTTAGACTACAGTTGACATTTTTGTATATTTTCAAATAATTAGCCAAATTGAAGATTTGTATTGTATATTTTTCAAAATTTAACTCTCTAATTTGGACTACATTGGATATTTTTGCATATTTACAAATTATTACCAAAACTGAAGGTTTTTATTGTATATTTTTACAAAATTCGATTCTTCAATTTGGACTACAGTTGACATTTTGGATATTTCCAAATTATTAGCAAAACTGAAGATTTTTGTTTTATATTTTTACAAAATTTGGCTCGTCAATCCAGTTGACATTTTTGCTAATTTATAAATTATTAGCTAAATTGAAGATTTTTATTATATATTTTACAAAACTTGACTCTTCAATTTAAACTACAGTTGACATTTTTGCATATTTCTGTCTACTGTAATGATGGAAATATGCAAAATTGTCAACTGTAGTCTAATTGAAAAGTCAAATTTTGTAAACAGAATTATCATAAAAATCGTCAATTTTGT
The DNA here is from genome assembly GCF_040183065.1 of Periplaneta americana. Lineage (NCBI taxonomy): Eukaryota > Metazoa > Arthropoda > Insecta > Blattodea > Blattidae > Periplaneta > Periplaneta americana. Next base: position 208,369,657 of record NC_091117.1, on the reverse strand, counting down.
TAATAATTTGTTCACGTCTGTACAATATCAAATTTCTGTCACAGAATATGATAAAATTTTTTATCAAATAAAGATGATCAAATGTAAAATTTTGAGTATATTACACTATGTCAAAGCTTTTATCATATCTTTCATCACAGTTCTAATAATGGATTCACAACATTTCTATGCCTGTTACAACTGTACATGCAGTAAAGATTATCACATTACTAGGCCTACTAAAGAAGAAATCAAAGAAAAAAGTATTTCATCGGCTTAGAGTGTAAACCTGCTAACAAAAAATGAAATTTTACAGGGGAAACAAAAACCTGAGTATAAATGAACTCTGAAACTTTAGGATCAAATCCAAAGTACAGGTGGTGAAGTTACAGTTAATTTATACTCAGCTTTCTGTTTCCCCTGTAAAATTTCCTTTTTGTAAGTTAGCAGGTTTACACTCCAAGTCGACGATTTAGGCTAGAGATTGGGGTAGGGAGAACAGATACAAAAGAAATCCATCAAATTCTACTGAGAGAACTTCAGTGTGAAGATGTGAAATCCTATATACAGAATACTAAGTATTTTATAATGGATGGTGAAACATTTCATGTGCCTCATAATCTAATATTAAAAATTTTGTGGTTTTCACAGACCATGTGTACTTAATGTCCGCCATTTTCTTTCTTCTCAGTCACAGATTTTATCAAAGGTATGATGATGACTATAACTTTTATCACAGAACTATGCCACAGCTAGATGTGATCAAAGATGATATATTACACTGTAAAAGATTTTATCAAACTTCTGTGACACAGAAATGTGATAGTGAATATAGGCCTAAGAATGCCTGTAACTTAGGCTAAGACAGGAGACAGTGCATGGGTTTTCCTTATCTGTTGTTGTTCCACTCTCCTCCTTGGTCCACTGTGTGAACTCTATTGAGAAATTCGTGTTTTTAAATGTGGTTAGAAACACAGTAGAGTATCACATTGTCCTGATTCAAATGTATCTACTGAAGAAGAAAAAAAAGTCTTACAAATTTATTGTGTTTACACAAGTTTTGGTAGCACTTTCGGAGATTACACATCGGAAACATTATGTTGTTAAGTTATTTAAGAAGTTGCGAGGTTGAGTTCCTGAAAAGAAGAAACATGCATAGCTATAGTCCCGTCGCTCCAATTTCCGGCAGCCAATCGCGTTGCAGGTCGGCTACATTTAAACGTGTGCGTCTTGTGATTCACTGAGGAAGACGTTATTCATTTCTTAAGGCTCGATAAATACTTAATATAATCGCCCGCCATTTTAGCTCTTTCGTTGGCGTTCGCAGAAAGCACACGAAGATATTATTTGCCGCTCAATTTGCTGAATTACAGTGCATTTGATTTATTATCATAGGAGCTATGACATGATATTGTTCACGGTGTGGCAAATAGATTCCTCGTATGGTAGCTCGGCAACGAAAGAACAAAAATGGCGAAGGATACTACCTACCTAGACTTTATAGAGCCTTCACTTCCTAAGACGTAAACAAAGAGGAGGAGTCATGCCGGGAATAACAGCGTCGCGACTATAATATGCAATATTAGTGAGGATGTTCACAGAACTTCATATGTTGCTGCTCCATGTCTGTACAATGTAATGGACATTTTGAGCAATAGAAATTTAGGTAAGATTCTCTCCATTCCTTAAATAAATAATGATTCTTTAATTACTCAAAAGATCACTTGCCATATTGTAATGTCGTAAAATTGCAGGAACATTATCTAGGAAAGGTGGCAATCCACTTGCCACATTGTAATGCTGAGAGACAGCAAGAGTGCTGGTCCCTTAAGGCGCGTCTCCACTATTAAACATTTAACAACAACATGTTAAATGTTAAATTGTTTACCGTTAATATCCCAGCATGTTGATTGAACATATTAATGCTAATTTCATTTAACACTTTGTCCACACTGTTAAACATATTAAACTTGACTTTCTTTGCGTAGTCCACCATAAACAATCTATGAGATTTTAATATAGATAGTGTTTTATTTTCAAACCTTGGAAATGGACTCAGATGATGATCTGACTTTTGTAATTGCCTCTATTGCTTGTTACAAGGCTTTGACAAGGAAGAAAATGAGAATGTGAATGCGGCAATATCTTAGTAAAAGACACTATGCAGGATACATTCTAAACGAGCTTAAAGTTGAATACAGTATCAATTTGGACTCAAAAACTTGCTGAGAATGTCAGAACACGATTTTAATGTAGTGCTGCAAAAATACTTCCTGTTACATCAAAGAAATACACAATTTAAGAGCAGCCATTTTATCTTAATCAAAAAAGTTACAGCGCGATTGATTATCATAGGACCTACGACATGATAGATGTTGAAGGAATGGGTAATATCGTATAATTATTCTTTCCGAAGTTTTACGAACGTTAACATACATCACCAAATACGACCATTACTGACTTCAACATAGCATTAACGTTAGCGTACGACGAGAGTGCGAAAACTCTCTATTGTATTCTCGAGAACAATTAAATAGTAATTCCAGTTCTCTAAAACAGTCGGCCTTCTTAGTTTTGCCCGTGTATTCTTTTGCAGACACATCCCACAAACAAGGCCTTTCCATCAATGCATTAATTTTATTCTAATGTATTTTCTTTCGTCCATTCCATTACTTCGAGCAACTTACAGCCAACACCAAGGACCAATGATAGTATAAATATGATCAAGATACGCGCCACAAAATCGGAACTTATAGTTGTTGCTATGGAAACTGTACGAACTTTGCCGAACTGTACCGACGCTGCACGAGCAAATGAATTGACTTGACATGTTTTCCATTTCTGCTGGAAAACACGCCAACATGTTAAAAGTGTTAAATTCAACATACTTAGTTAACATGTTAAGTCAATTGAGACTTGAAATGTCCATATACATGTTAAATTCAACATTTTATATTTAACATGTTGTTAAATGTTTAATAGTGGAGACGTGCCTTTAGATTTGACTCGCTCTGTGTAACAAGAACAGTTGAATTTCAACAGACAGTAAAGCTGAAAGTTAATTATGTTCGAGTGATCTCCCTTTCTCTCCCTCTACTCCTGCACCTGTGAGAGTCTGCTGCTCTTTATATAGAAATAAGTTCATATGGAACAGGTGGAATGATAGGAAAAAACAGGGTATAAATTTAGTACTAGGTTAACACTGTTATTGAACATCAAAAAAACGCAGGTGTGAACATGTATTGTCGGACCATCAGATCTGTGCCCCTTCAGCGCTGTCGTCGTTCTTGGAAAAGTTAATGCTTGTAATCACTCCATTCCACCCTCTTTCCTCCCACCACATTAAACAGCAGGCCATGAACTTTGCCGAATAGGGATGTTGCCAAACTTCCGTCAAACGGTGTCATAAATAACTGGTCCTCCATGCTACAATATTATTTCTTTCAATCAAAATACATCTTGTATTTCTACATTTTTTAAACCTAAATCCCATGTCTCGAATCACTTTCCATAGTTTTTCTCTCCAACCTTGGAAATTATTACTCTTCAGTAATTTATTCAATGTTGAATCTTCTTTCTGAACAGCATAAAATTCTTGTATCTGTCTTCTTAAAATACATCGGTTCATATCATCTACAATAATTAGAAGTTCCCTTGGTCTGTTCTTCTCTGGTGATTCTAGCTTTTCATCTCCTGCACAGACTCCCTCTCTCCTGATTTTCTTTACTAGGAGTTCTGACCTATCTATATAAATTACATAAAATGTTGTGTTATTAGTATTAGTTAAGTAAATAATTTTAATACATAATCAATTGAAATAAAATAAGCCTCACCTGTGATATCAGTTGCTCTTTTCGTTGCCTGATTTATAGAAAACAGATATTGACCTGTTTGTGTGACTTGAGGCTTTCCCGGCGTTTGATGTAGAATAACTCTTCTCGGGTTCTCAGCCAGGTGAGTTGGAGATTTGCTTCCAAGCTTTCGACGGCTACCTCTGCCATCTTTTCAGGGAATGAAGTGATGTAGGACCATGTCTAGCCGGTATATATGCAAAAGTAGGGCTTCCCGCTGCGGGCCAATCAGGAACTAGTTCCTAGTCCCGACCGCCAGGTGCATTCTGGTTGGTGGACACGGCAGCCAATCAGGAGCTACTTGCTGGTCCCGACTGTCTGCCGTGTGCTGGTGGTCCAAGCGTATTGATGGCAGGTTTCCATGCTGTACTCAGATGTAGACCCCGTCTCTGTTGAAATTATTGCCATCTAGCTGGATTTCGATGGATATTGACGTGTTTGTTTCTCTTCATCGCAAAATGCTATTACATACTTAATAATATTTCTTTCGCCACTCCATGCTACAATATTCATGTTGAGTTGACAACACTGGACTGCAAGTGCAAATATTGTAAACTGTGCTGCAAGAAGGCCAAAATTGTGAGTAGTAGGGGACAGAAAGGGAGAGAGACAGGAATTCAGGGAGAGAAATGAATTACCGAGGCTGAGAAGGAATTAGAGTTCAGTTTGCATATCTTACGGGGCCACAGATCCGATGGTCCGACTATAATTGGATATTCATGACCTGCACATACTGTATGTTACAACCGTGTACTCAGAAAACTTCAGAAATCAGCCTGCCCAGTTAGAGTAATCTTGGTTATACATGGTGCTCTCTTTCTGGCGGAATGTTTCATAACAGTGTTCAGGCACCTTTGTGTTACATTTTTCATCATGGAATCGATATGTTAATAATTATGTATTTAATATTTTTATTTGAATTCCACGTAGGCAATGAAAATCTTTAAGTTAAATGAAAAGGAGGTGAAAAACGACAGAATTTCTGTGCAATGGACAGTAATCATCTCCCTATCTGCTATAATGTATTGTACACACAGTTCAAACCATCTTTTTCTCCAGACGAAAGGCACTGGTTCTATATACGAATTATTAGTCATCTTATACTCGTATCACAGTTGTGTAGAGCCACTGGCGTAACTCAGTCGGCTAAGGCACTTGCCTGCCAATCTGAAGTTGCACTCAGATACGGGTAGAACATTGGTACATTTAACCAAAGGTCCCAGGTTCGATACCCGGCCCCAGAACATTTTTTCCTTCGAAATTATTCAAATCAACTTTACAGGGAGTTATACCTGAAAGCTTGATTTGCATAATACACGTCACTGTTCGTGAACAGAAAACCACAATTTAAGTCACACAGAGTTAGTGTGCACTCAATGTTGGTTGCTTGACGGTTGTCGGCCCACTTTGAGGTCTGTGGATATAGATCCACATTGGATCGGTGTCTGGTAGAGTTCCTGGATAGCTCAGTTGGTAGAGCGTTGGTACGTTTAACCAAAGGTCCCGGGTTCGATACCCAGCCCCAGAACAATTTTTCCCTCGAAATTATTCAAATCAACTTTACAGGGAGTTATACCTGAAAGCTTGATTTGCATAATACACGTCACTGTTCGTGAACAGAAAACCATAATTTAAGTCACACAGAGTTAGTGTGCACTCAGTATTGGTTGCTTGACTGTTGTCAGCCCACTTTGAGGTCTGTGGATATAGAGGAAAAAATTGAATCAGTGTCTGGTAGAGTTCCCGTGTAGCTCAGTTGGTAGAGCGTTGGTACGTTAACCAAAGGTCCTGGGTTCGATACCCAGCCCCGGAACAATTTTTCCCTCGAAATTATTCCCCTTAGGCTGATTGATTACCTGGTTGAGTATTATCCGAGGTTTTCCTCAACCGTAAGGCGAATGTCAGGTAAACTATGGTGAATTCTCTGTCTCCTCTCACTATCATCAATCTCCTAAACACTAAATAACCTACTAGTTGGTAGTTTATACAGCGTCGTTAAATAACCAAGGGGGGGGAACTAATTTGTGTTGGAAGTAGAGTGCTCTTCCACAAAATATCAATTTTTTACATTTCTACAGTCTGGCGCCAAGAAAGAAGTTCCTGACAATGTGGCTGTGATAAATGCTACTGATCTGTCGCCTATCATGGAACACACACAAGTGAAGGAAATTAGGGAACTGGTAGCTCCTGACAACAAAATCAGCACCAGACCTGTTGAGATTTCGCTGAAAGTGGCAGAGTTACCAACCACAACGCCAATAGAGGTAAAGTTGAAAATAACTTCCTTGAAATTTCGTTTTTGCATTGAATGTTTGCTAATATAAAATATTAAATTTCTTCTGCATTCTACTCTTGAGGCCTTATTAAATAATTTATTGATATGGACAAAAGATTTCATGTGTTCATGTATACGTGCATATGTCAACATCATTTTTATAAAAATGCGAAATATGCATTGTTTGCTGTTTCTGACTGCTGGTTTTATTAATTTGATACACATGATCACACTATTCACATCACAAGAGAAAATCTTGTTGAAGTTGTGGAGAACTTCAGAAATCTGATGCAGAAATTGATACTTTCAATTTTTCATTACTGTGTGGATTATATCTGTACACAGTATCTTCAGAAAACCCATAAGAAGTAATCAAAGGTGTTAAGATTTATTTAAAAACTGCAAAGGGATAAATCATTCCTTATCAGTTTCTCTAATGATAAGAGTAAAAATCAGAATCATACATATAGTATTTATCCAATAAAATAGTGTTAACATTTAGGATTTTCAATTCTTCAGTACTGCGTTAATTAAATCTGTATAATAGGTGTCATGTATGATCAATGAATATATTTAGATGTTGTAAGGTTATAACCGTGAATTGAGATGATGGCTTCTCTGAAATGCTGTTAACAATTAATTACAGAGGTATGAGGTTTCAATGTTTATTATTTCGCAGACAATGATTGCATCCGGTCAAATCCAGACATCAGTGAATGGTGTAGTTCTGCAGAATGGATTAGCAACAAATCAAACAAATAACAAAGCCGCAACCGGTGAAGAAGTTCCACAGAGCATTGTAATCACAACTCGACAGCAGTATGGCCTCCCTGATGAAGCTGTTGTCTACTGTAACTTCAATCAATTGTACAAAATTGACCCCTTGACATTGCAGATGTGGGTGCATGTAAGTATGATTCGTGTACATTCCTGTCTAACTGCCCATTATGATGCGCGCAACCTTCATTCTATATAATATATATATATACAGTAGCATGCAAATTAATCTGAACAATGTAATTACTTATGCAAAAACACTCAAACGGGATAAAAAAAGGATCTAAGACATACCTCAGTAATCTATGTGGCCTCCCTTGTTCCTAATAACAGCTCTGAGACGATTTGGCATGGATTCCACTGATTTCCCACAAATATTCTTCATTTCTTCATCGCGAAACCATACACCAATGAGGGCAGAAATCATCTTTTCCTTTGTAGAACAATCCATTTTTTGCATTCTTCTTTTGCAAATTGACTACAAGTTCTCAATGGGGTTGATGTCGGGTGAGTTGCCTGGCCAGGGGAGTACCTGAATATTCTTCTTGTTGAAGAATTCTGTAGTTTTTCGAGACGTATGGCATGGTGCCAGGTCTTGTTGGAACACACCTCTGCCATCCAGAAATGATTTTTGCAGCTGGGGTACGATTCTGGTTTCCAATAAGTAAATATATTTGTCAGAATTCATCATTCCCTTGATAGGTATTAATGCTCCAGGCCCTTCATGTGTAAAACAACTCCAAAACATTACTTTAGGGGGGTATTTGGGTGCTTGTTGGAGATGAGCTGCTGTTACTTTTTCGGATCCTTTCCATACATAGTAAACACGGTGGCCGTGGACCTTGAAATGAGACTCATCGGAAAAAAGTACATTCTTCCAGTCATTCACTGTCCAGTGTTGATGTAATTTTGCCCACATTAAGCGTTTTTTTGCACATAACAGGGGTTAGCAGTTGCTTCTTAATAGGCTTACGAGCCCTTCGTCCAGCTTCCAAAAGCCTACGCCGCACTGTTGTGACGTGAATATTCGCCCCAGTGATAGCCATTAACTCGCGGGTTAAGTCGACAGCAGTTAGTCTAGGATTTAATTTACTTTTCCTGACAATTAAACGATCATCTGCAGGTGAAGTCTTCCTTTTTCGGCCACAGTTTCCTTTTTTCTGGGGTGTGATGGATCCAGTCTCCCTGTATCGTTTTGTGATCGAATTAACAGTAGCCAAACCGATGTGACATTCTGCAGCAATTTGCCTCTGTGTCATAGAAGAATGCTCTGCTAATGTTATAATTTTAGACCGTTTTCGTGGAGTTGTATCCATTTGTGAAGACGACAGAATGTACAAGTCTTCAACACAACTGAAATGCTTATAAGTACAAAACGACAGGCAAAAGTCACATATTATAAAAAAAATAATGACAGACCTTCAACAATGGAATTACACGTACTACAGATGTCAATTAAAGCAGTATGAGCAGCTGTGAGGCCAACAATGACAGAAAATGTAAAAATATGTCTTGCTCGGATTAATTTGCACGCTACTGTATATTATATAGCCACTCTCTCTCTCTCTCTCTCTTCCCCCCTCCCCTCTCCCCCCTTTTTTAACATTTTGAAACTGTGAAAATATGCTAAAGCTAACTGCAATGAAATTCTTACCGATTTCATTTATTGACAGATACTGAAACATGTTCCAAACTCCGTGCTGTGGCTGCTACGATTTCCAGCTGTTGGTGAGCCCAACTTACAAGCAGCAGCTCAACAATTAGGTCTTCCACCAGGAAGGATCTTGTTCAGCAATGTAGCAGCCAAAGAAGAACATGTGAGGCGAGGACAGTTGGCTGACGTGTGCCTGGACACCCCCCTGTGTAATGGACACACGACAAGCATGGATGTGCTTTGGACAGGCACACCTGTAGTAACACTTCCAGGTATTTATACAGCTTCAGTAAAAGAAATTGCCCTTGATTTTATGTAAGTTTGACTTCCTCATCCTCATTGTACAAAAGAAAGTATTGTAATGGTGTAAAACTTCTGTTTCGGAAATTTGGCGGAAATACACTGTTTTATGCCCACCATCAGTGGCAGCTCCTGCATATTTCTTAAGAGAAGGAAAGAAGTTAACAGCACGAAATGACACCTTCTTGAATGAAGCATGCTACAAATTAGCCTACATGCATAAATGTAAGACCAGGTAGTGTTGGGGTTGGCCTTCCCTTCTGTATAGCAATAATCTGTTCTTGTAAACGGAGTTTCCTAAATTGTCCAAAATATATTATGTTTTCACTTCCATTCATTGTTGAATAATTGCGCAAATTAACAATTACAAGGAAATTCACAACCTCGTAGCATTTTTCGAGCACACTACAGCATCACACATGTTGGAAGAGACCAGCTACTAACTCATAACCGGAACCGTTTTACGGAAATGGGAATGGGAAATAATCTGAGGAAAGCGAGAACACTGCACCCACCCACATGGTCTGTGTTGCCACATGTGCATTTTACAAGTTCAGTATCACATGCTTTTGAAGAATGTCAGTTCTTGTAAAGTCATACTACCATTATTGTTCAAAGCTGCCGGTGGCCGATTAATTTTTTATTTTAAAAATTATGTAGTTTGCAGTACTTTCAATTTCAAATATATTTGTACAAAACTGACAACTTGGCTGTTGCCCTGTCTAGTAAACAATGAATAGAAGTGAATTTCAGGGGCCAACTACGTAGAACTACTTCCTCTTTGTTTTACATAAACCCAACTTTATCTTTCAAATATTCACGAAAGTTTCAAACCATGAATAGTAGCCTATATAAAGTGCAATGAATAATATTTTTGATTTATAATTAAAAAAAAGTTACATGGTGTCTTTCATAGCGTTGCGTTAAAACTGTTTTTGTTGTGTCTCCTCCTAGATGTGTTATAGTCCAGTTGGATGTAACATCATTAGGTGGCAGCGGTAGCGAGCTTGCTGCATGACCAGTCGGTTTCTATTTCCCGCCCATGACTGATTCAGAGAGGATCTCCTCCCTCTCTATTCATTTACTTGCTTTAAAACTCTGCTTCTTTCTCTGGCCGCTAGTGCGCTGTTGTCTGTGTGTGTTAACTGCAGTAAAGGAGGAATGGATTGACTTTCCTCCACACAAACAATCTCGCATCTTTCTCACAGTTTTCTACAGCACATGAGCGCGCGTCGTTTAAAACTCGCCACCATATTGAGAAAATGGTATTTGGCATGGTATCTGTCTTCTGTACTGTTGTATCATAAAATATTGGACAGATTGTGTTAATATTCAGTTAATATATTGGAAATGATACAAATGAAATATAATGATTTTAATAGAAAAAATACCGAGTCTTTATTTGAAATAATCACACAATGGTGATTTGCTCTAAAACAAGTCAGACCATTTTTTTTTTTTTTCGTGAATTTTTGTATTACATGTAAACTGACAAGTGGAATGGCGAAGTTAGTATCAATGTGGGGAGGGGGAAGGAAATAATAATTATGTATGAAATAGTCATTTCACCTTTTCGGTACAAAATGTTGGAAGTCCATTAAGCCAGGTAGTCCAAGCTCTCCATTTTTCCATTAATTGACACTTAAAAGGACCAACACAAATTAGGCTTTAAGCTCTCATTAAACTACATTTAAGTTAATTGGTCAGTATTTGAATATTTAAATAATTAATCCTGCATTAACGAAAATAATTTTCATCATGGTGAGGACGAAGATTAACTTGATATTTGAAAATGATGATTTGTTTCCAAAATGGGCGAGGATAAATTCCGAATGAGAAGATTATTTTAATACAATGGACGAAAAAGATTTGCAAATGCAGTTTAGGCTAAGCAAGACAATAAATCAGCGCTTCTCTACCTTTTTCAATGACATACCACTATTTTTAATTTAGAACATTAGCTGTACCATTAACGAAATTTATTATGGGAAAATATCATGTGTCCTCTCCTAGGGTCATAATAAATGTTTCTATGATCCAATATCAACAATTGATTGCTTTATTTAGGTGTGTTTATTTAAGAAACAGTGACTCCTTGAATTTATTCAATGGAGTGTTTCATAAAATATAGAGAAAACAGCTATTTTTTTATATTTTATTATAATTTATATTTTTATTTCGTACTTTAAGTACCACCCAGCAGTGGCTCACATACCACTACACGTACTATTAGTGGTAAGCGTACCATAGGTTGAGAACTACTGATTTAAATGATACATTTATTGAAGAAAAATTTAATCAATCTTCGGTTGCCTAAAATACGGCAACTAAAATAATGTGAATAGTGTATTTATCATGAAGGCCTAATATTAAATTTGAACGCATTGGACTAGTGTAAATCCATGAAGTTTTTCCATTTTGCTTGTTGCATGATATTTCCTTGCATCTAATTTCATGAGTATTATTCCATTTTGTCTTCAGTATTCCTGAAGACATTGGGATGAGGTTTTCTTGCATTGAAATCTCTTTGTACTTATTTCCAGCCTTTCTTCTTTTCTTCTAAAGTCTACCCATCCATGTTTTTAATATGTTTTGAGGTTATTTCTGTTTATGATGATATTTTATTGGGGTAAAATAACAAATGAACTTACTATATAGGTCACTGCTTACATTAATAAGGCACATGGTCTTCGAAATTACGATTTTACTATGATTCCGAAGGCCATGATGACTTAATTGGGAATTAAATTAATTGACTTTATTTTAAATGTGTATTAGTTAATTGTGGATTAGTAACATGTTGGTGAAATCGGCCCTTGTACACTTCAACATTCAGATCACTTTTAAATTCCAGTCTTCATAAATAATATATATATATATATATATATATAAATTATCACAATGTACAGATACAGAGTTAAAATTTGAAGCAAGTCTTGATGGGAGTCCACCTGTAGGCAACAGTTTCGCACGACTGTCCACAAGTAGCTGGATGTAACTAGCCTACACCAGTAAAGTCATTGTTAAATAGCTTTGCAGACTATATGACTCATTTGGACATTTAACACATGTACATTATGTCTGGTAATAGAAATTGTACTTCCTGTATCAGTACACCAGGCCGGTTTTTATAGTGTGGATAAGCTTCAGGGCTTCTACCGTGTTGTCTTGGTGTTATTGGCTGACGTTTCGACCACTGTGTTGTGGCCATCTTCAGAGCAGTTGTTGGATAAGGAAATAGTCTGCCAGCTCTTATATATATAGTAGTCTCTATGAGGGGAGTACTTGCTGTGATAGGTCGTAGGTTCTCCTTCTGGCATCCGGTTGGTCCTACGTTGTCCAATCCGGTTGAGGTCTGTATGAAGGGGAGTATTCATATTAAATACTGGTCCTCATAAGGTCCGAAAGAGTGACCTTGATACCGTGCCCGATGTCCGGATGAAGGGGGGCGCCACGTACATGTGGAGACAACAACTGCTCTGAAGATGGCCACAACACAGCGGTCGAAACGTCAGCCAATAATACCTAGACAACGCGGTAGAAGCCCTGAAGCTTATCCACACACCATGTACACCAGCCACGGAAGCCTACGCGAACACAGTTTTTATAGTGTTTTATATTAAGTTTAATTTAATTATCAAGTTACTAACTAACTCTGTTACAGGAGAAACATTAGCATCCCGTGTCGCTGCATCACAGCTGGCAACTCTTGGTTGCCCTGAGCTAGTTGCACGCACTCGTCAAGAATATCAGGACATCGCTGTGCGCCTTGGCACTGACAGAGAATAGTAAGTTAAAACTAAATGCAGCATATAAGAAATGTTAAATGATGTTTTCCTTCTCCATTTTTCAATAAGAGCGTGAGGGGAGAGAGGGGAAGGAATTAACTTTTAACTGTGTACATCACATATTCATTATATATGAGGTCTCGCCCACCTCATTGAATATTACACGACTACTGTGAAGTAGCCAATGTGTATTATCACCATTTAATTCGAGAAAAATTCGTTCTGGCACCGGGAATCGAACCCGTGACCTCTCAGCTCTACGCGCTGAGTGCTCTTTCCAACTGAGCTATGCCGGAACGAATTTTTCTCGAATTAAATGGTGATAATACACATTGGCTACTTCATAGTAGTCGTGTAATATTCAATGAGGTAGGCGAGACCTCATATATAATGAATATGTGATGTATTAACTGTTAGCAGTTGTCACAAACTGACCTTGAATATGGCCATAATAGTACATTATGCAACGAGCCTATAATGGTAGTAATTAAGACGCAAGTATGATTCATAATTTTCATACGAGCGTCTTAATTACCATTATAGGCAAGTTTCATACGACTTTTTATGCTCGACCATATTTCTAACTTGAAAGTATTGAAAATTAGGTCTTTTTATGGTTATGTGCGAACTGACCTGAATTGTGATATGTGCGCAGACGCGAAAGTATTGATTTTTTCCGAGGCCCAATGTCATTGACCTTGGCACAGAATAAGAATGAACATTAGTCTGATATAACCTGGAAATTGATTTAGAATTGAAAAACGATATGACAAATTGAATTTATTTGAATATTATTTACAATTAACGCTAATTATTATAGTAACAGAACATAACCTTCTGCGACAGTATTGGATTTCCAGCCTCCTTGACTTTTCGCTAATTGTCTGTCGATTGCATATCCGAGAATAATCGATATAACGATACAAAGCTGACTTATGATTGGCTGAAGACCTGTACTTTAATGAGTAGCTGTACTTTAATGACATGCATTAAAGGACTGCTACCAGGTGTATAATTACTACATTTCGGCATGGTCGAGCATAAAGTCATTTAAATATGCGCTCCTGCATGTATGACTTACATTGTCTAAAGTACAGGTAGTAAGGCCGTAAAACATTACGAGAGGAGTTCGGCCGGCACTGTGGATCGTGTCCCGGCATAGCTCAGTTGGAAAGAGCACTCAGCGTGCAGGGCTGAGAGGTCCCGGGTTCGATTCCTGGTGCCGGAACGAATTTTTCTCGAATTAAATGGTGATTTTAACTGTATGTTTGTAATATACTTCACGTTTCATAGTGAAATCACTTTTACTTTTTTCACAATCCTTTTGAAATAATACGATAGGATCATATATGATCTATCAGATTGTAACAAGTGATGTATGGAAATGTTTCAGCTTGAAGGCTACGCGTGCCAAAGTATGGCGTGCACGGACAGACAGCCCCCTGTTTGACTGCTTGCAGTATGCACAGGGCATGGAGAAACTCTACAAAGAGATGTGGGAAAGACATTCTCACGGAGAAAAGCCTGACCATATTGTAGACAAGTAAGCCCTGCAGCCGCGGAATCGTCATCTAAGATTGTGAAGCTTGCTGTGTCTGGAAGTTCTTCACTGCTATTGTGTAGCCCATTTTTAATAAAATTGAAATTTGTATTTAAACAGAATATCATAGACATAAAGAACAGGTTATTAGATGAATAATAAATGTTAAATTTTAGTTTTATGTTGTGATTCCTGTAGTTTCTCTGTTATTTCAAGGGGGGTTCGCTGTAGCAATCTTAGCTGAATTATCTTAATTCTTCATATGTGCTTCCAGACACAGTCAATATTTAAGCAAGCAAGTACCCAGCCTTTCATTTAAGAATCTGTGTAGTGTTTTGTATTATCACTGTGTTTTAGTTCTGGCATTCAGAGAGTTTCAGTACTCATTAGTTACTGAGATTGCACCCAAAGACTAAATGAGAGTTGGTCCTGCAACTTCACGGAAATGAAAAGTTGAGTGGCTTTTTTTATTATTATTTAATTGCAGGTTTTTAAATTATTTTGGGAAGGTAGGAGAGAGATGTTCCTAAATGATGGAATTGACTGTATTGAATATTGTGTAATAATTGATAACACGTAACTTAAATTCTCAGCTGTCAAGAACTTGTAGACATGTCTCTCAGTCAGAACTAGAAGACCTCGGTATGACACAGTGCTTCAGTTGAGGTCCTAAAATGTTGTGAGAAACCACCAACGCCTGGAAGCTGTGAAGCAGTTTTCTTCCATTGTAGATGTTTATAGTATTAGTGTTCGAAAGATAAAAGTGTGTCGTGTGAGATGCGATAATATTGGTTGTTGCACATACTGGTCAGTGAATTTGAATTTTTAACCATGCTACTGTATATCTGTCTGTCGGTGATTTGCAGGCATGACTGAGCATTGGTGTACGAATGTTAAAATCTACATAGAATTGGGACGGGCTCTCAGTTTTCCAAACAAATGACTGTAGTACAGCAGACGATATTTTTCCCATGAAAACCATTATGCATCGGTTACTTGTCGTGAAAGGGAGTAAGAACACTTTCAGAGTGAGATTTGTTATAGGTATGACAACAATGAGGTGCATTTCATTGTAACCTGTCTTTCATTTCTGTGAGACTCATTGAGAATTAAAACATCTCCTCTGCTTACCGCAGATGTTATTTAATTTGTGTAGCAACTTTTGTCACAGAAATTTTGATAACCTCCACGATTTCTTTGGTCCTAGTCATACACAATCAAAACAAGACCACTAATGGCTTACTGTCGTATTGTACATAAAATCTATTGTTTCCTCAGCTACCGACTTTGGAATCTCGTGCACCGGGGCAAATCGTCGTGTTTTAGGTACATTTTTTGTGATATTTGATGTCTGAAGAATATCTTATTGCTTAGTGTGCTTATAAAGATGGAGTAAAAGTCATTTTATTTTTATGATGTTTTTCTAAAGCGAAGACAAGCTCAGGTATTCATATAGTAATTGTCAATGCTTGCTGCAGAGAATGTGGGTCGAAATACTGATTATTGTGACATGTTACTACTGGAAATCTTTTGTTTCAGTTTTTCTGTGACAAAACGTTGGCATATTCCTTGATATGTACTTAGTGCTGATTATTTTTCTCTTTTCTGCTCTTGTACTGATAACTTTTTGTTATTTTGTAATTGTCTAGACCTATCAGCACTGAAATATAGAATAAAAGTCAATAACAGATATCTATTTTCTTAGTTTAGAAATGGTTTCAGAAGGTGCCCTTAGTCACCATCATCATGTGCCTTTGTAGGAGTTACTAATCATCCATCACCACTACCATCAGTACTTCTGCAGGCTGGCTAATGAGACCCTGTTACTCAGTCTCAGATCACCACTTTCATCCTCTGCTCAGATCTTAGAAAAATATTTCTAATTTGATTTGAGATATTTTTAATATTCGCACACCAGTTGAGAGAGAAAGAGAGAGAGAGAGAAAGAAAGGAAGAATGAGAACGAGAGATCACCTACGAGGATGCAGTGTCACCTGTCTCCCCTCTGCTACTACTCAATCCCCTTTCCCTGCCCTGATCTTCCCATTAATCCATCAACTCCTTCTACTCATCTCATTTAAAGGATAAAAATTGATAGTGTATGCATTTTTGCTCCTTGTAAAAATTTTCGGATTATCTCGAATAAAAAATATACATCTGAGATTGTTTTTTATTTAAATAGTTCTTGTGAGCTCCAGTTTTTCCTATGTATGGTACGGTCACATGTAAGCCAAAAGTAGCGTGTTGCACAAAGTTGCAAATGGAGGTCGCGAGTCTGTTCACACACAAGATGCTACTTTTGCAGCCGCAGTCTAGTTGCAGCTGCCATCTCCATGCTGACTTTTCAATATACATTTTGTTGTTGTTGTTTTCTAATGCCAGGCATTTGACAATAAAGTCATTTGACCTCTTGCAGTCCAATATTTTTCAAAGATATTATCATGACCAGCCACTGAAGCACAGATTTTGAGGTGTTCCGAATCCATTTCTTGGTTTGGGTTGCACAGTGGGCAGTTAGGGGACTGATATATTCCAATTCTATGCAGGTGTTTGGCCAAACAATTATGGGCTGTTGCCAATCTAAATGCAGCTACAGACGATTTTCGTGGTAAATCGGGAATTAACTGTGGATTTTGATGCAGGGAGTTCCATTTTTTCCCTTGGGATTGAGTTATCAAATTTTGTTTGTTGAAGTCTAAGTATGTAGATTTAATAAATCTTTTCACAGAGTAATACGTAGATTTAGTAACAGGTCTGTAAGTAGCAGTGATGCCCTTCTTTGCTAAAGCATCCGCATTCTCGTTTCCCAGGATTCCACAATGGGATGGTATCCATTGGAATACAATTCTTTTATTGAGTGATATTAATTGAGAGAACATTTTAGTTATTTCTGCTGTTTGAGATGAAGGTGTGTGTTTAGAGACTATTGATAGAATAGATGAAATCGGGAATTAACTGTGGATTATGATGCAGAGAGTTCCATTTTTTTCCCTTGAGATATATACATTTTGTGATTATGTTCACATTAGAGTTTCGAGTTATGAAACTCATGTGATAACTTATCTATTATTTGCTTTTCTGTCCTAACTAGTATTCTGAAATTGGCATTATTTTTACTGTGAAGCTATTAAAAAGCGCCAATATACTTAAATGATAACCAACAGCATATTCACATAATCAATGTTGGCAACCTTCTTGTTTGAAACTACACTACGGAAAATTAAAAAAATTAATTATTTTATCAGCAAATATACTCTTGACTGTGTTGTGCATTTAGGAACTGTTACAAGTCATTTATTTTCATTACATCTAACATTAAAATATATCCAAACAATAAAAGTATAATTGAGGAGCATCGTTTCAAATCATATTATGTCCAACTTACAGTTTTTTTACACGATTGACGAAAAACTGAATTACTCGTAAACCGGAAAAGTTTTCAAAACTCTACACAAAAGCATTTTGAAGTATTTGTTTCACAGTTTACAAATATGACGACTGGGAACCATCAGACTTCACAGCATGAAAGATGAATAAATGGAAAGTAACAAATTTAATTTCGTCCACTGTTGGACTTAATACGTTTTGAAACGATGCTCCTCAATTGGCACAATTGGGTGGCAACACTGGTCACAACCGCTGCAAAAGTTTCAACAAAACTGATATCAAAAATGCTGCAGCTGCAATCCTGAGAATCCTATTGACACGTCGCTACTTTTAAGCTGCGCGCAGCTTGAAAAAGTAGTGGGCAGCAGGTTCGGCAGCCGCTACTTTTCGGATTGCACTGTTGTTCACAAGTCGCAGTACGAGAGTTGCACAATTTTTTGTACTGCAGTGCTGCAAAAGTAACAACATGTGACCGTACCTTAATTCTCTCGAAAGATGATACACAATTAAACAAAGCTACGAGGTTAGTTCCGAAAATAAGTTTCGTATTGTGACGGAGAATGAGAGTTGAGTCCACCACCACCACATTCTGGAGACAAAGCGTGCCTTCATGGAATGGAAGCATCCAAGATCCCCAGTCAAGAAGTTCAAAATGACCCCATCTGCTGGCAAGGTCATGTTAACTGTCTTTTGGGATGCCTTTGTAAAGGGACGGTGAATGTCTAAGGATACTGCAATACACTGAGCAGATTGAAAGCTGTTATTCGACGAAAGAGCCCGGGACTGCTGTCATCAGGTGTTGTGCTTCTTCATGATAATGCAAGACCCTACATGGCAGCAGCAACAGGAGCTCTTCTGGAGAGGTTTCGTTGGGAAAGCATGGATCATCCTCCCTACAGTCCCGATTCGCGCCCAGTGACTTCAACTTGTTCCCAGCCTTGAAGGGAGAGCTGTCTGGATATCATTACAGTAGCAACGACGAAGTGGAACGCGCTGTTATCGCATTTCTCCGGGTGCAGGACACGGAGTTCTATGGGAATGGGTTTCTAAAACTCATGAAGAGGTATGAAAAGTGTCTCAGTGTTCATGGAAACCACGTGGAAAAGTAAAGAAGAAATGTCTCTTTCTATTCTATTGTCTTGATTTCCTCAATAAAGATCCTGGACATAACTGATTCGCAAAACTTATTTTCGGAACTACCCTCATACATTTAAAAATTGCTGCCATTTTTTAATGTATGTTCTTAAAGATATACAGGGACATCATTTTATTTTTACTAACATTTTTAATATTAACCTGGCTATACCTTTAGAGAACTGGAAACACAGATTGCTCCCCCTTCCACGACTGAAGTTCGATGATACTGGCGTAACATACAAACAAATCACTTTACTAGGTATAGGAGGGAAGAAAACTAATTCATCCATTTACGTAAACTAGGAAATATCGCGATAATTTTCATTAGGTTTTTCTTTAATCTTAATATAGTACTGTATTAAGAATAAGTGTTTTTACTCACGAACTGAGTCATCCATGCGAACGTATTCATTATGCAGTGTATATTATACTGTCTACAGCACATTAGCGCACAATATAGAGAATGAAGTTAAATTGAAAAATAATCATAATATGGATATTTAAAAACATTTTTGAAAATGGTGGCCGTTCATTTCGATACAGGCTTCAGTTCTAATGTGCATATTATCGCACTATAGACTATTGCATCTAATTCCAATTGCCAGTATCGTCCTTCGTACTAGTAACTCATGTTGAAATAATTCTGTACCTACTCTATAAAAGAGTACCTTACGTACTGTAAATTCAATCTTCACTTCTGCCCGACTGCACAGATAGAATTACTCAGACATGCTATCTACTGTCCGTCCAAGTGGTTATGTCGCAGGATCGTAGAAAGGGGGAAAATCACGTGACAGTTAATTACTTAACGAGGCCCTTTTATTTAAGTTATTTTAAACAGTTGTATAATATTACGTAAATGTCCAATTCCTAACAGAAATTAATGTTTTCAGAAAAGAGCTAAAACAGCCCTGCTTTTACAGAGGGGCGAACAGAAGCAGGTGGAGGAAATAGGGATGCGACCTAGGCAAACGGACAGCACCTGTGCGAAAATATGATTCAATATTGAAAGCTCTTTCGTCACTGGAAAACGCGAACATATTTCTGGAACGTACTATACTCACTAACTCAGTGCTGTTTACTATATGCGGTCTTGGATCTGTGTGTAGAGGACAGTTGTAACTTCATTAGTACAAGGGGTCGGAGAGAAGTACATTAAAAAACTCAGGTACAATAAAAATTGAAGTAAAAATAAAATAATGTCCCTGTACATGTTTTGTAAAGGAATGAGGTTCAACTTCTTAGTTTTATTATTATGGTAACACCTCTCTGCATGATTTTTAATGACTGAAAACTTGTATTCTTAGCTCACTCCTTTATACTCATTTCAGAATTGTTCTCAGTTTTTTTTCTATCACGTAGATCTACAGTTTTTCCTCAGTAGAATCAAATTTACTTCTCAGAATTGATGTAGGGAATTAATTTATTAGCTGAACATTTTTTGCAGTATAGATCTTTAGGTCTTCAAGGTGTCGCTGCGGTGCAAGTTGTTTTCCTGGAGAGAAGTGGTTGGTGAGCCACCAAGTTACCTGAAAGGTCCGTTTCCATAACACGCAGGTAGACAAAGCCAGCCGCATTGCCTTCTCCAACCGACCTAGCAGATCGTCAGGCTTATCAAGGAAATCAGTTGAGTTGGAAAATTTCGTCTACCTACCAGGCACTGTGAGAGGAGGAGGTGCTGATCTCAACCGTTCACAAACAGAAAGTGATATGGGACACGGCACAATCTGAGGAAAAATTGAAAATCAGCTTGCAGGAACTTACAGTTTTTCTGTGTTTTTTTTAATAAATACGTTTTGAAGATATGCTGTATTATGCTTTTTAGTTTACAGTTTTACATTCAAAAATTGTAATTTCTGTTATAAATGATTATAATAAAGTCTGTCGTGTCATAAAAACAAATGCCTTGAGAATGGTTGCTCTTACTTCTGCTGTGCTTATATCAGCTCTTCATTCTATGATTTGGCATGCGGTAATTACGTTCCGTCTGTTGAGCAGAAGAGAGAAGTGGCAGTATTGGTTGACTTCCTTCTAAGGGTATGAAAGGCAGTGGCGAAGATACATTCATGCAACTGGGTATTCTAAAGTTATATATATTTTTGTAGATAGACTCCAGTCGGGGTGTTTTTTGCTCTGCATAGATGTCGATGATGCGTTCTTTGAAGATGTAATCCCTGAAAAGACTGTTTAACAAACTCTTCTCAATAGCCAGAGTACTCAAATTGCTCAGTCTAGAATCTCTAGAATCTGACATGGAGTTCCTTAAAAATGTCTTAACTCTCTTCAATGCACTCATACTTCTTTCCCTCGACGCAGTAGACACAGGGAAGATGAGAATCAGTCTTATGAGCCGCACTGTTTCTTGATAGATTTTTTCTAGGCCATTGTTCAAAAAATATTTCAGCAAAAAACCTGCAGGCAAATGCTTTGTTTGGTCAGAATAAACGTTTGTGATCCATGCTTTAAACTCACAAACATGCACTGGAATATCTCTCTCACTTCACCACCGCGTCGTTATTTAAAGACGCTGCTGCTAACCAATAGTCATGCTCCTGCGTCGAAAATTTCGTTTTCACGTAGTATTCTTTACCAACGGTTAAATATATTTTCAATTTCACATTCGTTTTAGTAGTTAATCTAATTCGAATTCTATACTCAGTGTTTCGTAGTACCGAAATACCGAACCCACAGGTGATTATTTGAATAAAAACGAAAGTGGATAATGAATGATACATGATAATAATGAACACATCTGCACTTTACGGAAACAGACCGACGAAAAATGAATACTGCCCTATTATTTCTCACACACAGACTGCAGCGTTGCCAACCGTGGCCGATTTCGGTAAACGTAGCTTTTAGCTATATAGTCCAATGGAAAAATGTAGCCGAATGAGATTCGATCGAATGACTATTTGTGAATACTCTCAATTTTATGTGTAAACACGTTCCTCTATCAAATTCTAATAGCCATAAGAAGTTTCTCGCTTCCGCAAAAAATTACGAAAACATAACAGAAAATTTAAGGTAGGACTGAATTCCGGACACAGCGACCATTATTTATGGCAAAGAAAGCTTTGGTATTTTCAGTTTTCTTTTCCTGTTATGTGAATAGCGCCCATTGTTTAACCATCAATTCTTGGATTCATGAATTCGGCGACACCTGACAGTGTCTTTATTGGGAGTCGCACATGCAACAAAAATGAACTGGTCCTAAATTAATGAATGACATTTCCAACACATCCACCTTCCAACATTGTAACTATAGCATAGGTCGTGGATTCTGTTTATTACTCTCTGAATGTGCTTCATTTTGGTATTTGTAGCTGAATTTCGGGACGTTTGTAGCAGAAGCAGACTCTGAGATTGGTGCTGCTGAGTCTAGGCTCTTCACAGAGCTGTCTAGCATTAGTGACGTATGCAAGCACTCCGCTTGGCGCATGCGCATATGCTTTCTCTAGCTGCTGCCGTGAGCCTGGTTTGAAGCAGTATCAGCGAGTTTGTCAGCGAGTAGCCACACTGTAGTTATACGTGCTGGTTCCGCGCCGTAACTAGACCGAAAACTAGAGATTTCATTTACCTATACCAATGAAAACAGGAAAATATAAATGCGCTAATTTCTTCAAAATCCAATGGGTAATCTAAGGCTCACAGATTACCCTTCAGCTTCGCCCCTGATGAAAGGGATCTGTTAGCAGGGGCGGCTCGTCCATAAGAGCTGCGGAGCTGCAGCACTCCCTGCTTTGACAGGAAAATAAAAATAATATTTATTTTAATTTGTAGAAGAATTGTTACAGCTTTTATTGTGGTAAATTGCTTTATATTTCATCTGGCCGGAAATATGTTCTATTATCTTATGCATTATCTTTTTGCGCGTCGACAGTACTGGAATTGACACTGCAAAGTTGTCCTGGGATCTGCAGGATGGGACAGATATTAGAGAGTGTATCTTGCTAGGTCAGGGGGTAGAGAGGTGAAGGGAAGCAGAGGGAAACTGCCGCTGTTTAAAACCCATATTTCACTGCAGTGGCTTGCAGAGCCAGGCCACAATAAAGATCTTTCCTCCCCTCCCACACCGCTATTGTAATGCTACATCAAATGGATTCTCTATTCCCTTGAAACTTAATGACAACATTTTTATTTTCTCTTCACATACTTATTGTTGTAGAATCTTATCGAGTTAATATAACGAAATTAATATTTTCTCTTACCTTATTATTACGTATATATCCAGCCTTCAGCAGAACCTAATATTTGCTTTAACTCAAAATGATTGCACGAGTATAAACCTTTTGATATAGCGTGTAAAATACGAAAGAGACTTCTTTTCCAGTTTTAGAAAATTGTTGACCATCAGTATATCTGAGTGTTGCTTTGGTGTGATGTTTCAGTACCGTAACTTAACCAGTGCAAATGTGCAAGCATGAGTGTGTGTGAATTACAGAATATTAATTTTATTTTTCTTAACTTTCTCTTGCAGAGAAAATTGATGTAATGAAGTGAAATTAAAGGGTCGTTCGTTACTCGACTTAAATGTTACTCAAGCTTCATCCAGCCGAAATAGTGCACATATGTAAGGGAGTATAACAATGAAATTTACACTAAGCATTTGTGGTTGCCTCCTCTTTGGTGGTGATACTGCATAGACTAGGAATGGTGTGACAGATTTAGGACATTTGACCCTAAAAATTAAAAAGCACGAATCTTCGCAATCTCACCTGAAAAATGTTGTTTCATTGGCTATGTTAGGCAAAACTAATATTGCTGCGCAATTAAGTGAAGCGAACAGAACAAACATTCTCAAACATAATCAAGAAGTGAGAAAAAATCGTGAAATTATTTTAAAAAAAATATTGATTGTATCAAATTTTGTGGCCAATATGAACTTCCCCTTAGGGGACATGATGAAAAAACGATTCGAAGAACTCTGCTGTATTTCGTGGGTTGCTACAGTCTGTGAGTAATCTAAATGAGCCTCTCAAAAATCATTTGGAACATGCCACTGTTTAAAGGTAATTCTAAAACAATTTAGAATGAACTCTTAGATTGCAAGTTGAGTGTCTGCCGATCAGAAATTCAGACTGAAATCAATGGTATTAATTTTTTTTTTTTAGCGATTAGCAAATTATGCCACAGACATCTCCCAACTAAGTGAGAAAGTTTTGGTTTTTCGATATGTAGTGCGTTTATTTTTGTCCTATACTTATAAGTAATGGTATCAAGAAGTGAAATTTGTATGTACCAAAATCTACTGCAGCTCCCCCAATCCACAAGTTCACGAGCCGCCTCTGTCTGTTAGCGATTACTTGAACTTTTTCTTGTTTTTCTATAAAATTAATTTCTTTGATCTTTAGTAGTTTTTTTTAGATACTTTATTTTTTCTGCATAAAGATTTAGATTTTCCTCAGAGATGTCTATTCGTGCTTTGCGCAGGAGTTCGATCGTTTCTTTTGTATGTTCGTAGCACTTGGCATCAAACCAAGTTTTAGCTGTCCTTTGCTGTTACGGGATGAGTGATGACGGTATATAGTTTTCTATTATTTTCAGAGTAGGATTTAATTGGTCCTTTTAAGGAGATCTAAAGCTTCATCAGTTGTATTTTTTCTTGTTTCCAGTTGTTTTTCCTCCAGCATTTTTGAGACACTGGGGAACTTTACTGTTATTTGTGGGCTTCTCTTCTTTGTTAGTGTAATAAAATTGTTGATTTTACTCGCAGATGTTTTCTTACAATGGCGGTCAGTGAGAAAGTATATTGATTTAGAGGGAAAACGATTTGAAAATAATTTCTATAAATAAATAATCATGAATAAAGAAGCTGCAGATGGAAAAATGGGTAGTTAATTTGGGGGGGGGGGGGAGAGACACACACATACACACACACACACCCACAAAAGACTCTACACCATTAAAAAAATGTCGATAATTTCTGATCTTATAAACTCTCAGAATTTACCATTAACAGCCTCTAAAGAGTATCCATGCACGTATAAGATTTTATTTTATTGTTCATCACATGTCTGAAGTAGGAGCTAGATCATTCTGTCCTGCAGTATGGCCGGAGTATACTCACCTTCTGCTTACTAGCCCCTAGCTTTATATACTAGAACAGCTGCTTCTCTCATACGTGGAGCTAGAAAATTTCATTAGGTGTGCCCCTTGTCCAACTACTTTGGGACAAAATCCAGCTGGGCTAACATATTGCATAATTATTGTATTTGTCATTTTTAGTGTCCAACATAGTGGTAGTAAGAAGAAAGTACCAGTGTAGCTCAGTCGGCTAAGGCGCTTGCCTGCTGATCTGGAGTTGTGCCCAGGTGCGGGTCTAATCCCTGTTTGGGCTGATTACCTGGTTGAGTTTTTTCCGAGGTTTTCCCCAACTGTAAGGCAAATGTCAAGTAACCTATGGCAAATCCTCAGCTTCATCTCGCTATCACCAATCCCATCGATGCTAAATAATGTCGTAGTTGATACAGCGTCATTAAATAACCAAGTAAAAAAGTTATATTTTCAGTGGGTCTATACAATAGCATTAGCAGCCTCTACATTCAAAGAAAATACTGTAAAACTTCATTTTAATGTTCCCGTTTTTAAGGAATAATCCGTTAAGTCTCAGCCAAATTACCATAAGAATAATGCAATTGATTCCCACATTTAAGAAATACTTTAAGTGGATTTTGTGATAATGACACCCAAAATATTGAATCGACTCTCAATATAATCAATAGTACCAGCATATTTGCTAGTGCATCTCAGTCGATAGTAATGTGATGCCATTATTCTATATAGTCTTGCCACGTGTTGCTTTCACAGAGTGGTTGCTTTGTTCTCGCAAGTTACGTAGATCCTGTTTCCAAGTTATTTTATGCTGTCTACACAAAGCATCTATGGTACTATGAATACTTCTAAAACCAAATTGTACGTAATTTCTTCTTTCAGGTGAGTTTACAAGTACTGGTAAGCCAACACAATATGCATGTTCATAATAATCTCTGATGTAGTTTTTTTCCCCCACATAATTGTGTCAAAGATAGCTGGCTACTGGGGGGGGGGGGGGGTGAAAATAAGATAATTTCCTTAGGTATCTACAGTTTAGGAAATATTGATACTTTAATATTTATCACTACTGCTACTGCTGCTGCTGTTAATTTTCTCAGCGAGTTCCTTTTAATCAGAAAACGAGTTTTAAATAAGCTTTACATATATTATAGTTTTCAACTTCAGATCATTCTGAGGAACTTATCAAAGTTTCAATTTAGGATTACACTTTGAAACAAACTACTTTTGATGAAACAATGTTTGCAGTTAAGTTAACGAACCAGCTGAATGACATACAGAGTTACTACAACCTAACTAGGCAGTAGGCTAAAAATATTTTTCATGAAATGAAGGAAACAACAAAACTAGTCAATCAGGTAAAATAACCTCACAAATTAAATATTAACACAGTGAAATTATTTGTTTTAAATAATTCAATAGTTCATCGAAAGTTTCGTTCAAGAATGCTGATGATACTGGGTTAAGCATAATTTATTTTAAATTGTGATATGCACCCGTGCAGCTCCATGAAAAAGTCTTTGCTGTTCTCACCCATGTAAATCCACTCTTCCTATATAGCTGGAACACATGTAGCAACAATCACTACTGCACTTCATTGGCCTGAATTACAGTTTCATACAGAAGTGGCTTCTGGCATCTCTGATCTAGTAATTTTCTACCCATCTTCCGAGCAGAGCTAAATTTTCAGGGTTCTTTTTATCTATATAAAGCTTTCAACAATTTAAATTTTTGTATTCCAATGGATACCATCCCATTGTGGAATCCTGGGAAACGAGAATGCGGATGCTTTAGCAAAGAAGGGCAGCACTGCTACTTACAGACCTGTTACTAAATCTACGTATTACTCTGTGAAAAGATTTATTAAATCTACATACTTAGACTTCAACAAACAAAATTTGGTAACACAATCGCAAGGGACAAAATGGAACTCTCTGCATCAAAATCCACAGTTAATTTATAATTTACCACGAAAATCGTCTGTAGCTGCATTTAGATTGGCAACAGGCCATGATTATTTGGCCAAACACCTGCATAGAATTGGAATATATCAGTCCCCTAACTGCCCATTGTGCAACTCAAACCAAGAAATGGATTCGGAACACCTCAAAATCTGGCTTCAGTGGCTGGCCATGATAATATCTTTGAAAAATATTGGAGTGCAAGAGGTCAAATGACTTTATTGTCAAACGCCTGGCATTAGAAAACAACAATTTAAATTTAACTAAAATCACACTACGACCATTTCCTACTAGAGACCTGCACTGCGTATGACAATCATATTAACTCTACTTGGTAGAGAGAGCAAATTGTGAATCAACAGTTCATGCAGCATTGAAGTAGTCGTCCTGCACACTTCAGTACCGTGTTAAATCTATTTAAACAGTACTCGTGTACAAATTATACCACTCAGATTTAATAATAATAAACCAAGTATTCATTTAAAGGCAGCTTATATGCAATAAAAGACATTTTTAACCTGGAATACACAAAAATAAGTTTTCAGGAGTCAGCACACTTTGCAATGAGAAAACCATTCGAGCTAAGATAAAGGTACATTTATTGGACTATATTGAACATTGAACATTCTCTCAAGACATGCTCTGTAGCTATGTAGGACATCTTGAGAATGCACAAGTGTAACAATATTAATCTAAAAAGCACATTCGAATTCCTTCCTACAACCGCTTTTGTTAACATGTATTAGGAAATCTGAAGTCTTAAAAATGTTGAACTAAAAAAAAAACAGGCGCCACACAAAATTTTTAGTTGCCATGGCTGGCACCTGGAATTTGTCTTCTAATTTTTACAAGTAAAATGCATCTAGACGCTTGATTTAATTAAAGGCTGAAATTAACAAATGAAAAAAAATGTCAGCACAAACTTAAAATAAATTGTGTGTACATGCATTACAAGTTTATAAACACATTTTCTTTCAAATGGAAAATTTCTCCTTATTACTGATAAAATATATTTTCTTCTTTCCTAATAAAGTGCTTACCACCAAATTTTTCTGCTAGAGCACTAATCCCCAGTGTCTAGCTTTGTTTAGTTCTTGCTAGAATATGCCATTAGGAAAGTTCAGGATAACACAGAGGGTTTGGAATTGAACGGGTTACATCAGCTTCTTGTCTATGCGGATGACGTGAATATGTTAGGAGAAAATCCACAAACAATTAGGGAAAACGCGGAAATTCTTGTTGAAGCAAGTAGAGCGATAGGGTTGGAAGTAAATCCCGAAAAAACTAAGTATATGATTATGTCTCGTGACCAGAATATTGTACGAAATGGAACTATAAAAATTGGAGATTTATCCTTCGAAGAGGTGGAAAAATTCAAATATCTTGGAGCAACAGTAACAAATCTAAATGACACTCGGGAGGAAATTAAACGCAGAATAAATATGGGAAATGCCTGTTATTATTCGGTTGAGAAGCTTTTGTCATCTAGTCTTCTGTCAAAAAGTCTGAAAGTTAGAATTTATAAAACAGTTATAATACCGGTTGTTCTGTATGGTTGTGAAACTTGGACTCTCACTTTGAGAAAGGAACAGAGATTAAGGGTATTTGAGAATAAGGTTCTTAGGAAAATATTTGGGGCTAAGAAGGATGAAGTTACAGGAGAATGGAGAAAGTTACACAACACAGAGCTGCACGCATTGTATACTTCACCTGACATAATTAGGACTATAAAATCCAGACGTTTGAGATGGGCAGGACATGTAGCACGTATGGGCGAATCCAGAAATGCATATAGTGTTAGTTGGGAGGCCGGAGGGAAAAAGACCTTTGGTGAGGCCGAGACGTAGATGGGAAGATAATATTAAAATGGATTTGGAGGGAGGTAGGATATGATGGTAGAGACTGGATTAATCTTGCTCAGGATAGGGACCAGTGGCGGGCTTATGTGAGGGCGGCAATGAACCTACAGGTTCCTTAAAAGCCAGTAAGTAAGCAAGTATGTTTACAGAACAGCAGACCTGAACTGTGTAGATGCTGCCGAGGTATCTTTGTAAATTACACTGTTGCAGGTTGGAGACTCTAGGACTCTACTCATTACATAGTGGACACTTACTATCCCTGAGAATTTTTACCAATATAGCAAGTATGCATTAATTTTTTTTTTTCTCTCGCTGGTATTTGTACTCGCTTTAACATCTTTGGTCATATAGAGAGTTAATCTTTTGGGTGAAATTCGAAGACCTGTGTACAATTATTGAGACTGGTTGTATTGTTGCCAACTAGGTGGCGACTGTATATGTATTACTGATTTATGATTTCGGTGATTAATGAGGCTAGTAATATTCAGGGATGTTGTAACCCGAATTTCCTGGCACTTGCTTTACAGTTGAGGGAAAACCCTGAAAAATCTCAACCTGACTGGGAATCGAACCTGGGCCCTCTGCTTAGGAGACCAGCATGCTGACTCTTACACCACAGGTGGTCTAAAATTTTTGTTCACACCAATCCGAGAAAATTTCCAACACGTGTCATTTGTAATGCAGCATGTGACCACACTAAAAATCGACTGTGCTCCAAAGATCAATTTTGTGCAGAAGCAGCCATATTTAAAGTTTTTCATACAAAATCAGTTATTCTGGGCATAAAACTCATCTATAGATACATGCGTAGCACGAAATGTTTTTTTACTTTAAAGACACTGTATCTACTGGATTATTTAGCATTGCTAAAATTGGCGATAGCCGATAGCAAGAGTCATGAGAATTCTCCATATTTCCACACATTCGCCTCATGGTTGGGGAACCCTCAGAAACAACCAACTATAGGTATCAGCCCAAAAGGGAATCGAACTCACGCCAAAGTGAAACTCCGGATCAGCAGGCAAACTCACTACTGCTTGACTCACACTTCGTGCTACAAACAACGAAAATTCAAGAACTGGACAATGCTGCAGGTTGATATTAAAGTTTTATTTACTATGTACAAAATTTATAATTTCTTAAGTCCAGTGAATGTCAGTTCATTCCATCGTAAACTATAGGATTAAATTACCATTGTATGTTCCTAAGGTTTCATGAACATGCTCGTAATTAAACCAACCTACCTACCAGCTGGAAGACTGGGGGGGGGGGGGGGGAGATCAGTTCTTTTCGTAAAGTTACAAAAGTGTGACCAACAGTTTATTTCTTGTACAAGATTTAAATGTAATACAAACCTCTTATTTGTTTTGTTTAGTTGTCTTGATCTTCAGCATCTGATAACGTTCTTGAGACTCTTCTGGCTGGATCACAGGTGACTGAATTATTTTTCAGTATTCTATTCTCAACCTTCCCCCCCCCCCCCCCCGATTAATTTACCAACAAATAATTATTTTATTGATCTGTTAACCTCCAACTTTACTTTTCAAATAACCTTCAATCCATATCAGCAAGGGATGAACAAAATTTAATTATAGATAATCAATTCCTATGAATGTCGATATCAGATTATAACTTATTGCTCACAATTTCAATTATTAATCTGGTAAATAGCATTATAAAATATATATTCAATGTACACTCTTACAAACCCAACTCTCCATTCCTTTTCTCAAGTTATGAAGGTAAACTTGTCATTGGTATTTTAATGAATATTCAATACAGTGTCAATAATTCAGTAAACCAATTCTCCCCCCCCCCCATCTAATTAAAAGGAATTGGCTCAAATTTAATTGGGAGAGTCCAAGAAAAGAACTTAGTTTAAAGTTCAAAATTAATTTTTTATTTCACATATTTAATAACTCAGTGTAGTTTTGCAGGGTTTAATTGTACAGAGTAAAAATCTGAAGAGAACACAGAATAAAAAAAAATTAAACGACAAAACCCACTACACATTGGAAATGTACTTATTCACCGTTCTTGTTGCTTTACTCTTACAAGTCACATACTCTCACTCAAGACTCCTGCAACTTACTGTTAAAACTCGAAAACAGGGATGTGAAAAAAGACATTTTACAAAAGAACAAGTTTAATTCAAAAACTAACTACGAACTAGTTACATTCATACTTCGAACACAAAAAACACTGTGGAATGATATCGCTGTTTTAAATAACATGAATGAATGATGCAATGTACAATTGAGTCTATTTCGCATTCACTATTCGCTTATCTACACGATAAATTATTACAATTTGGAACGAGAGCAAAGCTGAAAATAGCTTCGAACAATCAGACTTAACTCGGGATCACAAAGTCCAATCTAAACACACATCAGCTTAGTCCACTTCTTCCATGCGAGAAGCATCTTCCCCTCCATCTCCTTCCAATGGTGGCATCTCTGCGTCGGCAGAAGCTTCTTCTGTAACCTGTGGATCTTCCTCATCAATTCCAAGACCCAATTTGATCATACGATAGATGCGGGCTGCATGTACCTGTGGTTCTTCCAATGCGAAGCCAGACGACAGGAGAGCGGTCTCGAAGAGAAGCATCACCAGGTCCTTAACAGCCTTGTCATGTTTGTCAGCCTCTGCCTTCTGTCTGAGGGTTTCCATCACGGGATGGTCTGGGTTGATTTCCAAGTGTTTCTTAGCTGCCATGTAGCCCATCGTTGAGGTGTCCCGCAAAGCCTGCGCCTTCATTATTCGTTCCATATTCGCTGTCCAGCCATACTGAGATGTGACTATACAGCAAGGAGACTCTACCAACCTATTGCTAACTACCACCTTCTCTACCTTCTTGTCGAGAATGTCTTTCATAACCTTGCACAGGGATTCGAACCTAGCCTTATCTTCTTCACGCTTCTTCTTCTCCTCTTCATCCTCTGGTAGCTCCAAACCTTCCTTTGTCACGGACACCAACTGCTTTCCGTCATACTCCTTCATTTGTTGTACCACATACTCGTCGATGGGCTCCACCATGTACACGACTTCAAACCCACGCTTCTTAACTCGTTCGACAAATGAAGAGTTTGCGACTTGTTCTTTGCTCTCGCCTGTGATGTAATATATGTGCTTCTGGTTTTCCTTCATGCGGGCCACGTAGTCCTTGAGAGAGCATGCCTCGTCTCCTGAAGCAGAAGTAGAATACCTGAGCAATTCCGATATCTTCTTGCGGTTTGAGCTGTCTTCATGAATTCCTAGTTTCAAGTTCTTGCTGAACTGTTCGTAGAATTTCTTGTAATTGTCAGGATCTTCTGCCAATTCCTCGAACAATTCCAGACATTTCTTGACCAAGTTCTTACGAATAACTTTCAAAATCTTGTTCTGCTGCAACATTTCTCGTGAAATGTTGAGTGGCAAGTCCTCGCTGTCTACCACACCCTTGATGAAGTTCAAGTACTCCGGAATCAGGTCTTCACAGTTATCCATGATGAATACCCTGCGAACATACAGTTTAATATTGTTCTTCCGCTTCTTGTTCTCAAAGAGATCGAATGGAGCCCTTCTAGGAACGAAGAGAAGAGCTCTGAATTCAAGCTGGCCCTCAACAGAGAAGTGTTTTACAGCAAGGTGATCTTCCCAGTCATTTGTCAGAGATTTGTAGAATTCTCCGTATTCCTCCTGGCTGATATCATCTGGATTGCGTGTCCATATCGGCTTAGTTTTATTCAATTCTTCATCTTCAGTGTACTTCTCTTTTACAGTTCGTTTCTTCTTTTTCTTGTCTTTACCCTCTTCATCTTCGTCCTCTCCAACATCCTCTATCTTGGGTTTTGATTCGTCACCTTCTCCTTCCTCTTCACCTTCCTTCTTCTCCTTCTCTTCTTCAGCCTCGTCATCACTCAATTCCTTGTCCCGCTCCTTCTCTACAAGCAATTTGATGGGATAACCGATGAACTGGGAATGCTTCTTCACGACTTCCTTAATCTTCCTCTCTTCCAGGAATTCAGTCTGGTCCTCCTTGATGTGTAGAATTATTTTTGTACCACGACCCAATGGTTCTCCAGGGTCGGGACGAATCGTGAAGCTGCCACCTGCCGAAGACTCCCACAAGTACTGCTCGTCATCGTTGTGCTTGGATGTTACAGTTACCTTGTCTGCAACCAAGTATGCAGAGTAGAAGCCCACACCAAACTGCCCGATCATCGAAATGTCAGCACCTGCCTGCAGAGCTTCCATGAATGCCTTTGTGCCGGATTTTGCGATTGTTCCCAGGTTGTTCACCAGATCTGCCTTGGTCATACCAATGCCTCTGTAAGTGAACGAAAAAAGAAATTCAGGAAACTACACTAAGTAGCTATGAAGATGTTCATTACTCTTGTGAAAAAAGAAAATTAATCAAAAAATTCTCTCGAACTACATAAGATAGTTTATATAAGTTTGGTTTTGCTTTTCGAGGGATGCAGCCTTGCATCATTTAGCATGTCCTATGTATGCAACAACTGTCCAACTGGTGGATCATCCTGACTCAATCCTTACAGAGACAGGTCCCGGCTTAGACGTGAAGCCTGGTAAGCCCAATTCCTTACTACCAGTGTATCAACATCAGGAACACAAACTAGTTCCCCCCCCCCCCACAGACTTCACCTCATGGAACTATTACAGATGAAATGAGGGGGTGATTGTGCTGGTGGAATGATAAAGCAGGAGTACCCCGAGAAAAACCTTCAGCAACGTCTTTGTTCATAAATTCCACACGACCTAGCCAGGAAACCTAGGCTGTCTGGATGAAAACAAACCACTAGTGTTTCTTCATAGTCTCAGTTTTAAGATTGTAGCCTATATTAGACATATTAAGAGTAGGAAAAGCAGGGTAGTTGTTTAAATAAGTTTGCAGTGACCTGCAAAGCATTCCCCTACTATCACCACCATCTAACAGTTTCACGTAATAGGAAAAACTTTAGATTTGAAACATGAAATTTATTTTCATGTCCGATAAAATAACCATGTGCAAGATGAAAGTAGATTGAAACATATCCAGTCAACCGATTATAAATGCACAACCCGTGTTGACAACCATTGCAGGAACACTATAGATACAAAAGTTGCAAATGTGTGTAACGGGTGGAGGACAAGTATGAGTAAAGGAATTTTATTTCCAAAATAGAATATCACGTTTCTTTGTCATATTTGCTTAGTCTGAAGGAATTTTGCTGTCCTGTACTTTCATTCTGCAAAACAGAAGTTGTGAAATCAATAAAATTTGAGGTCGGGGCAGTGGAAATTGGAAAACCCTGGAAAGCAAAGTTGTGATTTTTATCTTTGTACTAGAAAAAGATTAATCAATGAAATTTAGGGTAGTGGGGAAACTTGCGGGCACAGCAAAGCGAAGTTGCGATTTTTATCTGTGCACTCAAGAAAGGAAACTGATCTGTTCATCAATAAAAAATGGAGGGGGGGGGGAATTGGCCACACCAGCCAGTTCAAAAGAGCCTAGCCTACTTGTCACTAACCTATTACGTTATCAAACCTTTGTAGGTACATGACATTCAGTCTTATTTAAAATAGGCTAGTTATAAAATGGTAAGTACGCGGAATTTGAAATATATCGCACAATGTTGAGGTATGCAAACAACGGGGAACCGCCTACTGCAGGCGGACTTTAAATGGGAACGCATGGGTCTTTAAAAATGGCGGTACATTAAAAAATTTGGTAGAAATGAATCCGCCATTAACCTAAGATTATATATGATAAACAAATTTAGATTTTTTGACCAAATTTTCACTAGTTCCCCCTTAAGAGAATATTTCAAATTTAAACTAGACCTATAATTGAATATCTCCCCTCCTCTCGGAATAGTGTAAGTACATAGGGAAACAATGCATCATATAGGCCTACCTTATTCCGGAGGGGGGGGGGGGTATTCAATGAATTACATTTTACGCACTGAAGTGCAAGATTTACTGTAGTTTTATTAACATCAGAATTGTATTGCAAATTTCGCAGTCAATCGTGCTAAAAATTACCCTGTTCGGTTTTATGGTTTCCTAACAACTGAAACTGGTTTAAAGTTAATTACAAAATAGCTGCATAGTGAAAATACTACTTACGTATCAATAATAGTCAGTGTGCGATCATTCTTGTTGGGCACTATCTTGATGTACAACTCCTTTCCACTCTCCAACTTTGAGGGATCAGTCAAGGACTCATACCGGATCTTATCTAGAGCCTGTAAAGAAAGGAAAGATTGTTACAAAATGTTATGTTTTATTAAACGACGCTCGCAACTGCAGAGGTTATATCAGCGTCGCCGGATGTGCCGGAATTTTGTCCCGCATGAGTTCTTTTACATGCCAGTAAATCTACTGACATGAGCCTGTCTCATTTAAGCACACTTAAATGCCTCAACCTGGCCCGGGATCGAACTCCCAACCTTGGGCATAGAAGGCAAGCGCTATACCAACTCGCCAACCAGGTCGACTAAGGGAAAGGAAAGGAAAGGAAAGAAAAGCCATGAGAGCTTACCGGGGAAAATTTCAGTATACGGATTCGTCACTAACAATTATATCCTAAGATACTAAAAAGAGCAGATTTGTCTGAGTTTGCCGAATGCGCATCCACATCATGCTTACGAAAGGGCACTTTTCAGTGCCAATAATTTATTTTGTGTGCACAAGGTTGGAATTTTGAAGAGAGAAAGGAAGGAATCCGTGTTCTGAAATTTATCCCATTTCCCTATAAAATCAACTTTTTCATAATGCTTACGAAAAGGCACTTTTCGGTGCCAATAATTTATTTTGTGTACACAAAGTCGGAATTTTGAAATAAGAGGAAAGGGAACGAATCAGTGTTCTGAAATTTATCCAAAGCTAATTTCACCTAAAGCTTCCCAGATCAAAGATTTGTTTGAATATTGTACACAAGTCACAAAATCAATAAGTGTAAACGCCACAGAAATGTCATGCCATAATTAAATGTACTTACATCAGAGGAGTTGGAAATCAGCTCCCGGAGAAAGATTTCTTTGTTCGAATAAAATGTATTGATGATCAGGGACATAAGCTGAGCAATCTCCGCCTGAAAGGCGAAAGTCTCAACTTCGCCTGCATCTTGCATCTGAACGTCTTCAGGCATCTGAAATATAGTAAAATTAAAACGTAAGTATAAAATTGTAAAAACAATTCGTTAAAATTATTCTGGAGTTTTTTCCGTAATTATCAGCAATACTTATTTGTGTTCACACACCTTGTTTAACGCTTAACTGCAACACAATATAATATATCCCTATTACTGTGCACCACTCACACGCTTACAGCTCAACAACTGTTTCGAGACAGATTAACGCACGCCGGGCAACAGTTCCTTATATAAAACCATCTACCGGCTTTTCTGGAATATTTCATTGGAGGACAGCAGTGAACTTCCGGTGACGTCAGATCTAGAACCTTCTCTCATTGAAAATACCATTTTATGTCACACTTTATCTTAGAATATTATTCCTGAAAAGAAATAAAAGATTAAAAGTCAACATAAAGTGAATTTACTTTGCAAATGGGTAGTTCGAATTGAATAAATAAAGTAACAATAAGAAAACAAAATCTCAAAAGTTGTGTAATTGACTAACCAAATGTGAACATCCGCTCTATGGATGTTGCCAGTTCTAGAAACATCGAGAACGATCTGGAAGCCATTGTTGCTCGCTCTCTGTCTTTCAGAGCAATGTTGCCAACCTTAAAAGCGACACATGTCACACATGTGCTGTTTTCCGTAAAATGTACAGACTGTGAAGCAATAAATTACATACTGTCATTCTGTGAATGTGGGTTTATTTTACGTTATTTTTATATAATTAGGAAAATCAACTAGTTCACCATAAAATAGTTAAACACGAATATAATTCGTAAAATTACGCAGTTGCAATAATAATTTTAAAATAACAATTAGATCTACATCTTTTTTTTTTTTTGCTTTCAATGTACCTTTATGTGCATATTGAAGTATTCTGTCGAGGCTTCAAAATAACAATTTCGTCATTTTTAATAACAAAAGATTTCAACATATTATTGTAAATACAAATTCCTCGTGTGACCTTAACTCTGTCAGGCTAAATAAAATTATTATTTTATTATTATTATTATTATTATTATTATTATTATTATTATTATTATTATTATTATTATTATTATTATTATTATAAAACACTTCACATTTTTCAGAACTTCATCGAATATGTAGACTACTACTGTATGTATGTAACAAAGATGCAATAGCTACAGTATGTAATCTGTGTTGTATGATGGCCTTGTTAGTATTTAGAATTTCACTGCGTTAGTCTGCAGTTCAATTGACATTTTTTCTCATATTATTTTAACACGTCTTTTAGCCCGTGTAGTCTCACGTACAATAGAACTTTGAATACTATTTTAATATACCACAGACATGACCATTTAATAATCCGTGGAAGGAACAAAAAACTTCAAAGGAAGAGTGTAATAACTCCAATTTTTTTTTCACCTTGCACGAAGAACAGAGGAAATGTGATGCCGTAAAACATGATTTTGAGATATTTACAAATAAATATTTTTCTCTTATAAACGGTTTTGAAATATTCTCAATGCTGCTGTACTACTTTTTAACGACGTTTTAAACTGCAGAGGTTAATCACTATCAAAATTCAACGTAGCGGAAAATGGACGACAAATTTCTACACGGAACACTCTATCGGGAATCCTAGTGTGACAATCTAGGGACAGCCAACTCTAACCAGCCGACTGGTGACCTCACGTCCTCAGCAGAGGTGAACGATCATCCAACCAGTATTGGAGCAACAGTCAGCACCATGATACCCTCCGGCGATTATAGTTTATATAGGATCAGGATGTCTCAGAAATAGACCGACATTATTTCCTGGAATGTTTTTTAATTCAAAACAACATAAAAGCTAAACATTTCAATCTTCCAACTCATAATCACTCTTGAATTAGGTTGAGTTTGCAATTTTATCTATTAAAATGTGGAAATAATTTGAGCGAAGAGAAACAAAACATCGGGAATCACTTTCTTACATATACCGTACGTAACATACCCTTTCCCTTCTTTAGGCTTTGAGGGATTGTCTTTCATTATTGAGACTGAGTTTTAACAGATTCACAGAATAACTTGAAAAAAATATTTAAAATAGAACTATGGGGATTTCACTGTAATATTTCTTTACTCAGTGGCTACTGCCACAATTTTAATTAGTAAGTCTTTTTGAGCGAGGAACAGAGATTAAGGATGTTTGAGAATAAGGTGCTTAGGGAAATATTTGGGGCTAAGAGGGATGAAGTTACAGGAAAATGAAGAAAATTACATAACGCAGAACTGCATGCATTGTATTCTTCACCTGACATAATTTAGGGGCATTAAATCCAGACGTTTGAGATGGGCAGGGCATGTAGCACGTATGGGCGAATCCAGAAATGCATATAGAGTGTTAGTTGGGAGGCCGGAGGAAAAAAGAAATTTGAGGAGGCCGAGACGTAGATGGAAAGATATTATTAAAATGGATTTGAGGGAGATGGGATTAATCTTGCTCAGGATAGGGACCGATGGCGGGCTTATGTGAGGACGGCAATGAACCTCCGGGTTTCTTAAAAGCCATAAGTAGGTCTTTTGAAACACTCTCTATACGAAATCGAATTATGCTATTCACTTCAGCTCCTCATATTCCTCATGATGCTGATAGCCACCATTTCCATGCACTGGCTGAAATTTCATTAGATAATTTCTTCCACCATGAGGATTCAAACTTTAGTGCTCATTTTCTAACGCTTGAAACCACACGGGTAGAGCGTGAAACGCAAGGCAACGTAAATACAGTACTTGTGCAACACGACACAAGAATCTCAGCTTTATTTTCTTCCTGGACATACCCTGTTTTAACATCCATCGCTCTCAGCCAGGTTTCAACCTATAAACGTTGGATCCAGTGTTATCGAAGTTATTAAATAGGTACAGTATATGTTCACTGCCTTATTATAGCCTACATTTCATTTATTAAAATAGTTTTGTATGTCATATCAATTTTATTGTGAGTAATGTTATTGTTGATTGTTTTTTCTCTTTATTTACTTGATTTAAGACATAGTATAATATGTATTGTACAAGACGAATGAAAACTTTCTGTTCTTCCACCAGTGCTACGCTACTACGATACCGCTAAGCTACTGTTCTCCAACCAGGAGATAAACCGTGAAAGGAATGTGCTTACTATTGCGTCATCTATTGGAGCGAAGTAGATAGATAATATTAGAGTTATAACGTCAGTTTAAAAATCATGCGCTCTCCTGCATAATATGCTATTTCCTGTATGGAGGGATTAAAAGACCAGGAGATTAACAGTGATCTAATTTTGTAACTAGGGTAGTATAAAAATGTGTATATCAGTGTTATGGTTTGTGCTTTGAGAGATAGCCAATAGAGATACGAGTACCCACGTGTGTGACCTTATGACATCTTATAAGACCATCATTCACAGCATCACCCCGCTTCGTTTCATTCCTTGGAGACTTTCTCGTGGTTGGAGTACAGTACGTCTTTTGTAAGTCGCTGCACGTGGTTTTAAATGGAACTTCTCCCACTAGCGCGACGGATACGAGATAACGACGCCATCTGCTGGCGATAAGTCGTACGCGACTCAGCATGTCAGTCTCTTCGCTACCTTGCCGCGACTAGTTGCTTAAGATGCCTGAAGAAGAAAAGAACAATATTGTCTTCGTTCAACTAGTAAAACAATATCCGTGCCTATATAACCATAATTTGGCGGAATACGCAAGGAGAGATGTGACTGAGAAAGCATGGGCAGAGATTGCACGGCAGCAAAATAGTACAGGTAAGCAATAATATAATGTGTTCAAATATTTGAATTCGATGTTACAACAGAGTACAGCCCGACAGCATAGTCACGGCCGGTGTAAACAGGATGCGCGCAAGCATTGGACGAGTCTATGAGATTGCCGAACGTAACCAGGGGTAGAGATGAGCTTAAACGATATTTTCAAGTATCTGTGACAATTAAATATATGTGACTTTTATCGGTGATTTTGTCACACCGATATTTTATATCGATACGTAAGCACAATATGCATGAATTACACCGATATTTTGTCACACCGATAAAAATTAGCACGAAATATTGAAGAGCAGTGAAATATGAATACGATTTCTCTATACACACCACTCATCAGTGATTTATATGGGAAAATCCAACAAAGAACATGTACCATTAACAAATAAATATTTACCTAACTGAACAGTAACATGTCAAAAGTTAACCTCATGTACCAAGAGGTTATATTATAAATATTGAACCAGTTGATCATTTTTAAATGTAGTTGGGTATGGAGAAATTGAGGTTATATGATTATCCTAATCGTTTTAAAAATTGATCCTTTTTATTGTATATAATATAATGGATAAATTATTTTACGTCGTGCATTAACATTATAATATTGAGTCATAGAATAAAAATTAATGAAACATAAGTATTCGGAAAAACATTGGAAAATAATTACAAAACAAAACAGTTGTTCAGACAGGATTTTACACAAGATTAAGTACTGGTAACCAATGGTGTTATTATTTAAATCGTGTAATAACTACATCATTTATAATAAGATGGAGAAACTACCGCCAGATTGCTGTTATTGTATCATGCGCACGCGCAAACCTATGACGTAGAGGAGAAAATATCAGTCACAGAGTACTGAATACGGAGCAGATTTCGATAGCGATATTTTGTCACAAATATTTCGCGTCATCAGTCACAGGTTTATCTGTGACAAAATATCGGTTTGTGAAATATCGGCCATCTCTAACCAGGGGGTGCATAGGCCAGTTTGATGCAATCGCTGATACCGTGTAGATGGTAGTCGCTCTTCCTCACGAGAGAGTTATACTGGCGGTGCGGAAAACTTCAACCTATAGTGAAATGAGTCCATTGACAAGTAAGTACATTAAATAATAGTCATTGTTTTTACTCGGTCTGTAGCATGTGTTCTCTGTCGCACTGCCTCCAAACGTGTATCCCCACTGCTTTCTTCTCCACGTGCCTCTAGCGCAGGTCACCGGCCTTGACCATGCTCTCGGTATGTAGTTACATGTGTTATGTTATAAACAAAATAAAATAATTGCAAATTGAAACAGAGAGAGAAAACAGAAAGAGTGGAAAGAATGTATGAAGGAGAGACGGGGGAAGGACCAATTTTATAATACTTAACAAAACAATGAAAATGACACTATTCTGAATTAAATTATAACATACAGAAAATACATTATATAAAAAATTAATTCAAGGATTAGAAGTCTGGTATTTTGTAAACTTCCATTTTGTAAGCTTCCAATATCATTCTCATATACTGCATAATGTAAAAGCTGAAATCTAAATCCAAAATGTCACATGCTGTATCTATACTAATAATAAATCTGTAGCCGAAATTTTTCTGGTAATTTTCGATTTTCCAAAAATAATTGATCCTAACATATATAATTAACCACCATGAAACCGAAAATCGCTTTTTTGAAATGTTTGTTTATATGTCTGTCTGTCTGTATGTTTGTTACCTTTTCACGCGATAATGGATGAACGGATTTCGATGAAAATTGGAATACAAATTATGTTCGTTGTAACTTAGATTTCAGGCTATATGGCATTCAAAATACATTATTTAAAAGGGGGTTATAAGGGGGCCTGAATTAAATAAATCGAAATATCTCGCTAAAAATAATTTTCGATAAGTTTTTTTCCTTGAAAAATTTTGATAGGACTGATATTTAATGAGATAAATGAGTTTTAAAATTAAAATAACTGTCATCTAAGGCTGTGTAATGAAATAAAAAACAAATGACTTCGTCTATAAGGGGCCTTGGACAGCAACAATCGAAAGCTATGAAAGATAACCTACAGAGAATGTTTCTGTGTTTGTATGAAGTAATATCGGAAGCTAAATTAACCGATTTGTGTAATTACGAGTAATTATTATTTCACCATTGGAAAGTATAGTTTCTCTAGATGGACGTAATGCTATAATGTTATTACAGTAACTTCTGATATAATATAATATAATATAATATAATATAATATAATATTATATAATTTAAGTTATTTGAAGGGTTCAGAACCATAGTGGGCCAAACGCCAAATACGTAGAAAACAAGGGTTAAAATTAAGTTATTACCATAATTCAATGGAAACCTATAACAAGTAAAATAAAGTATACACATTAAATCTAAATGATGTCAATGTTCATTAAACTATGGTTGCATGTAATAAAAATTAGAAACATGTTAAAGGAATTGTCATTGCACTAATGAGTGGTCTCTGGACCAAAATGATCGCATTTTAATTATTTAGATGCAATTTAAATTAAGTAACATATTAAACGATTTATCGTTCTATCAAACACGAATGTTCCCTGGATCAAATGTCCTAGTTTAATTGTGTAATTACTTTATATTGATTTCTAACAGGTGCAGCGGAGCGCACGGGTACATACTGAACATAATCTCATTAAATATGAATTTTGATGTTACGTGTTTGTTGGAGTGGAGTCATAAAATGTAGACGAGTTCTTAAATTAGATTTTGTTTTCATTTAATTTAAAAGGTCCTTGTTATCGACTAAATTATTTATCAGTCTGTAAACAAACCGTTGTCCAAACATAATTCTGCCATATTTTGTAAGTGATGCTAATTTAAATTAAATATGCAGACAGTGGTAAGATATTGTATTTCGAAAGTCTGATCGATGATGCTTCTTAAAATGTAGGAATCTTGAAAACCGCTTTTGAATAATTTTCAATTTTATTTTTGTGATATTTACTTACTGGGTACCTAATTATAGAAGGTCCTTGTTATCGACTAAATTATTTATCAGTTTGTAAACAAACCGTTGTCCAAACATAATTCTGCCATATTTTGTAAGTGATGATAATTTAAATTAAATGTGCAGACTGTGGTAAGGTATTGTATTTCGAAAATCTGATCGATGATGCTTCTTAAAATGAAGGAATCTTTAAAACCGCTTTTGAATAATTTTCAATTTGATTTTTGTGATATTTACTTACTGGGTACGTAATTCTAGAAGCATATTATAATTTAATGCGTACAAAACAATTATAAAGTGTAATCAATGAAAAAATATTTTTCAAATCTTTAGAATTATGAATTATAAATCCCAAATTTCTGTAAGCTCTTATTTAAAATATGTTCAATCAATCATTATACCCAAATATTTTACATTATGTAGGCTTATTCGTTCTATACACTGATTGCACATTATAACAGTTTTACTTCGAATACTTGTAACAAACACATTTTTTTATATTAAAGGGAACCTAGTCTTAATACTCCACTTATATAATGACGATAATAGTAAGGAATAATAAAGGTGTTTTATTACATTACACTTCTTGTTGTACTGTGCCAGTATTTCTATTGCCATGAGAGAGCTCCTGATTCCGAAGTGCTGCTGTCCGCGAAACATCTGGGCTGGTAAAAGAGATGCGCGCGTTGAGTAGATACGTCGCTTCTAGCGGAAGCGAGGCAGGAGAGGGGAGGACAGTCTTCGAGACGTTCAAAATACATTTGCTTGCTTAGTGTGATCGAAGATTTCGTTGTATTTTGAGCAGTTCTGCGTTCTGTGAAGATATATTTATACAGGGACACCATTTTATTTTTACTTCAATTTTTATTGTACCTGGGTTTTTGAATGTACTTCATTCCCACCCCTTCTACTAGTGAAATTCCACACAGAACCAAGGCCGCATATAGTAAACAACACTGAGTTAGTGAGTATAGTACGTTCCAGAAATATGTTCGCGTTTTCCAGTGACGAAAGAGCTATCAATATTGAATCATATTTTCGCACAGATACTCTCCGTTTGCCTACATCGCATCCCGATTTCCCCCACCTGCTTCAGCTCGCCCCTCTGTAAGAGCTGGGCTGTCTTAGCTCTTTCCTGAAAACATTAATTTCTGTTAGGAATTGGACGTTTACGTAATATTAATACAACAGTTTAAAATAACTTAAATAAAAGGGCCTCGTTAAGTAATTAACTGTCACGTCATTTCCCCCCTTTCTACGATCCTGCGGCATAACCACTTGGACGGACAGTAGATAGCCTGTCTGAGTAATTTTATCTGTGCGGGTCGGGCAGAAGTGAAGATTGAATTTACACTACATAAGGTACTCTTTTATAGAGTAGGTACAGAATTATTTCAACATGAGTTACTAGTACGAAGGACGAAACTGGCAATTGGAATTAGATGCAATAGTCTATAGTGCGATAATATGCGCAAAAGAACTGAAGCCTGTATGGAAATGAACAGCCACCATTTTCAAAAATGTGTTTAAATATCCATATTATGATTATTTTTCAATTTAACTTCATTCTCTATATTGTACGCTAATGTGCTGTAGACAGTATAATATACACTGCATAATGAATACATTCTCATGGATAACTCAGTTCGTGAGTAAAAACACTTATTCTTATTACTGTACTGTATTTTGATTAAACAAAAACCTAATGAAAATTATCGAACTCAAAATCGCGATGTTTCCTAGTTTACGTAAATGGATGAACTACTTTTCTTCTCTCCTATACCTAGTAAAGTGATTTGTTTGTGTTTTACGCCAGTATCATCGGACTACAGTCATGGAAAGGGATAGCAAACGGTGTTTCCGGTTCTCTAAAGGTATAGCCAGGTTAATATTAAAAATGTTAGTAAAAATAAAATGATGTCCCTGTGCAATAACCGGTAGTACTGTAATATGAGATGCAACAAGGTTATATCCCAGATAGATCGGCCTTATAGGTTTTGACGTTAACAACTTTTGTCAGGTTTACTACACTGCCATCTAGTTGTTACATAAGGAGTCACGTCATAATTCCCATTTGAATTGCATTAGCGACTGTACTGCCATCTCGTGTTCGTTTACGGCGGACGGGTGGCGATCCTGGCGGTTGTTCTCTTCAAAGTGCAAACGATTTTAACATAGCGATGAAAAATATTCTGTAAAATACAGCGCAAAGTAGCAATTAATATTCAATTTGTTTAAAATATTAGTAGTCAGTGGATAGCACGAAGGACATATTAATTGCTACTTTTCGCTGTAT
Source organism: Periplaneta americana (assembly GCF_040183065.1). Classification (NCBI taxonomy): domain Eukaryota; kingdom Metazoa; phylum Arthropoda; class Insecta; order Blattodea; family Blattidae; genus Periplaneta; species Periplaneta americana. The sequence continues at coordinate 208,324,937 of NC_091117.1, read as the reverse complement.
TTTACAGAATGTTTACTTTAAACCTCATCACCCAATTTTGATTTACACCACTTCTGCTATGAACGGCTCATATGATCTAGGGTTATACACAGTAAGGAGAGGGAAATAATAAGGTCAGTGGTTGTTCGTTGTGATCAAGAGGCGAAAGAGAAATGTTTAACGATAAATATTAATAAGGCGACCGAGAGAGCTGCCAGATATACAAGTGTGACTCTAAAATCTCCTGGGAAGGAGAGGTAGGTTAGCACAATGATATTAATTTGTGCATTTTTTTTTTAATAGTAGGGCATTCGAAAAGTAATGGAAACATAGTTACAGTTTCACACTAACGAAATATGCTGTCAAGAAGAACATGATATCATGGTTCGATAAGAAATGCATTCCTGTTTCGTCGTCTATGAGAAAATGTGATTTGATGTACCTAATTAACCTACATAAACCAGTAAAAAAATTATTCAGAGTTGATCAGCTTCTGAAACAGAATGGTCATTTAGTACCGTACTTAGGTTCCCACCACATGTACGATCTCAATTGTATAGAGCAGCCGCGGCGAAAATGCGACTCACGAGCACATTGTGGCTCGCAAGGATAGCAACCCCCACCCTCTCACTCACTGGAGTCAAACTCCGTTCCATTTGTATTTGCCTCTGATCTGCGAGTGGCGTATCGTCGCAGTGTCTCTCTCCAATACATGTACTGTACATCTACAAAAACGAAAGTTTCATTTTTTTGCTGCCAATGTGGTGAGAATACTCCAGTATTTTCCATGTTTACAGTCTCTTCCGAATATTGCTGCTCATAAATTACATAATTACATTGAGATGCTGAACATTCTTAAACAAGAATTTTGTGGAACACAGATTTCATGATTTAAGAAATTTAGAGCATGACATCTCTCTGTACATCGACCCTTTTTCAGCAGATGTACGAATGATGCGGTTAGATCTTCAATTTGAACTCATAGATTTACAATGTGATGTTGCAATGAAAGCTAGATGTAAGGACTTGACAGATGTTGAACTTTCAAATCTTTGTCAAAAAATAAGTATCCGAAGCTTCGTTCTTTCGCTTGCTCTGTTGAAGCCATGTTCGCTACAACTTACGTTTGTGAAAAATTATTTTCAACAATGAAAATAGTGAAAACCAAATGTAGATCACGACTGACAGACAGACAAACACCTTCGTGATCAACTACGTCTGGCAGTAAATGACTTAATTTCTGATTTTGAAACTCTGACGCAGAGACATTTTGAAGACAGTTAATTTCAGGTCGTGATAATGTGGCCAATGTTTTCTTGTACATTTCTCTTTTCGTTGTACGTACGAAACATTAGTTTGTAGCCTTGTACTGTATAAAATTATATTTAAATGCTGGACGTAAGGAAAATGAAAATCCGTTACTGAGTCAGACAGTTGCTTCATTTCCCCTTCGGGTGTTCGCCTCCTCCATAGGTGCTATGCACGTTGCAGGTTACACAGTGGCTCGGCGCACGAACTCTTCTTCGCCACGACTGGTATAGAGCTAGCGCGGTGAAAGATGCGTTCGTGAAAACAATCCTGCTGGTGACCTGTCATTGAAGACACTACAGGAGACGACCAGAGCAGCTGTTGATCAGATGACAAGTGAAGACTGGGCGGGCTTCTGCAACCATGTGGTGCATCTCGAACAGGACTACTGGAAAAATGACGCAATAATGGGAGGACACCATTGACGAATTTATAATACGTCTAGACCAGGGGTCGGGTACTGAAGGGGAAACACAGTGGCAACCTCACTCCACTTTCTGTTCGTGTACACAACACTAGTCAATGAACGGCCGCTCGACTTAAGTACAGTCACAGTCTGCATCAGTGGCGTAGCATAATCATCTGCTTTGTTAATTCATTTCCTTACGAACAATTTCCATGCGAATATTTTCAAAATTTTCAATACACTATCTTCAGTAATACGTATATACGGTATATTAGATTTACGAAAACATTCTGTAAGGCTACTAAATAAATAGGCCTATACCTGAAAATTTCACTTTTCTATACGAAAAGTTGAGAAAATATTTCTTTTGGATAAAAAAATCAAACTTGTGAAAAATGAGCATTAAAATTAAAACTTACTATCTTATAATACACTTATACTTCTCAGGCAAACCTAAAATTGACATGGATACAGTTTTAATAAGTTCTCTTCCCTTTATCTATTGAATCAGTGCTAGCCATCCCTGAATATAGCTCGACCAAGCGGCATATACCACCTCTTTCGTCTGTCTCTTTCCTTTCCGCTGTAAAGCGCTCAGGCTCTCCTGGGCTCTAAAGCGCGCGCTTGCTCCTGTGGGCATCAATTGACATGCCTGGCCTATTCCATACTCCTTAGGTAACGTAGTACATCACTGACTGCTCCAAAACTAAGTAGTAATAATAACAATAACCATACAACCCCTGATTCACTCAATGACGCAATACACAATCTTAACGAGGACCTTCAATCCATATCTGCATGGGCCAGAAAGTTTGATTTGACTCTCAATGCAAGAAAATCACAAGCAATCCTAGTGGGACACCAACATCTATTATGCAACATTACTCCTGCTCTTCCAGTCAAGTTAAACGACACAATAATCCCTTTTGCTTCCTTTGTTAAAAACCTTGGAGATTACTTTGACAAGCATTTAAACTGGAATTATCAAGTAACCCATATTATCAAAAAAGTGCTTTCCATACTACATTCCTTAAACAGCATTCGGAAATTCCTCCCGCCATCACTCAAGAAAATACTAGTGGAAACACTAGTAATGCCCCAGTTCGATTATTGTGATTCTCTACTGACCGACCTCAATGTCAACCAGTCGCAAAGATTACAACGTGTTCATAATTCTTGTGTTCGCTTCGTCTGCGATGTCCGTCGCGCTGACCACATTACCCCATCCTTCCAAACTCTAAACTGGCTACGGCTTAACGAACGTAGAAATTTTCATTCTCTTGTTCTCCTTTTCCAAGTCCTTCACACCTCTACACCTACCTACCTTGCCTCCCGTTTCAGTTACCTGTCATCATATCATAATCTCTTCACACGCACGCAAAATAGCCGCATACTAGCCATACCAACACATAAGACTTCATCGTATTCATCATCATACACAATCTCGCTTTCGCGCTTGTGGAATACCCTACCCAGTGACATCAGAGACTGTCGGAATTTAGTAGCGTTCAAAAGCAAACTTATTAAGCATTTTCTTACTGCGTAGAGTAGGTTTAATTTTTACTTAGTTAATAAAAAAAATTTCCCTCTTCTTAATTTTTACAATGAACTGTCTAGCTTTTATTAGTCTGTTAATCTTTTAGTACTTTGATTTTTATTGTATTTGTAAATTCAATATTAATTGTAATTATAATTGTAATTGTATTCTTTATATTGTAGTTGTAATCCCCTGGTAGAGGGGAAGAGAAGGCCTGATGGCCTTATCTCTACCAGGTTAAATAAATAAATAAATAAATAAAATAAATAACAACGATTAAACAGTATGACAATAACTGTAATAGGCATGATGATGATGATGATGATGATGATGATGATGATGATGATAGTGTATGTCGAAAACTTAAGTGAAGTAACTTAGTGTACTGAATTCTAGCCCTCAAAAACAAGTTAATCATAAAAACATTTCGTTTCAGTGGTGGTCTGTAAGGAGAAATGGAAAAACCTACGCTCAGTTTTTGTACGGAACAAGAATAAACCGAGAAGTGGTGAAGGGAAGAAACAGTCAAAACCTTATTACTTGCATGAATACATGCAGTTTATTCTGCCTTATGTAAAATCAGTAAGGTCTGGAGCGGGAAACATTCCAGATCCACCCTCCACTAGTGACCACGATCATGTATTTGATGATGAAACGGCCGAGTCAGCACAGCATGAAAATGAAACAGAAGAATCTGAACCAGTGATTTATGAGTCAAGATCAGAGCCTTCTGCTCCGAAAAGAAAAGCGCCCAAAAGTTCTCTAAGTGAAGTTGATAAAACAGTCATTGATTATTTTAAAAACAAAAGACATTCTAATTCCGAAAATCCAAGAAAGCTCTTTCTGCTTAGTCTTTTGCCGGAAATAGACGAATTGGCTGAACCTCACTTCCGTTTCTTCAAGAGAAGAGTTCTAGCATTACTAGACGAAATTCGCGGTCCATTATACACGGCCAGTTCCTTACCAGTTTCCATTCCTTATCTCTCACCAAGTACATCCAATACTTCGTACAGTGAAGGAAGTTTGGGAAATTTATAACTATTTCTTTTTTTTCCTTGAAAAATAGGTATTTTAAGTCATATTTGTAATAGATATTTACGACAAAAAGGGTATAAGAACATTAGGTTATAGATATACGCGTGTGCTACGCACTCTCGTGCAACCACACAAATATATTAATAGGGCGTTATCACACATGTATTGTACAATATTTTATCTACACCCATTAAAAAATGAGCAAAAACAATTTGACGTTTATTTTATTTTATTTATTTATTTATTTTTTTTTGGAGAAGCAGAAAATTGAAGCTATCAAGTATATATCTAGGTAACAGTTGAAAATAATGTATTATGTTACTATAAATCCATGACCACAATGTTACCACAGTCTAGTAAAGTAGCCACGTTCAATTAGTAGGCTAGCGGTGTCAAAGAGGACGGAAGCTTTGTAGTTTCAATAATTTTAATTATGTCGCGCTGTCCATTGTCGTCAAGTCTTTTGAAGGCCGCTCTAATACTCCACGCGGAGTGTATGGACGGAAGCTTTGTAATTTCAATAATTTTAATTATGTCGCGCTGTCCATTGTCGTCAAGTCTTTTGAAGGCCGCTCTAATACTCCACGCGGAGTGTATGGACGGAAGCTTTGCAGTTTCAATAATTTTAAATATGTCGCGCTGACCATTGTCGTCAAGTCTTTTGAAGGCCGCTACAATACTCCACGCGGAATGTATATATATATATATATATATATATATATATATATATATATATATATATATAAACCAGAGTTGCAAATTTTAGCAGTGTGTCTTGTTCCATGTTATATAAATATATGGCAGCAACAAACAAGACGTGACAACGTCGCATTCTCATTTTATTAACGGTGCATGCAATAAAGACCTACAAATCTTAAAAGTAATGCCGCTGCCTAATAATTAAACGAGGCTACTATATATACATTCACGAAGCTTGAGGCGATGAGAGTACTACGAACAATAGACTGTGCCGGTACTATTTCGCATTGTCTGTGATGAGATGATAGTAGCTATTCTAGTGATTAGCAACTCTCTATGGATGCATATTCCCGATGTATTGAGCTTCGTGACTGTATATACTAGACTGTGATGTTACTATAAATAAAAGTTTGTTTTTACTGCAAATTTGTAAGTTTTGAGATGAGTGATTCTGAAACATTGCCTTCAGATATTGAAGAGCAAGCTTTAAAAACCATATCCAGATAAAATTAATACAATGATTACATTTTAACTTAATATTATGTTATACTTAGTTTCAATACATTTTGATGCTGTCATTCTGCCTGAAAACGAGTGTGGTAATGAACTTTTATCCCGCTTAAAATGAATGGGATAAGACTCTATTACGTAACGGGTGTAGATAAATAACATTATGTATTCTGAATAATTTACTTTCACAATAAAATACAATTATATATCTACTTTATTTACTAATGCTTACCTGAAAGTTATTAGTAGTCGCTCCTCAACAGACACACATCTTCTGTAGTGAGTGTATTGTTTGCAAATATTAGGACCAATTAAAGATCAAATAAGTGAAACTTTTTTTCGTCATTTTGCAGTTCTTGGGTATAAACAAAAGCCCGTCAATTGACATTGTTCCTAATGTATTCTACGGCTTCTTTCAATAGCTCTGTCTTCTCTTCCTCCTCAGATAATTAGTGATACTGATAAGCAATAGAGATGGGTAAAAAATAACACAACAGTTATTTTGGAACTGTTCCGGTCTCGGAACTGTTGCAAAAATGAACAGTAGGTCGGAACCTCCTGTTCCGAAATAACAGTGTTCCGACTCCGAGCTGCTCACTTGCCCAGCTGTTACGGGCTGCAGTACCGCGTTGCACAAGGTATGTTCCGACTCCCTCGGAACTGTTGCAAAAATGAACAGTAGGTTGGAACCTCCTGTTCCGAAATAACAGTGTTCCGACTCCGAGCTGCTCACTTGCCCAGCTGTTGCGGGCTCGCAGTACCGCGTTGCACAAGGTATGTTCCGACTCCGAGATAACAGTCGGAACGTCGGAGCTTGTTCCGATGAACCAATGACAGCTGCAGTTACACTGTTCTCGTTGTTCTTTATAGGTTCGTTCCAACAACAGTCAGGAACCGTCCGTAACCATCGTGAGCATGCGCAGTACAAAAAAAGCGTTCCAACACAATCCGAACCAGTCCTGAACCGGAAACATGTACTGCAGTCGGGCGTTCCAATAAGCTTTTGACACGGGTTCGGAACGGTCAAAAATAGTCCGCGGATTGAGGCATGTACGGAAGAGTACGCAAGACGCGCATGCGCATAAGCTCACCAACGTCTCCTGGATACTGAAGAAAGACATGATCGACTGTTCACATCAATGAGGTTAAAGATGAAAAGTGACAGCACAGACGAATAATAAAACTAGAGATTTAATTTAAATTTTCGCCAATTATTTGGTTATTGAAACAGTTAATTACAATTTCAACGTGCAGCTTTGATTAAAAATATAATAAATAACGTACATACATTAATAATTAAAAAAAGAACTATTGAAGTCAATTATCGAAATTCTTGCCTTCCATATTTTTTGTCATCTTTTTATAGAAAATGATCGAAATTCTATTTTCTGCAATTAGAATTAACTGCAAAACGATAATAATAAGCATCCCGTTCTTAGCAAAGATGATTACAGTTAGAGCATCTCTGGATTTAGTACATAACGATCCGCGAAAGCGTTCCAACAGCGTCCAGTCCAGTTTCAATCCCATAGCAGATGCTCAACTAGCGCATGCGCATAAGATGGTACAGGAACCGTACATGAACTGATCCATGAACCGCTTGTTGGAACGAACCTTATGTTGTACTTGGAACTTCGTTGGATGAAGTTGGTACTTGAAACTCTCACGTGGTTGGAGGGGGGCGCATGGAAATTGAAATCCTTGCGGTGGCGCGAACTTTAATATCAACATTTGTAAGACTGGCCAATCATCTGTAATGTTATAGTAAGTATTTAATAATCTGTAATATTCATTCCCGCTTTATGGTTTATTTCACCATTAGTTGACTAATTCTGTTTTATAAACATTCTACAAAGTCATAAAGTACGCATACTATTATTAATTTATTGATCAGCTGATTCTATACAAAGGTTAAAATCGTAAATGGTAATGAGTGGTTTAGTTACAATGTCTGTATGTCGTTTGTTGAGGTTAAGTCTGACAAGCACAAGTTTTTGTGCTATCTTCTCTGTTATCAAAGAACGACAAAAATGTTGTAGCATTATTTGTTGGAAACTACCCATATAAGTACTGATTTGGAGAGCGAGGTTTAATGCGAAGTTTAAATTACACTTTGGTAAAGATGCGATTCCAACATTTTACTAACCCACTGCGGGGTTTCCAGGTTTCAGTACTGCCAATATATATCTTTTTTATTTATGAAATTGTAATATTTATTATTATTATTATTATTATTATTATTATTATTATTATTATTATTATTATTATTATTATTATTATTATAACTGTGCATTAAGAAAAGTAAAAATAAAAATTAATGATTTGTTTTTTTTTTTTATTATGTAATAGAGAGAACAGAAATTACATACCATATGTTTTAAATGTTATGTTATTTTTTTTAGTTGGCTACCATGTCTTTATAACTTTATGTACGAAAACAAAGTGTTGTATTCTATCCTTGTAGTCAACAGCTGTGTAATTACTAACATTAAGCTTTTGAGTTCTGTCCGCATGCACAGCAATTTTCCAAAATCGATTCGAATGTGCATTACAGTGCCATCTATACATAAGAATGTGTACTGTGTCATGCCTATGAGTGCTCCAGTGTGAGCTGCATGGTGTTATTTGTCTATGGTGAAGAGGGAGGGTACTGTACCGTTCGTTTGAACGACTCAACGACTCCGACTCATCACCACTGGTGACTGTTATTTCGGAACTGTTATTTGGAACATAGTATTTTTTCGGAACCGGAACCGTCGGAACTGTTCCGGGAAAAGAACAACTTCGCCCATCACTAATAAGCAATCATGACATCATCATTAGAAAACGTCTTCCAAACATCTGAGTAGCGGTCGCGTAGTGTGCGAGCCTCTTATCGCTGTGCAATATCGAAGGTACTAGTATCCGTTTCATTACGGTAGCGTAGTAGTACGTAGCACTGGTGGGATAACGCTGGATTGGCACTCCTGTCATCTTGTTACGACAGTCTGGCAAGTGATCGTTTGCGTTAGCAAGGCCTAGTGAGTTATTTATTACAAAAATGGAGAGAATCTTGTCTGAATTTAATGTATTTCATTACATTCCATAAACATAATATTGTAGTGGTATAATATGAAGTCCTGGGACCTCGCTGGAGCTCATTCTGATTCATAATGTTCTGCCCAAGGGCAGGTCTTTCACTGCAAACCCAGCATTCTCCAGTCTTTCCTATTTTCTGCCTTCCTCTTTGTCTCCGCATATGATCCATATATCTTAATGTCGTCTATCACTCTTCTCCCGTTCACCATTCCTTTCAGTGCATCCTTCAGTAGGCAGTTTCTACTCAACCAGTGACCCAGCCAATTTTATAAATTCGTTAATCTTCGATGCTACTTACCCATTAGAGTCTACGAAATGTTTATTTGGCCATTATTCAGTCTATCATTGAATATGGTATAATTGTTTGGGGTGGAAGTACAAAAATTAATCTTAGTCCTTTAAATTTACTACAAAAACGAATAATTAAAATTTGTTTGAAGAAACGTTTCGATTATCCAACTAAATTAATTTATTCTGAATTTAATGTATTTAATATTGAACAAATTTATAAGTATACGCTGTTAAAATTTTATCATAAAAATCGTAATAAGTTTGTATTACAGACACATAATTATGGCACAAGACAAAATATTAATTTAACATTAGTAGAACCTAAATGTCTCACATCTGCTGGTCTAAAGCATAGCATTAATTTTGGCCCTTGGTTGTACAATGCTTTAACTAAATTACACCCAGAACTTCTAACATGTAACCCACTAACATATAACAAGAAAATTAGAAACGTGTTAATATCTTCAATTTGATTAAATAAATATATAGCCTATGTGTATGAATTAACCAACCTATATTATATTTGTATTCTATAATTTTGAAATATATAGTCCTACTTTTCACGTGCGATATTATTCTTCTCTAGTGTTAATATTATATTATATAATTCCATTGCCGCTGTAAATTTAAATTTTATTTCCTATTTTATTTTACTTATTTATTTTTGTTATTTTTTTTTCTATATTTCTCTTACATTAATATGGTATTATATATTTTTTGTAACTGTTAATTTTAATTCTATTTCCTATTTTATTTTATTTTATATTCTCTTATAGGCCTATTAATATTATATCTGAACTGCGACCGAACACGAGCGCTGCTCATTCGGTCTCAAATTTTGTTAATACTACTGCATCTCCTGTTTCCATATTGCTTGTATTATTTTATTTCTATTTCTCTTGTTTGTTTGTTTGTTTGTAATTATATTCTTTAATTATATTATGTCCATAAGCTTGTATTATTGTACCGAGGTGAAATATTAAAAATCTAATCTAAAAAATCTAATCCTCCTGATCAGTTTCAGCATCATTCTTTCGTCATGCACTCTTTTCAACACAGCTTCGTTTCTTACTCTGTCCATTTCGCATGCTCTATCCTTCTGCATATCCACATAACAAATGCTTCTATGCGCTTCTCTTCACTTAATCGCAATGTCCATGTTTCTGCCCCATAAAATGGTACACTCCACACAAAGCACTTCACTGGTCTCTTCCTTAGTTCTTTCTCCAGAGGTCCGCAGAAGATGTTCCTTTTTCTATTAAAAGCTTCCTTTGCCATTGCTATCCTCCTGTTGATTTCTTGACAGCAGCTCATGTTACTGCTTATATTACACCCCAAGTATTTGAAGCTGTCCACTTGCTCTACTGCCTCATTTAGAATTCGCAAGTTTACCTTCTTTACTTTTCTTCCTATGACGATGATCTTCATCTTGTTTGCATTTGTCTTCATTCCATACTGCTCACAGCTGTCATTTAGCTCCAGTAACATATCCCTTAGTATCATCTCCTCTTCCGCTAACAACGCCATATCATCAGCAAATCTTACACACTTTATTCTTCTTCCTCCTACTATTACTTCTCCTATGTTCTGAAAATCATTCTGATTAATATTGTGTATTAGCTGTATATGTACAGGGACATCATTTTATTTTTACTTCAATTTTTATTGTACCTGAGTTTTTTAATGTACTTCACTCCCACCCCTTCTACTATTGAAGTTCCAACTGTCCTCCACACAGAACCAAGGCCGCATATGGTAAACAGTACTGAGTTAATGAGTGTAGTACGTTCCAGAAATATGTTCGCGTTTTCCAGTGACGAAAGAGCTTTCAATATTGAATCATATTTTCGCACAGGTACTGTCGTCCGTTTGTCTACGTTGCATCCCGATTTCCCCCACCTGCTTCTACTCGCCCCTCTGTAAAGACTAGTGGCTGGGCTGTCTTAGCTCTTTTCTGAAAACATTAAATTCTGTTAGGAAATGGACGTCTACGTAATATTATACAACTATTTAAAATAACTTAAATAAAAGTGTTTCGTTAAGTAATTAACTGTCACGTGATTTCCTCCTTTTCTACGATTCTGCGACAAAACCACTTGGACGGACAGTAGATAGCATGCCTGAGTAATTTTATATTTTCGGATCGGGCAGAAGTGAAGATCGAATTTACAGTACGTAAGGTACTCTGTTATAAAGTAGGTACAGAAGTATTTCAACATGAGTTACAAGTACAAAGGACGAAACTGCTAATTGCTATAGCGTAATATTATGAACAAAAGAAATGAACGGCCACCATTTTCAAAAGTGTGTTTAAATATCCATATTATGATTATTTTTCAATTTAACTTCATTCTCTATATTGTAAGCTAATGTGCTGTAGGCAATATAATATACACTGCATAACGAATACGTCCGAATGGATAGCTCAATTCGTGAGTAAAAACACTCATTGTTAATACTGTACTGTATTTTGATTAAACAAAAACCCAATGAAAATTATAAAACTTAAAATCGCGATATTTCCTAGTTTACGTAAATGGATGAACTACTTTTCTTCCCTCCTATACCTAGTAAAGTAGTAAAGTGATTTGTTTGTACAGGGACATCACTTTATTTTTACCAACATTTTTAACATTAACCTGGCTATACTCGGAAACACTGTTGCCCCCTTCCATTACAGGAGTTTGATGTTGCTAGTGCAATATGTAAATAAATCATTTTACTAGGTATAGGAGGAGAGAAAAGTAGTGTATCCATTTATGTTGTAGGGAAATACGATATTACGATTTTCAGTTTGATGATCACTTTTACGGAATTTATCAAAATACAGTAGAGTAGTAACATAAAAAAAAAAACTCAACTTTTCAGACGGCTATGTTCGTTATGTAATGTCTACTTTATTTAGCATATTAATTATTGATGTTAACATACAATATAGAGAGTGCATTTAAATTGAGGGGGTCATAAGTAAAGGGCTGTAAGTGCACTTAAGTTACTTTTGAGAAAATGGGGTTTAAATATTTAAGCTTTCGTAAAATCGGTGAAATTTTTATTTAAATTTTAATGTGTGATGCGATTAAAATATCCCTTTGCCACTAAGATTTTAGATACTTTTGCTTACACTGGATGAACTTAACTCATGTTATTACATATGTCACTAGCATTCCTTTGCTTCTAGCCACCTCAATTCAAAATAAGCTAATCCGAATTTTTAAACAAGTTGCTGAAAATTGTTGCCGTTCATTACAATGCAGGCTTCAATTCTTTACGCATATTATTAAAAACATTTTGAAGCATATTCTCTGAAATTGAATTTATCGTTTCTTGAATATAATTTTTTAGTACGATATTATTAATATAGGTTCTTTCTTCTATAGAAAACGCATCCATATTTCTGAAACACACTATACACTGCAGTGTTTACTTCACTGCTTGAAGACTTCGAACGCAACAGCGGCCGTAAGTTTGTGTGTCGGACGGGAGCAAGGACATTAGTGATGGGGTGAGAGTGAAGTACATTCAGAAATGCAGGTACAATAAAAATGCAAGTACAAATAAAATGATGTCCCTGTATAATGCGTAAATAATATTGACATTGAATTCTATAGACTATAATTATCTTACCTGTATACTTAAAGTGGCACAGCAGCTTCTACTGTGCATTCCCCTTCACCCGCGCAGTCAGTTGTTCCAGTTTCTTCCGCTGTTTCTGTTCCACTCTCGTCGTCATCTTCTGCCCTGTCTATTTCACTGTCGTCAATCGTCACTATCATTATCATCCAGTCCATATCTGTGGAGTAACGGTCAGCGCGTCTGACCGCGAAACCAGATGGCCTGGGTTCGAATCCCGGTCGGGGCAAGTTACCTGAATGAGGTTTTTCCGGGGTTTTCCTCAACCCAATATGAGCAGATGCTGAGTAACTATCGGTGCTGGAACCCCGGACTCATTTCACCGGAATTGTCACATTCATTTCATTCAGACCCTAAATAACCTGAGATGTTGATACAGCGTCGTAAAATAACCCACTAAAAACTATCAACATTTCCGTACCGTGTCACATTTTTGTCCAAGTAAACTAGCCTACTGGTCTTTTTTCTTCAGATTCATTGAGTTTTAAGGTACGCATATAATGTGCTCGCTTTGCCACTATATCGGGACTGTACTTGTCCTTGTATTTTTTAACCTAAATCTTATCGATATGGCAGTTTTCCTTAATGTTTCTTTGCATCAACGAAACCTAAGTTCTTTTTCACAAAAATTATAAAGCTTTCTTAATGCTGAGATTACTTTTATCGAAATTTGCGTCTTATTATTTACGATATCGTATAATCTCCTATAATCCAGAACAATTTCATTGTATTGTATTGTATTTATTAACATTCCATGGTATTCATACATGCTTACAGCTAGAATATGGAACAAATAAAAAAAACTTAATACTATTATAAAATCTTAATTTATAGTCACAGTCTAGATGATATATATATATATATATATATATATATATATATATATATATATATATATACGCATATTTACAATATAGTCTACTAATACAACACAAAGTTTTTGTATCAATTCCATGAAGTGTTACTGAATGCCATGAATTCACCTACAGAATAGAAGGCGTGAGAAATTAGGTACTTCTTTAATTTGACCTTAAATAATTTTATGTTTTGAGTTTCATTTTTTATATCGATAGGGAGGATATTAAAAATTTTTACTGCCATATAACGCACTCCTTTTTGATAGCACGATGGGCTTGCTGATGGAGTATGAAAGTCATTTTTTGACTTGTATTTATGCTATGAACTGTTGAATTAGTTACAAAGTTTTCACGATTGCATACGAGGAAGATCATTAATGAAAAGATATACGTACTGACAAGCCATGGGCATTATTTGTAGATTTTTGAAAATAGCCCTACACGACTCCCTAGATTTGGCACCTACTATTATTCTAATTACTCTTTTTTGTAATAGAAATATATTGTTACTATCATTGGTAGGTGATGCTTCACGTAGAAATATTACATGTCCCTTCGGCCGCCTTACCTTCTTTTAGTATTCTGCTAATAGTGTTATTTTTTAACAATTGTTGTAGCACGCAATGTTGCAGTCTTTATAGGTATTGTAAGTCTTTTTCACGTCACAAAATTGAATCATAGTGTAGGCCTATATATTGTATATTGACCATGACCACGCAGTTTTCTTTCTTTCGACATTATGCACACAATAAACTTTAAATTGGTAGCGGCCGCGACTATACGTGGTGAGTAAACACTGTTAGCACATCTAGTATAATATACTATAGTCACGAAGCTTGAGGTGATTTTTTGCAATTGAGAGCACTAGGAACAATAGAGCATGTCTTGACTGTGACTAATAAAAAGTCAAAATGGAATGTCACTATTTCGGACACTTTCATTATTTGTGCTGTAGGTTATAGAACAGCGAATGCTCTCGACGTTTTCCGACTACTCCAAATTAATTTATACAGTACATTAGCCGGGAAACATCTACATACTACAGGGACACCATTTTATTTTTACTAACATTTTTAATATTAACTTGTCCACACCTGTGGAGTAACGGTCAGCGCGTCTGGCCGTGAAACCAGGTGGCCCGGGTTCGAATCCCGGTTGGGGCAAGTTACCTGGTTGAGGTTTTTTCCGGGGGTTTCCCTTAACCCAATACGAGGAAATACTGGGTAACTTTCGGTGGTGGACCCCGGACTCATTTCACCGGCATTGTCACCTTCATTTCATTCAGACGCTAAATAACCTAGATGTTTGATACAGCGTCGTAAAATAACCCAATAAAATAAAATATTAACTTGGCTATACTCTGGATCAACGCAGTTTGCTACCCCCTTCCACGACTTGAGTTCGATGATACTGGCGTAATATACAAACAAATCACTTTACTAGGTATAGGAGGGAAGAAAAGTAGTTCATCCATTTACGTAAACTAGGAAATATCGCGATTTTCAGTTTGATCATTTTCATTAGGTTTTTGTTTAATCAAAATACAGTACAGTATTAACAATGAGTCTTTTTACTCACGACGTGAGCTGTCCATGTGGACGTATTCATTATGCGGTGTATATTATACTGTCTACAGCACATTAGCGTACAATATAGAGAATGAAGTTAAATTTGATAAATAACCATAATATGGATATTTAAACACATTTTTTAAAATGGTGGCCGTTCATTTCGATACAGGCTTCAATTCTAATGTGCATATTATCGCACTATAGATTATTATACCTAATTCCAATTACCAGTTTCGTCCTTCGTACTAGTAACTCATGTTGAAATAATTCTGTACATAATCTATAAAAGAGTACCTTACGTACTGTAAATCCAATCTTCACTTCTGCCCGATCCGGAAAGATAAAATTACTCAGACATACTATCTACTGTCCATCCAAGTGGTTATGTCGTAGGGTCGTAGAAAGGCAGGATATCACGTGACAGTTAATTACTTAACGCGGCCCTTTTATTTAAGTTATTTTAAACAGTTGTATAATATTACGTAGACGTCCAATTCCTAACAGAAATTAATGTTCTCAGAAAAGAGCTAAGACAGCCTAGTCACTAGCTGGCGAATAAAAGCTGGTGGGGGAAACCGGGATACGAAGTAGGCAAATGGACGACAGTACCTGTGCGAAAATGATTCAATATTAAAAGCTCTTTCGTCACTGGAAAACGCGAACATATTTTTGGAACGTACTGTTTACTATGACCGTAAGGCTACTATGACTGTATATGCTGTCTTGGATCTGTGTGGAGGACGGTTGAACTTCATTAGTAGAAGGGGTGGGAGTGAAGTACATTCAGAAACTCAGGTACAATAAAAATTGAAGTAAAAATAAAATGATGTCCCTGTACAAGCTGATAATGACTGTTAAACGAGCGGGCCCGGGTACAAATTCTGGTTGGGACAAATTACCTGGTTGTTTTTCTTCGAGGTTTTCTCTCAACCAACTGAAGCAGAATTGTTGGGTAACTCGGCGTTGGACCTCGGACTTATTTTACCATAATTTATTCACATATCGTTGTTATCATTATATAGACGAGTTAATTGGCCTGCAAAAATTTATTGAAATTCATTTTTTTACATCTCGGCTACTATGAAAGCTAAATGAACAAAACTTTTCATGCTTAATATACATACATTACACTTTATAAAACACTATTCAGAATATTGAAATAGCTAATAATTACCTGTAAAATAATATCAAATTTGCATATTTTTTTACAACCGTAAAGCATTTACATAATAAAATCTACAGTTATTAAATATCTGCTTGATTCTTTTACAGAAGTATTCTGAAGACCTACATCAACAACATAATCTAGGATCTTTTATCTATACCTTTGGGAAATATTTTTTCTTAATTTTTTTAGAAAATTTAATATTGAAGGTAACGATTAGAAATACTTCTTGAAGGAACAGGTACAAGATCCTAGACTATGTTGTTGATATAGGTTTTTAAAACATTCCGGTAAAAGAATCATGCAGATACTAATTAATTATTGTATATTTTATTATGTAATGATTTACGGTTGTAAAAAATGTCCAAATTTGATATTAATTTTACAGGTAATAATTATTAGCTATTTTAATATTCTGAATAGGTTTTATAAAGTGTAATGTATGTATATTAAGCTTAAAAAGTTTTGTTCATTTAGCTTTTATAGTAGCTGAGATATAAAAAAAATGAATTTCATTAAATTTTTGCAGGCAATGGTGTACCTCCCCTCATAAGTTCACGATGCAGCGTGCTGTATTCGTACAAGAGAGCGATTGTTCGATAACAGATATTCACAAACATTCCCCGAACGTCAGCTGGCGATGAACGGAGGGGCAAGCCTAGAGACGATTGGGATTTCCTGCTCGAAACATGAGTACGCAACGAACAGGGTAGTCAGTCGGTGTGGATTGGGAATGCGCCTATTCGAGTTCGAGGGTTGTCAATCGATCGTGTAGGTCGCAGTGCTGGGACATATACCACAGTCTAAGACACAGTCTTAGACTGTGACATATACTTCCTCCTAAAATTCAATTCAATACACTACTACATGTTTTGATTGTCATTTTCGGTAATAGGCTGCTTGCCTAACTTGCACAGATTTATGTACGGCACGGCAAATCTTTCAAGAAAGTTACACTGATTTCGAAAGTGTTCTGATTTTTAACGACTCTGGATAATAGTCGTCTGGCCGTGGTATAACTTACTCAGTGACTAAAGAGCCTAGCTTTATTATTGTATGAAAGCCTGTTATGATTCGAATCTTGTTAGTTTGTCACTATGATACAGTGGCGGCTGATTGACTGAGGCAAGTGAGGCCGGGCCTCAATCACTTGGCTTAACCGAAATCAAATTTTGTGTTTTTATATAATGTATTAGGTATTTGAATGAAGCATATATCGCTATAGAAACATTTGAAAACTTTGTGATGTATATAGACCTGTTTAGCAGTAAAATTTGCTCCTGAGGCCAGGATCGCTCGTGCCGGGTCTGGCTTGTGATGTATATAGACCTGTTTTACAGTAAAATTTGCTCCTGAGGCCAGGATCGCTCGTGCCGGGTCTGGCTTCTGAATTTCCTCTATTTTCGCGGGCATTCAGCTTGCGCTTAAAACATTGTAGCTGAGGCACAATTCGTCTGGCCTCGTGGCCTGGTCAGGTTTCCCTCCTCCCATCCATGGGTCGGCCTCAAGGATAGAGTGGGGTAGGAATAGCAATGGTGACTTGTCTTTTTAAATAGGCCATAAATAACAAAAATTCCAGCAGAGACCCACACTATTCTCTCCCCTTATGTCTTAGTTTATGACTTAAGCGAGGGTGTTGTACTATTGTACTTCGTAGTACAGTAGTGAATCTGGGCCAATGTTGTTATGTATTTCGAGAAAATATAAACAGAAACAAATGCGGGAAATAATGCTGGTGTAGTTAATTCATTCTTAGTGTCCTTTTCCGAGAAGAAATAATATTGAAAGAAAGGAAGTTGCAAATAAAGAGAGAATCTACCGAGATACCTACGACATCGCTGACAATTTTTCTGACACATAATTTTAAAACGTGAGTTTCTATTGCATCCTGGTATGGGCAACATAAATGGTTAAGTGGTAATGTGCTGCAAAATAAACTTCTCTGTTGGCCTTGTTCGTTGCTGTCAAAGGAAAAAAAAAAAAAGAAAAAAGAAAGCATTTTCAACATGTAATGTGGGTAGCTTCATCACACTGAAACAATCACTGAAACTCACAGCATAACAGCTTATTTGGTGAAATTATTATTTTTCATTAATAGTAGACTAATAATAATAATAATAATAATAATAATAATAATAATAATAATAATAATAATAATACAGTAAAAATGATATTAATAATATCATAAACATTTCCTATAGGAGGCACTTAAACTAGTTGCATCTGGCCTCACCGAGGATTTCGATCACTGGCTGCTACTGCTATGATATCTTATAATGTCCTAGATGAGAAGGTCCAATATCGCGCTGAACACATAGTAGCACGGGACAAAGGAAAAGCAGGCGAAGATTAAAACACAGACAGAGATATGCCTCTCAATAAATAGTCCGACATACTGTATATATCGTCCATTTTCGGCTTTTCCCCTTCAAAATTTTCTAGAGCTCCTTCAGTGGAGCAGCGTAATCCGGAATGAGACAAGTGGCCAACAGGCTTGGAGCTCTCATATTCAGTTTCTTTCAGCCCCTAACCATTTGCGAGGACGCGTTTTGCGTACTTTTTAAATTTCTCTTCTCACTTCTCTTTCAATTCAATTCAATGTATAACATTTGCCAGTGCTTGTAAGACGGGTTTAACGTCACCTTTAAACATAGGCTACAGGAAGAGTCCATCGCGAAATGGCGAGGGGTGACAGCTGTTCTCCCATTTGGTGTACTGCAGGCCTCAATCAATAGTCTTCGCCGACTCGCTTCATATAATCGAGACGTGACATTTGTACGGATCATCAACATGTCGGCTGTTTATTTATTTACAATTAAGACTGAGAAAATCTGGATAAACATAATTATGATCTTTATCACCTATCTTTAGGGACCTGAGGTTTGTGACTTCAAACTCGACCGAGGCCGATGAATAAAAATCCTCGGCAGGATTTCCTCTGTGGGCCCCATGTAGTAAATAAACGGCACGTACAGTATAAGGATTCTGTTTCGACAGAGTGTTTCAGATAAATTTGTTCGTACTTTTTCGCCCACTTGGATTTCGATGCTAGATAACCATTGCAATAATTAAACGCATCGTCAAATGAAATATTGATGCTATTATTATTATTATTATTATTATTATTATTATTATTATTATTATTATTATTATTGTTGTCGACCTGGTTGGCGAGTTGGTATAGTGCTGGCCTTCTATGCCCAAGGTTGCGGGTCGATCCCGGACCAAGTCGATGGCATTTAAGTGTGCTTAAATGCGACAGGCTCATGTCAGTAGATTTACTGGCATGTAAAAGAACTCCTGCGGGACAAAATTCTGGCACATCCGGCGATGCTGATATAACCTCTGCAGTTGCGAGCGTCGTTAAATAAAACATAACATTATAACATTATTATTATTATTATTATTATTATTATTATTATTATTATTATTATTATTATTATTATTATTATTATTGATCACGTTGTGGCCTCCTGGGATCTTCTAATATGAGAAAGAGAAAATGGTGTGCAGGAAGCTAAGGCATTTATCTTTCCAAGAAAAATTGCAAACATGGCATAATAGGAAAGATTGGATAATTCTGGGTTTGCAGTGAAAGATCTGCCCTCGGGCAGATCACTACAAATGAATTATTATTATTATTATTATTATCATTATTATTATTATTACCGGTATTATTATTATTATTATTATTATTATTATTATTATTATTATTATTATTATTATTATTATACAAGGAATAATTAGAACAATGAGAGAAAGGAGATTGGAAGATGGCGCATGGGAGAATAGAGAAGAATGAAGAAAGGCTATAGCCTACAATCTTGAAAATGAGCACAAAATGATGTCCTAGGATACTGTAAACCGCGATAATAAAATTATTATTAATATTATTACTATTATTATTATTATACAAGGAATAATTAGAACAATGAGAGAAAGGAGATTGGAAGATGGCGCATGGGAGAATAGAGAAGAATGAAGAAAGGCTATAGCCTACAATCTTGAAAATGAGCACAAAATGATGTCCTAGGATACTGTAAACCGCGATAATAAAATTATTATTAATATTATTACTATTATTATTATGTACAAGAAATAATTAGAACAACGAGAGAAAGGGGATTGGAAGATGACGCATGTGAGAATAGAGAAGAATGGAGTTAAGCTATACAATCCTGGGTGCACGAAGATGCCCTAGGATATTGTAAACCCTGATAAAAATTATTATTATTATTATTATTATTATTATTATTATTATTATCTTCCTAACACGGGGATAGTCCTAGAGGGACTGTTCCGGTCCACAAAAGTTTTCCCGCCATCTCCTCACAGAGTGACCCAGTAATCTTTTCCCTGTTGGTCTGTAGTTCAAGATTGCTCGAGGAATCCTTGTCCCCCCCCCCCCCTGTTGGAAAGTTATCCCCCTCTCATAAATTCATATTAACATCCCTGCCAAGGAAAACTTCTATCCCCCTCACAAAATATAATTGTTTTAATTCGAGTATATTTTATAAAATACAGTATAAAGTAACTAAAGAAAATAATATTGATTTATTATCATCACCGGCAAGCTGACAACAATCAATAACTTAGGAATTACACATCTTATCTTAAGTCTGCTCATGGATATAAATATAATTATAATCAAGATGCAAGACAACCAATTCAGTGCTACCAAGCGTTGAGGATAATAATAATTTTATGTGTGGTATTCTCTATCTAGGATTCTATCAGAAATCTTGATTCGCACCCTGCATATGCTTAACATGGTGAAGCTAGTTGTCTTCATATTGATGAATATACTGCAATAAGGTTCCATTCCCAGTTCTTGTAGGACGTCTTCATTTTTTTTATGATCCCATTTAGTATATCCTGAAGCAAGTAAAGTTATGGGTTTGAAAGTAAATTCTGAAACGACAAAGTATATGATTATGTCTCATGACCAGAACATAGTACGAAATGGAAATATAAAAATTGGAAATTTATCCTTTGAGAAGGTGGACAAATTCAAATATCTTAGAGCAACAGTAACAAATGTAATGATACTTGGGAGGAATTTAAATGCAGAATAAGTATGTCTGTTATTATTCAATTTAGAAGCTTCTGTCTTCCAGTCTGCTGTCAAAAAAGCTGAAAGTTAGAATTTATAAAAGAATTATATTACTGGTTGTTGTGTATGGTTGTGAAACTTGGACTGTCACTTTGAAATAGGAACAGAGATTAAGGGTGTTTGAGAATAAGGTGCTTAGGAAAATATTTGGGGCTAATAGGAATGAAGATACAGAAGAATGAAGAAAATTACACAATACAGAACTGCATGCATTGTATTTTTTACCTGACATAATTAGGAACATTAAATCCAGACGTTTGAGATGGGCATGGCATGTAGCACATACGGGCAGATCCAGAAATGTATGTAGAGTGTTGGTTAGGAGGCCAAAGGGAAAAGACCTTTGGGACGTAGATGGTAGGATAATATTGAAATAGATTTGAGGAAGATGGGATATTTATTTATTTGAAAGTACACAGGCATTACGGGATAATGATGGTAGAGACTGGATTAATCTTGCTCAGGGTTGGGACCAATGGCGGGCTTATGTGAGGGAGGCAATGAATGTCCAGGTTCTCTAAAAGCCATAACTAAGTGTGGAGTTAATCTCCTCAAAAGAATATTGGACAAAATTTTGTACGACGTCTGGATAATTCGACATCAAAAAAAGTGATATTCCTCAAAAGTTACTATAGTCAGTTTTCCCTATTCCCAAAGATGAGTACAGATGATGATGTGATGATGATGATTCATTTCATTCATTCATTCATTCATTCATTCATTCATTCATTCATTCATTCATTCATTCATTCATTCATTCATTTTATTCCATAGATCTTACATGAGCAATGAAGCTTTAAGATGTGGAACAAGTCAAAATTTTACAATATTACAATTACAATTTTTACAAATTTTTACAGTTTTACAATTTAGTAATTTTCTACAATTTTTACAATTTTGTGCAATTTTTTACAATATTTTGGCGAGATGTAGTGAGATGAGGTGAGATCCGAGGATTCGCCAAAATATTACCCGACATTTGCCTTTTGGTTGGGGAAACCTCGGAAAAACCCAACCAGGTAATCAACTTAAAGGGGAGTAATCAAATCAAAGGGGTTGATCCCGAGGACTCGCCATAGACCATCCGGCTTCAGTCCCACGGCTGTGGAAAACCTCGGAAGAAACCAAAGACCAAAGAGGGATCCAACCCAAGCCCGAATGCAGCTCCGGATCAGCAGCCCAGCGAGTCTGCCGACTGAGCTACATCGATGGCTCTACTAAAAGTATACAATACATAGCCAATCAGATTATTAAATTTACAAATGCAAACATCATTTATCAGTTGAGCTATATGTATAATACAAAACAAGTAAGTTAATTAAATTTAAGGCGTAAACAATTCAACCAGATGTGATACACAGAAATTGATAATACATATCGTGCAAACTACTTCAACTTACAAACACAAACAATTTATCAATAGATCTATACAGATTACTATTCAATTTAAAGCATGTACAATTCATCGGCCAAAACTATACAAACATATACAATACAAAGGAAGCAGAATAATTTAATTTACAAGCATACTTTCATTAAGCTATACAAATTTGTGCAATTAATATCAAGTAGATTAATTCAATTTATAATCATAAACAATTCATCAGTTGAGCTATACAGACTGCTATACAATTTACAGCATATACAATTCATCAATTGAGCTATACAGACTACCATTCAATTTACAGTAGGCCTATGTACAATTGAGGAGCGTTTTTGCAAAAGTCGATAGATGCAGAAATCAAGATTTTACAGAAATTACACTAAGTGACAGGATCTATCGAGTTTTGGAAAAACCTGGAAGGTTTGGTAGTCTCTACATACGGTATGAATCAAGTTTTGGTAAATCTGATTTCATAGATCGATTCCGGAGTTAGAAAACATACGATATCCATATGTCACTCACTATCGAAAATTTCTGCATCTATCGACTTTTGCAAAAACGCTCCTCTCATCAGTAGAGCTACACAGACTAGTAATCATTTTAAAAGCATATACAATGATGATGATGATGATGATGATGATGATGATGATGATGATGATGATAAGAAGAAGAAGGGGAATCTATAGAAGCAAAAGCTGGAAAGCTTTGGGAAAGAGTTGCTGCCTTTATTCGTTCTAACATTATTTAATTATATAATAGCTGTTTTCATATAAGAAAATATTTTCTATTTGAGTAAGCCTACAATCTGAACTTCTGAAGGAATTGTGATGCTTATAAGGTATGTTAATGTTAATTTAAAAGCAATAATTTCGTCCTTAGTAACTCTTGGTTCAAGAAACTTGTCGAATGCATTGCTTCGATCCACCAACTTCTGATTAGCACAACACTTTCCGTTGTTAAAATAATTGTTAACATAGTGTCTGCCCGTCTTAGAACAACCAATATCATTTTTGTAATATAGGCTATGTTGTTGTTCAGCCAGCTGTTGTTTGTTGTTGTTTTATAATGCCAGGCATTTGACAATAAAGTCATTTGACCTCTTGCACTCCAATATTTTTCAAAGATATTATCATGGTCAGCCACTGAAGCACAGATTTTGAGGTGTTCCGAATCCATTTCTTGGTTTGAGTTGCACAATGGGCAGTTAGGGGACTGATATATTCCAATTCTATGCAGGTGTTTGGCCAAACAATCATGGCCTGTTACCAACTGTCCGAAGACAGGTCTGGAATCAAAACAATAATTTCAACATTTATTTTTAAGTAAAGATCAGTTACAGAAATTATTGATTTTTACATTAAGAAATAAAGTTTGGTTAAAGTACGGGACTTTGTCGCATCTCGACTAAAATTATGGGG
The DNA here is from genome assembly GCF_040183065.1 of Periplaneta americana. Classification (NCBI taxonomy): domain Eukaryota; kingdom Metazoa; phylum Arthropoda; class Insecta; order Blattodea; family Blattidae; genus Periplaneta; species Periplaneta americana. The sequence goes on along the minus strand of NC_091117.1, from coordinate 208,300,956 downwards.
AACTCGGACATCTAGGCCAAAAAGGGGACAGGTCTGTTTTTTACGGGCAGTATAGTAAGCTTAAACTAGCACTAATCACTTCTTGATTTTCTTTTTCGTCTATCCCCTACACATGAGCTCTCTTTTTAAAATTAATTTTCCTGCGAAATAGAGGCTTCACTTGGAAGATTACTAACTAAGCATAAAAATAATGACATTTGAATAAAAGTTAGTGAAATGAGTCCGAGGTTCAACGCCGAAAGTTATTCAGCAGTTCTGCTTCAATTGATTGAGGGAAAACCTCGGGAAAACCCCAACCAGAATTTGAACTTGGTCCCTCTTCTTCACAGTCAGACGTGCTAACCGTTATTTCACAGTAGTGGAGTACAAGTATCTTATTTATTTCGTACAGTATCGGATTTTAAGGCATTTAAATTTTTTAGTAGGGAAAATTACCGAAAAGTCATTAATATTTCAAATGTTGTGATACCGGTATTCTATAACATGAGTGTAATGATGTTTAAGGTTTCATACAAAATTTAATTCAGATTCCAAATAAGTAAAAATTAATATAGCATTCAGTTAAAAAAAATGTTTTTGTCATACTTTGTATACCAATACCTGATTTTATTCTAAAATGTTGGTAGAATTTCACTTGATTTATTTCTAACAACTTAACATTTTATGCAAAACTAAGAATTTTGAAGTTACGAGTATTCTATTTTTTTTTTTTTACTCTAGATATTGCACATGTGCATGTGACCTAGCCTAATTATTATTATTTATTTTTTTTCCGAGAAGGGGCCGCTGTCTTGTTCTATTCAACAATTCTACTTCAATTGGTTGAGGGAAAACTCCGATAAAAAATCCCAAGCAGGATTTGCTCCTATATAACATCTTTGAATTTGAACCCAAGCCCATCCGTTTCACCGTTAGATGTGCTAATCGTTACTCCACAGCTGTGGATTAATTACAAATTACAGGGTTACGGGCACATATTGGTTACAGCCCTGACCAGGTGCAATAGCCTCTTGATCAGAGATTACGGAGGGTTTTTTTTTTCCTCTCTTTATGCAGAGAAGGGACCAGAAGGCTTACACTGCAGCCTGAGGCTTATTGTGCTTACCACTCCTACTATTATGAATGATTGGGTAGTTGAACGGCCGCACTCTTTTACAAGTACAGCACGCCACACCGTGAACTTACCCAGGCTATCGTATGGATGATGATGATGATGATGATGATATAGGAATTAATGATGGCGAAATGAGTTCGAGGTCCAACACCGAAAATTACCCAGCAATTCTGCTTCAATTGGTTGAGGGAAAACCCCAGAAAAAACCCAAGCAGGTAATTTCGCCCAACCAAGATTTGAACCCGGGCCCGCTCGTTTCATAGTCAGACGTGCTGACCATTACTCCACAGCGGTAGATTTTACCGAGGGGGTTACAGCACAGTCTAGTATACACAGTCACGAAGTTGGAGTTGTTTAAGGTACTAGGAACAATAGACTGTGCCGGTACTATTTCACATTGTTTGTGATGAGGCGATAGTAGCGATCCTAGTGGTTAATAACTATCTATGGATGCATATTCCCTTTATATTGAGCTTCGTGACTGCATATACTAGACTGTGGTTACAGTATGTGATCAAGGGTTACAGGTAAAGATAGAGCACTGAGCAGACGAGTGTACTATTCTAGATGTTCAGGTTTACCAACATACAACTTGGGAGCTTATTATTGCGATGATTTATGTAATGAAAGGGGCAACATTTATTATTATAGAAATGTGGGAGAAATATGTGATTGGAATGATAATATTAACGTAATTTTGCTCCTAATGCTATACTTTACTTTTTTAAGGTAAAAGAAGGTGTAGCAATTCCACCAGACATTACATTTTGCATTTGCTATATTGTAAGGCCTGTCGTGCTGTGTAATGGTGAACGGTGCTGGGAGGAATGAATTGAGTCTTGCGTAAAATTTCGATCGAAAGTAAGAATAAAGTGTCGAAAGTGTTTTATGTGTGTTGAATTTGTGTAAATATGTTTAATGTTAATATGAAAAGCATTGATACATCATTTAATAATATTATGCTGTTATTACGAAGTACAATGTTAATTACACAATAGGGTTGTGCCAAAAATATTGATCGTGTCTTTACACTTTCCATTCTCGAAGGACAGAAAATTCTATTATATTTTGGTTATTTTTTTGTATTAAAATATTAGTTATCATTCACATGTTTCCAAGCATCTGTTTTTTAAGATGCTATGCCAGTGATGTCATCCGACGAAATATCTCTCCCGGAAGATAATACTATAAAATGAGGCTGTGTTTGGGGGTACAGTGACGTTTTCGAAAGCTACACGATTTTTAAATTCCGTTGAAAAAAAACTGCGCTGATTAAAACGATGAAACAAGCAGTTTTAAAATGTTACTTATTTACTATTGACATTATGTGTAACATTTCAAGGTCTTTAAATAATTTGCAAGCCTGTGTTTCGGCTTCTTTCTTTAAAATTTCTTCAATATCAATGCCAGGTGAAAGTTGTAAATAAATTAATACGTAATATTGGATTTATCTTAAATCCCTGATGTAACTTGTAGACTATTAGATATCCGACTATAAATAAATTGGACGTAGACCAAACTATATTGGTATGGAGTGTTCTAGGTTGAATGAATGAGTGCCAATTTTTTTTTAATACATCGACTCTCACTTTAGGCACAGTTATCCTTGTTCTATTCGCACATTCTGAAATTGGCTATGTTCTTTAGTTTTGCGCACACTTCTTGTTATGTGATGAAAGACTTAGTGAATTGAGTTTGTTGTAGATTAATGACGAAAGTGTTTACCTTCATTTTAGAACAACAGCAGCAATAAATATGCATCGTGTTCGGACAGTGTTGAACAATCTGGTGCCATTGGCACCATTGATTCATAATGCGGCAGGACCAGAACGATTTGCTTCGTGGCTGCTTAGATCTGGGAATCCAACGTGTACAGTTATGGTTTCAAGTACAAGACATTACAATGCACCTGTTCAAACGGAGCCATTTTTGAATGGAAGTTCCTCTGCATATGTTGAAGAAATGTACAATGCTTGGCTGGCGGATCCCAAAAGTGTTCATGTGGTAAGTTGAACTGTTGTTGGTATACCGGTACCTAATTATAATTTATTTATTTATTTATTTATTTAATCTGACAGGATTAAGGCCATAAGGCCTTCTCTTCCATCCTACCAGATAGCACATATAAATACAAAAAAGAAATACAAACACTGATGAAAATAATACAAATTAAGTTAAAGCCCTGTAAAGGGTCAACAGAGTCAAAAGAACACTATAGAGCTCTCATCGAGCTAATACAAGAAAAAAGAAAGGAAACAGCAATGATGATATTGATGACTGACAGTAATAATAATAATAATAATAATAATAATAATAATAATAATAGTAATAGTAGTAATAATAATAATAAATACATTACATATTAATTTTCAATTTTACAACAGCATAGTTACAATATTTACTATATGTCATGGGTTAAGGTGAAGTTGCGCAACCTAATATGTGTTCAACAAGCAATTCCACGAACTAGAATGTGATTTTTAAATTTAAATTTGAATTTTGATATTGTCCGACAGTCTCTGACATGGTCAGGGAGAGAATTCCAGAGGCTTAGAATAGATATGCTGAAAGATGATGAGTAGAAGGATGTTCTGTGCAGAGGAATAGAGAGAAGGTACATGTTCCGGGTTCGAGGTAGTGAAAGGTAAACAAAACGAGATGCTAGGTAAGAGGGTGTGGAGGTGTGGATGATTTTAAATAGCCTAGTAATAAGAGAGAGTTGAAGAATCTTCTTTCTTTAAGTGGACTCCAAGACAACGATTCTAGTGACGGTGTTACATGATCGAATTTTCTAATGTTACAAACGAAACGAACGCAGATATTGTGAACACGCTGTAGTCTATGGGCAAGATCAGTATTTAGATTCGTGAATAGAGAATCGCAATAATCGAAGTGGGGCATCACTAAAGTTTGGATCAGGTTCTTTTTAAGGCTGAGAGGTAAAACGTTGGTTAAGTGTTTGAGGGAATGAATTATGGAGAACGTATGATGTTACGAAATTGGTGGCCACAGGACTGTTAGTAAATCTTAGCTTCTTAAACCTGGCATGAACTTCAGGCATAATAAATAATATACAATGACTAGTCTCCAGATTACTACGGTAATGTTCCCGCTAAATCTCTACAGCTGGATCATTCGACTGACATTCGCTTGTGTCATTTTTGCGCAACGCAGGTGACACTATGACGTAATACGAACATTCCGAGGCCCAACGTGGCGATGTACCTAGTGAAAAGCATTGATTCGAAAGTTGTAATCGGTGTGAAATTTGAAGGAAGTTAATGCTGGAACATATGAACAACCCTTTATGGTGGAATTGAATTTACAGAATAGGCCTAGGTGAGAAACATCATTTACCGTAAATAAGACAGGACGATATGAAGTACGTTTTTGGACACAGAATAACGTGTCAGTAATTTAACCTGTGTTTCCTCAGTCTACAAGGAATAGATTTGTTAGAACTCCGATCTGCATCCAAAGTGCACGGTTTTTAAAACTATATTGTGTCGAAATTAACTATTTAGTCTTGGGAATGACATTTTAATGTAATTTTATCAGATTTGTTTCTGCCGTTGCTTACGAGATTATACAAGCTGGCGCATAGAGCTTGAAAAACGAGTCTGAAGTGGTTCCCTCGTAATGCCAATTCCGCCGCTCGGAGCGCTGTTCTGCCCTATATATTCATAGCAGAACACTTAAAAGACATTGACATTTGGGACATTTAAAGGACTCACCATTGCTTATTAAATGCTTCCTACAATATTTTATGGACAATAGACGTAATTTGCAAACTTCTACTCCTCAATTATATTACCATAAAAGGCTGTCATTCTTGATATTAAAACATATTACATATAAACTGAGGGACTGTCTGCTCTGTACTTCAGTTCATACACCAAACATTTCCGGAAATAAATTAACTTGACATCTTACATATACGCACTATAGCCTACCCTTTTCACCTAATATTATTAATATTGTTATTAAATAAGATTTTGCAACTAATTAAGGTACTGCATTATCTTTAATTTCCTTGAATTCATAATTACGCATTTGCAAGAAGGCCTAACTTTTCCCTCTCTTTTTAAAAAAAATACGGACGTCACAATAACTGAGAAGTATAATTATTGCGCTATTTTTTCTTGCAGTGGTGAAAACATTTCTATAGGCCTACTGATTAATCTATTGAGCATAGTAATAGTAAACGCTGTAGTATTTTAGTGCGTGTACGCCTACTTAGCTCTTGTAAAACGAAAATTTCACTTTCACTTTCAACGGAACACTCACTTATATTCAGTTCTTGTATCTTGCAGTAAATTATCCATTTGTGATCATCTTTCCAATATAACCTCCCATTGAAACGACCACTTAAAGTCATGAGCTAGAATTTATTATTTTAAAAACATTTCCACGCACATACTGTTATAATTGTTATGAACCACAATACAAAAGACAACACTGTGAAATTGGATTAATTTACCACGATCAACATCAATACCGGTAGTATAAAATCACATATAGGCCTAGGCTATATTATTTCATTACTTTATGGTATTAATTAGAAGAACAAACTTCAAATAACACTGTAATATGCTTGGCATATTTATAATATTCGTACTCAATCAGTAATGCACAATTAATCGAACTATTTTCACGATGCACAATGCTTTGTAATGGTACCATTCATCATTTCATAGGGCAGAGAGGCGAACCTAGCGGCAGAAATTGTCATGACTCACAGAGACCTACTCTCGATCGTGCTTTGCGCCAGCTTGTGTAATCCCATAAGCAACGGTTTCTGCAGCAGTTTCCATCCGTTCAGTCCGTTATGAGCATGCGCACATCGATTTTAGTGTTTACTTCAAACTCTGACTATTGCTGATCAAAGTCAGTCGTTCTTGCACCATATCAAATCGTCACCAAACCATTTCCTGACGATCAGAAAAAATTGCGGATCAAGCGCCAATCTCAAATCACATTGGCGCATGCTCATTAAGAGAGTTATGCTTTACTTCTATCCACTGTACTGGTAGACACGTACTTTTTTTCATCTCTAACCAGGACATGTACTGTATGGTTCAATAAAAAATATGGTCCGACCTGACGGGATGTTCAAGGTAGAGGGCAGTAGAAATTTTTTAGAATACAGTGGAAGGGACATTACTGTACATAATGTTAAGGAACAAACACTTTGTCATTTAGTTCGTCATTAATAGTTATGCAAGCTCTTTTTTCTTTCTCCACTGCAATTTTGTTTGCAGCATTGTCATATGTCTGCCTGTGGGCAGTGACAGTCATGAATATCTATTACTTTCATCTAAGATAGAGGTTGCCAATCTTTTCTATGACTTGCGCCTCTAGGAAATGTTTGATTAACGTTTGTGCCTTGTTCGAAGATGAATAAGGCAAATTTTTATTTTTTATACTGTGTGACACAGAAGTCAGTTGATAAATGGGAAACATTACTCTAACACAGTCTAATATAGACAGTCGCGAAGCTCAATACGTAGTGAATATGCATCCATAGATAGTTGCTAACCACTAGTGGTATACTACATTTTATTTCAAGGAGTGCAGTTCGATGGCTCCTATGAACACCCACTTACAGATTTATGACTTCCTACACAAACAATTACATCCTGTCCCCTCGTCCCAACATTGCACAGTTGCCACAGTCCTGGTGACTCTCGAAATGAGACAGTGAGACTGACGGGATTCTTGGAATTTGGAAAAGATATGTGGCAACTCTGCCTCCACGTGGATTTGACGGAAGCCTGTCAATTCTTCTGAACGAGGGTTGTGATTGGTTACTGACAGGAGAAGACAAGATTTCCGTCACAGTAAGGAAGACATTTATGACAACCAATTAGTATGGAGGCAGTAGAAGTTCTGTCGGAAAAGTCCTTTCTATGAAACTGCACTCCATGAAATAAAATACAGTATACTGGCCGTTACTTACGAGATTATATAAGCAACGGTACCGGCACAATCTATTGTTCCTAGCACTCTCACAACTCAAGCTTCGTGACTGTATATATTAGACTGTGACTCTAATTAGAAATAGGCTACGGTAATTATCTATAAGTACTGGTTTTGGTTTTCTTTTATGAATTTAATTTGTTTGAAGTTTGTGATTATTATTTCTAATGTGGAAACTCCGAGAAAAAGTGAGCGGAAAACAATCGTAGTTTAGATTTATATTTACGTACCTACGGATATCGGCCGATTGGAAGTGGTGGTGAGCCATTTTGTTTTTTATGTTTATAAGAGGACAGGAACCGTTTCACTGTGGTACATGATATTTATTACGTGAATTTATTTTCGCGTATACATATCAGATCAAATCAAGCAGTTTCCTTCGTGCTATGGTTACACATATTGCATATACGAAGGTTAGGTTTGGTTAGTTCAGATTTTTATTAACAAGTGAGCACAAGATTCTATCGCGAGCTGAACCTGTATAAGTCGATATTTGATGACGTAACATTAATTCGATTAGCGTGATATTTACGTGAAGGTTAGGTTTAGTTAGTTCAGGTTTTTATTAACAAGTCCGTGCAAGATTCTATCGCGATCTAGACGTGTATAAGTTGATATTTGATGACGTAACATTAGTTCGATATTCGTTGTTTTCCTTTTGTTTCCGTCACTTTTACATTAGTTCTGCGTTGGAAAGAGGACAGTACAAAGGAGTGTGTACTTCTACGTCTCGTGATTGTTGTTTGTATAGAGATTGCAGTATACGTGCTACGGAATTTATATGGTTATATAAGGATGAGGAAAAGTTGCGTGGGTTTTTGTTTCGTCACGGTGTTTTGTGTGATAAATAGGCCTACGTAGGCTTAGGACCTATGTGAAAATGTGGCTCAAGTTTGAAGGCAGATTTCGAAAAAATGAGCAGAAAGCGTTAGAATTTATATTTTGCTTTTGTGAATGTTTTGTATTTTGAAGTTACTTGCGAAAATTGGGAGTTTTCAGTTTTTTTTCTTTGAACTTTTTTTTTTCGAAATTTTAACGCTTTCCGCTCATTTTTTCTAAGTGTTTTAATTTTTGGGGCAAAAATTGGAGGTTTTTGGAATGTCTTTTTTTTTTTTGTCGAAAGGACAGAACCAGTACTTAAAGAGATTTGCGAATCTGACCTCTCACTCGATCCTGACATTCTTCTGTCATGCTTAAAAGTGATGCATGTAGCATATGCTAGATATCATGGATGATCCTTTGTTTCAAGTCATCTATAGATGTAGGTTCTGTCTGAAAAACGTGCTGTTTCACAAATCCCCATAGAAAGACATTAAGAGGTGTGAGGTCTGGTGACTGTGGAGGCCATGACTGAGGTCGACCTCGTCCAATCCAGTGCACACCGAACATCTCATTTAGTTTCTGGCGAACTGTTAGAACATAATGTGCCTTGGCTCCATCTTGTTGAAACCATTTGTTCAGTGGCAAATCACAGGAACTCCATTACAGTGCTGTCCAGCATTTCGCCATATGTGTATTGGTTTACATTTCCATCAAAGAAATACGGTCCCACAACCATATCACCTAGTATTCCACAGCACACCATAACTTTTGGAGTACCTACCAGGGTTATTAGTTTCACATGTCCATCTTAGGTTTTCTTTGGACCAGTATAATGCATTTTGTGTATGAGTGTTCCCATCCAGAACATTTTGTCAAATAATTGGAAAATACGTTTATAGGTTATGTAAAGACATGCTGTATTGCACAAACCTTTTTTTCCATGTTGAAATGTAGTAATTTACATAAAGATATTTAAAAATAAAATTTTGAAATATGTACAATGTTTATTTTTAGTACTGAATACGGTAATGTACATTCATCAGTTCATAATTATTGTACCACAGTAATACATAATAGCTTAAAAAATATTAAAAGTTTTCGTAACCTTATGACAATTTTAAATGGCGGCCATGTGACATGAAGTGCAGTGTAGCCAACGTCGCAACTATGAAGTAGCACTCAATGATTTAAGCGTAAGAACATTTCACTTGCGTTTTGCGGAATCCATTGTGCAACAGCAGCGCTTAGTGATAATAGCCATGATACTATCTGTCACTCGAATGAAACTTTTATGCACTGTAGGAACAGAGAATTTCACACTTTCCTATTTAGACTCATCCAACACCCCTTTGAAATGGGCGAGTTCAAACGGTAAATTTAAAGATATCATATCTGCGCACTTTTGCAAGGCCCAAGTGACAGCTTACCAATGCTACCCGCTCTACTCCAAGGACATAACAGGGTTTTCTGTCTATGTTTTCACACGTGAACAATGTAAAGAGTAAACACAATATGTGGCATGTGCGATCCACAAGAATCGCTCACATCTTTGGCTGACTCTTCCCTTTCGAATGAATGACTACTGGTACTTTTTTTTTTTTTTTTTTTTTTTGGCCTGGCCAAAATTGCCGTTGTTTTGGTATTGTCGGTTATTTGGGTGTTGGATACAAGGGATTTTACTGTACTTACAGTGAACATTAAATATCCTGAAACGGAAATTATAGATACAGTAATACACATATTTACGAGAAGTGATTGTACAAATAATTATATTTGGGTTGGATAAAAAGTAATGGCAACAGTTCGATATTTCTGACATAGCTTTATTCACAGGGGTACAACATTTACGTACCTTCTATATAGTCCCCCCCCCCCCTTATTTATTACCTTTTGCCAAATGTTTGGTATGCGTCGTACACCATCAGCGCATCCATCTTTGTTGATGTTCTGTATTGTCCGCCCTAAAGCATGGATAAGGTCATCTCTGGTATTGTACCGGTCCCTTGCAGTGGTTCTTTCACTTTGGTGAAAAGATTGTAATCGCATGGATCATATCGTGTGAGTATGGTGAATGTTCCAGTAGTCCGCGTTTTCCGTCTGCCTTGGAGGTACAGCGTGGTGCAGTATTACCCCATCAATGTCATATGCCACAATGAACATCTCCTTCACAGCACTTTGTGTAGGGTGCACTTTCTTTGGACGAGGAGAACCGGGATGCTTCCATTCATTTGATTGGCGTTTCAAGTTTGGTTCATACGAGCGAGTTCAGGTTTCGTCCATAGCGACGATTCGTCCAAGAAAGTCGTCACCTTCCCTTTGGTACTGGAATGCTTAAACCCTACGTGCAACTGTGCGATATGGCAACGCTGCATCACCACATGCTTTATGCAGTCCCTGAAAACATTTTTGTGCACTCTGACCTCGTGCCATTTCAATTTTGATCCAGGAACATTGCTCTAGTTTTGTAAGGATGGTCTTAGGGTGCTTGCACTATCCCTATGGAAGTGAACGTTCTACACACTGCAGTAGATTGATGGAGTACTGTCGCCGCTGGGTGCACTAACTCATCTAACAGTCCTTGTTCATGTCCACACAGCTGGCAACTCTTGAACGCACCATCGTCACGTGACAGCAGTGTTGCCATTACTTTTTATCCAACCTATGTATGTAAAATTATTAGTGAATCTTTCATTATATTAATATAATACAAATATTTTGAGTAGCTTTACTATATACAGGGTGTAACAACTTTAATGTTTAGAATTTCTGGAACATGTTCCCTGACACGTTCTATGTCGATTAAACCTAACATACCTATATCCAAAGTTCTATAGGTTTGGAGTATTTGTACCCCAAAGTTAAATATTTTTAGTTTAATTTTATCGCTGAATACTGAAAGAAATAACACCAATTTCCCAAAGTGACATGTCTATGTCATTATTTTTATTATTACCATATTACATTTTAATATCAACTACTTGTGAGTATGAAAGAAGAGGTGCAAAGTTGAAAAAAAAAATGTCCTTAAGATTCCAAACACTGTACTTCTTGCGGAAAATGTGATTAATTCTGTTTCTGCTCGAAATGTCCTCCTTGAGCGGCAATACAGTTCTCGGCTCTACGCAGAAGTCCATTTGTGGCTGTTTGAATGGTACGAGGGCTGTTCTTTATTAATTCAGAAGCAGCAATGATTCTGTTTCGCAACTGTTCACGTGTGTCAACTTCTGTTGCATACACTATTCTTTTCATATCACCCCACAGGTAATAATCCAAAGGCGTTAAATCAGGTGACCTTGGAGGCCATGCCTGAGGATCACCACGACCTATCCAACGATTGAAAAAAATGTTCATTCAAAAAGTTTCGCACACGGAGAGAGAAGTGAGCAGGATGACCATCATGTTGGAAGTACATGTCATGTCTCACAGCCAACGGAACATCTTCCAGCAAACCTGGTAGTTCATTTCGTAAAAATAATTCATAAACTTCTCCTGTTACATTGTGATCAAAGAGGAATGGGCCTATAAGTCTGTCGTTTAGCATACCGCACCACACGTTAATAGAAAATCGACGTTGAAAATGTCTTTCTCTATTGCATTCTGGTTTTCATATGCCCATGTATGACTATTTCGAAAATTAGTTATGCCATTTCTGGTGAATGTAGCCTCATCAGTGAACAAAATCTTTGCAACCAATTGAGGTTCAACCGTTAACCAGTTACATAAATTCAAACGAGGAGCCAAATCTTGTGGCTCAAGATGCTGTACTCCTTGGTCGTGATATGGATACAAACATTCCTTATGTAATGTTCTCCATACCTTACGTCGAGCTGTGCAGCAATCCTCCGTGTACTTAACCGTGGATTTTCGTCTACAATATCAATAATCATGTCTTGTACCTGTGCCTGTTCTTGTTGTTGTGCATTCTCCTTCTTCACACAAGCACTTGGAAGTTGACCAGACTGTGAAATTTGCCAATGGGCACGTGAAAATACCTGTGCACTAGGAATCCTACGATTTGGGAACTGTGCTTGATATGCCAAAACAGCTGCTGTTGCATTGCCATCACACAGTCCATACACATAAACTATGTCGGTGTATTCCTGATGTGTGTACACAAAAGGCATGTTTTAATGGTCAAAACTCAATAAAAAGACTAGTCACAATATGGTTTATAACTGTTATCTCTTTTGTTTCCTTAGCAACCTAAACAAGTTTAATTTAATTTCTCTTAAAAGTAAAATGTTTCTTATGTATCTCTACTTAGTAATGCCATAAAATAGGCCTTGTATAAACGGTATAATGCTTGGAGCTGCAAGAAGTTCTATTATTTCCAGCTCTGTTATCTCTGTAACCTCTCAATTTTGGATATAGGTATGTTAGGTTTAATCAACGTAGAACGTGTCAGGGAACATGTTCCAGAAATTCTAAACATTAAAGTTGTTACACCCTTTATATCAAATGATTTTAGAAATGTGTTGATCAATTTATATGAGGTGTACTCCAAGCCTCCCTTGCATTAATAGGCAAGTTATATTTCTCTCAAGTGCGATATGCATGGGCGGTAAATGATCCCCTTTTCTTCATTAACATCCGCAGTCTGTTCTATATTCTTCCCCATCATTATTGTGGGATCCATGGCTTCTGCCATTCACTATAATATGTACTCTACAATTGTTTCCATCCTCTGAGATGCAGTGTACTTCCTCATAAAGCTGTGTTTTATGTTGCTGTGAAGTTATACATTTATATCTTCGTATGACATTGCAATATTTTGGAATATTTGCACATGACATTGTGTAATAGGTCAGAATAGCTGATAAGTTGTGTCTGAATGACAACACTATACGGACTAAAATCTTTGAACTTAAAGGATAATAAATATAACATTATGACCGGTGATATCAGTACTTTGCTGTTTGAATTTTCTTTTTCTTTTTGCATATTATTATTAAAGGAGCTAAAATATCTCAATCTTGAATTTAGAGCCATGCATATCGAAAATGAGAACGACAAGATTCAGAACAGATGGGAAATATAACTGTAATACATTGTTATGGCCTGCGAAAGGATCTCAGATAAACAGAAATTAGACTTTTGACAATTGTGGAGAGCAAAAGAAATTGTAACGAGTTATAAGCAACCTCATTCAAGAAATTAAATTACAACATCAGAACAAATAACACTCTACAGAAACATCTCAACACACAAACAACACAAACAAACAAATACAACCACACAGGCGTATACAAACTCAAATGTAACACCTGCAACAACTTCTACATAGGACAAACAGGCAGATCGTTTCAAACAAGTTACAAAGAACACATCACAGCTGTAACAAAATTACAAAACAATTCCACATATGCAGAACACATCACAAATGCTAACCACACCCACAGAGACATCAACACAGACATGGAAATACTACACATTCAACCAAAAAGCCAGAAACTAAACACACTAGAACAATATGAAGTATACAGACACACAAAAACACACCCCAACGAAATTCTCAACACACAACTCAACTTCAAAACACACACACACTCTTTGACTCTATAGTATACCACAGGAACACACCCTCACAGGAAATAGAACAAGTGGCGCCAAGACCAACAACGACCAGTTCTGAAGATGACCCATAAATAGGTCGAAACATGTAAACGAGGTATGTTGAACTTTAACACAGGAAAGTCTTACCATACTTATTCCGAAGTGATGCAGTGTTAAAAGTTGTGTAATCAAGATGTATAATAAGTAGAGCTTGGATTTTTAGGCTGTAAAAAATGTGATTTTAGTCACCTAAAATAGGTCTCAAAAATATTAAAATAGGTTCTGAAATAATGTTTCTAGGCATTAAAAACATAAATTTAGTAAAAATAATACATATTAAAATATTTTAATAGAAACTAATATGTATTACAATCCTTAAAAGAACATGAAGAGCATAAATTACTTGTAAAACCTTTTGTTTATTGCTCTAAAATGAACTGTCTGTTATTGATACTACATATTTTCATTTTTTTTCCTGAAAGCAATTGTTTAAACTTCCCAGTGCTTTTCAACCCTTTTACTAGTTGACGTTGCAGCACATAATTCTTTTTTCTAAATTTTCAGGATTTAAACTTTATCGTATTTTACAAATTGCATGTGTGTAGAAGGGATTGGAGAGGTGGCAGGTGAACCAAGAGGAGTAAGAATAGAATGTTTGGAGCTTAGATGTTAATAACTCATTTCTTCGCTCTTCTCAATTAGTTTACATACATACAAGGTTATTAAACTTTACATTGACTTGTACCATCAGAATGTTGCAAATGTGTAATTCTTCAACTTGCGAAAATGTTTGGAAGACGGGACAAAATGGGAAACTGATGGGATGGGTGGGACAACATAAAAAACAGGACTGTTCAGGCCAAAACAGGATGTAAGAGCATTCTGCATTTAAACCATATTTGAGTCTATAATATAGCACTCAAATTTAAAACACACATTCCACACACACATTCTTGAAGAATGTAAGTTTATTTGGAGGAAATCTTAGCTGCTTAGAGGCAAAGCTGGCTGATATATTACGTTTCCAACTTCAACATACAATTTTACGACATTGATGTACATTTAATAACATGTGATTATTTTAAAAAGTCAGTTATTTTGGACTGCTTGCTCCTAATGAATAAACTATGCCCTCAAATTGTGATAATTGTTCCATAATTTATTCATTTACATCATGGTGTGTTACAAAATGTTCCACTGCTTCTAATGCTGTAAACAGTATCATTAAAGGACATAAGGTTGGTGAAGGTAAGCATGGGCGGCTTCGAATTTCCACGAATTTCAAAGTGGGCCGCATCTTAACAGTGAACATGTACTGTATCTTCACGTTCTTACATTTTCATGGCAAACTTGAGTTCAAATAAAATTAATTTAGAACATATGACTGATGTTTCATATCTCATGCATTCATAGTGTTATGCCCAAGGGCAGGTCTTTCACTGCAAACCCAGCTTTCTCCAGTCTTTCCTATTTTTTGCCTTCCTCTTTGTCTCCTCATATGTCCTGGAGTTTAAAATATGATATGTATAAAAAACATATAATCGAAAAATGTATAGCCGAAATAAATTAACATGGAAAGTATAGGAATTTTGCCAGGACTTCAGAAAAAAATATATAAGCGTGAAAAATATACAACTGTTAAACGTATAAAAGAAGTTTTACTGTATAAAGTTCGCATGAGTGTGCAAGGTTTTTAGTTCATTTTATACAACTTTTAGTTCATTTTTCATTTTTATATTTTTATTTTTTAGTTCATCACTGATCCGATGATTTCCTTACACGTGTGGTATTGCACACAAAAATCATCGCAAAGTTTGAACTTGGAATAATGGAATACTATCTCATTATGCATCCATTGTTCAGACCTATCGGAACAAGTGATTTCCATACCACTGAATTGGGAAAGAAGGTAACAGACCTGGGTGCCAAGATCACTGGATTTAACATCCTCGGATTTTTTTTTGCTTCAGGCTTTATCAAATCTCACAATGTATTAACAAAAAGAATTGAGAATATGCAAGTATTGAGACAATGCATTGAACATGCTTTCCGCTCATTTTTTGTAAGTGTTTTAATTTTTGGGGCAAAATTGGGGGTTTTTGGAATGTTTTCTTTTTGTCGAAAGGACAGAACTAGTACTTAAAGAGATTTACCAATCTGACCTCTCACTCGATCCTGACATTCTTCTGTCATGCTTAAAAGTGTTGCATGTTAGATATGCTAGATATCATGGATGATCCTTTGTTTCAAGTCATCTATAGATGTAGGTTCTGTCAGAAAAACGTGCTGTTTCACAAATCCCCATAGAAAGAAATCAAGCGGTGCGAGGTCTGGTGACTGTGGAGGCCATGACTGAGGTCCACCTTGTCCAACCCAGTGCACACCGAACATATCATTTAGCATTTAAACTTTATCGTATTTTACAAATTGCATGTTTGTAGAAGGGATTGGAGAGATGGCAGGTGGACCAAGAGAAGTAAGAATAGAATGTTTGGAGCTTAGATGTTAAAAACAACTCATTTCTTCGCTCTTCTCAATGAGTTTACATACATACAAGGTTATTAAACTTTACATTGACTTGTACCATCAGAATGTTGCAAATGTGTAATTCTTCAACTTGCGAAAATGTTTGGAAAATGGGACAAAATGGGAAACTGATGGGATGGGTGGGACAACATAAAAAACAGGACTGTTCAGGCCAAAACAGAATGTAAGAGCATTCTGCATTTAAACTATATTTGAGTCTATAATATAGTACTCAAATTTAAAACACACATTCTTGAAGAATGCTTTTCAACCCTTTTACTAGTTCCCAGCACTAGTCTTCTTTCCTTTTCCCTTGCTCCTTGTACCATTCATCTTCACATTCACATCTCTTTTATTTTTGTATGTTGTAATCATATTGTAAAAGTTACCTGTTATAGTAATCTTACGAATAGAAATATTGTTATTCTGCCATTGGTTTTTTATAATTGAAACATACACATGTTTTTATTCTTTTACAGTCATGGGATTCATTCTTCCGCAACAGTTCAGCTGGTGCAGCCCCAGGTCAAGCATATCAACCCCCTCCTTCCTTAGCAGCCCCTGGTCGCAATCAGATCCCAGTCACAAGTTTAGCACCGTATTTGGGAGGGTCACCAGCACTTGGTGGTCAAATAAACGAAAAGGTCATTGATGATCACCTTGCAGTACAGGCCATTATACGATCATACCAGGTATTATACTGACCAGTATTCATGATTTATGTGTGCAGTTATTTTTGTTTCAGTGTAACATTTTACTCATGTCTTAAGATTTTACTTTTTAAACTTGGTCTTATGCATTTCGTAGATTGTGTTGACATAAGAAATGCATGTATGGAATGACAGTGCATTGGTAAATACATTAATTTCATACATAAATGACAATAATTACCTTCTTTATAAAGTGGATATTTTAAGTCCAACCTCACATATTCTTTCTCTGAGTGATAATCCGAAATTAGTTATAATTAAGAATAATGTAAGCGAAAGAATACAATACAATAATCAACTAATATTGACAAAAAAATAAATACGTTCTTGGTAAGCGTGAAACTCGTCAATAAAACTATATGTTTGATATATTGCTTTTAAAGATTCGTACATGAAAATCAAACGGTAGTGTGCTTACATACATTAGAAAAATGAAATGAATGAGTAATTTTTAGTTTTCTTTTTATGTTCATGAAGTTTTTGGGTTCTAACCTTGATAGAGTGATAAATTTTTAAGGATAATAAAAATCACATCACGTAAATGAACCCAATTGTGGAATGTTGGGGTCCCTTACAAAATTCACTGGCCAATTTCCTCTCAATTCAGAATTTATTTTTTTTTGTCATTATCCTGACAAGTGCATGCCTAAAGTAAAAATGTTGAAAAATTACTTTTTAAGTTGCACCATAGTGCGTCTAGCTGCGAAATCAGGTGGCCCGGGTTCGATTCCCGGTTGGGGCAAGTTACCTGGTTGAGGTTTTTTCCGGGGTTTTCCCTCAACGCAATATGAGCAAATGCTGGGTAACTTTCGGTGTTGGACCCCGGACTCATTTCACTGGCATTACCAACTTCATCTCATTCAGACGCTAAATAACCTAAGCTGTTGATAAAGCGTCATAAAATAACCTACTAAAAAAAGAAGTTGCACCAATCTTAACCATCTGGAGGTTTTTTTTATATGTTAGGCTATATCTGCAAACCTATAAGTACAATACATTATATCATTACTACTGTTTGTGTAGTGATATTGAGTAAAATTCAAAGCAGAAAGAGCTGTAGAGAAACAATGAGACATGCCGAGAAATGTGGATGCACAAAGACATTATGGTATGCAATCTTTACTTTGTGTTCATGGCAGCGGCTCTGAACTACTTTTTTAATACACTGTTGCTCAAATAGTCAAGACTGTTCTTTCGTAATGATGTAAGTGTTGATAATTTAACATATCTGGACATAAAAAAGGTTATTTTCATTTATTGTGTATTATGAAAGAGAGAATATGTCACTTGCTTTGCGTGACACCGTTAATTTTGTTAGAAATGTTCTGAATGCATTTTCGTTTCATACATTGAAGATTCAATCATGCAGCATATTAATGAAAGTTATGAATATGTGAAACATTGATGCTTTTGCGCATTTTGTGATATTGTCCGTGTGTAAGTTTACTAACAGAATAAAAAAAGACAAATGAATCTTGTGCACCCAAGTGTGAGTGTGTGCGTGCGTGTGTGCGCACTTAATTAATTTTTTAATTTGTCTTATGGTTTATATGTACTGGTGATTCACTAATTTATACCTGCATTTACGAGTTTATTTCTGAAGTCATTTTAAGTAAAAGTTCGTATAAACATGGGTCCTGCTTGTAATAGTTACTATCTGTATTATTTTGAATTTTAAGAAAAGTAATAATT
This sequence comes from Periplaneta americana, assembly GCF_040183065.1. Lineage (NCBI taxonomy): Eukaryota > Metazoa > Arthropoda > Insecta > Blattodea > Blattidae > Periplaneta > Periplaneta americana. Next base: position 208,282,560 of record NC_091117.1, on the reverse strand, counting down.
GTGGTAGGTAGTCATAAGATGAAGCTCATAAAAAGACTAATACAGTACATTAAATGACAAGTGCTTGCCTAGAGTAAAAATGTTGAAAACATTCTTTTTAAGTTGCACAAATCTCTTATGAATTTTAGTATTAAAATGGTTAGTTTGTCATAGTTTTCAATTTTCCGTACATCACAAGAATAACCAGTGCTTTATAAAATAGCGTGTTAGTATATGGATGAATTTGTTCTTGTATAGAATATTTAAAAAAAATCCCCTTTTGTGGGTGTACCCGGTTGCACATGTGTGAATTGCAGGGTCAATCAACGAATTTTAAACTGTGTCCATACTTGTTTTGGCTACATTTGTTAAGACTTTGTAGGTGAAGACAAGTTAAAAGTTCACCATATATTGATTACTAATTATAAAATTTAATAATACAGCTACTTGTGTATACACCATTACTTGTAGACAGTGCCATCTTAACGCATGGGCATGCTAGACATTTGCCCAGGGGCACCACAAGGATAGGGGTCCCATGCTAATCTATGCACAGACACGAATTTGACACTAATTTTCCTAGCAATCACTTCAACATTCAAATATGCTGCTAACTTGATAGAAGGAGAAAATTAGACTCAGAGATTTTTATTGGCATGTCTCCATTTGCGTGAGGAATTTTGCTGGTTTTATTGCCTACAATGTTGTTGTTTAGTCAACTGTCCAAAGACAGATCTGAACCTCACAAGTGATACCAAGAAGGCTCCACTTATGAGATAGCTAGGCCAGGAGATAATGGAGTAGGATAACCAGTTCCTTTCCCCCTCCATTGCATACATTGCCGACTAGCTACATATTACACTAGTCAGACTTCAGATGTATACAAACAGTTGTTCTTCCTCTGACACATATCGTCAAGTGAGATCTACTGCTTGATAATAGATGTACAACTGTCTAAAGAAAAAGTGGCCGCTCTCTAGATACTAAGTTCCCTTAGGGTATCTCCGCTACAATTTGGAGACATGTGATGTTAGATGTTGTTGGACCATGATGCCTGCTATATACACTTATAATTAAAGTATTCTACGTGTTACAGTTGTAGTGTATTGGTAACATTCAGGGCTGGTATTTGTGAGGTCGTGCGTTCGAACATCACCAAGTGATTTTTATTTCTTTTTGTTTTTAAGATAGAAAATATAATTGCTGTTGTCTCTTTTATGACTGTTTTAGTAATTAATTAACATCATGTTCATGAATGCATTATGCCATGACTTTATCATTTGTTATGACATTATAGCTACAAATGGAAAAAAAGAAAGAAAAATTTTATACTCAATAAATAGTACATTATGCAACGAGCCTATAATGATAGTAATTAAGACGCAAGTATGGATATTTATGAAATGGGCGCAAGCGAGTTTCATAATATTCATACGAGTGTCTTAATTACTATTATAGGCAAGTTTCATACGACTTTTTATGCTCGACCATATTTCTAACTTGACATTATTCAGATGTATACATTTTATTTGTATCTGACAAGATCGGAAGTGACCTTGTTCTAGGTCGTGAATTGTGAGATGTGCGCAGACGCGAAAGTATTGATTTTTTCCGAGGAACAATAATGTCATTGACCTTGATGTAATCCCGTTAAACTTGATATAACCTTGATTATTGAATTCGACATTGAAAAGCGAGATGACAAATTGAATTTATTTGAATATTATTTACAATTAACGCTAATTATTATAGTAACAGAACATAACCTTCTGCGACAGTATTGGATTTCCAGCCTCCGTGACTTTTCGCTAATTCTCTTTCGATTGCATATCCGAGAATAATCGATACTTGCGGTTTTATAACGGTACAAAGCTGACTTGTCATTGGCTGAACACCTGTAAGCTGAGTTGTCATTGGCTGAACACCTGTACTTTAATGAGTAGGTGTACTTTAATGACATGCATTAAAGGACTGCTACCAGGTGTATAATTACTACATTTCGGCATGGTCGAACATAAAATATATTTCGTGGCATAAACAAAACAAGCATACTGGCGTCTGCCTTAGAAAATTCAAACAATTAAAAGTTAAAAAATCAAATCAAAATCCACGATTCAATATTTAGTCCATCTTCCTCCAATCTCGATCACATTTTGCAGTCGAGTGGACATGTCCTGGAAGAGCTTCCACAAATCACAGTTTTACTTCTGTGAGTAGTTGTATAGGTAGGACCCAGTGCACTGCTTTGCCTGGAGACCTATAATGCTGTTAAGACAGCCCTGCTTGTAGACTGAAGTGGATGTGCAATAAGAAAAAGTGTGACTGTTACATTGATTCGTCTATCAGATGGGGACGTTAAGCTTGGCGACCCCCTTGATGCTATTCTACAGGAGTAGGCTATGTGCTGGCACTGGGTTTCCCCTTCTCCCTTCCTCACCTTCATCATCCTCACCCATTTCCTACATTACAACTACACGAGCACTTACACACATACACTCACCCTAGTCTTCTTGTCTTCTTGTATCCTGTTGTTCCTAGGTGGAACATAGGGCAACAGTAAAGTTCCTCCAGCGTACTCTGTCGCCAGCCATCCGTTTCACCTCTTTCCAGCTTTTCCCACATCTCTCTACTTCCTCCTCTATTGATCGTTTCCATGTTTTTCTAGGACGTCCTCTCTTCCTTACTCCTTATGGATTCCAATCAATTGCAGTCTTCTCAATAGCTCCATCTGGCTTTCTCAGCGTGTGGCCTATCCAATTCCATTTTCTTTGTTTTATTTGATAACATATTTGTGATTGGTTAGTTCTTCTCCACAGTTCTTCATTTGCTATTATTTCCGGCCATCTTATAAAGGGTGCGTCAGAAAGAACGGATGGATTTCAAACTATCGATACGCAACGAGGAGAGAGATATAGTGAGGGGGATCATGACTGTTGGGTCAGCCATAGAATGCAGTTTCAGTTGAGAATATGGTGTTGGTCTGGTGTACAACGTGCTTTCATCGTAGAGACATTTTTGAAAAATGAAGAGTCTGTGATCGCCACTCAGGACTCATTTCGACATCGGATGTCACGCTAGGATTCCAACTCGGAATACAATTTTGCGGTGGGTGGCTTCATTTCGTATCACAGGTTCAACATTAAAGAAGAAATCACCTGGACGAAATTCTATTGCACTGAGATTGTCCGAGGCTACGGTAAGATCTCGCGCCCAGCGACTTCTTTCTTTGGGACCATTTGAAGGCGTAAGTTTGTAAACATCGATCACATACACTGGACGAACTGAAGACAGCGATTCGCGAAGAAATCGTGGCAGTTGCACCAGCTATGACTGTGAAAGTGATGGCGAACATCAGAAAACGCCTCGATGCCTGTATTGAAAGCCAAGGACATCATATGGATAATGTTGTTTTCCATAAATAAACTGCATGTATTGGTGAATATGTTGATAACAATAAATTTTTGATTTGATGAATCTTTACAATTTTCTTGCCATGTGAAATCCATCCGTTCTTTCTGACGCACCCTGTATTTAGAATACGTCTCAGACATCTGTTGACGAACGTCTGTATCTTTTTATTCATTACATCCGTAATTTTCCACGTTTCACAACCATAGAGGAGGACTGATTTTACATTTTTGTTAAACAGTCTGAGCTTTGTCTTCAATGAGATGTTGTTATTCTGCCATATGGGATATAGCTGTACAATTGCTCCATTTGCTAGCGAATACGTCTTTTCACATCTTCTTCCACTCTACCTGTTTTTGTAACCACACTTCCTAGGTATAGAAAAGTATCCACTTCTTCTATTTCTATATCATTTACTGTCAATTTATTTTTATTGTTACAATTTACCCTCATCTGTTTTGTCTTAGAGGAGTTTATCTTCAATCCAACATTTCCTACTTCCTCTTGTAATTTCTCAACTTTAGCTTCTATATCCCTAAATCTCTGTGCTAGCAAACATATATCATCTGCAAAGTCAAGGTTTTCCAGACGATTGTTAATAACTCACCCTAGTACATGACATAATTATTCACAGATACACATCATGCATAATGTGACTCGCTGGAGTGGTGTGCAACTTGAAAATGGGTTACAGTCCTGCCATCTATCTGCAGTATCTGGAACCCGAATCACGCAAGTGAAGTAGGTAGGCATTAGATACAAACACATTTTCTATATGGAAATACAATAACAGAGACTTTCAATCCTTTTGTTGGTAACCAAAATTTGGTTGACCATTAGGGGTTCACAGTGGATCTGGTTGAAAATAACAAACTGGCAAATAATTGCATAACAATGCAGAATCAGACCTATGTTCATATGAATTTTTTGAGCTGAAGATGACTACAGTAATAAGCTCCATAAGAATTATTTGTTTAGAACATTGTTAGAAAAGTCAGTTTTTCGACTTCCAGCATTGTGTTTTGATTTCTAAGAATTGTTCACTTGCAGTTTTTCTGCATTACTGAAAATGAAATGGTTTCGAGATATTCACAGAAATACATTTTTAGTGAAAGCTTTTATATTTTGTATGCACAATTTAAAAAAAAAAATCAATACGAGGTATGCCAAAAATACTCGTTTGTTTGTGTGGAAATCTCATTTGTATAATAGAGGGTAAAATAATTCTTGTAATTTTAAAATTATCTTAAATAGTTTTATTTATGATTTATTGTTTTTATTGTAAGAATTACTATAACATACTTATAAATTTTAATGAAATGGGAATTATTCTTTTATTTGAAAAATTCGATAGAGTAAAAACTGTTGGGATGACCACCTCTATTGAGCAGTCACTTTAGAAAATGACCATTTATTTTCCGATTTATCTTCCCATAATGCTCAGGTAGGTAAATATCCCTCCTATTAGCAGTTAAATTTCACTGTTGTGAGTTATTAGACAATTTTAATAGGTTCACTTCTACTTGGCAGCAGGCCATGAAGTGCTTTGAATATTGTATTTTCTCTAAAAATAGAAAATTCTACAGAACTGCACTACTTCAGTTTAGAAAAACAAAGTTCAATGCATGATGATTTTCAGATGACATACAAAGAAGTAAAATTTATTTTATACAAGAGACCTATTCATTTTCACCTACATATTTTTAGAGAATATTTAATTAGGAAATCATATAGTATTGAATTGCAACATGAACATAAAAAAAGTTATCAGTACAAAACATTTAGATTGTTATTAAAAGTGACTATATTGTATCACCGTTTTTCTGAATTTTGTAGTACCGTGTAACATGGTTATAGAATGACACTAAGCCATATTTATTGTATTATTGTTTCATCGTATTGTATAGTAACTTTAACATAACATTTTGTGCATTACACAAGCCACCACTGCCACTCTTTAAGCAAATCACATACCCTAATAATGCGTGTCTGATGTAGAAGGAGGTTTTCTGCCAGCTTCGTCCTGACCTTGGTGGCAGAAAGCATTAGCCTTTCTGCATTTAAGCAGTTAACGTTTTTGTAGATAGAAAAATCTGCACTCACCTTAATTTCAAGCAGAGTCTCGAAATGCTAAGATGCATACTTCACATCTTTTACAAATGTTGTAAAAACAGTGTGAAGTTCTTGTTCTATGATGTTGTTAATTTCTGTATCTGTAGTATGCACAGTCACATTATCCTGCATAAAATAAGCATAAGTTTTCTCTTCTTCTATCACTTCATGAACGAATAGTCAACATATTATTATTAACATCATCATCATCCTTGCATGTATTGGACCTAGTGGCCCATCACAGTCTCTTGCCAACGCTTGAATGGTCTGCCCAAGGATCTCTTGCCCACAGGATGGTAATTTAAAATTTGGCATGGAATTTTAGAACGAGGCAGTCTGATGATATGTGATCTCCAGTTTTGTCTATTTCTGTAGGTATTCCGTAATCGGTTCAATCTGCAGTTCTTTCATAATATAATGTTAAAATTTTTAATGTGATCCATTCTCGTGTATCCTGCTGTATGACACATAAATCTCATTTCTGCCGCTGTTAATCTTTGTGAATCAATATTACGAATCGTCCAAGCTTCACTACCAAAACATAGTATAGGTCTGGCCAATCTTTTATAAATTCTGGTGTGCATGTGTTTTTGTACTAAGATTGGTTTGAATATCTGATTAATTATCCCCATTGCTCTGTTGAATTTAATAATTTTCTCATTCAAATCCTTTTCTTCTCCATATGAAATTTGATAACCGAGATAGGCTAACTAAAATTTTTGACTCGTTCGATGATCTTATTATTGATGCATATTTTGCTACGGACTGGTTCCTTTCCTAAAAAAAGCCATCACTTTAGATTTGTCAGTTGAAATTTCCATATTGAAACTTTTTGCCATTTGATTAAAGTTGTAAACCAAACTTTGTAAATTATCCTGAAGTTTTCATAAACACAATATCATCAGCAAATAATAAAGTATCTATTTGGGACAAACGACTTATCGGTATACTTCCATGTGGTTTCAATCTCCATTCCTTAATAATGTGATTCATGTATATTATAAATAATAGAGGAGATAAACTACAACCCTGTCTCACTCCTTGATTTATTCGTTTCCATTCTGAATATTTCAGAATTCATGATATTCACGAAAAACATTGGCCTGATAATTTTACGCGTACTTATTGTACATTATACCCTGATTTTCACGTCATGTAAAGGAGCTTCATGCAGGATAGGCCTAAGCAGATTTTCTGAACAGCAATATCTGTTATTTTGGCTATCAACACCTGCTAAGACGAAACCAGGTATTGTTACTGTAGAATACCAGTTCTACATAATCCCGTTTTGTAGGTACTACATCCATTGGCAGGACCTGCTTAACCACGGTTTTTTGTATGACTTCAATTTTAACATTTACATTACGAAATATGCAGATGATCTTGATACCCCTGTTTGTTGTGCTCACTTAGGAGTAGACTTTCTTGGACTGACTTCTAAACAGGTACATATCTCGTCCAATTTATCTTCAGGAAGAGTATGTATACATTTAGTTTTCTTTCTTATCAGCAGTAATCCCATTGCACGAAGTTTCGTCACTAATTTGTAAACCATATACAGTAAAATCTCGATAAGACGCGCCCGCTTATTATGCTATCCCATGTAATACGCTTTTTTTGTCTGGTCCCTGCACATTTCATATATAATGCCTTTATAAAATACCCCGTTTGTTGCACTCGAGTCCTGCTTAATACGCTATTTTTGTGGAATATTTTCGATGTAATTTTCAGCAATGTACTGTAACAGCAATGAAACATCTTGGTCACTGAACTCACTGGTGCCATTAACCTGAAAAGTACTGGTATTCGACTCTTTACCTGCGCATTTAAACCTTCATACTTCATACCTTAGTATACCCCACCCTCTTGTTACGCTCTCTTATTCGACTCCTTATCTGCGTGGTTAAAGCCTACATACAGTTACAATACCTCACCCTCTTGCTAACCCTCTCTCTCAAACAACATTCCTCACTCGGCCGTAATAAAATTCTGGAAATTTTTGCTGGGCAGTTTGTTGTCCTTTAGTGTATTGAAGTGTCTGTGAATGTCATTACAATGAGTATTAAACGAAAAGGCCTTTCTGTGTCGGAAAAATTGGAAATCTTACGAAAGTACGATGAGAACAGTACTTTTACTCAGAAACAACTCTCTGATGCAGTAGGAATCCCATCATCGACATTAAGAACGATAATAAAAAATCGCGACCCAATCACTACAGTTGCAACGTTGGGAGGATGTAATCACAGAAACTGAAGTGTGGACAACACGCACACGGCAAACAACTATAAATGGATTTTTTTTTTCGAAATAATTAAGTACAGTACATATTGTAAATGAAGGGTATACGGGAATAACGATCAAGGTCCATTTTAGAAAGTTTCGAGAAAAACGAATTTAAAGTTTAAGCACTTAATGCTTTCTTATGTGTGTATTTAATAGAAATTGACGTAGTGCAATGTCAAGAACGATTATTTCTTATTACTAGCTAGACCACATGATAGTACTTCCTTTCCACTATAATATGGCATTATTAATTCAATTTCAATTTTTGATGGACCTTGATCGTTTTTCCCGTGTACCCTTCAAATGTCTTTGACTTGCAGTACAGTAATTACATAATGCAGTAATACTATATTACCTGTAATGAATCATGTATTTAAATAAAGAAAAATGCTAATAGATAATGTATATGAGTCAAAATTAGTATACCCGCCTAATACGCGGTTCCGGTTAAAACGCATTTTACACCCGGTCCCTTGAAAAGCGTCTTATTGGAGTTTTACTGTACCTACTATTAGAAATTGAATAGATATCAGGGAAATTTGAAGTTTTCTGTAAAAATATCACATTTAGCAAAAGTATAATGACCTCATCTCTAATTTTCACATATAGCAAAAGTATAGTATATAAACACATGCTGTTCAACCAAATACATGTTACAACAGCAGAGTCAGTGATGCTACTGAGCTACTGAGCAAGCACAGCAGTAATGAAAGGTTTTTTTTTTTTTGTATGCATGAGTCATGTGATAATTGTGCAATACCACATTTTTTTATGCTCATCTCCTCGTATGTCAGACACCCTGTATTTAATAATAATTTTAACTACTTGGTGTGGATTAATGCTGCATGTTCAAGTAAATATGTTTGGTCATCATGTATTTTGTATTGGGATTGACCTGTTATGTCATTAAGGTTTGCTTACAACTTTGTATTTCTGTTTTACTTTGGTATTTTGTGTCAGGGAAAATGAGTTTGTGAAATTATTATAATGTTTCTCATAATTTTTATTTTAATCTTGAAGTTACAGACTGTAATTTTTTTTCTCTCCCTTTTTAATGTAATTTTGTCATAATGTAAATAACATAAATGTTAAATTGAAATTGAAGAGAAATATTTTTAAATTAAATTAGACGTGAAGTAAGGGCAATTGTATCAGTCAACAAGGTGTAAAAGTAAGTATATTAATAGATCGTTCTCATTACTATAAAAACGACTATTACTGTTACAGACTGCCCAGTTATACCACCGATATTTACTTTAAGAATATTTCCCCAAATAATGCTAAATTAACTTCATTTATGCTGGTAATATTACATTAAAAAAATCTTTCTGCTGTGGTAATCGGCCTGGCTGACTGACCATATCCACGAAATCTTTAAACAACTTGTATTGATTTATTTTTAACACAGTTTTCTTCCTTATGCTTCTGTCGTAATTATTTCTCTTGTATCATGTTACTCACACTGGTTAAATGCATGGTTTTATATGCAGATGTGTTTTTAGAATTTCAGAAAATTGTTTCATCATTAATGTGGGTAAGTAAATAAATAAAGCGAGAGAGGAAGGAAGGAAGGAAGAATAAAGCAAAAAAAAGAGGGAAAATGAAAAAAAAAACCAAAGTAAGATAGGATAAAAAAAGAAAAAAAGACGAAAGAAAAAAGACGAAAGAAAAAGGACGAAAGAAAATGAACGAGAAATAAATAGGCATGAATAGAAAGGAAAGAAATATAACAAATAGGGAGGAAGGAGCGAAAAAATAAAAGGAAAAAAAAGACGAATTCTTCATTGTGTGGTTGGGTAAATGGTAGAAATGGATGGATGATTGGTGGTTGTTGTGCTTCCACTGAGTATGAGTATGATTATGATCAGGTCTTGAAAAAGCACTTGTCTGTTCGTTTGTGACTAGTGATTATCTTTACTTGATGACTGAAAAAAAATTCTGTGCTTCTGCTTCGACCATGCTGACAAGTGAAATTTTTGCCTGACTGGTGAGTCACCAAACATTTTTTTAAGCCCTGATTATGATGATTATTGTGAAGGTGATGGGGGAAGGGATGATAAGTTAGAAGGGAAAAGTAACATGAGGAGTAAAGAAAACTTGAGAAAAGGAATTAGAAGAATGAAAGAAAGTAAAAAAGATAAGAAGCAAAAGGAGATAGACAGAAGTGCATTGTTATAATATAGGGAGTTGATGGAAGAACATAATTGGTCTGGAAGAATTTGTTTCAAGAAGTGGATTTTAAAACTATGGAAGCACAAACTTACATATTGATAGAAAGACAATTGCAATGTTTTAATATGAATGGCACTTGAATAGTTCAACATTTTGAAAGGGTAACTGATTATTTAATGTAATATTGGAATATATTTTTTTGGAAAAATTTATTAGAAAATGTTATGTCTTACTGTGTACACAACATTGTGTAATAGAACAACATTGTTAAAGAGTACTAATGAACATTTATTTGGGCGATCCTTATGTATAATGACTTTGAAGGGAAGATTGAGATCTGAAGATGTATTTTAATTAAATCAAATAATGAAAATTTGGAGAGTAGATTCCAATGCCTAGTTTACGGGTATAGCTGGTCAGCTATAATTTTTTTTTTAAGTAGCAGCACTGAATTCCTAGATTATGAATCATTTTTAGAGTAGTTGCTATATGTTACAGCACAATAGGCTATATTGCATGAGTGATATGCTTGATGTTTTAGATTCTAGTCTTATCTACTTTCATATTTTTCTTTTTAATTTGTATTCAAATTCTTCTTATTATAAAATAAGTTTCATATTGTAATACAATTTTATTACATTTTACATTATGTTTTCACATTCTGCATGTGCCAAACTACAAAATTATTAATTTTTTAATATGACGTATATTGTAACGTACAAAATTCATTTTTCTAATATGATGTATATTGCAACATAGTTATCAGAGGCGAGCTATGAATTTGGGCCATGGCGTAAGTAGTTATAATTGACGCCAGCGTTTTTGGCGTGTGTCCTAGAGTATAGTGCCCAGTTTGTGAGCATGTTGCTAGTGCAGCTGAGAATGGTACCACTTCCTATACACGTCACATCAGTCATTTGCCAAACCCAGTTGTCAGACTGACTATGCTAAAGGTAAAACACTCGCACTTAACGTTCCCATTACTTATTTCACACGCCAAAAACGGTGACGCGGACTATAAAGTATGATGTACCTATAAGAGATAATCATATATTTCAGCATATGTAAAATGTAATGAAGGTATAGTAATACACCAATAGCATAAAATTATTTAACAATAAAAGTAAAGCTAAAAGACAAAGAAAATAAATGTAGAAGGAGAGACACTGGACCGAAATACCTCATGCATATCAGTCAGTGATTTAATCGTAACATTGTAGCTGCTCTTGGCACACATACATCTATCGATTAATAGTCAAGGTAGCTATACTGTTTTCGCTGTAAGAAAAATCCTAATGTAAACACAAGCACGTGGCTGTCATACCCGTGATTGGCTCACAGTTGAAACACTCACATGACGCAGGAAAATATAGTCCATATTTGGAAACTATCATCTTTTATTATTTGAAACTAAAGAAAATTGAATTATAGTTGTTAAATACAATGAAACACATAACTTCACTCATATGTAAAAGAAAAGCTACTTTTATATTTTGTTATGTACTATGAATGCGGATGAATACAAACAGTAATACGGAAGTAGTCTGTTTTTGTAACAAGCTGGCGTCAGAATGCCCACGAATACAAACATTAATACCCAAGTAGTCTGTTTTTGTAACAAGCTGGCGTCAGAATGCTGATGAATACAAACAGTAATACGGAAGTAGTCTGTTTTTGTAACAAGCTTGCGTAAGAATGCGGATGAATACAAACAGTAATACCGAAGTAGTCTGTTTTTGTAACAAGCTGGCGTCAGAATGCGGATGAATACAAACAGTAATACCAAAGTAGTCTGTTTTTGTAACAAGCTGGCGTCACTTGAACTCGTTGTTCACGTAAGCACGTGGTACTGAAGTATGGCTTCTGCATCCTCGGTGTGTGTGATTATTAAACATAAGAGTGAAAACCCTCTCAAAAGCGGAAAAAAACAAATAGTCTTAAATGTATATAATAAGTTATGTGAGTTTTAATCAGAGTAATTATAAAGTAAATGTTTCCTAAGCAAATGAATGCATAGTAGTGAGGTTAGGTCTACTTGATGAGTAACGGGAAATGTTTAACATGAAACAGAATGTACAACAGTAGGCGGGAACATGTACTGAGAATCTATGGCGCCAAATAGCGGCCAATGAAGCCTCACTTCGGTCACGTGCTATTGTTTGTATTAGGATTTTTCTTACAGCGAAAAGATTATAGTGTCGACTCCTTCACAAAAATTAATTTTTAGAGAAAAAAAAAAGGCTGGCAGTTATCCTATAATCTAGGTGTTTTGAAATCTACTGTTCAAACACTTTAGTATTAATCTATGGCACTTTTAGATTGCGGCTTCTCGTTAAAAGAGGTTTTATTTTGTTGACATGTCTCATTACTATTGGTAAATTCATTGAATGATATGATACAGGCTCGAGGACATTTAGTTGCTGAGTTGGACCCATTGGGTATTATGTATGCTGATCTTCATGGCACTTACACTGACCGCAAAGGGGCACCACCTGAGCAGGTTGTACGCCATTACATGGGTAAGGCAGTCTCTGGTGATGTGGGCCGTGTGACATTTTGAATAATAATGAGTGCTGAACATAATTTGATACCATTACACATTCCTTGGTTACTGTGTCCTGTTTCAGTTATAGTTCACTTTATGAATGACTTCACTTCTTGTTATGTTTTAACTACCTTAGAATACATTATATTCAAACATCATATAGGCAAACTTAACAGTTTGTGCATGTATGCACTTTGTTCTGCCAAAATCATTGCACAAAATTTTGCATTGTGATAGTAGAACATAACAAGGCTTGATCAGAAAATTTCCAGACTGATTTTTTTGTCCCCCTCCCCCACCCCAAGTTAATAATTCTCAACAACTGTATCAGTGTATATCTATTATCTCAGTTATCCCCTTTAAAGTTGTATTAGCTTTGAGAGGTGATAGATAGGTGATGTTCTGTTTTCAGCCGAAAGCAATTCTAGAAGTCTGCTTTTCAAGAAAGCTAGTAAGTGTTTCTTACTTAAATTTCTCCCCCTCTCCTCCTTACCGCCTTTCCCAGTATGAAAATTGTTGTTTTGTTTCCTTTCAATGCCATTGTAAGGGTTGGAAAGAGAATAGAGTCGTAGGGTGATTAATCTGATCAATAAGGAGGGTTAGGACTACACAAATGTTGTTTTAGACTATACATTTATGTACAGATAATGCACTGTGAACTTATACATTGTTGTGGTAAACAACCATTCTTCGGATATCAGCTTTTCGGGATATTTTTACTACATTTCTTTTTCAACGACATTTTAGTATTAAATAAATTAAAGAAAAGTCAATGCAAAAACAGCATAATATTTTGTAATCATTCAATTTTTTAATATCTTGTTTGTTTTGGAATAGTACATTATGCAACGAGCCTATAATGGTAGTAATTAAGACGCAAGTATGTTTGTTTATGAAATGAGCGCAAGCGAGTATCATAATTTTCATACGAGCATCTTAATTACCATTATAGGCAAGTTTCATACCACTTTTTATGCTCGACCATATTTCTAACTTGAAATTATTCAAAATTAGGTCATGTTATGGTTATGTGCGAACTGACCTGAATTGTGAGATGTGCTTAGACGCGAAAGTATTGATTTTTTCCGAGCCCGAATGTCATTGACCTTGATATAGAATAAGATGAACATTAGTCTGATATAACCTGGAAATTGATTTAGAATTGAAAAACGAGATGACAAATTGAATTTATTTGAATATTATTTACAATTAACGCTAATTATTATAGTAACAGAACATAACCTTCTGCGACAGTATTGGATTTCCAGCCTCCGTGACTTTTTGCTAATTGTCTTTCGATTGCATATCCGAGAATAATCGATACTTGCGGTTTTATAACGGTACAAAGGTGACTTGTCATTGGCTGAACACCTGAACTTTAATGAATAGGTGTACTTTAATGAGGTGCATTAAAGGGCTACTACCAGGTGTATAATTACTACATTTCGGCATGGTCGAGCATAAATAATATTTGTCTATTGGTTTTGTCTTTACATATAATGTCAATGCAATTGCATTAGTTTTGTTCATTTTGAGCCATCTGGAAAACTTTTTGAATTTTGTAAACCATTGAAAACTTTTTCCCCTGTTCATTAAATGCTTCTTTGATCATTAAATTCTAAGTAGAATTTGATGTACATGCACTGTTTATTTCAGATCTCTTGCCTCCTTTTTACTGATGAATTGCAGAAAATACTACATACACACACCTATACCACAGTCTAGTATATACAGTCGCGAAGCTCAATACGTAGTAAATATGCAAACATTAAACAGTTGCTCACCGCTAGGATCGCTAATATCGCCTCATTACAGGCAATGCAAAATAGTACCGTCACAGTCTATTGTTTCTAGCACACTCAAAACTCAAGCTTCGTGACTGTATATAGTAGACTGTGCCTTTACTCAGGTAAAATTCAACATGCCTTGTGCTATTGTCTGGGTCTAAACAGGAAATAATTTAGCAGGTTCTGTTATACCAGTAACATAAAATTGTGGGAAAAGATCATACTTGTGGTGGCATACCTATGTTATCAGTTTGGAAATTTTTTGATTATGCCTTGTAATTACCCAACATCTTGCATTTATTAGATATTACATTTACAGTGTTCCTTTGTTTCTCTCATTAACCTTTATTTGCGTAGTCTTACTGCATCTTGCTACCTGTTTTTATATAAACATGACCTAAACTGGTTGAAAGTAATTAATATGAAACAATGCTCTGTTATGATATCAGATCTAGAAATAAACATTAAAAATGTTTGTGATGAGAAATTTATATGAAAAGACTCCATCAAAAGTTTAGGTTAAAAGTGGGATGCAGCAACATTGGGATTTTTTTTTTGTTAGATAGGTATTCAATAGAATGATCGCTTTAAATCATAAAACCATTTTATAATTATGGTATTTTAAATTTATGCGATCATTTGCCTTTGAAGTATACACCTGTTCATGCAAGAGTAACTCTTGGCATTGCAAGTCTTCTGATTAAATGGTGTAACCATACCTCACAGTTAGTGCTTAATTTTAATATTCACATGCCTAATTGACATGATAAACATCATATGAATTATTTACTTGATAATAGGAGTACTGATTATGGAGCATTGGAAGTCAACAAACTTTTGGCTTGCTTGGTTGTCATTTTATTTAAATTCGGTACGGTACATGCATTAAAATAATGTCCAAAGTATGTGAAGTGAAAGTAGCCATGATAACCTTCTGTTCATTCCTATCAGTCTGTATTAGACTTGTGTGTCAGAGAATATCAAGTAAACAGTGAAGTTTGAAACATGAATATTGACTCTGTTCGACATCGGAGGAATATTGACTGTTCAACATCTGACAAGCGGAATACATAGCCATTGACAAGGTGTGGTTATGCGAAGACCAGATGTAATATTTCTTAAAATTAGCTTTAGTTTCTAAAGAAGTTCGATGTTTATTTTTTCAAAATGTCCTTTACCACAGTAATCACATAAGTTTATCTTAAAATTTAACTATTGCGATTTTTTTTTTTTTTTACTTTTACTTTTATTTGTACAGGTTGTCACAGATTTGATCAACATACTTAAAAAGGCGTTACATTAAAAAAAATTGGTAAAAGAAGTAGTGTCATAAAAATTATCACTATTTTCTATGTATCAAAGTACAAAAAATGCATTAGTTCTGCTGTCATTTCTGGTTATCATGGAGTGCAGTTTGAGTTTTGCAGTTCCCACCATTGTCTGTTGAGGCACTAATCAAAAAAACTTTTGTCATTAGTTGATTGTCTTAATCCCATTGACAGATTAATTGACATAATGTACATGCATTCTAGAATGAATAATTTGGCATGGGTAATGTTTATTGATTCAAAGTTATTTAATTAATATTGCGTATGGAATCATGCACGTCAGAAGAAATGGCAGACTTCAGGATAAATTCTGTGTTTTCTCTCGATACCAAGTGTTATCCTTGGTGGTCTGGTGGTTTCCATGCTTTCTTCTGGATCTAAGTGTCATGGCTTCTAATGTATCTCTTCCTCTACGGAAAAGTAAAGTTGATGGTTGTATCTCATACTAAATTTACTCTATATGAGAGAACCATACAATATTCCACTATTTAATGTCATAAGGACAATTTTGAAACTAGCCTCGTATTGATTACCTACAGTTTTTACTTTCAGTTACATATGGCATTGCAAACTAACCCTGTAGTATTTAAAAGTAGACATGTAATTATTGTAGATATTATGAAATTCACAACACAACAGATTTCCTTTTGTGTGTCATCTAATGTTACATGAACACAGTATTTATAAGTACGAGGCGTGTTCTTAAAGTAAGTTCCATTTTCAATTATAGCTGTCGCATCGCTGCAATCGTTATTTTGCGCATGCGTGTTTTCTTCTTCAGTCCTCAGGCAAGCTGTGCATGCAGTTTCAGAGCTTTAGTCCGTGTGTGTGGTTAGTTGTGATCAGTTGAAATGTTTAAAATGATCGAGCACCCCGCCGACTGTGAGATGCGGTCTGTTATCCATTTCTTGAATGCAAGAAACATCAAACCAGCTGACATTCATCATCAACTTTGTGAGGTGTATGGTGATGATGCCATTAGTGATGGAATGGTCAGGAGATGGGTTAGAAAGTTCAACGAGGTCCGCATCTCTGTGCATGACGAGCAGCATACCGGTCGGCCATCTTTGATCAATGACGATTTGGTGCGTGCTGTCGATGAAAAAATTCATGAGGACAGGAGGTTCACAATTTCTTCGCTTTCCTTGAATTTTCCACAAATGTTGCGGAGTGGTTCGCAGGCGTGTGAATTCTACAATGAGGGGATAGAAAGACTTGTGCCACGACTCGATAAATGCCTCAATAATGGTGGAGATTATGGTGAGAAGTAATTGAAGTGTGGGGAATACAATGCTACAAAAATGGTTTGTAAATATTTTCCCGTTTACTTTCTACACCCTTTTGGAACGTACTTTAAGAACACGCCTCGTAAATCTTATTATTGACTGGGAGTAACAGGAATTGTAGACTTCAAATCTTACACATAGTTAATTGGAGGTAATGTTGTAATATAATGCAATTTTTATTTACATTATGTTATGAAAACAATGAGACTCAGAACACTATTTCTTTTGACAATTTTGATTCTACTGTTATCCTACAAGAATGGCGATCAATATTCTTGACAACCTCTTTATTTATAAGCATTTTCGACACATTACTAATAAAGTAGAAAGACACTTTGATTTAAAGGTGATATTATTAGGCTGTTGGAACAAAAAGAACATTTTGAAAATAATAATACACTATTCTCCTGCCTTGTAAATAATATACAGTACTTGTTTATTTCCCATTGATTATTTTTTTTAAATATGCTTATTTATATGTATATAAACCTTCAATGCGTAGTAAACTTAAAAACACAGTAGCCTAGGTAGTTGATGTATAGTAGTAGACAATAGTTAAGGTGATTTTTAGGTGCTGGGTCCTTACGGGAAACCTAGCTTTATTTTGGAATTACTGTGATATAGGATGATTATAATCAGTACTGCTTGTCCCTTTATTCAAATTCAGGTGGTTGGAACATGGGCTATATTACTTCTGCTTGACTCTGGCCTTGCTGTGGTCCAAGGTAGTTTATAGTCATTTATTTACAATTGGCGGAATATAAACTTTCATAGATCATTCATCCGTGCACATTAATGAATTCTCATTGGCTATCAGTACAGTTTAACTTTCCTCCCAGATTAATATAGTTTTAGTTTCGTTAAAATAAGAAAAATGTTACAGAAACTACTTAAAAGAAAAAAAAAAAAGACAACTGTAAATGCTGTAAAGAAGTACCTACACTATGAGTGCTGTGAACTAGCTACAGACTATTATCGTTTTAAGTAAGTGTAACCATTTTGTAAATGCTGTACATAAAAAGTATCTTTAATTACACAGCAGAAAATTTCTCTCTCTATCAGAGACTGTTCTTGTGGACAGGTACGTGCTATCTGTTTGTGTGCATTGCTAATGGCTGTTTTAATAAATTGTCTTTAAAATGTATATTTAAGCTTAGGTACAGTTTTATTATTATCATTATTATTATTATTATTATTATTATTATTATTATTTTATTTTTTTTTTTTTTGCAAAGTTTGTAAAATTTTATCCTTCATATAAATAACATACAAAACTATTTTCGTAGAAAATTTAAGACAGTGATGAATATTTTTTGTTATGTAAATAATAGTCATTATCCAGTCAAATTTCATTATACCCTGTAAGGCTTCATGTAAATATGTTTGGTAAGTTTTTAGTGGTACTTGTACCAGATATTTTGTCTATTATTGCCGTATATTATCATATTCTTGTCATAAATTCTGTCACATGTTTAGGTCACTGATTCTCTAACAAACTAAGCACATCTGGTATTTCACTGCCTGCGATAAGTTGAGGGGAATATTGGGGAATAATAAACAGTGATGTACTGAGGTAGAATGGCCAATAAAAGAAAACAGAGTGACGGTTATTGCATTGCATAAGTGCAAGCATAATTTTTAAGTTATTGAAGTCACTTGGAATCAACCTTAGATTCATTTATTGTACCATTCAGCGATACAAGTTACTTGGATGACAGATCGACCTCGTTGATTTCGAACTCCAGTAATGATAAAAAGAATCTGAGAACGAATTCGAAAAAATCCTCTCTAAAAACAGAAACTGATGGCACATCAAATTAAAATTCCAGAATTCTCCCCATCCCACCGCATTTTGATCATTATAATATGACAATCTGGTTACAATGAAATATTCTGTGTTTTTTTTATGTATTTCTTCAGTTCTGTTAATTGATTTAGTCATTTATATTTCGAAACTACATTCCTATGTATTCATCTTTGATGACAACTTCCTAGTGAATCAGGTTCTGAGAATTTATTTTAGAAATCTGTCATTTACAAAACAATTCTCACAATGTTCTGCTGTGATGTGAATATGAAAAATAAACGCTGAAATTTTAATTTCTTTATTTTTAACTTTGTAACACTGTTCTCTGGTTGATCTCTTGCAGTGGAATGTAGTTTGTAGTGTTTGATGAAATAAAATTTTCACAAAGCTTTGACTGATGTCCTTTTCTATAGTCTTCGGAAATCTTAACTCTACTTTTCACGATTATACAATATTTGATTTAGCAGCAGTAGCTATGGAGTATCATATTTTACAGCTTAAGTTCGTCTGTTCTTGAATATAATGCTACACTCTTCATTGAGATCCTGAAATATTTCAATTCTAAGTTTGACGTCAATGTCAAACTAAATTCTTTATTTTTATCTTGATATAAGCTACAAGACGTAATATAACATTTTATTGCTTATTAAATAATTCACAGTTATTGTAAAACCTTGCATAACATTTAGTTAACAAACATTTCAAAATGGTGACTACTTGTATACCAGAATTAAATGTATTCCTTAAATTATATATTTTGAAAATTCTTACAATAAAGAACAGTGAAAGAATTCTTTAGAAAAAAATAGTACCTGATACGGTACTTTTCTTTGCATGCACATGTTTAGCAATTTACCAAACAAAATATTCGTATTGAAAATGTACTGCTGACAGATGTCAGTTCTAGTTTTTGGGATGATACTTAATAATGTGTGAAAATATTTGTTGTCTTCATCTAAAATGATTTTCCTCGATAATCATTATTCTGCGAGATTATTGAAAATATTTCCCTAAATAACAAAAGATATATTAGTTCAGAAAATTTTGGCTGATTTGTCAATAATTATAAACCACATGCAGATATATTTTAGTACATATGTAACAATTTGGAGAATAATGATTTGGAAACCGATTCTTTGCACTCTTGGATTACTTTCTAACATTGGCATCACCATATTGCAGTTAACGATACTCATGATACGATACATTTTCCTATTACTGATAATACGAGTACTAGAGTATTGAACCTTTGCTTAGCAAACTTTTCTTCATGCTTGTCGTCGTATTCTTCTTGATGTCTTCTCTCTTTACATACTTGTATATGTACATCATAGGTAATTAATACGTAATAACTACACCTGTTTTCCGCAGCATGTTTGATTTGAAAAAAATCGGAACTTGTTCAAGAACAGTTTTTTAAACTATGTTCCTTAGAAATACGCAAAGGAAATATGCCATGGACAATGATAGGTATGTTAAGGCTGGTTCACAATAAACCGGAAACGAGAATCAGAACGAAAACGAAAACTGTAAAATTGTTAAAATGTGTACATTTAAATGTGAGCATTCACAATTAACGAAAAGCTTGCCAGAGCCCGGGATCGGGAATGGAGAGTTGGCCAAGTTTCAACTTTGGCGTTCACGTTTCCGATCACAGCCCACTAGATTCATTCTATTGCCATCTAAAAGCTATTTTGTCGTCGTATATTTTGTAGCAAGAAGACCGTGACATAACCTATGCGTTATTTTGTTCTGTGCTGTGCATCATGGAGCAAATTTTATTTGATGAGATTCTAATATTGAGTGTTGAGGAAAATCCTCACACTTATGATAAGTGGCGCGCCTCGTATAAAAATGAGAAAATGAAGGAGAATACGTGGCTTTCAATAGCTGCATCTTTGAACACCGATTGGAAGCGAATCATATTTTATTACTGTATTGGTTGTATTACACACTACATATTCATGCTTCAATTCAATCACTACTGTTGTGTTCATTTTTGTTCTATTACAAATGTTTCTTCTCTAATTATTTTACGTTATGATAGACTTAAAATAGGTTGTGATAATAAAGATGCATGGGCATATTTATAGTCCCGTACCAGCTCAGTTGGTAGAGCAGCTGGCTACGGACTGGAAGGTCCGGGGTTCGATCCCAGGTGGTGACAGGATTTTTTCTCGTTGCCAAACTTTCAGAACGGCCCCGAGGTTCACACAGCCTCCTATAAAATTGAGTACCGGGTCTTTCCCGGGGGTAAAAGGCGGTCAGATCATGGTGCCGACCACACCACCTCATTCTAGTGCCGAGGTCATGGAAAGCATGGGGCTCTACCTCCATGCCCCCCAAGTGCCTTCATGGCATGTTACGGGGATACCTTTACCTTTACCTTTTTTACCTAATGAAATGTTTCAGTTGAAATTTCGAAGGTGGTTAACCTGTGTTTATGTTGGCTGCCTTGTACTCATGAGAGAACGCCATTGGTCATTTATACACAAATAACATCAGAATGTATGATATCGACTTTACATATCGTTATTGACATACATATCAATATGCATAGTCGTCTACGTTCTCGGTTTATTGTGAATCAATAATTTTCACATTCACGTCCTCTGCTTCTCGTTTTCATTCTGGTTCTCGTTCCTGGTTTATTGTGAACCAGCCTTTAGTCATTTAGTCATATATCTGTCACATGAAAGCAATTCCATTTACAGTTCATAAGTTGACAGTATCTTTATCTTCTTTAGTTCTTATATTTGTACCTGGATCCTGGGTTTCATTTAAATCCAAATGTTGTATACCCACTTGGGATATATATATATATGATATGATATAATTAACTAATGGAACAATGGAATTGAAGTCTATAATACGTTGAGGTACAGTACTGAAGGTATTGAAATATGAGACATTCATATTTTTTTTGTTTAGTTTGTACTCTACATCTGCACTTACGTGAAATGAAAACTATGTATAGGCTATTGTATAGAACTCTCTTTTTTTTTTTTTTTTAGAGCAGCACAATTATTAAGATCTTATGGTTACTATTTTGAAAATGGTAATTAATTACAGAAATTGAGAGAATGAGCCTATAACTTGATGCTAGGTGCTGCGATTGAGTGAAAAATTACGGTGCTGGATTATTTTGTGAAATATGTGGATGTTATAAAATCATAGTGAATAATTTATAGTATAGATACCAATAATCTTAGAAACTTCTGTGCCTGGTGAAGGGGTAGATTTGTACCAGAATTGTCATCAATAAAGGACGAGTGAGTTGGTGTCTGGTTTGTGTATGTACTCCGCTGCTTATACCGTTTTTATAATGGCTTTTATAACTTTTTGTTTTACCTAGTGTTTACATATAACATAAAGCAAGCTTTTTCGCTTTAACTAACTGAAAATGTTTTTTTTTTAATGGAGAATTGCTTTGTAACATTGAAATTGTAGTTGCTTGTGTGAACTGGTCCAGTATCATACAAAACTGATGTTTAAAATAAAGATTATGATCCATATTGTTTCTAAACTCAGACTAGGACAGTATTGTAATTGACAAATAATTTATTTTGTACAGTTTTCTGTTTGTCTTTATTATTATTAACATAAAATTCGATTTTAAGAGCATACTTACGTTAACTTGATACAGACCAACACAAGAAACTATAATATTGAGTTCTCTAACATTTACAGCTTAATTTTCCAATGGATTTTAAAATCAGCTGAAAGTTTTATGTGACAAAAGTTTTATGTGCTATTTGATTTCATGTGTTTTTGTTTCAATATTTTCTTTTAAAATGCAACTAACTTTCTAGATTGTGGCCCTTATGTGAATAGTTTTTTCATGTGTCCCTTATTGTGTTTATCTTTACTTAATATGTAGCTTTAGAAACCTCACTTATTTCCCTATTACCATGCCATGGAACCTTCTTACATTGTGTTGTCAGATCCGAGGTCATCATATTGCCAAGCTGGACCCATTGGGAATATCAAGCGCAGACTTGGATGACAAACACCCTCCAGAATTGCTCTATAGTCACTATTCTTTTGGTAAGAACTGGTAGAGCACATCACTTATTGGTGATGTTGAGTTCTTAAAGATCTTGAAATGCAGGTTTTAGAATTATAGGTAAAAGTAGTTGGGCATCATAAATAAGTTACATTATTCATTTATTTTAATCACATTTTAATGCAGTATTGCTCCTTTTGTCCTTGGCTGGATTTGAATCCTTGAATTTCGGTTATAATTAGCGAGCACGGAATGAAACTTCAGTTAAAATTTGAGTTTGCTTAGGTATTGTGTAAATACTTTCGAAATTTGTTCTGTAAGGTACAATAAAAAGATGGTACTGTAATTAATAATTTATTTGACCAGTTTTTCCTAACAATTTTGCTGTTTCATTAGTTAGGTATTATGAAAACATTTAATGAGAATGTACTTGATTTACATAGGATACATATTTTTATAAACAGAAACTATGTAGCATGTTTGTGACTCAGAAATTTTAAATTTTGTAACACAAGCACCATTACTTATTATAAAGCGTGCAGCAAAACATCCTCCCTAATTTTCAGTTTAAATAAAAAACAGATGGATCAAAATAAGGAAACTGTATTAATATGAATTGTATCTAAACAGTGGGAAATTTAGGTTTACATGCGTTGCCATAGCGATATCAAATGACATGCGCAAAACAACAAGAATTGAATAGGACATTGAATACACGGAATTGACATTCAATTAGTGCAAATTGTAATCTGTAACGAATTCCAACTATGCCGTGGACGGGTGAAGAACGTGTTTACGCTGTGGTATCGTTTCTGGTAAGTGGTAATTCTGTTGTCGCTGCTCAGATGTTTCCCAGATGCTTAATTTCTTCGTGTGGCGACGTCCCCTGGCCAGCACAATCACCAGACCTTGCACCCTGCAATTTTTTTCTATGGGGGTAACTTAAGGCTGAGGTGTTCAAACATCGGCCGAGGACTTTGCCAGACCTAAGAAATGCAATACAGGAAGAAATTGGTCTTATTCCTCAAGAAATGCTAGAGTGATTCAGAATTTCCGAAGTTGCATTGAACAATGCATTAATAGTGAAGGACACTACTTGAGAGACACGTTATTAAAAAAATGAAAAATTCCCACTGTTAATATTAATAGAATTTCCTTATTTTGATACGTCTGTTTTTTATTTAAACTTTAAATTAGGGAGGATGTTTTGCCACACCCTTTATTATTTTCCCTATATTTTCGTGAAGTGTTAAATTGTTCAATTTATAATAATGATTAACTAAGATAATCATATATTGGCAGGTAAATATTTTCTTGAAGAAAGAGATTCATTTACAGAATGTCAATGAAATTTATTTTCTTTATGATACATTTAAATAGAACATAATAATGATGTTAATATTTCATTACTCCCATGATTTACTTTCTTCTTTCCCTTACACACACACGAGTGTGATAATAGAAGCAACTATGTATGTGTGTGTTGCAGTTTTATTTTATTTTTTAACCACATTGTCTTCAAATTTATTTATTTGTAAGTAAATGATCTATGTACCTTATTGAGTGTAATTAGTTACCACTGCCACCGGGTATATGCCATTTGCAGTGCGAATAAATATATACATACATATCTTTGTGCTTGTATATTTATTATGCTTAACATATGAAGCAATGAACCATTGTTGTTTCATATTTGGGAGCAAAATAAAGTATCGATTGTATAATTGACACAGCATTTTTGTTCAGAATATAAAGAATTAAATTTCTCGTATTTCATCATTGAGATATACTAAAATTTAAGTTTTATAAGACTTTCTATGGTTTTAAAACAATATATTTGTGTAGGCATTTCTGGTTGTGTATAGAGAAGAGAAAAACTACACTCAGCATTAAATATTTATGATGCCTAACTCATAGAAAATAAGATTACACGATACTTTATATAACATTTTTATAAATTGGATTGAGAGATTGGTTAGATGTTAAATTGAAAGGTTAATTAATTTGGTGTAGCCTATAACTAGTCCATTTCTTATGTACACAAAAATACAAGATACCACGATTTTAATTATTAGAGTACATTAAGTATATTTTATTTATTTATTATTTACATATTTTTAATACTACATATGTTATCTACATAGTGATGAATAGCAAATACACTTACCTAGAAAATTAGTGTTATCTGAAAGAAAGATACTGACTGCATTTTTGAGACCTTTTAAATTCACCATATACAGTCTGTGTTCCGCGCCATGGCGTCGCGGACTAAGGCATCCCGCCTAGGACCCGCATTACGGAATGCACGCTGGTTCGAGTCCTCATGGGGAAGAAATTTTCTCATGAAATTTCGGCCAGTGTATGGGACCAGTGCCCACCCAGCATCGTGATGCACTTGGGGAGCTATGATAGGTAGCAAAATCCGGTTGCGAATACCAGCTATAACGGCTGGGGGGATCATCGTGCTAACCACACGATACCTCCATTCTGGTTGGATGATCGTCCACCTCTGCTTCGGCATGTGGGTGTGAGGCCAGCAGCCGGCTGGTTGGTCTAGGCCCTTCACGGGCTGTAGCGCCACGGATTATTATATACATTCTGTATTAGTATTTAGGCTTACAAGTGTTATTTATAGTTCCGCTTAGACGTTTTGAATTATTGTTTTAAAAAGCATTTATTTAATTTAATTTTAGAAAATATGACGTATTAGTCTTTCATAAAATATTTTAATGGCTTCTTCTTTTTTTTATTTCTTTTTTTTTACCAAAAAAAAAGCTGTTTCATTTATTATGATAATAATTTTAAGAAGATTTATGTTCAGGTGATTTTTAAGTTATGTGTTCTTTGAGGTTGTACGAATAATATCACATTATGTTAAAATAAATTCGCATGTGCATAGCCAATGTGAAAATAATATAGTCAATATTTATCTGATTGCAAATCACTACCTCTTTCTCTTACCCTGGATAGACAAAATATAAACTATAAACTCTACTATGATAAAAAATGAACATAACATATACAGGATGTTTCAGAATTCAACCAAAGAAATTTAAGGGGTTGTTTTGAAATAGGGTACTAGAGGTCTGTGGGTCCAAACTTGGACGTAATAGCGTGAAATATTTTTCGGGCCAGTATGCTACTGACTGAACCTGCACGTGGCATTGCAGTACATTTGAAAATGTATTGGGTACAATATCGCTGTGTCTCTGTGGCACAATCAGTAAGCACATTAGATGGTTTCTGTCAGAGGATGAGGCCAAACATACGAACTTCAGCACATACTTTTTTCTAACTTAAGGTATGTAGCTTTAAACTTGGGTGCTGTAAGATTAAAAAAAACAAGCTCTAGCTATTTTATAATGTACGTAATAATGACAGTAATTATTCCAAGTATTTACTGTTTAGAAGGGTGAAGAAAGAAAGAAGTTTGAGAAATGCATATCCATTACTCTGGACAAGATACGAATCTCATACAACTTGGGACAAAAATGCATAAAAATAATAACACAGAACACATAAAGGTCATGAACTTGTTACCTTCGCAACCAAAGGCTAATGTGTGTCAAACAAATACCAGTGTCCAACTGAGCTGCATAGGAGTCCAATATAACTGACTTGATCTGAACTGTACTGAACCAATGATTACTTCTGTACAGTATGCTCTTACGCAAAGCATAATAAATAAATACTACAATATGTATTTCGGTGGCTCAGAAAACAAAGAATTCATAGTTTTCATCAATGTATAAGACATAATAATAATAATAATAATAATAATAATAATGATAATGGTTTATTTTAACTTGCACAGTTAAGGCCATTCGGCCTTCTCTTCTCAACCAGTATGATAGAAAATTACTACAATGCTATGAATATAACATAATTTAATACAGTACCATACAATGCAATACTACAATACAAGACAATATAATACATAATTAATATAATACACTGACAATTCTTTTCATCTTTACAACACCAATAAAATAATTATGTAATAATAATAATAATAATAATAATAATGATAATAATAATAATAATAATAATAATAATAATAATAATGATAGTCATACTTAAATTATTAAACTCGATCACAATTATAATTGGGATAAAAAGGACTAACACGCTGGGACTCGAACTTACCACCTTTTAGCTTGAGATCTGATGTGTTATCAATTACACCACAACTTCATGCCGATATTTGTTCTCTAAAACAGTACAATAATAACGAAAATGAATGGAGGTAAAACAGAAAGCAGTCCAGTGGTGTACTGTGTCATTATCTGCCGACAATTTTGCAGATTTTGTGAAAACTTAAGTTTTTCAAAATACTGTTGATCTGTTTTTAACACTTGGGGTTCATCCAATCCCTAATAATGTCCGAAAGCTTTCCATACCATTCCATACCCCTATTTCATTTTAATACAGGATTATGAGTATCAGATGTAAATAACTTTAACAATTGATAACTGAGATATTTTTCGTCGGAGATCCTGGGTTCCCTACCTCAAATTGCTTGTCTACAACCCCTCTATAACCAGATCAATTTCTTCGGTTGAATTCTGAAATAATTGATATATATAATTAGAGTATTTGAGTCTGACAAGAGAAGTAGGTGTGCAGAATTGGTACATGGAAAGTTTGTGTTGCCTTAATTCTGTCTGGAATTTAGAGGAATATTAATTTAAAAAATATATATGTCTCAGTGTGTGTATCACACCCACTCTTCCATTTGCAAGAGAATCACACTTCAAAAGAAGACCATGTTGAACATAAATAGAAAATTAATGTTTCTTGGTGTACAAAATTGACATATCTGTAAATCGTAAGGAGGAAAAGTAGCAGTAATTTATTTTTGTTACATTAGGGAAGATGGTAGTTATGGTGTATGAAAAAAATTATAAAAATAAAACCTGAAATCAGATTACCATATATTTGGCCCTAATGATTGTAGCTTTTTGAAATTTTTTGTCCTGAATAAGGGAACTTACAGCTATTGAATTAACTATATTTATGTAACATTTTTTGATCTTCTACATGTGTGGAATCCAACCCTGAAACTTCGCCGTGTTTTTTGAAACATTCTATGTATATGTTTTAACATTAATCTGCATACCAAAATTTTGTCGAATTATGTTTATGTTGATGTGGAAGTTACTTGCCAAGTAGGAATCGCTAAAAGTAGAATTGAATACCCTGGTGAGTGGTTTTAATGAGGAAGTAGTGAGCAGTGTTATAGTGTATGGTTGTTATACACAGTGAAGTTGCTACAGCGTACTTGTAGCGATAGAGGCAGGAATGAAAGTTCCTACTGGACTGCTACACCTTCGCACCTCTGTCTCTCTCTATTCTCTCCCTCTTTGTTTTTCACATCCTATGGGCTAGAGATATGGTTTTGTAATGATTTTTACCTCTATTTCGGTGCTTATTTTAGCATGATTTCGGTGAATATTTCGCTAAAATACCATATTTAGTTGCGTAATTTTCGCATCCCAAATTTTGAAACATCAGTTTTGGACTTTATTTTTTCCCCACATAATTTTCTCATCCAAATGTTTAAATTCCTATTTACATTTTCTTTTTACTTTCATTTTAACTGGCCAGTTAAAACGGCGAAAGTATGGTGCACTCCATGGCCTGGCGGCCTTGATCAGCTGTGACAAAGTGTTCATTTGTTGCCAAGTCACCAAACACCCAGTTGACATCAGGTTTGTTCTTTTTCTCCACCTGATTAGTTCTCCTAAAGGGCGAGAATTAGCAGACGAATGGGATCTGTTCCTATTCTGATGCACTTTTTAAAAATAAAATGATGTTCTTCATAATGTCACGTCATTTTTATTTCCTTGCTTAGTTTACACACCCCTACTTCGGAACGGATTTTTTCCCCCCAACAAGTACGAAAAACACGCAAGTAAGATATAAAATTTTTAGGTTAATATTTCGTGAAAATATCAGGATACAGCATACAAAATTAATATTATGTATAAAAACGTGTAGATATCCAGTTAAGACTTTCTAATTTCAATTATTACAAATTTCCTGATACTCTCAATATTATGAATACAGTATTAAATTATATAAATAAAATTTTTCTTGAAAAGTAGGCCTACTTTGAATCAATGCTTAACATAAGTTTACACATATTTAGAAAAAGTATTGAAAAGTATTCTGACCAATCCACAAACCAAGACAAGTTCAGTTTGATTCCAAGCAGCAAATCTTGCACTGATTTATAATCCTGTTCTTGAATATAAAGGCTGAGAATAGTTTCAACATTTAAACATGACGAATGAACTTGTTGATCAGATGAAATATCTTTCTTTATATGTAGAAAATGCCCTCTCACAGTTATTTTTATTAATAAGGTATGTGTATGTATTTAGAAAGAACATTATTTCGAACACAACTTTTATTTAGTTTTTGGTTAAATTCATAAGAAACCGTTCTTCTCAATTGTCTCGTGACCCAAACCTGTCCAAGGATGATTGATATATTTTAAAGAATAATAAAATCTTTAGCATGTCTTCCTTCAGGGGAGGGAAGTAAAACTGGGGGGAGGGACTCCTTTGTTGTAAATTTACAACAGTAAAAGAACAGTGTCCGTCATAGGCCTAGATGATTCTAGACAAAATTGATCAGCCATTTTTTGTTCACATTAAATTTCGATAATAAATAACTTGTGCAGTTGAAAGAATCATTAAACAAAATACCGTTTCCATCACTGCCATCATTGCCACCACCATGACGACATTAATTTGTAAGTTGAGGCTGCTACTACATGAACGTAGAATGTACTTGAGCTACAACAGATTTTTCAATTTTAGTTAGCTGCAAGATTTTCCCTCTTCTCATGTAACTACGGAATGATTCTGGATTCCACTCAGCTTCCTATCAAAGGAACGTCAGAGTTCTTCCATTTTAGAATAGCCTCCAGAACATGTGACTGCTATCCTCTTTATACCTTTATGCCTGTTAGCAGTATGCTTACGTATTGTGTATATGCGATTCCTTCATTAATTAATTAGAAGTTTCACTAATTATTATCACATTGCATTTCAACTTCATTCAGTGTATCCATTACCTTAAAATGGGGTGAAGAGGAACGAATTTTTACTATTTTTTATTTCTTTTTGTCAAAGAGTAAATATAATCGTAAGTAATTGATTAACTAGCGGACTTACTCGTGTTAATTATGTAAATTTGTGCGGCTTACAGCTGTTTTGGTGCTTCATCGCACCATCCTCAGAGCCTACTAGATCTCGGCGTCATCTCGAACTTCTCTGCCTGTTATGTGGGTGCATTTGATTGTTGAAAGGTGTTGAAAAGTGAAGTCAAATAGTGTGTGTGTACTGAAATTGATCTGTGTGTTGAGAATTTGATCGGGGTGTGTTTTAGTGTGTTTGTATATTTCGTATTGTTCTAGTGTGTTGAGTTTTTGGTTCTTGGGTTGTATGTGTAGGATTTCCATGTCTGCATTTATGTTATTGTATGTATGGTTAGCATTGGTTATATGATCGGTGTATGTAGATGTATTTTGTCCTCTGGTTATTGCTTTAATGTGTTCTTTGTAGCGTGTTTGGAATGATCTGCCTGTCTGTCCAATGTAGAACTTGTCGCAACAAAGAACACATTAAAGCAATAACCAGAGGACACAATACATCTACATATGCCGATCACATAACCAATGTTAACCATACATACAATAACATAAATGCAGACATGGAAATCCTACACATACAACCCAAGAACCAAAAACTCAACACACTAGAACAATACGAAATATACAATCACACTAAAACACACTCCGGTCAAATTCTCAACACACAGATCAATTTCAGTACACACACACACACACACACTATTTGACTCCACTTTTCAACACCATTCAACAATCAGACGCACCCACATGACAGGCAGAGAAGTTCGAGATGACACCGAGATCTAGTAGGCTCTGAGGATGGTGTGAAGAAGCACCGAAACAGCTGTAAGCCGCACAAACTTACATAATTAACACGAGTAAGTCCGCTAGTTAATCAATTACTTATATTCAAGTATTAAAAGTAGTGTACGCAAGATTCAAAATGGATAACTGTGAGTGTTTATTTCTTTATTTGTTACAAATAAAAACATAAACACTTTATTATTATTATTACTTTTTTTTTTTTCTCTTGTATAGAGGAGGGACCCGAAGGCTTACACTGCAACCTGAGTCTATTATTATGTTTACTCTTTCACACAAAGATATAAAAAGTAGTAAAAATTCGTTCCTATTCACCCTCTTTTACAGTAGCAGGTTTTACGTTTTGAAGTAAGTTTCATTGTTCAAATTACATATATATTTTTTTTTGTTTTCTAAAAAAAACACTGAAACTGAGAATTTAAAATACTATGTAGCACTGGCAAAGGCATATAGCTTGGACATGCCATTGTAAGTTTGTTTACTGCTGCTTAGTGGCAACAATATATATAGTACAGGAACTGGAAAACGGGACTAAATGGTAGAAAACATTATTCTATGTAAGAATAGTCTAAGTCTTGTTCTTCAGAAGTATTTGTTATAATTTTTGTAAGATACTGTAACTTATATTGCATGGCAGCAGCCCCGAATAAATAAATAAATAAATATATATATATATATATATATATATATAAACATTATTTGAGTAATATATGTTCTAAAATTTATTGGGCCTAATAGTGGGCAGAAACAAGAGTTTGCAATTTGAAAAGACGTTTCTATATGGAGTAGTTGTTTGTAAATCGTAATTCACATAGTGACACAAATTTACTGAAAGACAAAGCTATGCTATTACGTAAGCTTAATATCTACAATGGGTGAATACATTTAATTGATCTGCTCGTTTTATTAAGGCAGAATGTTGTTTTTATTTACCTGCATACAGTGTCATGCTTCTTTGCGATTTTCAAATGTATGAAATTTGTCACCAATCATGCAGTTTCGGTAAGGAGAGAATATACATTTTAACTCTGAAATAAGAATGCGTGGGTGCTGAATAAAAAAGCGAGGTCATCTAGATGGCATCTAGATACTTTACATAAATTGCAGGTACAGTAAATTACTAACTCTTCAGCTCCAACCTTCGTACAGATATACTGTAAGATTTTCTTCTACTTCATGCTGTAACACTGACATTATATGAAAGGCAACTATCTTTTCTTTTTTCAAGTTACACAAATCTTCACCTAATCTAGATAATAAGATATTCAGACATCGGTTCATTATCAGAATTCAGGGAGACAACATTTCATCAAATTTGTACAGGGAAATCACTTTATTTTTACTAACATTTTTAACATTAACCTGGCTATACTCGGAAACACTGTTACCCCCCTTTCCATTACAGGAGTTTGGAGTTGCTAGTGCAATATGTAAACAAATCATTTTACTAGCTATAGGAGGAGAGAAAAGTAGTGTATCCATTTATGTTACAAGGAAATTTAGTATTACGATTTTCAGTTTGGTCATTACTTTACAATATTTTATCAAAAAACAGTAGAATAGTAACAATTTTTTTTTTCACACACTCAAGTCTTCAGGCGGTTATATACATTATGTAATGCCTACTTTATTCAGCATATTACTAATCTAATTTATTCCTGAGAATTTTGTGAGCACTTCCGTAAGAAACCCCAATTTCTACAGCTAACTTCTTGACTGACTTATTAGACTTCGCTGCATTTTTCCTCTTGCATCTTCTACAGCATCTTCTGTCACCTTTGTTGGGCATCTTACACTTTTCTTCCTTTCTGTACACTATCTTGGTTTAAATTTATCTGCCAGATTAATGACATTTCTACGAAAGTATTTCGTAATGATATAATCAGGAAATTGTGAAAAAAGAAAGAAAAACTGTTGTTCACATTCGGTTACATTGTAATTCCAGTTTCCATAATCGTCCTTCATACCTACAAATAGTAAAACAAAACTCTTGTTTAAATAATGCTGTTAAGTACCGTACCACATTACAGGGTACCGTAATTTTGGTAACTCTAATCTTCACTTGTGCTCAGTCCATACAGATAAATTCAGTTATGCTACACACCATACTTGTGTGAAAATAAACTTCAATAACATAAGCTTTTTCTTCTATAGAAAATCCAACATATTTCTGAAACACACTGTACTCTGTACTGTTTATTTCACTGCTAGCAACAGCGGCCGTAAGTTTGTGTGACTGACGTTAGCAAGGACATTAGTGAAAGGGGTGGGAGTCAAGTACATTTAAAAACGCAGGTACAATAAAAATTGAAGTAAAAATAAAATGATGTCCCTGTATAACGCACTGAATCATTGCTGCCTTTAAAATTTTAAAATCTTTGTAGATATTGACGATTATGGTGAAACCATTTGTATAGTATACTAATAGAAAGTCCAGTCTATTTGGCGTAATGTTCAGAATTCGTCACTTTGTGATTTTGAATACACAATTAAAAAAAAAAGAATTTAACATTTTAGAACCAATTTTAGGATGTTTTGATTATCTTTCTTAAGGCAATTTGTATAGTTTATATTTATCCTAATGTAGTTTATATCAGACAAGTTAAAACATTTCCTGTAAGAATTTTTGTATTAATTGAAGATAGAAACAGTGTTGTTAACATTAGTCTTAGCAACTGTCATAGCTCATTTGACTAAGGCACTTGCCTTCCGATCCAGAGTTGTGCTTGGGCGCGAGTTCAATTCCCGCTTGGGTTGATTACCTGGTTGGGGTTTTTTCCGAGATTTTTCCCAACCGTGAAACGAATTTCAGGCAATCTATGGCGAATCCTAGGTCTCATCTCGCCAAATATCATCTCGCTATCACCAGTGCCATCAATGCTGAATAACTGAGTAGTTGATGCAACATTAAATAACCAACTAAAAAATTTTTTTTAACTATTCGAGCTCGTTTTGAGAGTAGTGCTCTAAATTACGACATTTTAAAACATTTTAATAACACTATATTCATCTTGAGGTGTGTCATGTTATATTGTTGATTTACCCTGTCCTCCTTCCAAGAAAAAAAAGTATTTGTGATCTGAACTCTTTCTTGGAAAAAAAAATATCGCATACCTTTCACTGTTTCCGTTTTGAATATGTTTTGTGTTTCTTGCTAGTAGTTTTAGGTCGATTATTACTGCTGTGCAGTGTTCTCAACTTCCTTTCTTTTTTCTTCTATCAAAATACTAATTTTAAATATCTGCATTATCCGGTAATGTTCCATGTATTTCAGCTGTATAGAATGTACTCGTATATAAAGCTGTTAATAGTTGTTAGTGTTACAGTATGTTGTGTTAGTAGTCCCTAGACACACTTAGCTTTTAAATCTCTGCTTACATTTCTGAGCTGCATGATTGCTTATTAATTTATGTAAAATTCCTTTCTTAATACTTAACATAGCTTCTTTGCATCTGCAGTTTTTAGTAGAAGTTGGAATGCGTTTCAGATGTGTATATTTTTAAGATAGCTATTTTTTGTGCAAATAGTATATCTTGGAGATAATATAACTTACAAAAGTGAGAGTGTTTGTCTCCAGCATTATGAAATTTGTCTTAAAACTTAAAATTTGAGAATGGTAAATTCTGAAACTTCTGTTCTTAGGTTGGTCACAAACATAATATGAAAGTCAGAATCCTTTGTAGAATGGCAACTTTTATAAAGAGGTTTTTATTTTTAGCCATTCTTTAAAATTGAAAATTATTAGAGAAAATAGAATCCCTTTCTCTCCTATCATACTCTGGAAAAGATCTTTTAAGAGAAACTCATTTGTGATGAACAATATTTGAGTTTATTTATTTTCTAATAAGATTTTATATTGAAACTAATTTTAAATGTAACATTAGCTCCGGTTTTGGGACACTAATATGAAAATAAAAGCAGTGATGGTTATACACTGAAATTTTTAAATTATTTCTTTTCTTCTAACGCATTTAATCATTAATCATACACATAACTCTAAGATATTCTACTGCGTACTATAATATGTGTATGGTAACAACAGCAGATAGCCATGTTTCTTTGCATGATGAATGTATTTGTCTGTTGTCAATTATATTGCAATGTTTCATCCAGGTAAGAGACCAAGTACGACATATTCGCAGCATCTGCAGCAGAAAGTGGCCTCCATGATGGAACGTACGTAAATTATTTAAAATCACACAGTTGGTGCTCTTTTATTATGGTAGGCCTATCGTTTGCTTGAGTTAAATTATTATACTTAATTAATAATACATACTCAGCTTGAGTGTAGTTTATATTTTCATTTAATCATTTTAAGTTACAACTGCCACTTATTAAGTTACCTTCCTGTAACAGTGTGAAAACAACTTTTCCATTATAAGAGATACTGAAAACATCACATGTATATAAGTGAAAATTCCGAAATCTGTTTTATGTGGCATTACAGTGCTTTCTCTCTACACTTTGTACAATGAGAGAAAAATAAAGTATCATGTAATGAGGAAAAAATAAAGTGTAAAAATAACGCATATGAAATTGTCGTGATATGATCTTTGAAATTGCCTTGATTAAAAATGTATTAAGTTTAGAATTGTTTGTTGTATACGCTTGTTTATAAAAATTCAAAATTTCTTTCGCCAGGTGAATTTATGGAACATAACAGAACTGTCAAACTTGTTTAATCTCTTTGAATTTACGAAAATTACAGTTTACCGTTTACCACTAGTCATTAACCTAGTTGATATACACATTATTAATAGAAGAAATAATTAATAAACTTCAGATGGGTCATTATAATAAATATTTGTGCACTTTCTTGATTTTTAGCTCTCATTCTTCTGTATGAAATATTTATTGTATTGGAAAGTTGTCAGATTTACCTCATCCATGGAATATTTTGTTAAGAGAAAACGTACTTTCACCTTTATGGTCGAACTTGTCTTTAGTGTGTTAAAATTTTCGATTACAGTTGTAAAATAGTGAATATATGAAGAATTAGAATACAGTGTAACAATTAAATGTGTGCAAATCTAGTCTTTCAGGTAATGCTCCCTGTAAAGCAGATTTGAATAATTTCAAGGGAAAAATTGTTCCGGGGCCGGGTATCGATCCCAGGACCTCTGGTTGAACGTACCAGCGCTCTTTCCAACTGAGCTACCCAGGAACTCCACCCGACACAGTCTCAACTTTTCCCTCTACATCCACACAACTCGCGTGGGCTGACGAAATGCCAGAGACCCACATCGAGTGCTCACATTCTCTGTGTGGCTTGGAATTGTGGTTTTGCATAATATATACGTCACTGTGCACGTTAACAGAAAACCACAATTCCAAGCCACACAGAGAATGTGTGCACTCGATGTGGGTCCCTGGCATTTCATCAGCCCACGTGAGTTGTGTGGGTATAGAGGGAAAAGTTGAGACGGTGTCGGCTGGAGTTCCCGGGTAGCTCAGTTGGAAAGAGCGCTGGTACGTTCAACCAGAGGTCCCTGGATCGATACCCGGCCCCGGAACAATTTTTCCCTTGAAATTATTTAAATGTGTGGTTGAAATAGAGAAATTATTCCAATTTCAAATGCAATATGAAGTGGAAAGGTGAAAGCATGAAATTTTTATAAAATTTATGTTTGTTAGAAAAGCGCTTTGCCTCAGTATGGAAAATGATGGCCATATTTTATATTGTCAGTATTAATCAGTACTTTATTTACATGGAAATTAGTGAATGAAACGTTATTACGACATGATGTTTGTATGCACAATTAGTGTGATTATGTTTGAAAAGTACTCGAGCTGATATGTATTGTTAATTGTTTCGTAATCCAAATATATCATCTGTAATGGTGGGCAATTGTATTGATGCTGTTGTAATTTCAAGAAGCATGTTATGGAGGAATATAAGTTATATTCTTAAATATCCTCTCTTGAAATTGATCTTGATATGCGAGTCATCAATACTGAATGGTAGACCTAGCAACGAAGTGGGAAGAATATTTTCTCTATGCAATAATTTATAGGTGGGTCTTCTTTTTAGTACAGTGATTTCCAATTCTCGAATAATCATAATTCTTTTTAAAATAACGTGAAAATATTTTCATTTCAACAGTACTGGTTATTTGTGTCGTACACTTGCTTGCATACATACAAATTCATACTTACCATGGATATCCTAATGTTTATATTTAAATATTGCACTTAATTTTTTCTGTATCCCTTTAGTTTTCCCTTCAATCTCTTGACATTCCATTGTTTCCATTCTTTTCTTAATATTGTACAAGTGGTTTATTGTTTAATGTATATATTGACTTGACTATACTGGGTATTCAGTTCAAGGTGTGTCACGGCTCGCTGTATGCCGTCATCTGGCTAGTCGATGAGCCTAGAGAATTCAATCTTCCTACACTTCCGCAGAGGTGTATGACTATGCATTAGAGAAGTTGCCTAGCAAGTATGGCGTTCATTCTGAAGGGTACTTACTGATAGCCAATGTACGGTAACGTCGGTAGTGGCAGGAATGTGAACTGTTTGGAAACATGTACTGAGGTGGGTTTTTTTCTTAGTGTCGGGATATGGGGAGAGGGTTAAGACGATTTCTTACGTATTTGTTGACATTAACTTCGACGGTCAACATGGACACGGAGCATTTGATTTGTGTTGTGGAATGTTACCGTACGCAACCGATGATAACGGATATCCTGTGTACGACTTGCCCGCGCAAAACACAGTTCGAAAGAGGTTATGGTAGCACACAGACATTACAGACCGCCATCTGTTGCTACGACGTTCAAGTTATACCGTACACGTTCTCAAGTTCAGATAGAATGCCTTGATTAATAGACAACTTCTCTGACATAAAAGCTGAAACTCGCTTCAGATCGTTGATTCATAACAGTGACGTCATGACACACTTTGAAATGAACACCCAGTATAATGTACACATTACCAATGTTGGTATCCAAATTTAGAATAAAAGAATCTAAATGTGTTTGTTTTTATATCCAGAGTTGGAAAGCATTGTATTTAAGAATAACTATATACATTTTTTTTTTTTTACAAATTGGTGTTCAAATGTAAATATGATCATTAAATGATTGTTATATATATGCTCTTAAATGCATGCATGCATGCGTGCATGTTTTTATACCTGCTACTGCTTTTTGCCTTTCTGTTTCTAGTAGCATGAATGTGACTTGCTAAATTAGTTTTTCATTCACTGGGAAAAAGTGTATTAAGGAAACTACCATTGCGTCAACTGGGTATGTACTAATAAAACTGGATGAAGGTATAATTTTAGTAAGGCATCACAGTTTACATGTTTCAAACTTCACAAATTTTAATAGAGTAATTTACACATTTTTATTTGTTTCTTGAGATGTACAGTAAATGGTATACCTACTGAAGTTCGAATGAGATGTATGAATGAACTTATTTGAGAGAGAATGGAAAAATATTATTTCAAATGTCCATTGTGTGTTTTTGAAAATAATTTTGGTCTTCTTTTCATGTAATTTATATCCAACTTGGCTTATTAGTTATGATTTTTGCCCTCAATGCACATAGCTGTAGACTATAAATTAAGCCCTCAAACTTCATACTCAAAAACATATTCACTTTGATATTATTTATAATTTAATCGGGGTTTGCAGAAACAGCACATGTCATTTCGCCATAAATAGTGACATGTATTGTTTCTGCAATCTCCGATTCAATTGTATCACATGAAGATGGTGAATAAGCGTGCATGTGTGATATTTTTAAATATGAAGTTTTATGATACAGCTTTGGAAACATGCCTTTATTTTTAAGCTCTTTTGTAATAAGGATGATAAAAACTTGCTGCTGAGTTTTGATTTTATAGATGATATCAAAGAATTTCATTAAGTTTAACAGAATTCTTAGGCCGGGTGCACACAGAATCAGATGCCTGCAGATGATAGTGTCTCAGAATGCCTTGTGACAGCTTAAGACTGTCTGCTCACGACAACAGATCTGCTGGTTTTGTGAGTTTGGAAAACTAAAACAACTAATTTATCTGCATTGAGCTCCATTCTGAATAATGTGGACTACACAACAATAGTGTAGCTATAGATAAAGTTGCAATTGTGGACATGGTTACTCATGCGTGCGCAGTAGAGTTGGGCAACACGATTCTTTTTCAGAAGTCGATTCTAACGATTCGTTCACGATTCTTCTCAGTCTGCGATTCCAACTATTCTTTTGAATCGTCAATGAGTTCACGATTCTTCCTACTCTGCGATTCCAATGATTCGTCAACGAACGACTTACAGGACACTTTCCTTTGCAAACCACGCGTAGAACAAAAACGTTCTACATCTCTCGCATAGATGGCATAAGAGCCGAGACATTGGATTGTCTCTTTCTCATTGGCTGGAACCATTCAGCATGACCTCCATTAGTCTACAAAATTACCCAAGATAATGTTTCTAAATTATAATTTATCAATTGAACCTTATTACGAAGTACATTTGTTGCATTACATCTCTATTTAACTATGCAAATTTCAGGTTTGTGTTCATTATTTTCCATGCTTAACAAATGCAGTATTTTGATTTTACTCTTGCTTGGGAGTATTCGGCACGGTTTGGAAATGTCCGCTGACAGGTTACATCAAACAAGTAAATAGAATCGTGGGTTATGATACCATGTCAATTCGTTACTATTCTTTTGAACGACGATTCGTTACGATTCTTTTGAACGACGATTCGTTGATACCACGAATCGATTCTTACGATTCTTTATTATTAGTCGTTCGAATGAACGATTCGTTCACGAATCGACCCAACTCTAGTGCGCAGTATGCTTCAGCCATCAGACCATCTTCCCGTGACCAAGTTCAAACAATCATCCATTGTTGTTCTCTTCGTGTCTGCTTGCGACCTTCTTGTCGCGTCTGATTCTGTGTGCATCACATCATAAGAAATCAACGGGAGTCAAGTACGATCAGACGTAATGTTGCATTGCATTGTGCTGCTTTGCAACATGCTCTGTCTGATTCTGTGTGCACCCGGCCTTAAAATCCTGGTAAGTACTTGACATTTTGCAAACAGTACTTCATCTCAGCCTGTTTTGTTTCAAGATATAGCACACTTACACTTTTGATAGCATTGCAGTGGCCTGTAGACCTACATTTATATTTCTCCATTAAAATATAATATTTAATTCTATTAATTTTATCTTGTTTCACCTCAACTCAGTTTTCTTCTGATTTATTTTGTGTAATTTTAACTTGGTTATATTTGCATTTACAGAACTGAAGTACGTATTTTATGATCACTTTTTATATATAAAATATCATCATTGCTGTTGCTATAATTTAAAAGCTTTGATTTTAATTTATGTTAATTTATATTTCAACAGTTATTAATCTGTTTTATTTATTATTTTATTTTATTTTATTTTGTAATTTCCTTAGAAACAAGTAAAATGGTATCACTGATTGTGTCGATTTTATAACTAAATGAAATTCGAGCAATAAATACTTATTAGTTGTAATTTTTTGCCGTTAACAACAAAGAACATGATATTTTGAATAAATCAGTTGCTTTCTGGCATCACAGTATAGTTCATGGAGTGATTTATTTTATTTAACTATTTGCAGTTCATAAAGTACCCCATATTAATTAATGCATTCTCTTCTCCATACGTGATACATATTGAGCAAGAGTAAATTCATAATTAACATGAGTTGCAATACAATCATGTTTTGTTAAAAATAAAAATTTTGCTGCTGAATAAAATCAAAGAAGAAAGTAGTATTCTTGAATTAAAATACATATATTAGCAACAAAATGTTTTTATATAACACATTAATACATTCAGTTCTTTTAAAGGAAGAGGGCCTGTGTAACAGAGAAGTATTAGTTCATAGTAATTTTCTATAACTTCATAATCATTTTTTCATTCAAAAATCTCTATATGTCTATTTCAGAACAATGTTAACTGTACTGAAGTTCATTTTATTACATTTTAATTATATGATTTAATTTTGAGATGGCTAAATTTATTATATTTATTATTACTTTTAAATATTATTTCTTTTTAATCTCAACTGTAGGTTTAAACTATTATTTACTTATCTTAGTGTAATACTTTTGAAACTTTTTTTTTTTTTAGTTCTGGATTTCAAGAACAATAAACTCAATAGTGATATATTAGATATTGATTCAGTTCTCAAATTAATGTAAAGCAGAACTCTTTTTGTTTTTTTGTCCTTACCGCAATTTTATTTAAAATATGTTCCTTGTGCAGACGAAGCTGATATGGATAGGGTGTTCAAATTGCCATCTACGACATTTATTGGAGGAAAAGAGAAAGCCCTGTCACTGCGTGAAATCTTGCGAAGACTTGAGACAGCATATTGTCGTCACATTGGTTGTGAGTTTATGTTCATCAATTCTCTTGAGCAGTGCAACTGGATCAGACAAAAACTCGAAAGTCCAGGCATCATGGAGATGGACAATGACGAAAAGAGGTTGATTCTTGCTCGTCTTACTAGAGCCACTGGGTAAGTCTTGCCTATACATAGCTTTACCTTGTTACCTTCGAGTCCACACCTGTGGAGTAACGGTCAGCGCGTCTGGCTGCGAAACCAGGTGGCCCGGGTTCGATTCCCGGTCAGGGCAAGTTACCTGGTAGAGATTTTTTCTGGGGTTTTCCCTCAACCCAATATGAGCAAATGCTGGGTAACTTTCGGTGCTGGACCCCGGACTCATTTCACCAGCATTATCACCTTCATCTCATTCAGACGCTAAATAACCGAAGATGTTGATAAAGCGTCGTAAAATAACCTACTAAAAAAAAAAAGTTACCTTCTGATATTCATATTGTGAAATGCTGGTACTTACTCTTCGAAACTCGTTCAATACTTGAAGTGTAATTTTCAAATGTAATTCAGTTCAATTCAATAAGCCATTAGACATACAGTGATAGGCTTCGTCATAAATACAGAAGGGAAAAAAAACATACATTTGAAAATACGCATATAATTGAAAACAGTAAAGTTTAATTAGAACAATGAACATAAAATATTTTGAAACTCTAAAAATTAATGGAAACACTTCGCTCTTAATGTATTATTTGTAAATTTGACTAGGAAGCTTATTATATAATAATATGACAGAAAAATTTGTACTAGTCTTATGTAATCTACAGTATGGAATATTAATTTGTTCACTATTTCTAATTTCATGATATTGTCTATGTTATGTCGAGTGTAAAGGACTATGTCGTTACTAATTTCTTTAATAAATATATAACTCTTGATAACTTTGTGCATATATATTCAATATGTTTTTCCCATGTTAAACTTGAGTCTATAAAAAGTCCTAGAAATTTGGTATAGTTTTGTGTGTCGTCCTTTTTTATTAGATGATTTAGGTTATAAGTTATGTTGATAGTCTTTTCTTGATTAAACAAAAAATCATTAGATTCAAACCACAAAGCTATCTGTGATACAATATCGTTGGTTAGAGCATGTAATTCATTCAGAGTAGAGGTAGAACATAATTGTTATAGCTTTAATGAATTCAAGACGATCATTAATTGGTATTAAGAATAGTAGTGGACCAGTTATTGAGCCCTTGCTATAGGTGATGCTGGAAGTTATCTCCTCCTGCAGTCACACATTGCTGACATCTTTTGATGAAATTACCATTCACACGCATGAGTTATTCTTCGGTAATGTTCCTAATTTCTGCTGTAAATTCTCCTGCAGTTCCTCTGTAGGATCATTCCTATAAACTTTATTTTGTAGAGTTTCCCACAAATAAAAGTCACATTGTAAAATCGGAGGAATGAGAGAGTCATAATCCTTTAGAAATAACCCTGTCACCAAAAACATTTCTTATGTCGACTAAGCAAGCAACAACAGTATGGGCAGTAGCAGAATCTTATTGGAAATATCTGTTGTTTCTCTCGTCATTTGACAACATTTCAAAAAAACAGTACGAATATGTTTGTACCGATGATAAAAGAGGAAGATAAAATTAAAGGGATATAGATTGGTTAGAGTTTAATGAAATGTGGATTTATTTTATTTGTAGACATTCTTTTAAAATAATGAAAATCTTTTTGTTTAGGTTTGAAAGCTTTCTTGCCAAGAAGTGGTCAAGTGAGAAGAGGTTTGGCTTGGAAGGATGTGAGATCTTAATTCCAGCAATGAAGCAGGTTATTGACAAATCAACAGAGCTCGGTGTTGAGTCCATTGTGATGGGCATGCCTCATCGTGGTCGCCTGAATGTACTGGCTAATGTATGCCGCAAACCCTTGGAACAGATCTTCACTCAGTTTGCTGCATTGGAAGCTGCTGACGATGTGAGCAATTATTTTTACTATTTTATATCAAAGAGTAAATAATGATTTGACATCATGGGTCAGAATGTTATTTTTAAATGTTGGTTTGGGCACTGTGTATTACCGCAACCGTGTCACATCAGAACAGTGGCTCGATCCCTGTTGGTGTACCAAAATCGTCGTTAAACAAAATTAGTTCGGCCCCGAAGTAATGTTATGTATCTTACTTACTGGCTTTTAAGGAACCTGAAGGTTCATTGCCGCCCTCACATAAGTCCGCCATTGGTCCCTATCCTGAGCAAGATTAATCCAGTCTCTATCATCATATCCCACCTCCCTCAAATCCATTTTAATATTATCTTCCCATCTACGTCTCGGCCTCTCTAAAGGTCTTTTTCCCTCCGGCCTCGCAGCTAACACTCTATATGCATTTCTGGATTTGCTCATATGTGCTACATGCCCTGCCCATCTGAAACGTCTGGATTTAATGTTCCTAATTATGTCAGGTGAAGAATGCAATGCGTGCAGTTATGTGTTGTGTAACTTTCTCCATTCTTCTGTAACTTCATCCATCTTAGCCCCAAATATTTTGCTAAGCACCTTATTCTCAAATACCCTTAACCTATGTTCCTCTCTCAAAGTGAGAGTCCAAGTTTCACAACCATAAAGAACAACCGGTAATATAACTATTTTATAAATTCTAACTTTCAGATTCTTTGACAGCAGACTGGATGATAAAAGCTTCTCAACTGAATAATAACAGGCATTTCCCATATTTATTCTGTGTTTAATTTCCTCCCGAGTATCATTTATATTTGTTACTGTTGCTCCAGGATATTTGAACTTCTCCACCTCTTCAAGACAAATTTCCAATTTTTATATTTCCATTTCGTACAAATTTCTCGTCACGAGACATAATCATGTCCCATTCCGAGGCTTATTTGAAGGATTCATAACAAGCTGTTTTTTACGGTGATGGGTTGTTAGCCCTTCGCCCAACCCCCAAGCTGGAGGACCACCCCTCATCAGCTGTCCGCGACTGCTTATTCAATATATTCACAGCTACCCTCCATATCTGGAGGCCGTCTCCTTGATCCACAACCTGAGGACGTGCCATGCCGTGGTGATAGGGACCCACAATACATGTTATGTATCTAGTGGAATTTTGAAAGTGTATGGGAGTTTGTTCCAAACCGACATGCAGACATTGTGGATCTTTATTCTCGACCTTCTGTTCATTTTTCTGCAGCATCCTTCTGCTCTCTATGAGTTCGTTTGTACTCGATGTTTTCCCATTTCTTCCATCAGTGAAACCATCTTTTTGGTGCTACAGAATCGTCTTTTCCCATTTTCTCAGCAAGTTCCTTTGCTTTTTGTCACATGAATTGACCAGTAACATGAGTACCTTGTTTATGAATATTGGTAAACCATAGTTTTAAAGTTGACTTCATCTGACTGCCTGACTTACAGTTTAAGTTCCCATTTTCCTTCGCTGCTCTAAGGATAGTGTTTCGGTGTTTTAATAGCTTGCACAAAAGGGGCTACGAAATTTGTAACTGCACTGCACCATTGTGTTGACTAATTTTTTTAAATTTATCATAGTGTTCAATAATTTAAAATTTATTTTTAATGTAGCCTATAAATCTTTACATTAATTGTGCTATAGTTCCACTGAAAAAATATGTCCATCACAAATCAGAAGCTGATGCTAAACTTTCGGTATGAGTGATTTTACT
Organism: Periplaneta americana; assembly: GCF_040183065.1. Lineage (NCBI taxonomy): Eukaryota > Metazoa > Arthropoda > Insecta > Blattodea > Blattidae > Periplaneta > Periplaneta americana. The sequence continues at coordinate 208,237,839 of NC_091117.1, read as the reverse complement.
GTTAGCACACAATTTTAAAAATAAAAAGCTACCATAGCGTCCATCATAATTTTTAGTGCGTTGGAGAGAGGAGGTGAATGCCACTGCTTTGTGTTGCAAATGCCACCTCTGATCTTCATCTCTTTGTTAAAAGATCGTGCAACCTAGACAATGTGTGTTTTGTTGATTGAGAAGGAAAACCTCTCTCTTCAACTGGTGACTCCTTGACAAATTATAGCATTGTAGCGAAACACATGTTATACACACTCACACATTCACAGTCGTTCATCGTCTCTATTTTTTCACTGGGATTTTGTTGAAACTTGTCATATTTAATAATCCTATGTAATTATGAGAATAAAATGATGTATTTCTTTTATTTTTGAACTCGCAGTAATAAAAGATAGTACTAAATTTCCAAAATACTATTTAAAATGCCCTCCTGGTGATAATATATTCGACTACGTGTAAATCCGTCGCCAATTGAGGTACAGGGCTGGGTGTGGTCTCATTTTAAAGAGTTTTCATATGATGATACAATACAGTATGGTTTATGGTAAAAACGTTTTTTTTTTAATTCAACTCAACCTTTCAGAATTTTTTTTTCTTGGAAACGGACATTTAAGAAATTTTGAAGAAAATATCAGAATTAGCTCCTCCTATTCATAAACGTGTACAAATACAAGTATTCTTTTTTTGGGAGGTGGGATAACTATGGGATCTCAAGATACAAGAGTAAACAAATGTGTATGATCAATATAAATGTAACTTAGATTTGCTGTTTTGTATAGTGATTGAAAGTTTATCTTCAAAGAAAATATGATTGAGACAGTAACTTGTAACTGGTGCATCTTTATAGACATATGCACCGGTAGAGATATTTAAGAAAATATTGTTTGAATTTTTCATCTATTTTGTGAGGAAGTTGCGATATTTATTTCTCTATTACTTTATACCTAAAAGCATTAATTCATTAATGAACCATACAAAAAAGAATCTTATTCCGAAATTTATAACGTGTGCTATTTTTATTATTGTACAAGCTGAAACAGAGTTTTATCATTTAGAAAGCAACTGATCTATATATTTTATAACAGATGAAAAAACCGAGCATGCCAACTTTGCTGCTGTTATTTCAGTGTTTAAAATCAGTACATCGACTATAGACTATATTTATTTCAGCAGAAACTCTTTAAACTTTTAGGAGAACAGATGTGAGAACTTGCTGACTTGCTCAAAAAAATCTTATTTTTCAGACGACTCTACTGCACAATGTAAAAAGAAGATGAATTTTTAAAATTAATGTCATCGTAAAGAAATTGCAACATTGAAATAAAACAGGCATGTGAGTTATTATTATTTTCAGTAATATAACTGTCATTTATTGATTTTCTAATTATATTATAATATTTTTGCTGTTTTTTTCTCCTACATTTTTATTATCCCAACATAATTGAGAAACATTGAACCACTACTTAGAGACAATAAAATAAATAAAAATAAGCAGCTGAATAAAACATTGCACATTAAAAAAAAAAGGTAAGGACTATGAACTACAAAGCAGCAAGTCTTAAGTCACGTTTATACTTGATCATATGATTATATTCTCGCTTACCTTACGATCCCATCATGATCGCAGTGTGTGCATACTCACACGCGTGCACGCAGAGGTGATTCATGACTAATGTGCTTAATTCTATCTAATACGTCAAGTTACTGTGACATGTTATTTGATAATGTATGTATATATCTCCATATGCTGACATTTGTTTCGTTGCCAGTGGAGAGCATTGAGGATTTGAGTCATTGCTGAGTAGTATTTCGTAGAAGGAAGTTGTGCTGAATATTGTACAGAAGATGATATTTACAAATGCTGAAAAAGTCAATATGATCCAAGTGTATGGTCAATGTAGGAAAAATGCAGTTTCTCTTGTAATTTATACATCAAGAAAGCCACCAGCGTGGCTCAGTTGGTTAAGGTGCTTGCCTGCCAGTCTGAAGTTGCGCTTGGATGCAGGTTCGATCCCTACTTGGGCTGATTACCTGGTTGGGATTTTTCCGAGGTTTTTCCCAATGATAAGGTGAATGCCAGGTAATCTATGGTGAATCTTTGGCCTCACCCCGCCAAATACCATCTTGCTATCACCATCGACGCTAAATAACCTCGTAGTTGAAACAGCGTCGTTAAATAATCAACTTAAAAAAAAATACACCAAGAAATATGTCCCTATCACAATGACTTGGTGCGTCCTCAGGTTGCAGATACAGGCGACAACTGTGAATATATTGAATAAGCAGTTGCGGACAGCCAGTAAGGAGTGATTCTCCAGCTTGGGAGTTGGGCGAAGGGCTAAGAACCCATCACCATTAAAAAGAGTGTGTTATGAACCCCCCCCCTCCCACCCCCAACTTAAGTCTCGGAATGGGACTGATTCTTTGGCATGACCACAGCAAAGGAATAAGACCTTTGGGAAGACCGAGATGGGAGGATAATATTAAAATGGATTTGAGAGAGGTGGGATATGATACTAAGAACTGCGTTAATCTTGCTCAGGATAGGGACTGCTTAAGTGAGGGCGACAATGAATCTCTGAGTTCTTTAAAAATCATTTGTAAGTAAGTAAGAAAAAGTATCAACTAGTGCCTCTTAAGGGGAGAGGATGGTATTTTTTGGTGAAAAATGAGTAAATTTTCAAAAAAAAAAAAAAATCTTTAAAATACCCTGTGATGTGTGTGAAATGCATAGCATAACATTTTGTGGGTATTGTGTCCTTATCGGATGTTGAGTCGCCATTTTTAAACTTCCTGCATTATGGATATTTAAATCACTTGCCCACTTTTATTGTTGTTTCCGGTAAATTAAATTAAAAAATTTTTTTTTTTTTTCTTTAAAATAACCTTTGATATGTGTAGAATGCATTACATAACATTTTGTGGGTATTTGTGCCCTTATCGTATATTGAGACGTCATTTTTAAACTTTCTGCGCTATGGATTTTTAAATCACACGCCTGCTGTTATCGGTTTCCAGTAATTTCATTTTTTTTTTTTGCTACATTGCCAGACAAAAATGGATATAATTTCTGAACTATTAAAGGTACATGCATGGAATTTAGAACACACATTATTTAGACTATTAGGAAACGTTTCTATGTAACAGAATTTTGTTAATTGATTTCATTTTAAAAATACGTCCGTTTGTTTGCAAGAAAGGAAATCAGAAAATTGTTATTAAATTTTAATTGTTTATTTAACAAACGTAGGGACTGATATCAAAATTCTGTTACAGACAGTTTGTAGAACATGCTTTTGTAAATACATTGCAAAAAACTGTTTGAATCTATCTTCAAAAACGATTTAGATATATCGGTTTTAGTACAGTCCTGCATTGGGTATATTTTTTTCAAATTTGGGCCCCCAAATAATTTTTTTTTTCAAAATATTTTTATTTGGTTGAGTTGCCACAGCTATGAGCTGTCTACATACAAAAAATTAATATTTTACACCAAATAGGAAAAAAGTTTAAAAAAATACCATCCTCTCCTCTTAAATCGTTAATTATTGTTGGTTTCACAGGGATCAGGTGACGTGAAATACCATCTTGGAACATACATTGAACGTCTCAACAGGGTAACTAATAAGAACATAAGATTAGCTGTTGTGGCTAATCCCTCACATCTTGAAGCTGTGGACCCAGTTGTTCAGGGTAAAACACGAGCAGAGCAGTTCTACCGTGGAGATGGTGAAGGAAAGAAGGTGGGTGCTGGAAATGTAAATTAACTGAAGTTGTAGTACAGTAATTTGTTTTGAATATATTGGCTTTACGTTTTTCCTTGTACTTTGTTTCAGATTTCCTATCTCAACTGTTTCTCATAATGATATCTTAATGCTCATGAATATAAAATAATTATTTCAGGTTATGTCTGTACTCCTTCATGGTGATGCAGCATTTTGTGGGCAAGGTATTGTGTATGAGACCTTCCATTTGTCTGATCTTCCAGACTATACAACACATGGAACTGTACATATCGTTGTCAATAATCAGATTGGATTCACAACTGATCCTAGACATTCAAGATCTTCACCGTACTGCACAGGTTAGTAATATGATACATTTTTTCATTTTTGCGTAGAATTAAAACTTTAAATGTGTCAGTAATAGTTACATGTCTATTTTATGTAGAATATCCAAAAATAGTAAAAAAAAATTTTTTTTTTTAATAAAAAAGCCGCCCTAAATAAGGGTTCGAATAGATCGACCTACTAATCAATTCATAAAGAATAATCATGAAAATTGTGTGATAATTTGAAAGGAAAAAGGAAACATTAAGATAAATGATATGAAAACATAGGAAATCATTTACAATAAAAGTTTGTTGGGTACAAATGATTACTAATTATAGCTAAGGATGATTTTAACACATGAGATCCTATGGCATCAATCGTTGCATCAGAAATTTTAAATTAAGTTGATTTAAAGTTTCTCGTGGGATTGTGCCACGGGCACCGAACATGAGCCCAAAAACTGTCCAATGTGTAATGTGGTATTGTGCTCCGAGATGCTGACAACAAGGCTCATATATGACTTTTTTTCACGACACACCTTTTGTGTGTTGCTCGTGCATCTCGAAACGAATTGTGAGATCAAGAATGACACCCTTATCCTTCTGCCGATCAATTATGATGATATCATCATGTTTAGTAGAGCCATCAGAAGAGATGCAACCAACCTCCTCATAAACCTCATAGGAAGCATTCTGACAGATTGAAGATGCGATGAGAGAACTAACCGTATTATGTCTGTTGATTCGGAGCAATTCTCCATGATGGCAGAAACCTATTAAAATTACTGCATGTTGTCTGTAATATGATGTAAAGACAACAATGATTGTTAGTTCATCAATAAACTTAAAGCTTTAATTATCAATTTTCATTTTTTAATACATAACTGTTTATCTTGTTATAGCAGAAGAGTTGATTATTTGTCAGTTATTAGTGGACAACAACTGTTAGCGTCTAAAATACAAGTCTTTTTAATGTTAAGATAATCATAATACCTGATTCAGTAAACAGAAATATTTTCTTCTGAACAAAATTTTGAAAGCTTTCGATATGAAAGTTTCTTTTCAATAATTCTATTATAAATTGGTTGAGAGAACATGTTAAAGAAGAAAGATGTGAACAGGTAATTGTATTAATGACCAGTCACATGAAGCTGAAAAAATTTTTATATCAAGACACATTTAAGTAAATATTATAAATATTAGATAAGACTTTCCTTGTCTGCACTGAGTTTGGTTCATCACCATTACTGCATTCTAGTGATGCTGTAGTTATTGTGTCATATTTCGGGATTTCCTTTACAGATGTAGCTCGTGTGGTAAATGCTCCAATATTCCATGTCAACTCTGATGATCCTGAATCTGTGATGCATGTATGTAAGATAGCTGCTGAATGGAGGGCTACTTTCCATAAAGATGTAGTTATCGACATTGTAAGTATTTACAATTATAAATTGCGTAATATTTACATTGAGATAACGTTAGTTTTATAAATTTATTTATTAACATTGAAATTACAGCTCGACCAAGTTAAGTCTGCAAGCCGAGAGGGGAAGTTGGAGGCAGTTCTGTAGTGAAAGGAGGCGGTAACGAGAGGAGACCAGTACAGTCTCATATGACAGCAAAGTTTTCCTACTGCACTACAGTTCATAGAGTGGTGACAATTTAAGACGCTTTGAAATAGACTGTACTTCTACTTCTGCTTGACAGTGAGGTTTGGCGTTCTGATTGGCAAGCGTGGGCGTAGGAGAGAAAGTTGCATGAGGGGGAGAGGCTAGGAGACAGCGTAACTGTTGCCTTTATCTGAAGACAAGGACAAAAAATGCGTGCGCTCCGTAGTGTATTTTAAACTATGTGCACACGTTGAAATCTGAGCGTCAAGTGACCTATGTGGCAACTGTGTTTTGCCTCTACATTCCTTTACATTCCATCCCGATATCCCCACTCGCAGACTTGACTTGGACAAGCTGTATCTTCATGATTTGTAAATCAGTTTTTTAACATGAAAAATTTCATGTGATGAATTTGTAAGTGGATAAAATTATAATTATGGATTTGAGTGGATAAATATGTAAATTCGTTGGTTTCATGTATTAGATTTACTGGATTTGCCTCCGATCGCTAGATGGCGCAAGTTCAATTTCAATTAAACGGAATTAATTTATAATGGAAATAATCAGAACAGTGGTTTTTGGCTCTCAGTTGAAACACTCATATGACGCAGGAAAATATAGTTCCGTATTTGGAAATCACAACCTTGTATTATTTGAAAATAAAAATTGAATTAAATACGATGAAGCATATAACTTCACGCATATGTAAAATGCTGTATAAAAGAAAAGCTACTGTTATATTTTGTTTTTTAATTTGAAAGCAGATGAATATTAAGAGTAATATCAAGCAAGGTAGTTCGTTGTTGTAATATGCTGGCGGCACTTGAGCTTGTTGTTCACGTAAACACGTGATAGTATGGATTCTGCATCCTCAGTGTGTGTGGTTACTAAACGTAAGATTGGAAACCCTCTCAAAAGTGGAGAGAAAGAAATAATAATAATAATAATAATAATAATAATAATAATAATAATAATAATAATAATAATGATTTATTTAACCTGGCAGAGTTAAGGCCATACGGCCTTCTCTAACACTCAACCAGGAGTAAAGACTGCGTTACAAAAACACTACAAATTTACAAATTACACTACAATTTTACACACAAAACTGAATAAGATAATAATAATAATAAAAAATAAACAACAAATAAGAAGAAATCAGACATAATATATATAACATACAGAAAGAAAGAAAGAAAAAAGCATAATAATATGTGAACAGCAGGTCAAAATAAATGAGGCATACAAAAAAAAGACAATTATTCATAATAATAATAATAATAATAATAATAATAATAATAATAATAATAAGAATAATGATAATAATAATAATAATAATAATAATAATAATAATAATAATAATAATAATAATACTAATAGTAGTAATAAAATAGTGCAGTACAAAGCATACAGTGAATACAATATTTCTAAGTACACACAATAAGGAAAATTAAGATTATATATGGCTCAACTTATCACATTAGAGATATAACATTATCGGAAAATATGAAAACAAAAATATAAAATAAGTTGAATATCATTAGAACATAAAAAAAATGTGAATACGTGGAAACATGCAATACAACACTTGTCATAATAGTAAGTTAGTTTGACAACTCGTCATAAGATAATTTTATAACTTGGATTTGAAAGAATTGAAAGAATAGTGTTGAATGTATATAATAAGTTAAGTGAGTTGAATCCAATTAATTAATTATAAAATAAGTTTCCTAAGCAAATGCATAGTAGTGAGGTTAGGCCTACTTTGACGAGTAATGGAAAATGTTTAACATGAAACAGAATGTACAACAGTGCACAGAATCAAGTACAGAGAATCGGTGGCGTCAAGCTGCGGCCAATGAAGCCTCACTTCAGTCACGTGTCATTGTTTACTGTAGGATTATTCTTATAACGAAGATTATAGATTGTTGAATGGTCATTTCACTGTTCATAATTTGTGACATTCATTAAATTGTTGGTCAGTTTTCAAGATTTTTTTTCCTCCTTACTGCCGCACATATTGACATTGTGCCTCTGCCTATTTTTTTTGCCTATTTTTTCGGTAATTGTGATGAAGAATCCTGTTCTGAGATTGGGGCACCCATTGTGTTGGCCCGTAGGTTAGGACGACCTACCTTTGAAAGTAGGCAGGATGGATGGAGATGAAACTAACCATAAAAGTTGTATTATTTTATTTTCATCAACTTATTTCTTTGATTTGAGTCGGTCGGAGCTAAAAGGAACTAAGTCAAAATATACAGTTTTGGATTATGCAACAATTTGAACAACAGATGTCATGCGCATCGAATGGTGGAAGAAGGAACTAAGACTTTTAAACATTCTTTTGTCTTCTATAACATATAGGTATTTGTCATTAACATTTATATTAGTTATGGTGTACCACAACTTATGTATACGGGTTTCACCATAACTTTCTATTAATATAACTACAATTAGCATGCAATCTCGACAGCCTACTTATCTACTCTCGCTATTAACTTAACTCCAAACAGTCATTTTCTTCTTAATGATCTTAAATGACCATCATCTGTTCGTTACACACTTACGTTCCTTTCAGCATTCTAATCTTGCTAACTAAATTTATACATAATTCCGTCTTTCTACATTACGTCTAACTTGTAACACTTCACCCGGATATAATCACTGGGATCTTTTTTCTACCTAATACATGTCATTATAATCTTATTAAATCTTGACATGAGTATCTAGTTCACTTTAGTTTGATCATTCATTTCTTAACCACAATCAACACTCAAAAAAAACATAGAAAATTATAAATACTATCACTAAGATCATCTATCATATTTTCACTACATCACTTTCGAAGATTTACTTCTTTACAATAAGCTTCAATCGATAACTATATTTATAAACTAGCCACTTTTTAATTTCCCAACTTTTTTTTTTTTTTTTTTAACTTCCTACCTGATCTCTATATCTATGATCCCCTAAACACATTTTCATGACACTAAAACACGATTTACCAAACTTCCTGTTGTAATCTTCTATAAAATAAAAATATAATATTTATGTTATTAGTGGAATGTTTTTTGCTTCTCCTGAAAAGTTGTGAAATGTGACTTTGTTCCTTTTAGCTCCGACTGATTCATTTGTGCCTCTTGTTGCATTTATGTGGTGCTTCTGGCAGTGACTGATTCCACAATGTTAGTAAGCATTCATTCATTAGGGAGTTTGTCAGTCTTTCATTATATTGAAGAAATTCAGTGTTATTCAATAAGTATTCTGTTTATAGGTGTGCTACCGACGAAATGGCCACAATGAAATTGATGAGCCAATGTTTACACAACCTCTAATGTATCGTAAAATAAAGAAGACACCTTCTGCTTTGGATAAGTACTCAGATAAGCTAATTAAAGAAGGCGTTGTAACACCAGAAGAAGTTAAGGTATGTGTGTAATATTTTTTTTTTTTATTAAAACTTGGCTAGAAGATTGTAATGTGTAGTCTTCTTGAAAGTTCTCATTGTATGCGTGAAAACCCGCTAAATGAAGAGTCCATTTTTAATGTAATTAATAATTGTATTGTACAGATATAGTGCTCAGTATGGAGTGAAATTTGTAACTTTTTGTACATGCACTCATGACTGATGAGAATTTTCAAGCAGTTAGTAATATGTTCATAGAAGATTATACTTTTTACCTTTCGTTCTTTCTTTCCTTTTTTATTTTTCCTTTTTTACTTTCTTCCTTTCTTACTTCCTTTCTTCATTCATTCTTTTCTTCCTTCCTTCCTTCCCTATACTCCTGAACTTTCAACCAGTAAGAAATCATGAGCTCGTGTGCAAAATTTTTCGTATGCTTCTCACATTAGCTCCATTAGTTTTTTTTGTCTGCCTACTGTATTTTATTTTAATTACAGTAATCTATACTAATAAAAAATCTGTAACCGAAATTTTTCTGGTAATTTTCGATTTTCCAAAAATAATTGGTGTCAACATGTATAATTAATCATCCTGAAACCAAAAATTGCTTTTTTGAAATTTTTGTTTGTATGTCTGTCTGTCTGGATGTTTGTTACCTTTTCACGTGATAATGGCTGAACCGATTTATATGAAAATTGGAATATAAATTAAGTTCCTTGTAACTTAGATTATAGGCTATATGGCGTTGAAAATACTTTATTTAAAAGGGGGCTTATAAGGGGGCCTTAATTTAATAAATCGAAATATCTCCCTTATTATTGATTTTTATGAAAAATATTACATAACAAAAGTTTCTTTAAAACCGATTTCCGATAAGTTTTATTCTATGCAAAATTTTGATAGGACTGATATTACTATGATGTACCGAAGTACATATTATTTCCGTGTAGGAATTCTGCATTACCATATGGCAAGATATATCAGTTTTAAAATAACAATGCTTTTCATATGATGGCCAGGTCAGATTAAAATACGAGTAATAAAGATAAAACAAATGACTCTGCATTTATTTAAGGCGGTCTTGGAGTCCTTGGACAACAATCGGATTAATGTACGGATGATATGATATGTTTATAATATACTAAATATTATTATATTATAAAGAGAGAGTATTTGTGTGTTTGTATGAGGCAATCTCAGGAACTATTTAATAGATTTAAATAATTCTTTCATCATTGGAAAGTGTAGTTCCTTTGAATAACAGATTTAAGTCAATAATATTTGTTTACAACAAGTGCAGCGAAGCACGCCGGTACGGCTAGTGTATTTCTTAATATAATACTGTAAAGATGAAAAAGATGTTGAAATGATTTGCTTATGTATGTATTCATATGCTAATGTAGAAGTGAGATTTTACTAGTGATAGCACGTTTCAGAGTGTGTGTGCTTGAGTAACAAATAATATCTCTATTTAAACAGGATGTGAAGGACAAGTATGAGAAAATCTGTGAGGAATCATATATAAATGCCCGCAAAGAAACACACATCAAATACAAAGACTGGCTTGATTCCCCATGGTCAGGATTTTTTGAGGGCAAAGATCCCCTGAAGGTGTCACCAACTGGTGTTAAAGAGGACACTCTTGTACACATTGGAAAGAGAATGTCTTCCCCACCACCCAATGCTGCAGAGTTCATTATCCATAAAGGTTTGTATTACATTTAGTCATACAGTTATTCAGTTTTGGCAACATAATAAATTTCATTGAAATCATTATGCTGTATGATTTGTGAAGTAGAGCATTTGCCTGCTGATCCGAAGTTATGGTCAGACGTTCAATTCCCGCTTGAGCTGATTACATGGTCCAGTTCTTTCTAGCTTTTTCCATGCTGTAAAGAAAATGTCAACTAATTCTATGGTGAATCTTTGGCCTCATTTTGCCAAGTACAACCTTTATGACCAATTCCATCAATACTAAAGGTTTGTTCCAACAAGCGGTTCATGGATCAGTTCATGTATGGTTCCTGTACCATGTTATGCACATGCGCTAGTTGAGCATCTGCTATGGGATTGAAATTGGACTGGACGCTGTTGGAACGCTTTCGCGGATCGTTATGTACTAAATCCAGAGATGCTATAACTGTGATCATCTTTGCTACGAACGGGATGCTTATTATTATCGTTTCGCAGCTAATTCTAATTGCAGAAAATAGAATTTCGATCATTTTCTATAAAAAGATGACAAAAAATATGGAAGGCAAGAATTCCGCTAATTCAAAGTCGTGTACTAGGGGACTCTCATCTAAAAATAGTTCTTTTTTTAATTATTAATGTATGTACGTTATTTATTATACTTTTAATCAAAGCTGCATGTTGAAATTGTAATTAACTATTTCAATACCCAAATAATTTCCATTCCCTTTCTTTTTGGCGAAAATGTAAATTAAATCTCTAGTTTTATTATTCGTCTGCACTGTCACTTTTCATCTTTAACCTCATTGATGTGAACAGTCGATCATGTCTTTCTTCAGTATCCAGGAGACGTTGGTGAGCTTATGCGCATGCACGTCTTGCGTACTCTTCCGTACATGCCTCAATCCACGGACTATTTCTGACCGTTCCGAACCCATGTCAAAAGCTTGTTGGAACGCCCAACTGCAGTACGTGTTTCCGGTTCAGGACTGGTTCGGATTGTGTTGGAACGCTTTTTCTGTACTGCACATACTCACGATAGTTATGGACGGTTCCTGACTGTTGTTGGAACGAACCTTAAATAATCTAGTACTTGATACAGAATTAAGTTTCTTTAAATTTCCAAATGAATTAGAGGGGCAAGTACGAAATCTTATATGCGGTATGATTTCTGATTTCACTTATACGAAAGCTTCGATATTATGATTTACATTTTGCAGATGTTATATTCTCTCATATAATAAGAAGCTAATTGCTGTTTCTTTTAGATGTAAGAGGTGGGTTATAAGTTGCCGCAGGAGAAGAAGCCACTTATTTAAATAATAATTGCAGGTTATGCAGAACCCAATTGCAGTATATTGTTGTTTGTCTTTCATACCACCATTTCTTATTGAATAAAAATTAATCATTCACCTGTTTCTAAACATTCTCTTTTCTACATATGCTGTCATATATAAATGAAAGTGTAGACTGGTAGAGACAGAGAGAAGGAAATCAAATTGATTGGAAGGTAAGCAAATGAACTTCGATACAGAAATCTAAACTCGAATTAGCCTACATTGTACAATATTTTGCCATATTCATTTACAAACATTATATGGGAAAAAGTATTAGTATTAGTCTCTTGCCGCTTGGAGTCACTAGCGTCGCTAGGTTTCTGCTAGCTGGCAAGTCAGCATAGGCAATTTAACACGGTGTCCCTACTACAGTAAAACTTGGTTATAACGACATCCAAGGGACCTTAAAAATTATGTTGTTATAACGAGTGTCTTAGTAACCGAGATTCATATTATCAGTCTAATGAGGTGGAAAATGAAAAATTACAAATTTAAATAGGCTTATTTCAGATTTATGTATTCACTTTTAAGCCTACCACGAACATAATAAAATACACGTACAATTATAAATACAGTATTCTGTATTAAAATAGTTTGTTCAATACTCACCATACGTTTTTACTGAGGAGTGAAGTAATCAATCATTTTACTCTGTTGTCTCCTACTTGCCCAATATACACTTTCCAAATTACGTTCTACGAGTATGTTCATAATTTCAGTTACAATTTCACTGCCCCCTCCCCTACCTTCGATCTATTCTGTTCAAATGCAGCAACAATTTTATCCTTGCTCTTCCAAATCATTTGGACTGTGGAATTAATTAGTCCAAACCCACGATACACGTAAGCTTTTTTAATTCCATTCTCAATTTGATGAATTACTTCAACTTTTTCTTCCAATGTTAAAACTTTTCTTTTAGTGCCATACTGCGTTAAAATGCGTGCACTTTGTGAAAACATCCTGTCGAAACTGACTGCACACAGATACCGTTAATACCGCATGAATTTGGACAGATTGCAATGGGATGGGGAACTTGCCTGTCTTCCGAAATTTATGACAAAAGGAGAGAGTAAAGAATATGCCAGATTACTAGATTTCAACAAAATATTTCTTAAAATACTTTGGTTCTTAGAAAATCGTATTCTAAACTTAAGTTGAAAATGACGTTATATGCGAGATAGATGCATATACGTTTGTCGTTATAAGCAAGGTAGAAAAGCGTATGTCTTATGGGGAATTAGTTGGAACCACAGAATATTTGACGTTATATGCGAGATAGATGCATGTACGTTTGTCGTTATAAGCAAGGTAGAAAAGCGTATGTCTTATGGGGAATTAGTTGGAACCACAGAATATTTGACGTTATATGCGAGATAGATGCATATACGTTTGTCGTTATAAGCAAGGTAGAAAGGCATATGTCTTATGGGGAATTAGTTGGAACCACAGAATATTTGACGTTATAGGCGAGGTGTCGCACAAAACGAGGTCGCTATAACCAAGTTCTACTGCATATATATCGTTGTTCTTTGTCCTCTGATGGTTGAAATTCATTGGATTCTTACACACTATAAGTGAATGACTACATGAGTGAAATAGTCACAATAAAAATAGTTAATGCTGGAGAAAGTATCTGAAGTCTTTTCTCTCAGGAGCATTTTTCAAAATGTCTGTACACTTATGAAAGCATTTTATTGTTCATGCAGGTATTGAGCGAATTCTGAAATCTCGAATGGAAATGGTAGAGGCACGTACTGTGGACTGGGCACTTGGTGAAGCAATGGCATTTGGTTCCTTGCTGAAGGAAGGAATTCATGTTCGCTTAAGTGGTCAGGATGTTGAAAGAGGAACCTTCAGGTATTAAAATTTTGTTTTGTGTCACTTATATACCATTACATTATCTTTTTGAGTAAACAGCTCAGTTCTATGACCTATTTTTTTTTTTTATTTGTGTTGGGTTGGATGAAGTATGTGCTGAAATGGTGACAATGGACTTTCTGTAAGAGAATGTGTGTGACTGTAACAATAAGACAATTCTCATGAATTATATCAGCAAGTGCATGCACTTGAATTGTTTTTATTTTTTAATTTTATAATAATAAAAATGATTTGAGGACTTATTTCCTCAACAAAACTTATTTGTAGCATGCATTAGGTAACTTCATTTACTCATATAAGTAATTTGTTTGCTTAATATGAATATAATGAAATATAGTACTTTAGTTTTGTCAAATCCGTGATTTATTGCCGGGTTTCGAACTAATACCCAAGAATATTGTTGTGCGATTATTAGTGAAAAGAGCCTGGTACACTCTAGAAAGATCCATTTTGAATCTTGCGTACACTACTTTTAACACTTGAATGTAATTAATTGATTAACTAGTCACACACACACACTATTCGACTCCTCTGCCTGTTAAGTGGGTGTGTTTTATTGTTGAAAGGTGTTGAAGACTCTATTCGACTCCACTCTTCAACACCTTTCAACAATAAAACACACCCACTTAACAGGCAGAGAAGTTTGAGATGACGCCGTGATCTAGTAGGCTCTGATGATGGTGCGTGAAGCACTGAAACAGCTGTAAGCCGGACAAATCTTACATAATTAACACGAGTAAGTCCACTAGTTAACCAATTAATTACTCTAGAAAGAGTTAAATAGACCAAAAACTTGGTCAGGAGCCTAAAGTGCAACCCTGTTGGAGAAGTACGAATTTGCCTTTTTCAATAAGTTTATTCTCTGGCTGCAGACTGAGTGAGAGGCAGAGATATGAACCCTCTGGACTGCTAGCTTGACAACGAAACACTGAGGAATGCAGATCCAATGCCTGATTTTATACACGTCCGAGAGTAGTGCAGAAACTTAGAGAAGAAACAGAAGTAAAAGTTAGAGCTGTCCAGACAGGGGAGGAAAAAAAAAAATACATGGCAGCTAATATTCAAGGAAGAAAGCAAATATGTGCAGAGGGCGAACTTGGAGTTCAGGGAAACCTCAAATGTTCTCCCCTTGTAGTGTACATGACGTGGTGAAGAAAGAGAGAACAGTTGGAAATTCAGCTGCCATGGTGGCTCAGTGCTAGCCCACTAGACTTATAAGCCAGGGGGCCCTGGTTCAAATCCCAGTTGATATGCTCTGAATTTATAACTTGTGTTGGGCAAGCACATGGTCCAGGTGATTCAGGGGTTTTCTCCAGGTAGTGTGGTTCTCCTGTGACATCCTAATAATTCTCCATCTTTCTTTATGAGTGTAATGTAGACCCACTGCTTGAGGTGCCTTGAGCACTCTGGATAGTCTGACAAACTGAGTGTTTTACGCTCCTTGGCTCTAGTTACATCTATGAGCCATAGAGTTGGGATGGATAATGGCAAGTTAAGATCCCTACCGTTGCACACACCCCCCTCCCAATAAAATTAGAGATCAGTGAGGGAAGAGGCTCTTCCTATTGAATTTCTCTATGTAATGAGGTGGTTCTTAAGAGGTAACACAAAAAGTAATCAAAAGGACAGTTAAATGAGTGATTCACAACACTTTATCATAACTGTTGTTGTTGTTGTTGTTATTATTATTATTATTATTATTATTATTATTATTATTATTATTATTATTATTATTATTATTATTATTATTTTCCAGCCACCGCCATCATGTGCTTCATCATCAGGCAGTAGACAAAGCTACCTACAAGCCTCTTTGCCACATGTATCCTGATCAGGGACCGTATACTGTGTGTAATAGCTCGTTGTCTGAATTTGGAGTTCTGGGTAAGTTGTGTTGGTACAGGAATTTGAACCAGTTTTCTATTTTAGTGTTAGAATGCTTTGAACTAATTTTTACTTCTATAAACTTCATGAAACATATATATCCTAAAATTTTTTGATGTAAATTTGTAGGTAAAAAACGAAAATTCTTTTCTTTGTTGTCTCCATAGTTTATCTTGTGGCATCTGTTACTGAGAATTAAAAATGGAATAATGGCTGGTTTGGATATAGATGTTGCCTTTACGTACCATTATTCATATAGAAAGGGATCTTTTAAGTACAGTAAATGTACAAGGAGTTATCAGATAAAGCCGCAGTTTAGATTTTTTCGACTCAACAATTCAGCATCCTTGGCTGATTTTGATTCTGTAATACTTCAATCTACAGGCAAGCACGGCTGCCAGTAGACCACCAAGAATGATTTTAAGAATAAAATAACATGATTATTTATTTATTTATTTATTTAATCTGACAGGATTCTGTATGTCTAAATATAATTATGTAGACATACAGAATTTGGAAATGTCTGTTATTATTTGGTTGAGAAACTTTTATCATCCAGTCTGCTGTCAAAAAACCTGAAAGTTAGAATTTATAAAACAGTTATATTACCGGTTGTTCTGTATGATTGTGAAACTTGGACTCTCACTTTGAGAGAGGAACATAGGTTAAGAGTGTTTGAGAATAAGGTGCTTAGGAAAATATTTGGGGCTAAGAGGGATGAAGTTACAGGGGAATGGAGAAAGCTACACAACACAGAACTGTACGCATTGTATTCTTCACCTGACATAATTAGGAACATTAAATCCAGACGTTTGAGATGGGCAGGGCATGTAGCACATATGGGCGAATCCAGAAATGCATGTAGAATGTTAGTTGGGAGGCCGGAGGGAAAAAGACTTTGAGGGAATTCGAGACGTAGATGGGAAGATAATATTAAAGTGGATTTGAGGGAGGTGGGATATGATGATAGAGACTGGATTAATCTTGCACAGGATAGGGACCAATGGCGGGCTTATGTGAGGGCGGCAATGAACGGCAATGAACCTCCGGGTTCCTTGAAAGTCAGTAAGTAAGTAAGTACAGAATTTGGAAAACATAAATCGAATGTAAGGGTTATTTTATTACAGGCCCTGTGTTTTATGTATTGTTTATTTCATTGGTAATATACTGCAGTGACTCGATATTCTATAATAAAATTGACATTGCTTAGATCTTTTTAGGTTTTGATAACTGTAATTAAATTTTAAGGTCACATTTGGGAATATTCCTCAGTTTTTAATGGTTCATATGGATAGAGGTATATTACTGTATATATGCGAGTACTCTATGCCATCGAATAATCTGCGCACCCTAATTTTAGGGGAGGGGAAAATTGGCAGTTATTTGCGTTTTATTTACAAGAAATTAATGTACTCCAAAACTAAATAAAAATTTCAATTTGTTTCAAGAGATGGGTCATAATCTTCACATGCTGCTGTAGAAGAATGTGGGACTCTAACCTGCAATAGCAAATTAGAAAACACTATTTTACTATCTCGGATAATTTTGTAGGTTAATGGAGGTCATGATGAATGTACATTGTGTTTCAGTTCCACTGTTATGTCACTTGTAACAGGTATAGATTGCACTAGACTGTGATCTTAATTTTGCAGGCTTTGAATTGGGTTATTCCATGACGAATCCAAATGCACTTGTGTGTTGGGAAGCCCAGTTTGGAGACTTCAACAACACAGCACAGTGTATTATTGATCAGTTCATTTCATCTGGGCAAGCCAAATGGGTCCGTCAGTCCGGTCTTGTGATGCTGCAGCCACATGGTCTTGAAGGCATGGTGAGTTTTATTAGGGTTATCAAACTTTTGCATTACAAGGATATTCACTGTCACTGATGTTGTTTAAAATATGCAGTTTATTTCACTGGAATATATACCCAAGGGTAAAAAGTTAATGTATTTGATACAGTTAAAGAAATTAAAAATTGTATTATGGGAACACGAGACCTTCCAGAATTGTGTAATATAATTCACAACATATACTACAGATGGCAGCACAAACCTAAAAAATAGTCAGTGGATCTCCTTGCTCTAGCCCGCAGTGAATTGGAAAAGCATCAGACAGAAACTGGTTTATTAGTGTTAACTCTCAATAACATATACCTGAATAAATCCTGACAACATGAAGTGGAATTTGTGTTAGAAAATATGTACTTATTTTACTTTGTACAGAGTGGGGCATGGGAACCAAGTGTTTTTGGAATGGCTTGTACTCTGTCATTATGAAAGGGAGAGACGTGCGGCATGTGACATTTCATTCCGTGGCTCATAGCATTTCACCTGCAGTCGGCATCATGGAGCAGTGGACGCATGTTTGCGTATGATTGTTTTGTTAGAAATGGCGAGTCGGTGAGCTCGATACGGCGTGAGTTTTGCTACAGATTCAGTATTAATCGCAATGATTCTGTTCCCGTGCGTGACACAATCTTATGTTGGGTAAAAAAAAAAAAAAAAAAGCGCAATACTGAAGAATAAATCACCCGGCCCCCAACACAGAGTGCGTACTCCAGAAAATTTTCAGTCAGATAAGCGATACTGCGCAGCCCAGGCCGCTCTGCTCGAAGACATTCAGCTGCTCTTGGAATCAGAAATTGTACGGTAAGACGGATTTTGCATGGCGATTTACATTTACACCCATACAAGATGGGTGGTTTCAACAAGATGGGGCCATGGCGCATATCTCCAGAGCGTCAATGGCAGTTCTTTGCCTCCTGTTTTCCAATCGTCTCATTTCGAGATTTGGTGATGTTCCATGTCTCCCTCGGTCCCCTGACCTGTCCACGTGGTTTTTTCCTATGTGGGTACCTAAAGGCACGTGTTTACGAGGATAAGCCCCGAATATTAGGTGAATTAAAGGACACAGTACGTCAACACATCACCCAAATCAACAGAGATCCCCTGGAAAGAATAGAGGTGAATTTTCGTCAGCGCCTTAAACAATGCGTCAACACAGACGGACATCACATGCCAGATGTAATTTTCCACTCATAATTGAAATGGTATGTTCTCAGAAATGTTGTTCTACCAGTAAAATGTGTTGAAAACAAAAACTAACTGTTTTATGATTATTTTAAAAACACTTGGTTTCTATGCCCCACCCTGTAGAACAAACTGTTACTTATATTAGAAGTATGTCATTGGTTTATTAGTGTTAACTCTCAACAACACAGACCAGAGTTCAAATCCTGGTTAACAGTGGAATTTGTAATAGAGAATGTTGGAGCGTGTTTTCTTGTAGTACTTTTCATCATCATCATCTGTCACTATCATGAGGAGGTGCCAGGGTGTTCAGCCATGGCAATTAGTACATAACATACATGTATATTTAAAAGGTTTCATATCACACCAACTACTTGAGTCGAAAATAGATACAGAGTTAAAGAGAAAACTTCCATGACCACCGCTGCCACTGCCATCACCATCACCACTCCAGTCACCATCACCATCACAGTATTGTTTTTTTGTAGAAATACTGGTATTTGTGTTCATGCGTTTTACTGTAAAGGAACTCATTTCTTTATGATTTTGTTATTGATAGATCTTTGCTTTAATTTAGTAATTTGTTATAATTTGATGTCAGATGTTCTAAATGCTTGTCCTTTTTCCATATAGGGACCTGAACATTCTAGTGCTCGACTAGAAAGGTTTCTGCAGATGTCTGCTGATGATCCTGATTACTTTCCACCAGAGAGTGAGGAATTTTCTGTTCGACAACTGCATGACATCAATTGGATTGTAAGTTTTTAATTATTGTGAAATTCAAAGTATGTATTCTTTCTTTCATACTGACCACTTCTCACTTACGTTACATTAATGTATAGACACTTTGCGAATGGAACATTTGAGGTAAATCCTACAAGGATAGATGTGGAACAGTGTATCTTCTTGCATGAAGATCATGTTTTCCAAGTCGTGATTCCTCAATATAGGGATGACGAAGTTCTGTAGCATACTGTATAGCACTCCCTGTTTATTATAACATTTTCTATTGTTCTATTGTTTTCTTCTTCGAAGAAATACGGACCAACGAATTGCAAAGTGAAACAACATCATACAATGACTTTGTAAACATGGTATGATATTGTGTATACGCATTTTATTGGTTCTTTAAGAAAATCGATGCTTGCCTCCAAAACTCTCCAGTAGATCGGAAATACATCAAAGTAAGGACTAGGTGTTGGGAAATATGAATAAATATGTAGATTTGTTCATAATACGAAACTTTTTATGAAATATTATGAAAAAAAATCGATTCTACTTGAGATGAAACGCAAGAATGATGATTTCCAATACTCTGTGATCAGTGGCGGTTCCTCGGGGGAGGGAAGGGAGGAACGTCCTCCTCACATTTTTCTTCTTTTGAAAGTAAGTACCAAGTAAAATATGTGCCTTGAAATTCGAGGAAGATTCAATAATTTTTAAGTTCACAGCTATAAGAAAACCTTGGTTGATCGAGTTTTAAACGACGTGTGCTCATGTGCTGCTAGAAAACTGTGAGAAAGATGCGAGATTCTATGTGTGGAGGAAAGTCAATTCATTCCTCTTTTACTGCAGTTAACACACATAGACAACAGCGCACTAGCGGCCAGAGAAAGAAGCAGAGTTTTAAAGCAAGTAAATGAACGGAGAGGGAGGAGATCCTCCTCTGAATCAGTCATGGGCGGGAAATAGGAACCGGCTGGTCGTGTAGCAAGCTCGCTACCGCTGCCATCTAACGATGTTGCATTCAACCAGACTATAACACATCTAGGAGGAGGCACAATAAAAACAGTTTTAACGCAAAACTATGAAAGACACCATATAAACTTTTTTTAAAATTATAAATAAAAAATATTATTCATTGCACTTTATATAGGCTACTATTCATGGTTTGAAACTTTCAAGGATATTTGAAAGTTAAAGTTGAGTTTATATAAAACAAAGAGGAAGTAGTTTGTTCTATGGTAGTATCGCAGGTCTCTTTGGCCCCTGAAATTCTCTTCCATTCATTGTCTGCTAGGCAGGGCAACAGCCAAGTTGTCAGTTTTGTACAAATATATTTGAAATTGAAAGGAAGTACTGCAAACTACATTATTTTTAACATAAAAAATTAATTGGCCACCGGCAGCTTTGAACAGTAATTTTTGTATGACTTTACAAGAACTAACATTCTTCAAAAGCATGTGATACTGAACTTGTAAAATGTATATGTGGCAACACAGACCGCGTGGGTGGGTGCAGTGTTCTCGCTTTCCTCAGATTATTTGCCATTCCCATTTCCGTAAAACGGTTCCGATTATGTGTTAGTAGCTAGTCTCTTCCAACACATGTGATGCTGTAGTGTGCTCGAAAAATGCTGCGAGGTTGTGAATTTCCTTGTAATTGTTAATTTGTGCAATTATTCAACAATGAATGGAAGTGAAAACATAATATATTTTGTAAAATTTAGGAAACTCAGTTTACAAGAACAGATTATTGCTATACAGAAGGGAAGGCCAACCCCAACACTACCTAGTCTTACATGTATGCATGTAGGCTAATTTGAAGCATGTTTCATTCAAGAATATGTCATTTCGTGCTGTTAACTTCTTTCCTCCTCTTAAGAAATACGCAAGAGCCGCCACTGTCTGTGATTAATGGTGTCAAATATGATATTTCATATTTTTCTGCTCTCTATTTATAATGATGTAGTGAGTCCAGAGTCTGAATATTTTTAAAAGTGGTCGAGCTACCAGTTAATTTATTTCTGGACCATTTGGCATGGTTTGACCCTGCAAAATTTTTATCACACGAATTATCGTCTTCTACTCATTTTTTCATTTTCTGAACATTTCAAGTAATGAAGCACAGCGCTACACTCCTCTTGTCACAGCAGAAATAAACTAAAGAATGTATGTGGTAATGTCTGCTGTATGTTTTCTGCCACTCAATCAAAATGCTAGAATTTAAGTGCTGGCAGAATGACTCCTGCACTGCAATACCCAGGCAGAGAAGTTCTAAAGTTCTTGTGGCTGGAAGACAGCACCTTTAGATATTTTTGAAGAAATTCTGTTTTATATTTCATTACTTTTCTTAAATTTGTTATATGAAGGGGTGAGAATGAGATAGTTCAAAGCCATTCTTTTAACAAATTTTTTTTTTGTGCGAGTTCATTTCTTACACATATGGGGAAGCTGTTATTAAAATATTATAAAAATTACTCAACAAATGACATAAGTATACACTGAAGCAATTATGATACTGCACCTAATAGCATTGGACTCTTAACCTTCAACACGCTCTCCTGTAAAATTTTGTCGGTGTGACTTAGAACTATATCATTCTCACCCCCTTCATGTAGTAGATACGTGTTTTAAAAATACATTAATTGTTACTTTTTCCTGTTATCGGACAATATAAAAGTATTTCTCTTATTTTAGGTCGCAAATACTTCAACACCAGCAAATTACTTCCATATTCTACGACGCCAGATTGCTCTCCCATTCCGTAAGCCCCTAATCCTGATGACACCAAAGTCGCTTCTAAGACATCCAGAGGCCAGGTCAAGCTTTGATCTTATGACTGAAAACACTGAATTTCTAAGGTAATTACTCGAATAAAGAAAACCTTTTCTCTGTAATTATGTACAGTTCATGTCTAAAGAATGAAATATGTTACATTCAGTACTAGAATGTCTAAGAAATAGGTTGCTTCACGAAACATACTTACTCCTGAGATTAGTTTGAATAAAAAATGTTCTTATGAATGTAGATCCAATTCTATACATTATATTAGTGTGAATCAGTCTTTGTAGATTTGTTTCTATGCAGCCTTATGAGACGTAATTTGATTAGACATGGTATGTAATGCAAGCCGAATTGTTAGTATTTTGCTCCTTGTGTATTTCAGTGTCCTGTTGGTATAATTTAAGCATGTGTGACCTAGGGTTGCCAACTTTTTTTTGTAGAAAATACGAGAGACTAAAGAATCGACAAAATTTCACATAAAAAATTGACATTATTTGGTTCAGTTACTAAAAAACAACTTTATTCTACACTTTGGCAGCTAGGCTTAAATTAAGAGTATTTTGAGACATTTTGTCTCGAATAATAGTTGAAGTCGACTGCAGTTTGCAGCTCTGATTTGATTAGATGTGTCGTGTAAAACAAGTTTCCTGTCCAAAGTCACGGAAATAAAAACAGAATTGAATCTCCCTAAATCCAAAGAAAACATTTTAAGCGGAGAAAACCCTCCAACCTTCGAACCAATTAACATTCAACTAGATTTAGAAGAACCAGTTACAAAGTCTGAAACTTCCAAACCTGTACTAAAAGCGCTATGTAGCATTAGAAGCTGTGAACAATAGATACCCACCAGAAGAATGGTTACATATCTACACAGATGGGTCTACTATCGATAACAACTCAGGATCAGGAATTACGTGTGCGTTATTCTCATTTTATCAACCAGCAGGACATCATACAACAAATTTTGATGCGGAAATAATGGCTATTCATATCTCACTCCAACACCTACTATACAGAATAGATAAATTTCAAAATGCTGTCATTCTCTCTGATTCTAAAGCAGCATTATATGCAATAAATTCATATAAAATGATGTCAATCCCAATTAAAGAATGTCACAAAATGATCCAACAACTTCAAAAACTACAGAAAAGAATTCAATTGCAATGGATACCTGCACATTGCAGAATTGCTGGAAATGAAACTGCTGACTTTCTTGCCAAAAAAGGATTCAATTTAATTCAGAATACAAATACAAGCCTACCTTTTACATCCATCAAAAGACTAATTAAAAATAAATATAAAATCAAGCAAAACCAAGCACTGTGTACCAAAGTCAAAGATAAAAAATGGAGCATTTTAATAAAAAACCCAGAAATTATTCCAGAAATCCCACGTAAATCTGCAGTGGCAAAATTCAGACTGCTTACAGAACACGATTATTTGGCCAAACACTGAATAAAATAGGAATTTACGCAAATCCAAATTGCCCTCTATGCATCAAAGAAGAAGAAATGACTGAAGATCATCTCATAACCTGTGAAGTTCTACCTGATGGATCCACCACAGAGAAATATTGGAGAGCAAGAACACTAATGGCTTCGTTGTCAAAGCCCAGCATTAGATAACAACAACAACAACATGTAAAATTTTGACTTGTTCCACATCTTAAAGCTTCAATGCTAATAATGTTGTTGTTGTCTAGTGCCTTGCATCTGGCAATGAAGCCATTAGCAGTCGTGCTTTCCAATACTTTTGAACACTCCGTTTATCCGACAGAACAAGTATGATCAAGGGCAAGGTCGGTGGATCTAAGTAACATCTATTTAGTCCTCCCGGCTAGGTCCGAAGGACCCGTTGACCAACGACAGGTGCGGTCCCCCTTGCATAATGGGGGTTTAGGTTGGGTGATGTAACTGCCACATTATAAAAACTGGTGCCCGTTAAGAAAACAGTTACATGAAAGCCACAACATACATGAGTATGAGTCCTAAAGATAAACATTCCGGAGTTAAAACTGTCCCTCAATGCTAATGTAAGATCTATGGAATACAATAAATGTAATGAAAAAAAAATTGCTATTTCGAACGTCTGTCCAATTAATTATTCGTGAGATGAAACATCCTCTTTGTATGAGCAGTACTACTTGGTGTGCTTAGAACAAAACTAGCCAGTTTTTTCAAATTTATAACATTAACATGGTTTGATTTTAAATAGGTGAGCACTAAACCTATTTCTGGTAAGCATTATGTTCTAAAAAGACTGCACATTTTAATACATTTCTTGAACAACAAAATTCATCATATAAATAATCATCATTCACGGCAAAATCAAATGTTTAGAATTACAATTTTTACATTATGTAAAAATGATTGCATACAAACCCAATCCGAAGCAAAATTGTTGTTGAAAATGTGATTTTAGAACAGATAAATTCCTTTTCATACTTACGATGTAATATATCATATGAAGGAGAGAATGATATAAGCAGAAAAATTAACAAATTTTTACAAATATGTTGTTGTTGTTGTTGTTTTCTAATGCCAAGCGTTTGATAATAAAGTCATTTAACCTCTTGCACTCCAATATTTTTCAAAGATATTATCATGGCCAGCCACTGAAGCACAGATTTTGAGGTGTTCTGAATCCATTTCTTGGTTTGAGTTGCACAATGGGCAGTTAGGGGACTGATATATTCCAATTCTATGCAGGTGCTTGACCAAACAATCATGGCCTGTTGCCAATCTAAATGCAGCTATTGTTATACCGCCAGCATTCCATTGTAAGATGTTTAGTTGATTCTGTACCATTAAAGTAGTCCCCAACCGGAGATCCGATTGGGGGATTATTTTACCTCCGGATAATTTTACCTTAATGGTACTCATTTCATATTGGAGTGAAAATGGCAAGTTGTAGCCGATTTAAGTGAACACCATATTTTAATGCTTTGGTGGCTACTTCATTCACACACAACCCCCAGAATGTCTGGAGGACCACACCTGCTGTTGGTCAACGGGTCCATTGGACCTAGCTGCGAGATCTTGTTGATCATCAGCTTTCCCTCCTTAAGCCACTGGAGGACGATTTTAGTGGCATAGCAGGTCAGCACTAGGAACAGAAAAGCAGAAAGAGGAGGAAGGAAAGGGAAATGAACCCCTAGGCCTCGAATGTTCTAATGCCGTCGGGATCAAAGAAAGTAAGAGTTCAGTCAGAGGACTGGATAGGAAAGGGTAAAGAGGGAATTAGTTATTGGATAGAGGAAAATTATACCAAATTCAGTCATTAACTCATCAAGCTGACCAGTGCTAATTGATGAGTAGCCCCTCCCTTTAGTTCAGCTCGTAAAATTATGCTTACTAACAGCTGCACCACGGGAAGGTAGGAATGGGACATTGGGTATTTGTCCAGGTTGGTTCCTTAAAACCTTCAATGGGAAGGATTAATGGCTCTCCCCCCTGTATCCGACAGATACCCTTTTGCAGCCATTTTTACAAATATTAGGACTGCTAAACCATACCCTAAAACCAAGTTTAGTACAGAAACATTCCAGAATAAAACTATATAAAACCCTTGCACTAGCAACTCTTCTCTATGGAAGCGAAATTTGAGTTCTGAAACAAAGAGATATGAGCAGATTAAGAGCAGCTGAAATGAAATATCTGTGACAAACTCCAGGATACACACTTCTGGACCACAAGAGCAACGAGGATATACTGCAGGAACTCAACATGCAACCATTAGAAGAAAAAATTACAAATACAGAAACAGATGGCTTGAACACATTTCTCGTATGGAAGCTGGCCGGACACCCCAAGAAATGCTAAAATACCACCCTCAAGGACGACGACGACTTGGACGTCCACAGAAACGTCTATTGGATCCTGTATAGCTGGAACCGAAACAGGCCAACAATGGCCTAATTTCGTGCTTGGAATATGAAAAATGATTGAAGAGAAGAAAAATACGGGAGCCAAGAGACTGTTAAAAATTAGGGACAAATAATAGGGGAGATCCTGGAAATACTGTAGGGTTGTGACCAGATGCATTAAAATGGGAGATTGTTCTGTGCAGAGGAAACAAGTTGTACTACATACAAATACATTATTAATAAATTATTGTTCTGTGAAATAAAACAGAACCAAAATTCTTTTCTACACCAACAAAATTCATCATATAAATAATCATCATTCACGGCAAAATCAAATGTTTAGAATTACAATTTTTACATTATGCAAAAATGATTGAAGAGAAGAAAAATACGGGAGCTGGGAGACAGTTAAAAATTAGGGACAAATAATAGGAGAGATCCTGGAAATACTGGAGGGTTGTGACCAGGTGCATTAAAATGGGAGGTTGTTCTCTGCAGAGAAAACAAGTTGTACTACATACAAATCCATTATTAATAAATTATTGTTCTGTGAAATAAAACAGAACCAAAATTCTTTCCTACACCAACAAAATTCATCATATAAATAATCATCATTCACGGCAAAATCAAATGTTTAGAATTACAATTTTTACATTATGCAAAAATGATTGAAGAGAAGAAAAATACGGGATCTGAGAGACTGTTAAAAATTAGGGACAAATAATAGGGGAGATCCTGGGAAATACTGGAGGGTTATGACCAGATGCATTAAAATGGGAGGTTGTTCTCTGCAGAGAAAACAAGTTGTACTAAATACAAATACATTATTAATAAATATTATTATTCTGTGAAATAAAACAGAACCAAAATTATTTTCTACACCAACATACAATGCACAAAAAATGTTGTGCAACTTGAAGAAAAAAGAAAGCAACATTTTGTATTATAAGCACATATTTTTGTACTTTATTGAGAGGTCACTTTTGCAGTATTGCTGTATTTCATACTTAATAGTTCCTACTACAGTACTTTGCTTATTATTCATTTCTTCCAGTGCCGTGTATTATTGAGAATCAAATTAATGTTAACATGAACTTTTTTATTTGAAATAATTCGAAGAGTAAGCTCTGTAAGTACAGGATAACTCCATGAATAGATCAGCGTGATGTACCTTCATCTAAACGCATTTTTAAACTATACCAAAATAGATAATAACAATCAGATATTTTTAATTTTAATATAATTGCAGTGTTTTTTTTTATATGTATAAGGTTTGCATTAAATAGACTTTATTGTCTATGAAAGAGAAATGATAAAGCAATTAATATATAATAAAGAAATAATGATTTATTAACAGGGTAATTCCAGAAGAGGGTCCAGCAGGTGACAATTCAAGTGGAGTGAAAAAGCTAATATTCTGTTCTGGAAAAGTTTATTACGATTTGAAGAAAGCTCGCAATGAGAAGAACCTTGACAAGGATGTGGCAATTGCTAGAGTGGAGCAGGTATACATTTATGCATTATGATAATGGTGATGTGTTGTTGTTGAACATAATACGATAATTTGCGGTAGTTTCAAAATTATACTGCTGACTTGTAGCCTAGTAATAAAACCTACCCTTTGTAGTTGATTTTTACTTAAAAATACTGAACTGATTCTCTCCATGTAAGAATTCCCTTATTTAATAGATTTATTTCATTCGTTAATATCTCAACTAAACAGAGGTTATGGAAGTTAATACAGTTATTTAAATATTGAATGAAGCCAAGGAAAGGAGGGGCATGTGTTGTTATTTAAATTGAGATTTTTTTCTGGTAATACAGGCATATTTTGTGGAAAAATTAAGAAGGGTTACAAAATATTGTAATTCTGATACTCTCTGATATTCAGGCAGTTTTGAAATTTTTCATATTCTTGTATTGTGTTCTGAAGATGGCGGTTTATGCCGAAAAGTTTAGCACTGTAAATGTTGTAATATTTTGCTAATTATAGCATTGCGATTTTGATAAGTAATTTGTCGGACATACCTATTTAATTATTGCAAAAGAGCTAAAGATACGGTCACATGTTGCTACTTTTGCAACGCTGCAGTACAAAAAACTGCGCAACTCTCGTACTGCGACATGTGAACAACGGTGCAACCCGAAAAGTAGCGGCTGCCGAACCTGCTGCCCGCTACTTTTCCATGCTGCGCGCAGCTTAGAAGTAGTGACGTGTGAACAGGGTTCTCAGGGTTGCAGCCACAGCATTTTTGATATCTGTTTTGTTGAAACTTTTGTTGCGGTTGTAACCAGTGTTACCACCCAAATGTGCCAATGATACTTTTATTGTTTGGATATATTTTAATGTTAAATGTGATGAAAATAAATTATTTGCAACAGTTATTAAATACATAACACAGTCTGAGCATAATTGCTGACGATATAATTCATTTTTTAAATTTTCCGTAGCGTAGTTCCAAACAGGAGGGTTGCCAACATTGATTACGTGAATATGCTGTTGGTTATCATTTAAGGATATAGGCGTTTTTAAAATCTTTATAGTAAAAATAATGTCAATTTCTGAATACTAGATACAACAGAAAAGCAAATAATAAATAAGTAAGCTTACACATGAATTTATTAATAATACGAACATAACCACAAAATGTATATTGAGAAGTCAACACGGAGATGGAAACCTGCAGCGTGACTGCGGCTGCAAAAGTAGTGCCTTGTGTGTGAACAGACTCGCAACCTCCAGTTGCAACTTTTGCTGCACTCGGGTTGCGCAGCACGAAAAGTAGTGTGCAGCACGCTACTTTTGGCTTACGTGTGAACATGACACGCAACTTTTGCAGCTGCAGTACAAAAGTTGTGCTGCAAAAGTAGCGATGTGTGACCGTACCTTTATCAGACCCACACATCATGTTCATCAAAGTATTTTTTGTGTTACTGCACTAGTCATTCAGTACCTAACAGTATGTAAGACAGGCCAAAGAGGCTCAGGTTCTATAAATGAGATTTGATCTTTTCTTGCCAGTATACTGCTTATTTCGTTGCCCTGAATCCCTTCATACTCAGCACACCCATCCGAATCAATGAACTGCAGTCAAGCAGTACAGTATTATGCGTGATTCTATGCATTCCAAAACATTGGCTAGGCCTAAAGAAAGCATTTGAACTCTCGTAAACAACAACCACTCACAACCAAATTGTACTGGACTGAAGACATTTATGGCTATTGGCCTGGTGCTAACATCTCGCACCCCCTCTCCATTCACTTTCATCAGCTGCCACTACTGTTCTCGCACATTCGACCTTGAGCATTGTTACACTTGCTGCTCCGCCTGCTAATTATGGGTTTTTTATACTGTATAATGAGGTTTGAGTTCTCATTAGTAGAGTACAATAAAATCACTCACTATTCACCATAAAAATAGAATTTAATTAACAATCCTAACAATTAATGACAAACCAACAAAAGAATTACAATAAAAATCTTGTATGCATGCATATATCTTAAAATAGTGTCCGATTCTCCCTGCTTGCACAGCACTTTGATATAACTCAGTTCTGTTTCACCTCGGATACTGGCAGGCTGAGCATACACACTCCGATTAAGATCCATGTTAAACATCAATGAACCAAAATAAGCAAAAGTCGTATCTTCCTAGAGTTACCACAGCTACTAGATGTGATGATACATCCAAATCTTGTTGTCTCCAGTATCATCACATATGCAGTGCATCACATTCAACACCGTAACTTAGACGAGTGTCGTCAGTTTCCCTTCCGATAATGCCAACATGGAATGATACAGGCGTCTAGCCCATATCCGAATGGAGTCGAAACCTGTTACTCAGAGGATGTCGCAGTATGTAAGACGGCAGTCGATCACTAATTCCTTGCCTCGACATTTTCTGCTGCATGATCACTTAAAGCTCATTCACAATGAAAATTAAACATAACGTAAGCGTTAACTTAACATTACAATAAAATCAAGAAGTCATACCATCATTCACGATGGGAACATAAACATAACAGCAAACATACTTGGTAACCATGGAAACATAACGACGACGCCATTTCCTCATATTCTGTTGTATACTTCGGCGCTCCACGATTGTGTTCTGTTTGCAAATCACGTAAGCATAAGCATGAAAGTTTGGAGTTTGCAAACTTTCATGTTAACATCTTACAGTAACGTTTATGTCAGTGCTTATGTGAATCATTGTGAATGATCCCATTTGGTAGCCTGGGTGCAAACTTCTGTGTTTATGTTACAGTTATGTTTAATTTTCATTGTGAATGGGCCTTTACTGACACTACTACATTTATTCTCCCATGGTCCGCTGTCAACTCCCTCTACAATGTTTGCTGTCCCATGGTCCGTCATCAACCTCACTCTACGACTCTTGAAGACTCGTGGCAGGTCCCATCTGGCAGGGAGGGAGAAAAAACGTTGCATTTTAAATGAGCCAATCCGCATACTTAGACTCGAATCCAATAAGTAAACACTGTTAATCTCGTAACCTGCATACCTTACTTTAACACAGGACTTCTACTGACACTACTACATTTACTCTCCCATGGTCCGCTGTCAACTCCCTCTACAATGTTTGCTGTCCCATGGTCCGTCATCAACTCACTCTACGACTCTTGAAGACTCGTGGCAGGTCCCATCTGGCAGGGAGGGAGAAAAAATGTTGCATTTTAAATGAGCCAATCCTCATACTTAGACTCGAATCCAATAAGGAAACACTGTTAATCTCGTAACCTGCATATCTTACTTTAACACAGGACTTCTACTGACACTACTACATTTACTCTCCCATGGTCCGCTGTCAAGTCCCTCTACAATGTTTGCTGTCCCATGGTCCGTCATCAACTCACTCTACGACTCTTGACGACTCGTAGCAGGTTCCATCTGTCAGGGAGGGAGAAAAAACGTTACATTTTAAATGAGCCAATCCTCATACTTAGACTCGAATCCAATAAGTAAACACCTTACTTTAACACAGGACTTCTACTGACACTACTACATTTACTCTCCCATGGTCTGCTGTCAACTCCCTCTACAATGTTTGCTGTCCCATGGTCCGTCATCAACTCACTCTACGACTCTTGACGACTCGTGGCAGGTCCCATCTGTCAGGGAGGGAGAAAAAACGTTACATTTTAAATGAGCCAATCCTCATACTTAGACTCGAATCCAATAAGGAAACACTGTTAATCTCGTAACCTGCATACCTTACTTTAACACAGGACTTGTAGCGGACATCCACATAAAACACTAGGAAAAAGACGAACTTCTATCATAAATAAGAAAAACTACTTAGAACATACCACACTAACTAATAGAATAAAATATAAAATAAATAAGGTGAAAGAAACAGAAACAAAGAAAAAGGAGAAAAAGAAAGAAATAAGAAAGGAAGGTAGGAAAAGGAGAACAAGGAAATCCATAGTGATGTAAGAAATGTCACAGCATAATAGTAATATGCGTTACAAGAGCGGTATGTTGAAGTTTTCATGTTCGAGGAAAAGTTTGAAAAAGCGAAATGTAGTTTAACAGTAGTTTGTGCGAAGATCGTTTATTACATACCTGAAAGAGGAATTTCTAATTAGTTGTAATGAAATCTCCATCTTGGTTTCTGTTCAATGACGGCAAATTTGCAAAACAAAAATATCTATCTTCAACATTGTTGCTTTAAAATGTTTTCTGTGTTTACTATACTCCAGCAGGCCGTGATATACGTTTGTCTTTTTTTTTTCCCCCAGTCTATGATGAGTCTGGAATCTTGTTGATTTTTTCATGGCTTCCTTAATGTTACTTGCATCACGAATGCAGTAACTTTAGTGGAGTTGTAGAGTTTACTTAATTTTTGAAACTATTTAAAAACAATAATTAACAGTGCAATTTAGGTGAAATTGCAGTGGTAAATTTCCAATTTATAATTATTACTATATAGAACGTCTCTAAAAATAATATGTTAAAAGCCTAAAGCAGTAAAATCAATATGTCACTTAAGCGGTAAGAAGAGGGAAATTGTTGTGTGTGTTAGGTTGGGAATACTGAATGTGGAATTTTAGACTTTATGCAGATTGGTTTTGTGTGGAAACCAAGCAAATATGCACGATCTCGCACAAAGGTACTTTGTGTTGCAGTAGAGGCACGTTATTTTTAAATACATCTTGACTGATAAACAGAAATATCCCTGCGATGATTATGTAGTGAAATTTTAAAGTCTTGATCATTTTTGTATAAATAAGGATTCGACCATTATGCGATGGTGACTACTTTTCGCATCGGTCATTAATAAAAACAAAAATGGCTCAGTTGAATCTTTCCGTTATTTAAGGAATTTATTATGTGAATCTCTTCCAAGTCTCATTAACAGCATAGTAGACTTATTAACCTATACTGAAGTTGGCAGGCTATTCAGGAAGTAGAACAAGGAAAGCATATTACAGCTTCCAAGATCGCAGTGCACCAGATTATTTAAAGACTAGCTCCTATGCCTCAGCCCTTGTATAATCGAGTCTTATATAATCTTTATGCTTGACCATGCCGAAATGTAGTAATTATACACCTGGTAGCAGCCCTTTAATGCACCTCATTAAAGTACACCTATTCATTATAATTCAGTTGTTCAGCCAATGAGAAAACACCATTGTATGGGTACCATTATAAAACAGCAAGTATCGATTATTCGTGGATATGGAATCGAAAGACAATTAGCGAAAAGTCACGGAGGCTGGAAATCCAATACTGTCGTAGAAGGTTATGTTCTGTTAATATAATAATTAGCGTTAATTGTAAATAATATTCAAATAAATTCAATTGTCATCTCGTTTTTCAATTCTAAATCAATTTCCAGGTTATATCAAGCCTAATGTTCATGTTATTCTCTAGATTATATCAAGGTCAATGACATTCGTGCCTCGGAAAAAATCAATACTTTCGCGTCTGCGCACATCTCACAATTCAGGTCAGTTCCGCTCCTCACTTACATAACCATAATATGAACACTTTTGAATAATTTAAAGTTAGAAATATGGTCGAGCATAAAAAGTCGTATGAAACTTGCCTATAATGGTAATTAAGACGCTCATATGAAAATTATGAAACGCCCTTGCGCTCGTTTCATAAACAAACATACTCGCGTCTTAATTAGTACCATTATATAGGCTCGTTGCATAATGTACTGTTGTGTTGTAAAGTGTAACTTACAAATAAGGATTCCATAATAAGCAATTTTTAAATAGATCTTTTGCTAATACTATAAATTTTCTATTTGCACACAGATCTCCCCATTCCCTTATGATCTGGTGAAGAAAGAATGTGTAAAGTATCCAAATGCAGCCATATGCTGGGCCCAAGAAGAAGCAAAAAATCAGGGTGCATGGACTTACGTGCAGCCCCGTTTCAACACTACGCTTAATGGGTCCCGAGGTCTTAGGTAAGTAAAGTATGAAGAATTATCTTCGTTATTTAATACCATAAAATTATTAAATTAATGCAGAACTTTAGGAATTATCAAATAATGATCTTACCCTCAAGTAGTGAAGTCATTTCATTGTTGAAATGTCAGTAAAAGAAATGCTGTTCTACCTAGAAGAACTAGAGTTGAATTAAAGTATCAGTGTCAGTTTTCTCTACGGAAATTTTGATGTAAAAATCTTGACTTTTAATTAATTTAATCATAACAAAAAATAACCAGCAAAATAAAAATGAATAATCTTGTATAGGTAAAGAAAAATAAAAAGACTCAATCTCCAAAATGATTACGAGATGAAGAAATAAAGATCCATAAATGTTTCGTTTCATATTGTCTATATTCACATTCAATTTTTTCTTTATTTATGATTTTTGCATGAAACAATTGTGTTAAATTTACATTATTCCGAGAAGAGCAGGTCAGTGTTTCTAGAAAGACTGCTAATTTTATTATACATGAGATAATCGTGTTTACTTGATTTACAATATATGTTAAAAGGTCATTCTCAATGATATGTTAACTATCATGCTTGCCTCTGGTCCTACGGATTGAAATCTGTCCGAGATTAATGGATTTGTAGATGTCAAAATGGGTGGCTTCCATTATTTGAGGAAATAAAGCTGTTTGTTCTATATAATACAGTTTACTATAATCAGTGGCGGCTCCTGCATATTTCTTAAGAGGAGGAAAGAAGTTAACAGCACGAAATGACACCTTCTTGAATGAAACATGCTACAAATTAGCCTACATGCATACATGTAAGACCAGGTAGTGTTGGGGTTGGCCTTCCCTTCTGTATAGCAATAATCTGTTCTTGTAAACTGAGTTTCCTAAATTGTCCAAAATATATTATGTTTTCACTTCCATTCATTGTTGAATAATTGCGCAAATTAACAATTACAAGGAAATTCATAACCTCGTAGCATTTTTCGAGCACACTACAGCATCACACGTGTTGGAAGAGACTAGCTACTAACTCGTAACCAGAACCGTTTTACGGAAATGGGAATGGGAAATAATATGAGGAAAGCGAGAACCCTGCACCCACTCACGTGGTCTGTGTTGCCACATGTACATTTTACAAGTTCAGTATCACATGCTTTTGAAGAATGTCAGTTCTTGTAAAGTCATACTATCATTATTGTTCAAAGCTGCCGGTGGCCGATTAATTTTTTATGTTAAAAGTGATGTAGTTTGGAGTACCTACTTTCAGTTTCAAAATAATATATTTGTACGAAACTGACAATTTGGCTGTTGCCCTGTCTAGTAAACAATGAATAGAAGTGAATTTCAGGGGCCAACTACGTAGAACTACTTCCTCTTTGTTTTACATAAACCAACTTTAACTTTCAAATATCCACGAAAGTTTCAAACCATGAATAGTAGCCTATATAAAGTGCAATGAATAATATTTTGGATTTATAATTAAAAAGAAAGTTTACATGGTGTCTTTCATAGCTTTGTGTTAAAACTGTTTTTATTGTGTCTCCTCCTAGATGTGTTACAGTCTGGTTGAATGCAACATTGTTAGATGGCAGCGGTAGCGAGCTTGCTGCATGACCAGTCGGTTTCTATTTCCCGCCCATGACTGATTCAGAGGAGGATCTCCTCCCTCTCCGTTCATTTACTTGCTTTAAAACTCTGCTTCTTTCTCTGGCCGCTAGTGCGCTGTTGTCTATGTGTGTTAACTGCAGTAGAGGAGGAATGGAGTGCCTTTGCTCCACACAGACAATCTCGCATCTTTCTCACAGTTTTCTACAGCACATGAGGGCGCGTCGTTTAAAACTCAATCAACCGAGTTTTTTGTATAGCTGTGAACTTAAAAATTATCGAATCTTCCTCGAATTTTAAGGCACATATTTTATTTGGTATTTAATTTCAAAAGAAGAAAATGTGAGGAGGACATTCCTC
Source organism: Periplaneta americana (assembly GCF_040183065.1). Taxonomy (NCBI): domain Eukaryota; kingdom Metazoa; phylum Arthropoda; class Insecta; order Blattodea; family Blattidae; genus Periplaneta; species Periplaneta americana. The sequence continues at coordinate 208,202,193 of NC_091117.1, read as the reverse complement.
CCTTCCCTCCCCCGAGGAACCGCCACTGACTATAATTATGTAAAAATTCCTTTGTTCAGGGATAAAAATGAATAATGGCAAAATTCTATATGCTTACCCTGCTGTTACTTCATCTCCAACTCTTTAAGTAACTCATGTGACCACAATAATGAGTATGGAGTTTTTTTAAGAGAGAAAATGTGCTGATCCAAAATTTCAGGGGTCCATGTTTTCTATGAGTAACATTTCTTGTTGTTATACATATGTGAGGTACACAGAGTGAAAATGGACTTGAATTGAGCTGAGATTGGTGGGAAGAGTCAGTGAGTTGTGTAGTGCCTGGCACTGGAACCAGTCCTTATAATGTACTAAAAGCAGTGGCTCCATGATAGCTTTCACTTAAATTTTTTGTATTGTTTTAGATACCTCATTTTATGTTCTTCTTTTGTTCTGAATTTCATGAATATGTTTTTGTTTTGCTTATGACTTTACTGGATCAACATTGTATTCAAGAGATTGCAAATCGAATGAAGGAAATGTTAGAACATTACATATCTATAATTTAGCTGGTCTTCTTATATAATAGAAAATTAATAACATTGAATTCTGTTAATTCCTTTTATCGTTGTGCATGTTAATATTGGAAAGTGTAAGCTTTGATTACGTTATCTAATATATACTTTATGAAGCAACCTTTCAGTGCTTATTTACAAAATTAACATACTAATTGAATGCTGTGTCTTCAGGATGCATGGGGATATTTAGGTGATTGAGATTTGCATCTTTATTGTTTTGGACTCTAAACATTACAGCACTACATTTCATACATTTCAGAAACACGCTGTTAAAAGATTAGTTCTCCCAGTGGCGAAGCTAAGGTGTAAATACTGAGTAGGCTGAAAAAAATCTGCTTACCTTACATCTTTTTTTTATTAGAGCAGATGTTTCTCAGCTTTTCTATCAATTTTTTTTGTGACACAGATCCCAGAAGATGATGACCACTTATTTTCACACCCCCATACAGAAAGCATGTATAACAATATAACTTATTTGTCTCAGAGCACCCTGTTAACCAAGGATATTTCTTACACCATGAAAATTGAAATTTTCTATTTTGTCTTCCTCCACCCACTATTTTAATATCTAAATGTGGTGTCATTCTGCTATCTTTGTAAACATATTTTGTTCCATACAGCCAACTTGAAAACGGTGTCTCTTTTAATTCTGCAAATAATGATCTCAATATTCCCTCAGTATGAATTATTTTACATAAAATTAGTATGTAACACATACATGCATGCACGCACTTTTGATTAAACTAACATTCAACAATGCAGCACATTCACAGAACACACAATATAGTGCAACATATTATTATTATTGAGGCTAGCTGCGTTTTATACAGAGGTATAGCAATCGATGTCCCCCCCCCCCCTCAAGCTTGCGAATCAAGATTGTAACCATGCCTTTAGAGGCTTCTGCCACAAGCCTCTCGCACTGAACTCTCCATCCTGAAATGACTGCCAACAGTGAACTTAATATATGGAAGGATCGGAGTGAAACCAAGTGTTACGATACATCGTTATTACTGTTACTAGTATAACTCAAATTTTTTGGGAAGGCTAAGTCTCGTAGGAACTTCGCCATTGCTAATTTCCCAATAAGTTCTTGCACTTTCCCATTGTATGAAGAAGGAAAGTATTATGATTACATAAACATTTATTTCGACATTTTCACGGTAATACACATTTTCAGCATAGCTGATACCGAAAAAGTGGCTTTGGGCGTGTTGTCTGCCTTTTAGACTGTGTGTGAAGAAGTTTCTTCTACTGTAACTATTGAAAAGATTTTGTTCAACTGAAACCCCATCAGCTTCCACGCGTACCATTACACCGATTGTTTTACATGGGCCCTCCCCATCCTTTACCACAGGCTCAATTGACTGCAGTGGCCGGGATGTGAACCTGCGATCTTTGGCACAATATGCTGGCCGGACATATCTTGTGCGCCTTAAGGCCCATTCACAATGAAAATTAAACATAACCGTAACATAAACACAGAAGTTTGCGCCCAGGCTGCCAAATGTGATCATTCACAATGATTCACATAAGCATTGACATAAACATTACCGTAAGATGTTAACATGAAAGTTTGCAAACTCCAAACTTTCATGCTTATGCTTACGAGATTTGCAAACAGAACACAATCGTGGAGCGCAGAAGCATACGACAGAATATGAGGAAATGGCGTCGTTGTTATGTTTCCATGGTTACCAAGTATATGTGCTGTTATGTTTATGTTCCCATCGTGAATGATGGTAAGGCTTCTTGATTTTACTGTAACGTTAAGTTAATGCTTATGTTATGTTTAATTTTCATTGTGAATGAGCTTTTAAACTGCTCGGCTAACGAACCCAACACGAATTTACCCGATTATGCAGGTATACGAATCCTTGGTTAAGAGTTAGACATTTGCGTGCAATAGTGGTATAAGTCTTTCAGCTTCAACGGTTAATACTCTCGCAAAATATTATAACTGTGAGTAAAAACATAAGTGCTAGATTTTTTTATGACAGAGATACTACAGGATCAAACCTGCGACATTTTATATGCTGTAATGTTTAAGGTCTGTAAATTCTGTTCCTTTTGTCAGATTTGTGTGGAGTCCAAGAGTGATTTTGTTGATTTTTTTGTTATATTTGTGTTACATTCGAGTTCATATCTCAGTGGGTCCAAGTAGAATTTATGATGGACAGAGATTGTGCTTGGTGGCTTTTCTTGAGGCACTCCCATTCCACCTTTCTGCATGCGGTGCTGTGTAGATTGCTTCCCATTGTTCACCAAGGGCAACACTACAGCAACAAAAATATCTACTCTAGTTACAATGCATCACTCCAAGAGGACACTTGGGTGAATGATGTAAAGTCGGTTTATTAGTCCTTTGATAAAAAATATTTGTGTTACATTTACCAGACCAGAAGCTTTTTCTGTGTATCTTTCATGCAAGCTATTTTATATTAAGTTTTATATTTTCTCCTATTAAAGGTACGGTCACACGTCGCTACTTTTGCAGCGATGCAGTACAAAAAATTGCGAAATTCTTGTACTGCGACGTGTGAACAACGGTGCAACCCGAAAAGTAGCGGCTGCCGAACCTGCTGCCCGCTACTTTTCCATGCTGCGCGCAGCTTAAAAGTAGCGACGTGTGAACAGGGTTCTCAGGGTTGCAGCCCCAGCATTTTTGATATCGGTTTTGTTGAAACTTTTGCTGCGGTTGTGACCAGTGTTGCCACCCAAATGTGCCAATGATACTTTTATTGTTTGGATGTATTTTAATGTTAAATGTGATGAAAATAAATTATTTGTAACAGTTATTAAATGCACAACACAGTCTGAGCATAATTGCTGACGATATAATTCATTTTTTAAATTTTCCGTAGCGTAGTTCCAAACAGGAGGGTTGCCAACATTGATTACGTGAATATACTGTTGGTTATCATTTAAGTATATAGGCGTTTTTAAAAGCTTTATAGTAAAAATAATGTCAATTTCTGAATACTAGATACGACAGAAAAGCAAATAATAGATAAGGAAGCTTTCGCATGAGTTTATTAATAATGCGAACATAACCACAAAATGTATATTGAGAAGTCAACACGGAGATGGAAACCTGCAGCATGACTGCGGCTGCAAAAGTAGCGCCTTGTGTGTGAACAGACTCGCAACCTCCAGTTGCAACTTTTGCTGCACTCGGGTTGAGCAGCACGAAAAGTAGCGTGCAGCGCACTACTTTTGGCTTACGTGTGAACATGACACGCAACTTTTGCAGCTGCAGTACAAAATTTGCGCTGCAAAAGTAGCTATGTGTGACCGTACCTTTAACTTGTGTGGATAATATAACTGCATTGCACTTGAAGTAAACATGTTTCACTGTGTTAACACTTTGCACTTGTGTAACAAATGAAAATTATGTTCCATATACAGTGATAAGATTGTCCAGAGTAACGTGGATAACTATTTGCTGGTATTTAGAGTTGCCAGGTCTCCCGTATTTTATGGGTTCTCCCATATTTTACCCACATTTTCACCATTCTCCCATCTCACATATTTGATAATATTTTCTCCTATAATTTATTTATTTAAATGGTAAATATGAATAGTGCTATGACACTATGAAAGTTATTCTAATTACATATTTTTAAGTGCAATTTACCCATACAATGACAAATTCTCATTAATTTTCAACTATTTTGTCAAGGGATGATAGGCTATTGATGATATAAGGAGAAGAGTTCAGCCGGCATCATGGATTGTGTCCTGGTATAGCTCAGATGGACAGAGCACTCAACGTGCAGAGTTGAGAGGTCCTGGGTTCGATTCTCAGTGTCGGAACGAATTTTTCTCAAATTAATAAATATTTCCAGTATGGTTACTTATAGTCAATGTTTATTCAATGAGGATGGTGAGACCTCGTATATGAATATATGTATATGTCAATAATGTCTTGAAGGAAGGATTTTGACAATTATTTCCAAAATCTCCCGTATTTTCAGTTTTAAAATCTGGCAACCTTACTGGTATTCCTGATTCTACTACATTTTAAATTTTTGTATAATAGCATGTAGCATTTTGCTGACAGCAGTCTGTTAGACTGATCCTGCCAAACTATTTCCAGAGAGAACCATAGTTTTTTTTACGTCCTTGCCTGGAATGTGGATACTATTTTCCTACAATAAGAGACATTTAAAATATTAATTTTTATTTAATGTAGAGTTTTTCTCACCATTGTTGCATAGTGCTATTCAGTGTTGGGCATGAAATGATCTTACCATTCTCTTTGCAGAACAGTAATTTCAAAAGATTAACATTAACATGGTCATTATCATTCTCAGTGGTTAATCTGAGTTTCGAACCTGGCTGAGGACTATAACTTCTTAAGGGATGATAAACAATTCTGAGCATTGCTTTCTTCAGATGAGAAATAAACACTAGAGGTCTTACATCTTAGACTTATGTAAAATAATTATGGCTCACCAAGATAAAATTACAGTCCATCGTTATCCACAAAGTTTAGTCTTGTTTGAAAAACTGACTCACCCAGATAAAATTACAGTTCATCGTTATCCACAAAGATTAGTCTTGTATGAAAAACTGACTCACTCAGATAAAATTACAGTCCATCGTTATTCACAAAGTTTAGTATTATATGAAAAACTGACTCACTCAGATAAAATTACAGTCCATCGTTGTCCACAAAGTTTAGTCTTGTATGAAAAACTGGCTCACCCAGATAAAATTACAGGCCATCGTTATCCACAAAGTTTAGTCTTGTATGAAAAACTGACTCACCCAGATAAAATTACAGGACATTGTTATCCACAAAGTTTAGTTTGTACGAAAAACTGACTCACCCAGATAAAATTACAGTTCATCATTATCCACAAAGTTTAGTCTTGTATGAAAAACCGACTCACCCACATAAAATTACAGGGCATTGTTATCCACAAAGTTTAGTATTGTACGAAAAACTGGCTCACCCAGATAAAATTACAGTCCATCATTATCCACAAAGTTTAGTCTTGTATGAAAAACTGGCTCACCCAGATAAAATTACAGGACATCGTTATCCACAAAGTTTAGTCTTGTACGAAAAACTGACTCACCCAGATAAAATTACAGTTCATCGTTATCCACAAAGTTTAGTCTTGTATGAAAAACTGACTCACTCAGATAAAATTACAGTCCATCGTTGTCCACAAAGTTTAGTCTTGTATAAAAACTGGCTCACCCAGATAAAATTACAGGCCATCGTTATCCACAAAGTTTAGTCTTGTATGAAAAACTGGCTCACCCAGATAAAATTACAGGACATTGTTATCCACAAAGTTTAGTCTTGTATAAAAAACTGACTCACCCAGATAAAATTACAGTTCATCATTATCTACAAAGTTTAGTCTTGTATGAAAAACTGACTCACCCAGATAAAATTACAGGACATTGTTATCCACAAAGTTTAGTCTTGTACGAAAAACTGACTCACCCAGATAAAATTACAGTTCATCGTTATCCACAAAGTTTAGTCTTGTATGAAAAACTGACTCACCCAGATAAAATTACAGACATTGTTATCCACAAAGTTTAGTCTTGTACGAAAAACTGACTCACCCAGATAAAATTACAGTCCATCGTTATCCACAAAGTTTAGTCTTGTACGAAAAACTGACTCACCCATATAAAATTACAGTTCATCGTTATCCACAAAGTTTAGTCTTGTATGAAAAACTGACTCACTCAGATAAAATTACAGTCCATCGTTATCCACAAAGTTTAGTCTTGTATGAAAAACTGGCTCACCCAGATAAAATTACAGGACATCGTTGTCCACAATGTTTAGTCTTGTAAGAAAAACTGACTCACCCAGATAAAATTACAGGCCATCGTTGTCCACAAAGTTTAGTATTGTTTGAAAAACTGACTCACACAGATAAAATTACAGGCCATCGTTGTCCACAAAGTTTAGTCTTGTATGAAAAACTGACTCACCCAGATAAAATTACAGGACATCATTGTCCACAAAGTTTAGTCTTGTGTGAAAAACTGACTCACCCACATAAAATTACAGTCCATCGTTATCCACAAAGTTTAGTCTTGTATGAAAAACTGACTCACCCAGATAAAATTACAGTCCATCGTTATCCACAAAGTTTAGTCTCGTATGAAAAACTGACTCTCCCACATAAAATTACAGGCCATCGTCCACAAAGTTTAGTCTTGTATGAAAAACTGACTCACCCAGATAAAATTACAGGCCATCGTTGTCCACAAAGTTTAGTCATGTATGAAAAACTGACTCACCCAGATAAAATTACAGTCCATCGTTATCCACAAAGTTTAGTCTCGTATGAAAAACTGACTCACCCAGATAAAATTACAGGCCATCGTTGTCCACAAAGTTTAGTCTTGTTTGAAAAACTGACTCACCCAGATAAAATTACAGGCTATCGTTGTCCACAAAGTTTAGTCTTGTATGAAAAACTGACTCACCCAGATAAAATTACAGGCCATCATTGTCCACAAAGTTTAGTCTTGTGTGAAAAACTGACTCACCCAGATAAAATTACAGTCCATTGTTATCCACAAAGTTTAGTCTTGTATGAAAAACTGACTCACCCAGATAAAATTACAGTCCATCGTTATCCACAAAGTTTAGTCTCGTATGAAAAACTGACTCACCCACATAAAATTACAGGCCATCGTCCACAAAGTTTAGTCTTGTATGAAAAACTGACTCACCCAGATAAAATTACAGGCCATCGTTGTCCACAAAGTTTAGTCATGTATGAAAAACTGACTCACCCAGATAAAATTACAGTCCATCGTTATCCACAAAGTTTAGTCTCGTATGAAAAACTGACTCACACAGATAAAATTACAGGCCATCGTTGTCCACAAAGTTTAGTCTTGTATGAAAAACTGACTCACCCAGATAAAATTACAGTCTATCGTTGTCCACAAAGTTTAGTCTTGTATGAAAAACTGACTCACCCAGATAAAATTACAGGCCATCGTTGTCCACAAAGATTAGTCTTGTATGAAAAACGGACTCACCCAGATAAAATTACAGGCCATCGTTGTCCACAAAGTTTAGTCTTGTGTGAAAAACTGACTCACCCAGGTAAAATTACAGGCTATCGTTGTCCACAAAGTTTAGTCTTGTATGAAAAACTGACTCACCCAGATAAAATTACAGGCCATCGTTGTCCACATAGTTTAGTCTTGTTTGAAAAACTGACTCACCCAGATAAAATTACAGTCCATCGTTGTCCACAAAGTTTAGTCTTGTACGAAAAACTGACTCACCCAGATAAAATTACAGTCCATCGTTGTCCACAAAGTTTAGTCTTGTATGAAAAACTGACTCACCCAGATAAAATCATAGTCCATCGTTATCCACAAAGTTTAGTCTTGTATGAAAAACTGACCCAGATAAAATTACAGTCCATCGTTATCTACAAAGTTTAGTCTCATATGAAAAACTGACTCACCCAGATAAAATTACAGGCCATCGTCCACAAAGTTTAGTCTTGTATGAAAAACTGACTCACCCAGATAAAATTACAGGCCATCGTTGTCCACAAAGTTTAGTCTCGTATGAAAAACTGACTCACCCATATAAAATTACAGTCCATCGTTATCCACAAAGTTTAGTCTTGTATGAAAAACTGACTCACCCAGATAAAATTACAGGCCATCGTTTTCCACAAAATTTTCTTGAATTGTAGAGGGATAACTCTATGTGCATTGTCTCGATTAAGACTACAAATGTCTCTACTGGACAGTAACTTGTGGGAGTGTATGAATTTCTGATAAACAGTAGAATCTGAGAAGCAGTATATATGTCGGTGGTCAGCATTTGTGGGATCAGAAAAGGAGATCATATCTCCATATGATTTAGATTTAAACAATAAGAAATATACATAATGAAAACTACGTAAGTTCTATAGATAAGCAGAGAGAAATACACTAAAATTCCAGATTAATCCTTGATATAGTGTAATAATTATAATGCCAATTATTTTTTAACATTATTAAATTGATTAGCCAAGAGCTCTACCTTTGCAGCCTTAGCAGTGTAAGGAATTCGTTTTCTGAGAATAAGGTTTGTGTATGACAGAATTCTTTTTATGATGAATTCTTTTTTCCTTCTCTGTCCTCTGTGATAATGATGATAGTAAAAAACATCGAGAATGGTTAATATTAACGTGTAGAATTTAGAATTGATTTAACCTTTGTTCATTATGTTAGCAGTCATTAAAGTCGGCAATTTTGTGTAACAGTGAATATGGAAAATAGTTTCTTCACATCTGCACTTATTGTACTAACATTGCACAGGAGTGAAGTAATACCCGATTAATTTATAATCATGAAGGATAATATAGCACAGATTATTTGAACTACTACATTATTCATAATGCACATTAAAAACTCATAACAATATGGTGGATTTTGTGGCGTTATTGCAAAATACTACGGCCTTTTCATAATTACTTCTATAAATATGCTTCATTAACATTATAGATGCGAAAGAAAATATGCACTTTCAGAAGCTTTGTGAATAGCTGCTGTTACAAATTTTTCCTAAAGTTTCACTGTTTTCGAGCTCTTTCACTGTATCATGTATGTATTTTTAACTTTTAATTTATTGTATAGTCGCTTAAATGTTGGTATATGTTATAGTCCCGTTGCTTTAATTTCCGGCAGCCAATCGCGTTGCAGATCGGCTACATTTAAACGTATGTATCTTGTGATTCGCTTATGAAGACGTTATTCATTTCTTAAGGCTCGATAAATACTTAATATAATCGCCGGCCATTTTGGCTCTTTCGTTAGCATTCGCAGGAAGCACGCGAAGACGTTATTTGCTGCTCAATTATTTGCTGAATTACAGTGCGTTTGATTTATTATCATAGGAGCTACGACATGATAATGTTTAACGGTGTGGCAAATAGATTCCTCGTATGGTAGCTCGGCAACGAAAGAACAAAAATGGCGAACGATACTACCTACCTAGACTTTATAAAGCCTTCACTTCCTAAGACGTAAGCAAAGAAGCGGAGTCACGCCGGAAATAACAGCGTCGCGACTATAATATTAAATGTTCTTTCAATTGAAACATTCATTTTAGAGGATTGTTCCAGTTGGAGAAAACATCTTGATCGTAAGACTTAAAATATTTAAAATTACATTTGCTCCTGTTTCAGTTGGAGAAAACATCGTGAATATAAGACTTAAAATAGCTTAAATTATATTTGCTGCATATTATTTTATACATACGATGGGACATAGATTATACATTATCTGGTTATAGTATTTCTAACTTCTGTGTGATAAAACTGCGTCTCCTTGTATAATTTTGAGTTGTCACATTTGCACGAGGTTAAAATGGTATGTACACTCTCAGAAACAAAAATTGGCCCATCTCTTGAAGCTCTTTACAGAACACAGTTCATACCACAACGATTTAACAGTGGTTGTCAACTCATTATTATTTGAATAGCATTACAGGAAGGTATTTCCCAACTAATTCAAAAGCACGAAATTAATCTGAAAATAAGAAAAAAAAAAATTCTGAAGTAAGTGAAGATTTGAGAGAGAGAGAGAGAGAGAGAGAGAGAGAGAGAGAGAGAGAGAGAGAGAGAGAGAAAAGAGAGAAAAAGATAAGCATTATTTTCTTGTGATCCTCGTCCTTAAAAACGCACATCCCAGCTTTTATTGAGCAGTGAGGAATATACAATTGGATCAGAATACTGATGAGCAACATTCTGTTTCATGTCGGTATATGCAGGTAGTTGCCTTTAGTCATTGCACTGAAGACTTCTTGCAACTATCTTACATATAGGGAGTTGAATACTCCAGCAATAACTCTTAATCATTTACTGTATGAGAGAAGTTTGCTGGTGTGATTAACTTCACAAAAACCAAAATATGGAACACTTCTTTCTATAGAGGTTCCTGTATAGTCATCTAATACAGACACTAATAAGGTCTGTAATACAGTTGTAATAAAATACTGGTCTTGGTGCCTTTTGCAGACCAAGGCGACACGAAGAACAGGGTGAGAGTTTTTTTGGAAAGTTTTTGAGCTGGAGCTCTGATTCTTCTGAAAAATCTACCCCCCCAATTCAACCCCCTACGTCCGCACCTAGAACTATTAGGTGAGGGCAACATTATTATCCACATAACTTTCCCTACACACTACTACTACTATTATTATTGTTGTTATTATTATTATTATTATTACTATTATGAGGGGGATCCAGGAAATAACGACCATTCGCGCATACCCGCCGCGCAGCTGACTCCCCTTCCTTGTTTGAATCAACTGGCTTCCTTAACATGTGTTCTCATAATGTTGTGAGTACTGGCTGCAACAAGTCGCCATTGTGCATTTTGTGTTACTTCAAAATGAACGACGTGATTGATAATCCCGCCGACTGTGAGGTGAGGAGTGTGATTCGATTTTTGAATGCCCGACATTTGAAACCTGCAGAATTTTACCGGCAATTGAAAGAAGTGTATGGTGATACTGTAATGAATGAAAGAAATGTGAGAAAATGGTGCGAAATGTTCAACAATGGGCGAACAAATGTCCACGATGAAACTCGACCCAGATGCCCATCACTCATCACAGAAGACCTGAAGACTAAAGTGAACGACAGAATCTTGCAAGACAGGCGCACATCACTCGACGAATTGCATATTGCCTTTCCTGACATTTCTCGTTCTTTGCTTGGTGAAATTATGTCGCAACATCTTGGCTACCACAAAATCTGTGCACGATGGGTTCCACGGCAACTGAGTGACCAACGCAAAACTCAGAGAATGGCCTCAGCATTGACATTCTTGATGCGATATCACACAGATGGAGACGCCTTTCTTGATCAAATTGTGACTGGTGATGAGACCTGGGTGTCTCACAACACCCCAGAGACCAAGCGCCAATCACGTCAGTGGCATCATCCCTCATCATCCAAGAAACCGAGAAAATTCAAACAGACTCTCTCAACACAAAAAGTCATGACTACTGTCTTTTGGGATCGCAAAGGTGTTCTTTTGCTGGATTTCATGCCAAAAGGCACTACGATCAATGCAAATCGTTATTGTGAGACTTTACAAAAACTACGGCGAGCCATCCAAAACAAGAGGCGAGGAATGTTTTCGAGAGGAGTTGTGCTTCTTCACGACAACACCCGCCCTCACACTGCTGCTTCAACTCGAGAATTGCTGGATCAGTTTGGTTGGGAAATCTTTGATCATCCGCCCTATAGTCCAGACCTTGCTCCTAGCGATTTTCACCTTTTCACTAAGCTGAAAGACTTTCTGGGTGGTACGCGTTTTGGAAGTGATGAAGAGTTGAAGAAGACATTGAACACCTGGCTTAATGAACTGGCGGCAGAGGAGTATAACACGGGAATTCTAAAGCTAGTGAACAGATACGACAAATGTTTAAATGTAGGTGGTGATTATGTAGAGAAGTAAAGGAAGCTTCAGTTATGTAACAGACTTTGTTTTTTCAAATAAATATATATATTTTTTAATTATTACAACAAAACGGTCGTTATTTCCTGGACCCCCCTCGTATTATTATTATTATTATTATTATTATTATTATTATTATTATTATTGCTATCAGTATTAGTATAAAGAAGAACCTTTTGTTCTGGTAAATAAATTTCAACGTTGCCATGTATTGAAATTAAGAGAAAATAGTCACTCCTAACAATAATCTTTGATGAAGAACATGAATGGGTTCAAATCATGGTTGGCACAAGTTACCTGGTTGAGGTTTTTCCCGGGGTTTTCCCTCAACCCATTAAAAGCAAATGCTTGGTAACTTTCGATGCTGGACCCTGAACTCATTTTGCTGGCACTATCACCTTCATCTCATTCAGATGCTAGATAACCATAACACTTGATACAGCGCCATAAAATAATCAACTAAAAAGAACATGAAAAGCATTTTATGTTTTTGGGTTTGTTGATTGTGTTCGTGTTGCATGGCCAGTTATGTTGCAATGGGTTAAGTAATTTTATGCTCGACCATGCCGAAATGTAGTAATTATACACCTGGTAGCAGTGCTTTAATGCATGTCATTAAAGTACACCTATTCACTAAAGTTCAGGTTTTCGATTATTCTCGGATATGCAATCGAAAAAGAACTAGGGAAACGTCACGGAGGCTGGAAATCCAATACTGTTGCAGAAGGTTATGTTCTGTTACTATAATAATTAGCGTTAATTGTAAATAATATTCAAATAAATTCAATTTGTCATCTCGTTTTTCAATTCTAAATCAATTTCCAGGTTATATCAAAATTAGTTCATGTTATTCTCTAGATTATATCAATGTCAATGACATTATTGTTCCTCGGAAAAAATCAATACTTTCGCGTCTGCGCACATCTCACAATTTACGAGCTATGCACAAGGTCACTTCCGTTCTTCAGTCAGATGCGAATAAAATGAATACTTCTGAATAATTTCAAGTTAGAAATATGGTCGAGCATAAAAATCGTATGAAACTTGCCTGTAATGGTAATTAAGACGCTCATATGAAAATTATGAAACTCGCTTGCACTCGTTTCATAAACAAATATACTCGCGTCTTAATTACTATCATTATAGGCTCGTTGCATAATGTACTATTAAAATAGTAATTATCATGTTAGCTGAAAGTATGACAGCATGGTGAGGTAGGAACAATGGTATTGAATCTAAAGTATTCGTAAGTACAAGTTTTGAAAAACAAAATTATGTTAATTTTTTTTTTAATACTTTATCATGCTTTCAAAATGAAATTCCTCTATCACCATGTCTTTAAAGTGTCTGTCAGTTTTAATGAAATTACATACATGATGCCATTGGGGGTCGCTCGAAAACTGTACTTCACAATTGAAGATCTCCTTTCCAAAACTCACCAAGTCGAAAAATTGCACTTTTTAGGTCACTTTTTCTATCTATAGGGAACAAAATTAATTAATTAATTTCCTCCAATACAGTAAGTTGATTTTAAGGAAAAATGATTAAAATCTTAGCACTAAAGTCCATTAGTGCTTTAGTGATTGTGAGTGAATTTTGAATAATTCCTTCCAAAATGTCTTAATTAATTATGGGATATTACACCAGTTGACTTAATGTAGTTTGGAAAGAATCATTGCAGTTTTTACATTTCTGTATCTGTGAAACCTAGCACTATAATTTGGAAATGACATTGAGTAATTTCAAGCCTATAGACTTCTTAATCGTTAGGTCGCTAAATATTGACTAAGTGGATTAAGGAAAAGATCTGTTCAATTCTACACCTTTAAGAAACCTAATAAAACTAACTTTAAAAATTCCTGAGTGAATGTTCAACAGTAGGTTGTGGATTATTAATACTAGGCTTTTATAGTATAGGAACTTCGTGATTTGCATGACACATGAAAGGAGTCTACTTATTGAAAAGTATAAATTTAACATAATTTCTGATAATTCATGCAGTAACTAATTTTTTTTTTTTTAAGGAAAGATACATCAAATGATTTTCCCACAGCCACATTTCAAAATCTTTTCTGTTTGCAAATTCACAACCATCTCATAATTACACTGATGCTAAATAACCATTGCAATTGAAAGATACGTACGGGCTATTCCATCTCAAATCGACCGAAATATAGAGAAAATTGACCTTGGAATTTTTAAATACAATGAAACTTTTTCTGTCCGTAGACAACTGTGATACAATGCTTTGTGCAAAGTTTGAGGCATCAGAACTTAATAGTGTTTAAATTAATAATATTTAAATTTATCGTATTTTCGTAAAATTGGCAACTTTAAACTGTTGTGGCTCCGAAACCCTTTCACCCAATGATCAAAATCATGGTTTATTTTGATGCTGAGAAGTTAAAGTTTATATTGACATATAAACAGTTTTTCTTACTTTTTATGGAAATAGAGAAATTTAGATTTTTCTTCATTAAGACGCCTTTGGCCACGAAAAAATACTTTAAAAATATATGATTAGATTCCGCATTGAAAGTACAAATAAACATATTTTTTCCATTTTGAATCTTGCGCCCAACGCTCGCCTATCTTCAGCTCTCGGCCAGTGCGTGCAGTACTGCGCCATTCAGGTTTAGACGTGTGAAAATAATCTGAAATTCTGAAAGCCTCTTTTCAAATTTTACACTATCATCTATATATTAACTCGTAAATTTTTGTTTTAATGTACAAATCTAATCAATATTTTGCCCGTTTCATTTCCCATTATCTTTTATGTTTGTTAATTCCGGATCCCAGTGGTCAACCTCACTTGAGGACGGATGATTTTAAATCTTAGTAGTACCCTCGAAACTTATTGCCGAGCCACTGAGCAAACAATGCCGAATCCCTCTTAATAATGCAAGGTTTTTTCTCAATATTTTTTTACATTTTTACAAATGGCCAAAAAGCCTAAAAGCAAGTAAAATCGGATTATCTGTCTCTCTGTGTAAAATAAAAATGATTACTTCTTAACATAACCTACCAAATGTTAGCTTCAAAATGAGCTCCCGTTCAATGTTCTGCAGTAAATGGTTCCAGAGTTCTGAGCGCTGAAAGAGGCTTGTTTTTATAAAATACGCTAAATTTGTCGCTCAATAGTACGAAAACCATTTGACTTTCGATAGTATATTTTTGAAAATGCACTCTCCTCAGCACCTTGTATAAATAGGGAAAAAATTAGAGTTTTAAAAAATGCGAGGTTTTTTACTGATCGATTTCATATGGAATAGCCCGTACGTATACTGCAAATCCTCTTGCATGGACATACACATAGCTATACTATTTTTTTTGCCACTATGCCTTATGTAGTCAGTTGAAGAGAGGAAAACACTTTGTATTAATCTTTTGCTTAGTAAGGGCTTTTAATTAATTATGTCATTTTTCTAGAAAATTTCGTCTCCATATTTCCCAGTTCAGTAGTTTAGGAGGGAATGACTTAGAATGACTAAGCTCATTTTCATTTGACTGCGTCAAGAAACAAAACATTTCATATTGGTCTCCAGAAAACCTTCGAGAAATGCATCAATGACCTCTCCACAGCGAGCATGTTACTATTTCGTGTGCTGCTGCACAATTTGGAATAATAGAGTGATAATTTTTTGAGGAAGAAGGACGCACAATCACTCTTTGAGGAGTGTAGACCTATAGCTTGTGAGGAATGATATCTATATATATAATTTGAACTGGTAATGGAAATTACGGGAAAACGGCTGAACGGATTTTAATAAATGACCCCTCATTTTGAAGCTTGGAACTCAAAGTTTTTAAGAAAAATAGTAGTTTTCAGTGAAATGTCAATTTTTCAACATAATTTTCCTATTTTCCAAAATCCATCTGTTGTCAGTTTTGAGAACTAGCTAATTGCATTTCAGAATAAAACAAAACACAAACTACAGTAAGCAATATTACACGAAGGCCATGATCTGCAAGAATGCTGACATATTTAGAGCTCAAATTAAATTGGTTATTAAAAACTTAACTTACTAAAAATAATTTACAGGTTCGATTCTGTGGTGTGTAATTTTCTGGGTACAGCTGTGTATTGGATATTAAAAACTACAAAACTTGAGGTGATTTGATGACATTATTAACATTAGAAATGAAATATTATTGTAGTTAATGCCATGATGTGACTATTTTTCATTAATTATACATATTAATGCTATATTGATGACATGAAAGTGAAACGTTTTGGGGTTATATAAGTAGATGTAGAGAATAACTTAAATTAGATTTTGATTTCTATATTTTACTGAGTGGCGGCTATATAGTATATGTTACTGAAAGCTATAAAACTTACGTAAGATAATAATATTATTAAAAATCAAATATTTTTATAGTTATTAATCAAGTGGGGTTGGGTCTTTTTCATATATTTAATGGCGGTGTGGTGTGGATATTTATATGCGTGGTTCTCTTCAGTATTGGCTCGACAGAGAGCATCTTTCATTATTATGGAAACAAATAACTTTCAAAATGTCTGGCATTCTTCATTGAAAATAAATCTGAAAAATGTTTATTTGAACGTCTAATGAACTTAGTTTGCAGCATTTGCTGCACAAGCCACTAGTTATATTTAAAACGAAGTGCTGTCAAAATGGCAAACATTCTTCTGTACAACGATAAAATAAAATTTTGAATAGGATTTATGTTACTCATGTTATTTATGTTTCTGATCGGGGAGATCTTTCTGCCTGACCCTGTATTACACTTTTTTTTATTTTAGGTTCTGAACATGAAAGTTTGTGCGAACTTCCTAATGTGGCAACACTGACAGCCCAGGCTGTGACCGTGCAGCAGATTTAAAAACTTTTTTTTTTTCGGCCCAGCCAAAAGTGCCGTTATTTTGGTATTGCCGGTTAATTGGGTGCTGGTTACAAGGGATTTTACTGTATTACATATCTACAATCTAGTATGTGAAAGTGAAAGCGTGGGGGGGAAAAATAAAAGAGGAATAGAAGAAGAAATAAATAGAAAGACAGACAAAGATAGAAATAAGGCAGAGACGAACAGTAAAGAAAGGTCAAAACCTGCGACAGCTGAGGATATAGCA
Source organism: Periplaneta americana (assembly GCF_040183065.1). NCBI lineage: Eukaryota > Metazoa > Arthropoda > Insecta > Blattodea > Blattidae > Periplaneta > Periplaneta americana. The sequence continues at coordinate 208,185,081 of NC_091117.1, read as the reverse complement.
GAGATATTTGAAACGTTTAAAAAAATGTGGATGTGATCAAAAAGTGCAAACAAAGTGAAACTGGAAAAGATAGAGAAGTATAGGGGAGAGAGAAAGTGTATAAGCAGATGTGTTGAATAAAATATAGGTAGCTATTTATAGGAAGTGAGAATAGTGACAATGGATTAGGTGTAAGCAGAATAGTGAGAAAGTGGAAGTGAGCGCAAATAGGAATATGAGAAAATAGTGAGAAAGGGTTAAGAGAAGTGAACAAGTGAAGCATAAAATTAGTACTAACATTTGAACGTTGGAACAGTAAATGAATATAAGAGAAAGATAGGAGAAAAGGTCAAAGAACAAATAGGACAAATAATTCAATATGATAATTTATAGAGGTAAATTGAAATTGAGATTTTAGTGAATAGTAGTTAGAGGATAAAGGGGGTGTGAAAGTAGTATGGAATACCGTATTAGATATATTAGAATTAAGGAACAAATAGAGAATAGCAAATGAAATGTAGGAGAAATACTGAAGGGGAATTTGACCAAATAACAAAAAAGGTACATAGTGTAATAATTGGGAGTATTTGTGTAGACGTGTACTGCAAATAATGTGTTATTGTAATAATATGTTATGGTGGCACCGGATACAGAAATGTGAGGTACACCATTACATGTAAAGAAGTGCTGTGACGAAATATATCATATATCATATCATATCATATCTATGCTGAGGAGGAATTAAAACTGTGGCCTCTTATGAACTGTGCTACAGATCTTGAGACATTTTTGCCTGCTCTTTAGTTATGTCTCTCACTGTACATCAATTTTAGTAAAATTCCCTGGTTGGCATGTGCTTATTTAACCTATTTTTGAAGAATGCACTGTATTTTCATTACACTAAGACATATTCATTTATTTTCAGTTATGCTGGACGACCAACTGCTGCTTCACCAGCCACTGGTAGCAAAATGCAACATTTGCGGGAGCTGACAGCTCTCTTGGATGATGCTATGGCTGTCTAAGGAAGGTTGTAATTACTGAAAGTTGGTGATGATGTTATATAATAGTCTGCTGGTCAAACAGTTTGGTACTTCAGGGCTGCAGTGACTTTACATGCTCATTCTTTTCTTCATTTTTGACATCATTAAATTATTGTGGTTAATTACTACTCATGTACATTTTATGGAGTACTTGTATTTTTCCTTGAATGAAGAAGTTACCTACTATCAGATCCAAATGGAACATTTACAGATCCACTACAGCCCACATTTACAATCAGATGAGGATGTCAGAGAGCTGTTTTTAAAGGCATGTTACGTGCTATGGTATGGAGCCTGAAAGAAAATGATATCTGTTTAAACATATGTCTGCATTGGTTACTGTTCGCATTTTTCGAACTTGTGATGAAATTGTGCAGAGTATTCTATTACAGTCGAACCTTGGTATTTCGAAGTGCATGGAACCCAAAAAATATTTAATCTTGTCAGAATTTTGAGATATAAAGAAATAATTTTCGCCTTATCGTAATTTGTAAAATAGCTGATCTCTAAGACATTTTTTTGTTGTTTTCACCCATTTATAAAATTACAAAGATAAAGTTATCGCAAGACTGTATTTTACATTATTACTCCTAATGTAAATTTTCTTTGAGTACCAAATTTAATGACTATACTTTAACTTGCTATACATTCTACCTCCCCTCCAACTCCCCCTCCCTCTTTCTCTAATGAATCTTTCGTTTTGTTGAGAGTTATTTTTTTAAACAACTGGTATTTCCACCCATTTATGAAAATCTATGCACAATTTTTTTTATATCTTTTACTCACTTCCAAAGCAACCTCGATATTTTTATGTACCTATACGAAATTTTGATGATATAATTAGAGTTAAATAATTTTTTCCATCCATTAAGATAAATTATATTTCGATATAGTCCCACGCCGTGGTGTCGCGGTCTAAGGCATTCTGCCTAGGACTCGCATTACAGAATGCGCGCTGGTTCGAGTCCTCATGGGGGAAGAAATTTTCTCATGAAAATTTCGGCCAGTATATGGGACCGGTGCCCACCCAGCATCGTGATGCACTTGGGGAGCTACGATAGGTAGCAAAATCCGGTTGCGAATGCCAGCTATAACGGCTGGGGGAATCATCGTGCTAATCACACGATACCTCCATTCTGGTTGGATGATCGTCCACCTCTGCTTAGGCATGTGGGCGTGAGGCCAGCAGCCGGCTGGTCGGTCTAGGCCCTTCACAGGCTGTAGCACCACGGATTATTATATTTCGATATAATAGTGATGCCTTATGAGATTCAGACCTGTCTTCGTACAGTTGACTAAACAACAATTTCGAATAATAGAGAAATATATATTATTTCATTTACTGGTGTATTATAATCTGGAAATCTGAAATTACCTTGAGACAAAATAATTGGAATAGTAGATGTTCGACTGTAATTTATTTTGTCAGTTTTATTATTTGTAGCAAGTAAAAAAAAAATTTTTTTTTTTTTATTTGATACTTCTGACAGTACCATGTCTTGACCAGAATTGGATACAAGAAGGCTTGAAGCTGGGGTAAAAATGCAGGAGATTTGTTTCACCCACATTGAAGTATGTGGTAGTGGTATTATAAATGTAGTATTGTAGTATAGAAATTTAAACTTCATTTTAATTGCATGATTTTGCAGAATTGAACAATGTGTAGCCCACCATAGCCATACAGTGAACTGTATTTTATTCTTTAAAAATTGTTGGTTGTGGGAGTTTTACGTAGACATGCTTGGTTTCCACTCTTTCACCACTAGCGTGACATAGATATTTCCAGGCTGCGTATCATAACACATAACAATGCATTAGTTATGCCGATCCTTATGTGCAGTCATAATATTGTTTACATCTCAGCACTGGCCGTAAGCTTAAATTATATGATATATACAGATAGCATAACATTATGTAAAGATCCTATGTTATAATTTTTTGACTGATTTGACTGCAAGTTAGTAAGATATTAATTAATGAGATGCCGTTTTTATGATTATGTACATTGTGAATTATTTACATTTTCAAATCCCTACTTGTAATTACTGTACATAGAAAGAGAAATTTCAATCAAAGTCAACGTATTGCTTTGTACAGCCATATTAGTTGACAGAAAAACGTCTTTTCCTTCAGTTAAAAAACTAAAATCTTAATTCTTTATAAATTCATAGAACAGTATATTATTAGAATAAAGAAGTAAAGTTTACTATCATTGCAGATATCACAGATTTTCCATCCCATGCTTACAGAAAATCACAGTATTTCCATATTACCTCTCATTACAAATCGCAGATATTTCGTAAGTAAATGAGAATCGTTATTTAAGCTGAGAGATATAAAATATTTTTATGCACATTAATTATCTTGAAATAAACGTTTATGTAGGAACATTAGACTCCATTAAAGTATCTGATGAAAAATCAGGTCATAAAAGTGAAAGAAGGGATTGTATAGACGAATGTGCTGTACATGTTGCATCTGCACAGGATCAGAAATTTTGGTGGTGCTGAAAGATTGATTGTGAAGTTAAGAAATCTTGGTACATTATTTATTTTTCACTATTAAAATTGTATGAATGTGTTTGTTGATATATTGAAAAGAAATTAAAGAAATTAATGAAGTTGTGCAGATAAAGTAAGTGTAAAATGCCTTCACCCTTGCATGTCTGAACCATATGAAGTACACCTTGAAGAAATATAAGTGAAAAGTCTCTCCATCTTTGTATACAGTAATGCTGTTTGTTCATTAAAAGATGTTGCTTATGATAAAGATGTTGGGGGTTTCAACAATCTGGTACCACCGTATCTCAACACAGTTGAATAATTCAATCTGATTTGTAACTCGCACACGCACATGCGCACACTCAGCATACACATACGTACAGAGGGAGAGAGAGAGGGAGACTTTTTGTGGTGAAGAAACACGTTGGAATATTCGTAAATTGAAACAACTTCGAGTGAAGATAGCGAAATTCCTGTGCTGCTTCTGGACACTTCTTTATATATCCTGCAGCTCAGAGGCTAGTTTATGTTACACCTGCGATGAGATGAGATGATGCTGGATATTTGTTGGGACACGACAGGGGAACCGGAGCTCCCAGAGAAAACCCCTGGACTGCAGGCTTGCCAACACAAGTTACAAACCAGGGATTAAACTCGGGTTCACAGGATTGTAAGTCCAGTACTCTAAGCCAGTAGACTACTGTAGCTGTTACAATTTCCGTAAGTAACTTTGGGTATTTCAACAAATAGGCATGAAATTATTTACATGTGGAATGCTTAAAATTGTACTGTATCTACTTACAATCTGTTCCTTTCATCTTTTGCATTATTCATTCATTCATTCATTCATTCATTCATTCTATTTTATTTATTTATTTTATTTATTTATTTATTTATCTATTTATTCATTTATATATTTTGTTTCATTTATTCATTCATTCATTCATCCATCCATCCATCCATCCATCCATGCATTCATTCATTCATTCATTCATTCATTCTATTTATTTTATTTATTTATTTTATTTATTTATTTATCTATTTATTCATTTATATATTTTATTTCTTTCATTTATTCATTCATTCATTCATTCATTCATTCATTCATTCATTCTATTTATTTTATTTATTTATTTATTTATTTATTTATCTATTTATTCATTTATATATTTTATTTGTTTCATTTATTCATTCATTCTATTTATTTTATTTATTTATTTTATTTATTTATTTATTTATCTATTTATTCATTTATATATTTTATTTGTTTCATTTATTCATTCATTCATTCATCCATCCATCCATCCATCCATGCATTCATTCATTCATTCATTCTATTTATTTTATTTATTTATTTTATTTATTTATTTATTTATCTATTTATTCATTTATATATTTTATTTGTTTCATTTATTCATTCATTCATTCATTCTATTTATTTTATTTATTTATTTATTTATCTATTTATTCATTTATATATTTTATTTGTTTCATTTATTCATTCATTCTATTTATTTTATTTATTTATTTTATTTATTTATTTATTTATTCATTTATATATTTTATTTGTTTCATTTATTCATTCATTCATTCATCCATCCATCCATCCATCCATGCATTCATTCATTCATTCATTCATTCATTCTATTTATTTTATTTATTTATTTATTTTATTTATTTATTTATTTATTTATCTATTTATTCATTTATATATTTTATTTGTTTCATTTATTCATTCATTCATTCATCCATCCATCCATCCATCCATCCATGCATTCATTCATTCATTCATTCTATTTATTTTATTTATTTATTTTATTTATTTATTTATCTATTTATTCATTTATATATTTTATTTGTTTCATTTATTCATTCATTCATTCATTCTATTTATTTTATTTATTTATTTATTTATCTATTTATTCATTTATATATTTTATTTGTTTCATTTATTCATTCATTCATTCATTCATTCATTCTATTTATTTTATTTATTTATTTTATTTATTTATTTATTTATCTATTTATTCATTTATATATTTTATTTGTTTCATTTATTCATTCATCCATCCATCCATCCATGCATTCATTCATTCATTCTATTTATTTTATTTATTTATCTATTTATTCATTTATATATTTTATTTGTTTCATTTATTCATTCATTCATTCATTCATTCATTCTATTTTATTTATTTATTTATTTATTTTATTTATTTATCTATTTATTCATTTATATATTTTATTTGTTTCATTTATTCTTTCATTCATTCATCCATCCATCCATCCATGCATTCATTCATTCATTCATTCATTCATTCATTCTATTTATTTTATTTATTTATTTTATTTATTTATTTATTTATTTATTTATATATTTATTCATTTATATATTTTATTTGTTTCATTTATTCATTCATTCATTCATTCTATTTTATTTATTTATTTTATTTATTTATTTATTTATCTATTTATTCATTTATATATTTTATTTGTTTCATTTATTCATTCATTCATCCATCCATCCATGCATTCATTCATTCATTCATTCATTCATTCATTCTATTTATTTTATTTATTTATTTTATTTATTTATTTTATTTATTTATTTTATTCATTTAGTTTATTCATTTATTTAATTTATTTATTTTATTCATTTATTTATTTATTCATTTATTTTATATATTTATTTATTTTATTTATTTACTTATTTATTTATTTATTTAACCTGGTAGAGATACGACCATCAGGCCTTCTCTTCCTCTCTACCAGGGGATTACAGCTACAATATTAAGAATACAATTACAATTATAATTACGACCAGCCTCATGGTCTAGTGGTCAGAGCTTCTGGCTATAGTTCATGAGGTCCCGGGTTCGATTCCCGGTTAGAGCACAGGAATTTTTCCTGTTCGTCCATGGTCTGGAATTTAGGTTAAGTTTAGATTTAAGACCTCTCCTGGCACCACATTATCATAATCATCCTATCACATCATCGGGGTAATGTAACTCCGCCTTCCAGGTGCCCCAACCTCAGAAGTGAGTTACAACTAAGCCACGGCCAGGAGAGAAGACCAGAAATGTCGAAAAGACAACCTGGTGGCATTGGATAAAGAAAAAACAATTATAATTACAATTAATATTAAATATAAAAATGAAAGTACTAAAAGATTAACTGATTAATAAAAGCTAGACAGTTTATTGTAAAAGTTAAGAAGAGAGAAGCATTTCTTTTATTGATTAAGTACAAATTAAACCTACTCTACGCAGTAAGAAAATGCTTAAGAAGTTTGCTTTTGAACGCTACTAAATTCCGACAGTCTCTGATGTCACTGGGTAGGATATTCCACAAGCGCGATAGCGAGATTGTGTATGATGATGAATACGATGATGTCTTATGTGTTGGTATGGCTAGTATGCAGCTATTTTGCGTGCGTGTATTTTATTTATTTATTTATTTATTTATTTAACCTGGTAGAGATAAGGCCATCAGGCCTTCTCTTCCCCTCTACCAGGGGATTACAACTACAATATTAAGAATACAATTACAATTATAATTACAATTAATATTAAATTTATAAATACAATAAAAATCGAAGTACTATGTCCCATTACTGAAAAAAAAACAAAAAAGAATTGACATATGAACTGAAACTGATGGAAACACATAATATTCGAAGCCTATTCAAAAAATTTACTCCATTGTAAATCTATAGTCTCGAAGGAAAAACTACAGCCTTTCTTTGCCAAATCTCTCATGTTCAACCAATAAAGACAGACACTTATCGAACTGAACAGTTCGTCTATCTAAATATTCCTTATGTGATTTTCGACCTTAAATTACTTTCTTATACATTTCAATGCTTGCAACATTATGTTCTTGAAAGTCGGATATTTTACTTGTATTGAAAAAGCCGAACATTTTATTTATTTCGGTAAAAGTTGGCCAGGACGTGTTCAGAGAAATCCGGACATCTGGTCACCCTATGCCTTCTATAATGGCTTAGCATCATTGAATGTAAAAACCTTAGTTCATTTCGTTACCAAATTTAAATGAACACTTTCACTCTTTTGAACTATCATAAAAATTTCACTTCGCACTTGCTTGCTCGAATATTTCTGAGTAATTAGTAAGCCCAGAATGTAAATAAAATTAGTTGTAGGAAAGAACAGAAAAGGTAACCAACTTTTTAAAGCATCTTAAATGGCACTAGATAGATTTAAGTATAATACAAATTATGCTTTTTTTTTTTTCTTATTGACTGTTCACTATGTCCTTACCTATTAAAATGGATAATCGAGTTTGTACTGTAAGTATATAAAGGGAAAGAAGATTGTGGGGATAAGTCTTATCTCAAAAATCTAAAATGAGAACATGAATTCTTAGCTAATGTTCACTTTATTAATATTATAGGATACATATTAACTTAAAAAGTTATTTTTCCATATTATTGCCATCTGAAATAGCATTCTTAATACATTTGTGCAGGAATCAATTTCGTCATCTCTTGCAGATATCTTCGTCTATTTGTGCTTTCATCTACTTTGCAGAAGAATTAGAACTTCGACCATCTTGTGTAGAAAAAAATACCGAATTGACAATATCGTCAGCAAGTTGGTGCATGAAATTTCCAGTCTGATTGTCTTCTATAGATTGGCAAGCAAAATTTACAATGTCTTCGGAAATGTAATCAGAAATACTTGGTGCTTCAGCATGGTGTACAATTGTTCTGCTATTTTCCTGGCTGCTTTTGTTAATGAAGACTTCAGTTATGATATCTTCAATAATATTTCGACAGAATAAATGAGATGATTCAGCAACAGCATTAGTAATACTTTCAACAACAGATCTTTGGAAGAGTGAAACTTCTTTGAAGGATTCTGTTTGCCGAGCTTCTTGAAACACTTTCAGATATTCATGGTAGTCACGTAGTGATGGAGTCAATCTCTCAAGGGCTTCCATGACTGCAGTTACAGCTTTGAGGCAAAGAGGATCGTTACATCCATTGTCATTATATTCAAGGAATGTTTGGCGGCAGCAGAATATATTTTGACCTCCTATCTCGATTTCAAGTCTGTCCCAGTGGAAGGAAGGGACCAATGTCACAGGTATTCCTCTCTGTGTCAATTGATCTGCGTTACAAGTAACATACATACATACATTAGTATATTCTCAATTATAGTCTTAAAGATTATATTTCCTGAATTATAAAAGACAAAGTGAATAACAAATTATCCTCAGTAAGTTTACTATTTTTGGTTAAACGAGTACTGAGATAGTTCCCTTGCCATTTCGCTTCAACACCTTCAGCTGTCTCCTTTGTAATGCCAACATAACTTTGGTGACATTACGGAAGTTTCACGCTAGTGTACACCAGGGTTTAAGCTAGAAAATAAATAATTGTCGCAAAAATGCACAAATGAAAAATTATATTTGTGCAAATTGCGAAATGCTTGTGCAGTATTATAAATAATTGTATAGAAAGATAAAATTAATAAAGTGTTGTTGTTGTTGTTTTCTAATGCCAGGCTTTTGGCAATAAAGTCATTTGACCTCTTGCACTCCAATATTTTTCAAAGATATTATCATGGCCAGCCGCTGAAGCACAGATTTTGAGGTGTTCCGAATCCATTTCTTGGTTTGAGTTGCACAATGGGCAGTTAGGGGACTGATATATTCCAATTCTATGCAGGTGTTTGGCCAAACAATCATGGCCTGTTGCCAATCTAAATGCAGCTACAGACGATTTTCGTGGTAAATCGGGAATTAACTGTGGATTTTGATGCAGAGAGTTCCATTTTTTCCCTTGGGATTGTGTTATCAAATTTTGTTTGTTGAAGTCTAAGTATGTAGATTTAATAAATCTCTTCACAGAGTAATATGTAGATTTAGTAACAGGTCTGTAAGTAGCAGTGCTGCCCTTCTTTGCTAAAGCATCCGCATTCTCGTTTCCCAGGATTCCGCAATGGGATGGTATCCATTGGAATACAATTCTTTTATTGAGTGATATTAATTGAGAGAGCATTTTAGTTATTTCTGCTGTTTGAGATGAAGGTGTATGTTTAGAGACTATTGATAGAATAGCTGCTTTGGAGTCTGACAATATAACTGCATTTTTAAATTTATTGATGTGGCATAGAAGATTCCTGAGACTTTCACTTATTGCAATGATTTCTCCATCAAAACTTGTTGTTCCATATCCAAGAGATCTATAAAGTGAGAAGAGACAGCACGTAACACCTGCACCGGCACCTTGTTCTCTGGAGATCAAGGATCCGTCAGTGTATAAATGAAGCCAGTTTTGTGGAGGGTACCTAATATTAATTGTCTCTAAAGACAATTGTTTTAGTATTTCAGTGTTTACTTCTGATTTCAGTATTTCTTCTGTTAAATTTAGATTATATTCTATATTTAATAGAGTTAAAGGGTTTGGTTTAATTTGTAGGTTTTCTTTTAAATTCGGGACATTGATTTAATAAAGTATGCAGAAACAAAAAGTTATGTAATTTGTTTCTTGGAGTTTTATTACTTTCAGTTCATCTTACCACACTCTAGACATACTTATGTAAGTAAATCATTAGACGTAGGTATATTTAGAATGAATTACTGCTGAATTTACTTCACATTAAAGTACGTTATTTTATGGGCACTTTAAACATTGAAATTCTTTACTAGTAGGCCCTTCAAGATTTGTTAGTAGAATGCTAACTCTTTTTACTGAAAGCCAGTTTCTAATTCCAGTTTTTACAAGATTCATGCAACTAAATCCTCACTCACAATTTACAGTATGCGATGGAATTATAGAAATCAATTAGAAGAAACTGTTCACTTAATTACATGAATTGCACCAACTCTTTGAAATCAATTCCTAAACATCTATTGCTCAATACCTTTTTGAAGATTGCCCATGCCATTAGTTTTTCATTTAAGTTCAGATTAGTTCAAACACATCTCTTATTTAATTTTCTCCATTACAATCTTCGTTTCTGAAGTCCAATGTGGTTGTCGCATTTACATTCAAAGTTTGTTGCATTTTTAGAAGTAGAGTAGCAAAATGCGACAAATGCGACTGTGGCTTAAACCATGGTGTACACTCAGGCTATGCCTTGCATGTACGAATCTGTGACAGGTTAGGTTAGGTTTTTATTATGTCTTACATATGTGAATCTGCAGGATTTTCAAAACTGGATGATTTTTGTGTAGTGATGTTATGAATGTACGGTAATGACCCACGTGGAAACGAAGTTAAAATATAGGAATTATATGTCCATTTCATTATTATTTGTTGTGCTTCACTGTATTTCAGTGGTTATTGAATACAAGTTTTACATTCTTCACATTACATCGTATTGTGTGTTTTCTGCAACTTTTCCTCACGTTACCAGTCACTACAGCAATGGTCGAAAGCTCATTCAGTAAGAAAGTAATAAAGCATTGCAGGAATTTTCGTTCACATCACATGCGTCCATGATTATTGGTCCAGCATTCATATGTTCATACAAAATTTTTGTCGAGTTTTATTCTTTATCCATTTTATTCCTTTATTTTATAAGAAATTGTGAAAATATAGCAACATTTCCTTCACCAAATTGGAATGAGTACAAGCTTGTACTATCAAGACAACATAGAACGAATAATGTCATTGAAGGATTTCATTAAAAACTTGGAAAGTTGATTGCTTCACATCATGCAAATATATGGCGAGTTTTAGATGGTATTAAAACTATACAACAAGAGACTGAAAACATTTTTGTCCAAATTGGAGGAGGATATTCACGATATAGACCACCTCTATCAAAGAAGTACTGGTATGTGACCAATCAACAATGCGTTGAACTAATTGTATGAAATTATGCTCGGTATAGACACAATGGCAACATCAAGCAGTACCTGCGAGCAGTTGTGTACCATTTGAAGATGCATAGTACTGTTATTTCAAGTTATCTTGAACCTTACATCCCCTAAGTCTGTCTTTCGAACTGCTCGGTACGGCATGTACTTATCAACGTAAGGGCACGGCAAGGATGCCCCTCCCTCGGGTAACGTGACTCTTTTCAGAAAACATTGGTTCTTTCACTTAATGGCTCTCTATTGTAAAAGAACTTGGTTCAATACAGACATCATCTCACGACACTCTGGTTTTGAAAGGAGAACATAGCTTCGTAGCAGGTTTTAATTAACCTATAATGAGTAAGTATTTAAATATAATCGTGTGTACATTCCTCCTCTCTCATCCAAGCTGGGCACTGTCAATGGTGGAGTTACTACAGCTGTTTCTATACATTATCTAGGCCTACATGACTTACACCTATGGCTGATATGTACATATTCTTATAACAATATTTTACAGGCTTATTATTTGAATTTACATTAATTTACAATTATACACAATCCATATCCCTATCATTGCTACCATCATCGTCATCATCTTCATCGCTTGATCCAAAATTAATTATTATTTCGTCAATGGCATCATCCATTCGGAATTATCTTCTTAAACATAGGTACTACTTTCTGAACAAGATAGAATTCTTCGATTGTATCCCGAATGACATGTTGATCGAAGTCGTCCACTTCAACTTTACACAAGTCCTAATTCTGGAATGAAATAGTATGTTTTGCAGAACTATAACAAAATAACTTACAACAGTAATTCATTATGTCGCTCACAGTACACACACTATTGTACATAACTATTATAGCAATAATTTCTTTCCCAGAGTAGTGTGAGGTTCAGTCGGTTGTAATTCAATATTATTCTTAATTCTCTTCACGGAACTAATACTTTTGCCAGAGTATTTAGCCGCTCTCTCACTTTCCTTATCAAGAGGTTCCAGCAAACATTTCTTTAATTTTTCCTCCTCGCAACACTTATATTATATTTGCAATAATTTCTCTTTCTCCGGTGTGGATAACAGCATTACTTTTTTCCGCGGTGGTGTGATTTCACCATAATTACTACCCTGTGGTTGCTGCTCCATGTTAACACTACTGGTACGCAGTGAAGGAAATAGTTCTATGTTTTTTGACAAGAGATTATGATGCGGAGCATGCGCAAACAACTCAGTTGGCTCCACCCATGTTACGCACTTCCTTCCCTCTGCCCCTCTTTCCCCGCTCAGGAAGTTCAAGATAACTTGCAATGACAGTAATATGGTTGATGAAAAGCATGAAGAAAATGAATAAATTCCGGTCTTTAACTCCTATGCTCATAGCATTTGTCATTATTATTTTGTATTAAATAATATGTAATTAAATTATCTCTATTTTCATTTGTGTTTCCTAATTTTCAAATTAGATGTGACATTGGACATCATGGCTCATGAAGAAAATGGACAAAATGCTATGGACAAGGACAGTATGGGCGTAAAATGTTTTGAACGAAAGCTTAAAATGGGCCAATATAAAACTGGACGAAAATTCTGCTAATTGTAAAAAGACTGTCTTCGTATTACAATGTCGCAGATGAAACTGAGTTCATTACCTTTACTTCATTGAAAGTGCAGAAAGCAGGAATAATGTCAACAGAGTCATCAGTGAGTTCCTGTCAATGATGCAACCTTACAATCTCCCTAATTTGAATCTGTGAGATGTTTTGTCTGTGGAAGAAGTTTAAAGATAAGTTACATTTAAAAATTCTTACCTTGAATTCCTCTTAATCTTGGCATTCTATGGCGAACAGTTCCATGAGCTTCATATGGTCCATAGTGAATTCTAACAAGGCTTTGATATGAAGATTCTGACATCATTAATCAGATTAATTTTTTATGCATTTTTAGTTGGTAATAACCATGGTAACTTTAAATCAATGGCCATGATTGTATTTTTATGTTGACAATTTAGGATTAGTTTACAATAGGACCATTTTGGTTTAATTGTAAGACTGCTCTGTGTAAATTATTTGTATAAAGAGAAAGTACGGTATTGTTTTATATTTTCCAATCTATACTAATAATAAATCTGTAGCCGAAATTTTACTGGTAATTTTCGATTTTCCAAAAATAATTGGTCCTAACATAATATAATTAATCGCCCTGAAACCGAAAATCGCTTTTTTGAAATTTGTGTTTGTGTGTCTGTCTGTCTGTCTGTCTGTCTGGATGTTTGTTACCTTTTCACGCAATAATGGCTGAACCGATTTATATGAATATTGGAATATAAATTAAGTTCGTTGTAACTTAGAATTTAGGCTATATGGCATTCAAAATATTTTATTTAAAAGGTGGGGTTATAAGGGGACTTGAATTAAATAAATCGAAATATCTCCCTTATTATTAATTTTCACGAAAAATATTACACAACAAAAGTTTCTTTAAAAATAATTTCCGATAAGTTTTATTCTATGCAAAATTTTGATAGGACGGATATGTAATGAGATAAATGAGTTTCAAAATTACAATAACAACGCCATCTAAGGCGGTGTAATGAAATAAAAAACAAATTACTTCATCTATAAGGGGCCTTGGTCAACAACAATCGAAAGCTATGAAACATAGCCTACAGAGAATGTTCCTGTGTTTGTATGAAATAATATCAGAAGCTAAATTAACCGATTTGTATAATTAATTATTATTTCACCATTGGAAAGTGTAGTTTCTCTAGATGAACATAATGCTATAATGTTATTACAGTAACTTCTGAGTGAATTGAGGACAGGTAAGATTAAAATAGCTTCTTATGCACAGAAAACTTGATAGGCTATTCTGTACATTCGTTTCCTGTATTTCCTAAAATAATTTTTATGACCAAATGAGTGGTCTCTGGATCAAAGTGATCGCATTTTAATTTTTTTAATACAATTTAAATTAAGTAACATAATAAACGATTTATCCTTCTATCAAACACGAATGTTCCCTGGATCATATGTCCTATTTTAATTATGTAATTACTTTATATTTATTTCTAACGGGTGCAGCAGAGCGCACGGGTACGGCTAGGATATAATATATCAATTTCTACTAAACTATGAATATTGGACGGACCTTTGTTCACGTTTAATAGCTAGAAGTAAATTCATCTGGTATGACAATCAGATAGTCCAGTTGGTGGAACAACTGGCTGGTAGACTAGAGGTCCTGTGTTCAGTCTCGAGTGTTGGAAGGACCTTTCTCTTTGTCAAACTTCCAAAATGGCCCTCCTTCTGCCTCACATGGATTTAGGCTCTTGGTCCTGTTTCTGCTTCAATTCCATCACATTCTAGGCTGTCTCACCTCTTTTCTTCCTAATGGTCTATAGTTTAAGATTATATTTTGGCATTCTTGATCTTTCCATCCTCCCCACATGATCTTTCCAGTTTTGTCTGTATTATAGGATTATATAATTGATTTTAAATGTTTAAATCACTCCTTATATCATCGTTAGGAATTCTATCTATCCTTGAACAGCCTTTTACAGTTCGTAGAAATTTCATTTGTGCTGTTTCAATATGTTTTAAATCTTTTTGTCTGATTATCCATGATTCACATCCATAAAGAAGGGAGGGGACTACCATTATCTTATAGTACTTTAACTGTGTGTCCTTTCGAGTATTTTTTAGCATTTAATTGTTTCACACATTATTTGGTATCGGTGTAGTTTAGTCTCTATCTCTCTATCATAATCATAAATGTATCTGATGAGACTTTTTGTTTACATTCTTTTGCTGAGTGGATGATTGCAGTTATTCACCCCCACCTCAATAGAAATATAAATAATAATATATGAATTAAATTCATTTCCTGATAAACCAGAAACCTTTGAAGCCAAGCTTTGCCACACATTACATTTTGTATTCTCAAAACTGTTGGACATATCAGAAAACTTATTTTATGCTCGACCATGCCGAAATGTAGTAATTATACACCTGGTAGGAGCCCTTTAATGGACCTCATTAAAGTACACCTATTCATTAAAGTTCAGGTGTTCCACCAATCAGAAAACACCATTGTAGCAATATGAAAGCGCAAGTATCGATTATTCTCGGATATGCAATCGAAAGACAACTAGCGCGAGATTAGACAAAGTAAAAATGGCGGACACTAGTGATAACGAGCTGCAACTTACATCGCTGGAAATTTCGGCAAAATAATATTCAAATAAATTCAATTTGTCATCTAGTTTTTCAATGTCTAATTCAATTTCAAGGTTATATCAAGATTAATGTTTATTTTACTCTCTAGATGATATCAAGGTCAATGTTCACATTTGTTTCTCGGAAAAAATCAATACTTTCGCGTCTGCGCACATCTCACAATTTACGAGGTATTGCACAAGGTCAGTTCCGCTCCTCAGTCAGATAAGAATAACATGGATACTTATGAATAATTTCAAGTTAGAAATATGGTCGAGCATAAAAAGTCGCTTCCACACCTGTGGAGTAACGATCATCGCGTCTGGCCGCGAAACCAGGTGGCCCGGGTTCGATTCCCGGTCGGGGCAAGTTACCTGGTTGAGGTTTTTTTCCGGGGTTTTCCATTAACCCAAGATGAGCAAATGCTGGATAACTTTCGGTGCTTGACTCCGGACTCATTTCACCGGCATTATCACCTTCATCTCATTCAGACGCTAAATAACCTAAGCTGTTGATAAAGCGTCGTAAAATAACCTACTAAAATAAAAAAATAAAAAGTCGTATGAAACTTGACTATAATGGTAATTAAGACGCTCGTATGAAAATTATGAAACTCGCTTGTGCTCGTTTCATAAACATACTCGCGTCTTAATTACTACCATTATAGGCTCGTTGCATAATGTACTATTACAAAACTTATTCGCATTGACTTGATCTTACCTCTGTGAATTAATGTAATAGGTTCCCTTCCACTCTGTGTATAGGCATATATCAGACACACTTTATTTGCAGATACTGAGTTTGACCGGGTTTACAAAAATTGAGGTTCTTTTCCTTTGCATTTCTTCTGTCAGTTGTTTTATTAAAATGTGAAAAATGGAATACCGTTACATTACTTTCATTTTCGAGAAAAATGAAGTTAATTAAATTAAGTACACAAACAAAATCCAATGTTTGACAGTTATGTTTAATTAAATTCTAAATTAGGAACATAATTAAAAGTAATTGTTTTGCGACATAATGAAAGTTATGAACTTATAATAATACAGTAAGATATCTTCAAAGCATAATACAGGTACATGAGAAAAAGTAGGAGTAAAACTATAAAACAAGACTTTTGTTTTTCAACTGTAATTTTACAAGATTTGGATTATAGTAGTAATCACGTTTCCTGTCCCCAATAATTTTATATCATCATCATCGTCGTATTTTCGTTTTTTCTTACTTTTCTGTATACAGAAACTGTCTTTGTCTTTCACTCTTACTGCCATTAAAACTGAGTTTATAATATCACTTACTGATATTGTTAATGTAACTTAATTACTAAAATGAAAATTACCGGTATGTGTTCATCATATGGAATTCTGTGGTATTATTAAAGCCACACTCCTTCACAATGAAGCACGAACACTACAGTCAAAGACGTGACTAAAAACTGACATTTAAGTGGTACATCAGCACCGTTCATGTACTTCTCGATCCAAGGCTTGTAATAGGCTACATCAGTAAATACAGCTGGCTGAATGGTGCCCCACAAATATGCTCCGAAGGACACAACTCCTGCTAAATATCCTCCACATGCAAGAGGTCCACCTGAATCTCCCTGAATGAACAAAATAGTAAGGTTAGTTATTAATGACAGTTATATCTGAAGATGACCACCAGTGGTTCAGTTAACCAGTGTTTTTTCATCAAAGGTAATCATGAATCGATTCCTAGCAGATCTTGACGAGAAATGGTAGAACACAGCAAAAGATTAGTACAGGGACATCATTTTATTTTTACTAACATTTTTAATATTACCCTGGATTAATGGTTCAGAGCCGGAAACACCGTTTGCTACCCCTTCCACGATTGAAGTTCGATGATACTGGCGTAAAATACAAACATCACTTTACTAGGAATAGGAGGGAAGAAAAGCAGTTCATCCATTTACATAAACTAGGAGATATCGTAATTTTGAATTTGATAATTTTCATTAGGTTTTTGTTTAATCAAAATACAGTACAGTATTAACAATAAGTGTTTTTACTCACGAACTGAGTTATCCATGTGAACGTATTCATTATTCAGTGTATATTACACTGTCTACAGCACATTAGCGTACAATATAGAGAATGAAGTTAAATTGAAAATTAATCATAATATGGATATTTAAACATTTTTGAAAATGGTGGCCGTTCATTTAGATACAGGCTTCAGTTCTTTTGTGCATATTATCGCACTACAGACTATTGCATCTAATTCCAATTACCAGTTTCGTCCTTCGTACTAGTAACTCATATTGAAATAATTCTATACCTATTATATGAAAGAGTACCTTACGTACTGTAAATTCAATCTTCACTTCTGCCCGACCCACACAGATAACATTACTCAGACATGCTATCTACTGTCCGTCCAAGTGGTTATGTAGCAGGGTTGAAGAAAGGGGGGAAATCACGTGACAGTTAATTACTTTTATTTAAGTTATTTTAAACAGTTGCGGGTGGGGGAAATCGGGATGCGACGTAGGCAAACGGACGACAGTACCTGTGCGAAAATATGATTCAATATTGAAAGATCTTTCGTCACTGGAAAACGCGAACATATTTTTGAAACGTACTATACTCACTAACTCATTACTGTTTGTGTTCACTACGACCTTAAGGCGACTTTGACTGTATACGCTTGGTTCTGTGAGGAGAACAGTTGGAAGTTCACTAGCAGAGGGGGTGGGGAGTGAAGTACATTAAAAAACTCGGGTACAATAAAATTTGAAGTAAAAATAAAATGATGTCACTGTATATAAGACTGCATTTCTTTTGTTAATTAATTTTACCTTCCAGTAAATATGACGAACTGGCCAAAACAGCTGCTCATTGTGATATTAGGTCATCTCATAAGTAATGTCTTTCATTTATCTCATGGTTTTCCAAAGTATATAATGTGAAAATGTTGCATATATTTCCAGTAAGAGGGCATAAGTACTCGCAATGTGACAGAAATTTTGGACTATACCGCATGAAGATTAAGAAAATGTTAAATGTTGAGACTGGTAAAGAGTATCTTGAAGTTATTTCTACTATGTAACATGAGGGTAGGCCACCAAAGGGAAAACTGAGAGGTAGAACTTAAACTGAGGGATTCGATCTGGCATCGGAACTGGAATCCGGTGTGGCTTAGTGGAGAAAGTGTCAGCACATAGAGCTGAAAACCTGGGTTCGAGTCCCAGTGCCGGAGAGAATTTTTCTCTGTTCCGTCCATCCATCATATGATAACGCAGAATTACTGCATGGAAACATCATACATACTTCAGTACATCATAATATGATAAAGTAAATCCATGGTGCTACAGTCCATGAAGGGCCAAGGCAGACCAGCCGGCTGCTGGCCTCACATCCACATGCCGAAGCAGAGGTGGACGATCATCCAAGCAGACTGTAGGTATCGTGTGGTTAGCACGATGATCCCTCCAGCTGTTATAGCTGGTTTGCGAAACCGGATTTTCGCTACCTATCGTAGCTCCCCAAGTGCATCACGATGTTGGGTAGGCACCGATCCCATACACTGGCCGAAATTTCATGAGAAAATTTCTTCCCCCATGAGGACTCGAACCAGCGCGCATTCCGTAATGCGAGTCCCAGGCAGGATGCCTTAGATCACGACGCCATGGCGTGGGACATAATAATATGGTATGCGTAAGTACAGTAGGACTTGGATGTCGTTATAATGGTTATAACGACATCCAAGGGACCTTGAAAATTATGTTGTTATAAACGAGTGTCGTAGTAACCGAGATTCATATTATCACTCTAGTGAGGTGGAAAATGAAAAATAATAAACATAATTAGGCTTATTTTAGATTTATGTATTCACTTTTAAGCATACCATGAACACAATAAAATACACGTACAGTTATAAATACAGTATTCTGTAATAAAACAGTTTGTTCATTACTCACCAAGCTTATTTACTGAGTGAAGTAATCAGTCATTTTACTTTGTTGTCTCCTACTTACCCAATATACACTTTCTAAATTAAATTCTATGTTCATTATTTCAGTTGTAGTTTCACTGCTCCTTCTCCTAGCTTCATACTCCCTCCTCTAGCTTCATATAAATGTTCACAATTTTAATGGCTTCTAAAGTGTCACCCACTTCTTTCAGTGGCCATACTGCGTTAAAATGCGTGCACTTAGTGAAAACTTCCTGTCGAAACTGACCTAATACCGCATGAATTCGGGCAGGTTACAATGGGTTGGGGAATCTGCCTGCATTCCAGAGGTCTATGACAGAAGGGAACAGTAAAGGATTTGCCAGATTTCAGCAAAATATTTCTTAAAATACTTTGGTTCTTAGAAAATCTTATTCCAAACTGAGGTTGAAAATGACGTTATATGCGAGGTAGACGCATATACGTTTGTCGTATTAAGCAAGGTAGAAAAGCAAATCTAGTCTTTCAGGTAAAGCTCCCTGTAAAGCAGATTTGAATAATTTCAAGGGAAAAATTGTTCCGGGGCCGGGTGGAGTTCCCGGGTAGGTCAGTTGGTAGAGCGCTGGTACGTTCAACCAGAGGTCCCGGGATCGATACCCGGCCCCGGAACAATTTTTCCTTTCAAATTATTCAAGGTAGAAAAGCTTATGTCTTATGGGGAATTATTTGGGACCACAGAATATTTGACGTTATAGGCGGGGTGTCGCACAAAACGAGGTCGCTATAACCAAGTTCTACTGTAATTACTTCGTGATTCAAGACGGTGCTTATCCCATCGGATCCCGGCCACTTAGTCACTCGTAATGTATGGACCTCTCTACATAGTGCGTTGGACATTGTGCCACTGTAACATATTCTGTGACACAGTACATGAAGGTTGGCCACCAAAGGGAAAACTGAGAGGTAGAACTTAAACTGAGGGGATTTGATCCGACATCGGAACTGGAATCCGGTGTGGCTTAGTGGATAAAGCGTCAGCACGAGCTGAAAACCCGGGTTCGAGTCCCGGTGCCGCAGAGAATTTTTCTCCTCAAATATTAATTGTCAATATTACAGATATTATTCTGTAGGACAAATTAATAAATCTGTAATATTCTCATAGCTGCAGTGCATATATTTGTACAGATTACTGTGCACGTAACTGCGGAATCCCGGCCAAACAAGTCACTCAGCTGAGTGCGCTCCTAGTATAATGGCAGTTGACATTGGACATATACGTCAACATATATGCCTAACTTGGAGTCAGGCCACAAAGGGAAACATTGAAGGAGGAGGGTTCGGTCCGGTACTGTGGATTGAATTCGGCGTAACTCAGTGGTCAGAGCGCTTGGTACGTAGAACCAAGGACCCGGGTTCGATCCCCGGCGCCGGAGCGAATTTTTCTCCTCAAATATTAACTCTCAGTTTAAGTTCCACCTCTTGGGTTCCCTCTAGTGGCCTACCCTCGTGCACTGCGTCAATTGGCACAATTGTCCACACATGTGCAGAGGTGCACTTGTTATGAGTGACTAAGTTGCCGGGATCCAACGGAATAAGGGCCGTCTTAAATCACAAAGTGATTATTTTTCGCATATCATATATTACGATGTACCGAAGTACATATGATATTTCACTGCAGAAATTCTGCGTCATCATAATATGATGATGGAAGAGTGGAACAGAGAAAAATATCGTATGTACTTCGGTAAATCGTAATCTAATATGTTTAATTTTGTTATTTAGGGTAAAATTCAAATAAGTTCTCATTTCTCACAGTTTAGCTCAGTATAGTCGGACCATCGGATCTGTGCCCCCGTAAGATATGCGAACTGAACCTTAATTCCTTCTCAGCCTCGGTAATTTATTTCTCCCCCTGTATTCCTATTTCTCTCTTTTCTACCCCTCTCTCTTTCTCTCCCCCAATACTCACAATTTTGAGCCTTCTTGCGGGACAGTTTATTTGCACTTGCAGTCCAGTGTTTCAACTCAACATGAATACTGTAGCACGGAGTGGTGAAAGAAATATTATTAAGCAAGTAATAGCATTTTGCGTCCCGCTCCGTGGCGTCGCGGTCTAAGGCATCCCGCCTAGGACTCGCGTTACGGAATGCGCGCTGGTTCGAGTCCTCATGGGGGAAGAAATTTTCTCATGAAATTTCGGCCAGTGTATGGGACCGGTGCCCACCCAGCATCGTGATGCACTTGGGGAGCTACGATAGGTAGCGAAATCCGGTTGCGAATACCAGCTATAACGGCTGGGGGGATCATCGTGCTAACCACACGATACCTCCATTCTGGTTGGATGATCGTCCACCTCTGCTTCGGCATGTGGGCGTGAGGCCAGCAGCCGGCTGGTCGGTCTAGGCCCTTAACGGGCTGTAGCGCCACGGATTATTAATAGCATTTTGCATAAGTCAATCAGCGTCATTAGAACTACTTAAATTAAATTATGAATAATTAGTAATAATTAACCTTACAGTATTATAAGCAATATTCAAGAGACATGACACTGTTTGACGGAAGTTTGGCAACATCCCTATTCGGCAAGGTTCGTGGCCTGCTGTTTGACGTAATAATGGTAGAGAAACGGGTGGAATGGGGTGAGTAGAGGCGTTAACTTTTCCAAGGACGACGACAGCGCTGAAGGGGCATAGATCCGATGGTCCGACAATATACTTATAATATTTGAGTTAAATTTATTAAAATTCATATGAATTGAATGAAATTAAAACGTTCATCTTAAAAAGGGCGTATGTAGAGGTGAAAACAAACATGTTTTACTCCCTCTTTCGTACTTTCTTTTTTATTTATTTCCTTGTTCTTGATATACTTTCAGTCATAATATGTAAGGCATACACAGTATTCATATACAGTAATAATTGGTATTTACATACAGAAAGTCAATTAACTTTGAAACTCAATTATCTCGGAACATCATTTTCAGTTATATGCCCTTGTTAGGATGACGTCCTCAATTTATGTTGGACAAAGCAAACGATGCAGTGGGTTTTTAGCGAGATATTTCCGTTTCCCTATTTCATTCCACCAACACACTCCACTTGCTCCATTTTATCGCATCATCTGCAATAATTAAAAGTTGGCTTGGATGAAATATTGGAGGTGGTACATTTCTCCGATACTCATATAGGATTTAAGAGCTTGGGTTTTATCAGATATTCGTCTGGCTCTGTCAGGACTGTGGTAAGATAGCCCGCCTGTCACTCTCGGATTCACGAATGTTCCCAGACCGCTCCTGACAATTGCACAAAGGCTATAGTGCGCACATGGACCAGTAATTGCCTAGGTGCATGGATTCATCCCAGGTCCAACTTCGAAGAAAAGCCTAGCCAAGTGTTTATTTTATACAG
Organism: Periplaneta americana; assembly: GCF_040183065.1. Taxonomy (NCBI): domain Eukaryota; kingdom Metazoa; phylum Arthropoda; class Insecta; order Blattodea; family Blattidae; genus Periplaneta; species Periplaneta americana. Next base: position 208,162,187 of record NC_091117.1, on the reverse strand, counting down.
TATCATTCAATACCTTTGTTTATATTTCTGTCTGTATTTCGTTTTTTGTCTGCCACTGTGGTATAAGTAGCTGTTAGGGCATGCATCGTACAGGGACATCATTTTATTTTTACTAACATTTTTAATATTAACCTGTCTATACCTTTAGAGAACCGGAAACACAGTTTGCTATCCCCTTCCACGACTGTAGTTCGATGATACTGGCGTAAAACACAAACAAATCACTCTACTAGGTACAGGAAGGAAGAAAAGTAGTTCATCCATTTACGTAAACTAGGAAATATCGCAATTTTGAGTTTCATAATTTTCATTAGGTTTTTGTTTAATCAAAGTACAGTACTGTATTAAGAATAATTAGTGTTTTTACTCACGAACTGAGTTATTCATGCGAACGTACTCATTATGCAGTGTATATTATACTATCTACAGCACATTAGCGTACAATATAGAGAAAGAAGTTAAATTGAAAAATAATCATAATATGAATATTTAAACACAAGTTTGAAAATGGTGGCCGTTCATTTCGATACAGGCTTCAGTTCTTTTGTGCATATTATCGCACCATAGACTACTGCATCTAATTCCAATTGCCAGTTTCGTCCTTCGTACTAGTAACTCATGTTGAAATAATTCTGTACCTACTCTACGTACTGTAAATTCAATCTTCACTTCTGCCGGACCCGAAAATATAAAATTACTCAGACATGCTATCTACTGTCCGTCCAAATGGTTATGCCGCAGGATTGTAGAAAGGGGGAAATCACGTGACAGTTAATTACTTAACGAGGCCCTTTTATTTAAGTTAAATTAAACATCTGTATAATATTACGTAAAGGTCCAATTCCAAACAGAAATTAATGTTTTCAGAAAAGAGCTAAGACAGCCCAGCTATTACAGAGGGGCGAGCAGAAGCAGGTGGGAGAAATCGGGATGCGACGTAGGCAAACGGACAGTACCTGTGCGAAAATATGATTCAATATTGAAAGCTCTTTCGTCACTGGAAAACGCGAACATATTTCTGGAACGTACTATACTCATTCAGTACTGCTTACTATCTGCGGTCTTGGTTCTGTGTGGAGTTGGAACTTCATTAGTAGAAGGGGTGGGAGTGAAGTACATTAAAAAACTCAGGTACAATAAAAATTGAAGTAAAAATAAAATGATGTCCCTGTAGCTTTGCGAAGAAACTATACCAGTAATTGTAGTTTTGGATTACAGGAAGAGCATCAATATTTGTCCATTTCAATTTCTTTGTACAGTTTTTTTATAGAGAGTTGGTGTCGTTCTGATCTTAACGTCAAGGGAGTCTGTCACGTGCCCCTAAAACACACTACATATATTCTTTTCCTTTTATTATAAAGCCTTGCGTATACAATCACCCTACTGAGGCATAAATTTTGTTATTTCGCGACATTTTCAGCAGTTATTTGGGTCTTAGATAATAAATTTAAATAAATTAATACGAGGCGCATCCAGAAAGTAAGTTTCCCTATTAAAAAAAAAAGAACACACACTTTCAGGAAAACATTTACTGGCAACAGGTACAGCAATGTTTCAGCTATTTTTCAACATAGCCACCATCAGAATTGAGACACTTGTCGTATCGTGGGATCAACTTTTGTATCCCTCTGTCGTAGAACTCTGCCGCCTGTGAATGGAACCAGCGTGTGACAGACGTCTTCAGCTCTTCGTCGTTGCCAAAACGCTCACCGGAGGACAGGAATTTCTTGAGGTGCAAGAAAACGTGAAAATCGCTGGGAGCAAGATCAGGACTGTAGGGTGGATGATCAAACAACTCCCAGCCAAATTCCGTCAAAACAGCTGCTGTGCGCCGAGCCGTATGTGGACTAGCATTATCATGGAGGAGCACAACACCTGCAGTAAGCATTCCACGCCTCTTGTTTTGAATGGCACGTCGCAGTTTTCGCAGTGTTTCACAATAACGGTCAGCGTTCACTGTTTCACCTCTTGGAAGAAAGTCAATGAGCAGAATGCCCTTCCTGTCCCAGAACACCGTGCACATCACTTCCGTACCGACAGCGTCTGTTTGAATTTCGTCCTGACCGGAGATCCACTATGCCGCCAATGCTTGACTGCTGCTTGGTTTCCGGGGTGAAGTGCGAAATCCAAGTCTCATCGCCCGTGACGATCCTGTCGAGGAACTCGTCGGCGTCATCGTGATACCGTTGCAGAAATGTCAGTGCTGCTCCTAATCGTTGCATTTTGTGTTCGGGTGTCAGGTTTTTCGGCACCCACCTGGCACACACTTTTTTGAACAGCAGGTGCTTAGTGACAATCTCATGCAACAAGGATCGCAATATCTGCGGAAAATGGCTGCTCAGCTCCGTAATCGTGAAGCGACGGTTCTCCATGATGCACTGCCGCACCATTTCAACACGATCATCATTGATGAGGGACGGTCGCCCACTGCGCTCTTCATCATGGACACTTTGACGACCTTCGGAAAACTGCCTACACCAGCGACGCACCATCTGCTTACTCATGATGTTCGGCACATAGACCTGACAGAGCTGCCGATGAATTTCAATTGGCGCAATGCTTTGTGCATTAAAGAACTTTATCACCGACCGAACCTCGCAGGCGGCGGGCGGGAGAAGGAATAAGAGCTTCCATTTCGGACCACTGCTGCCACGCTACTGGCACCAGGCGGGACCTGTCCGGCTGGCATATGATTGATACGTCATAGATCTGTTACGCATGCGCAATTGACACGGCTAATTACATTTACTTTCAAGGGGAAAAAATCGGGAAACTTACTTTCTGGATACGCCTCATATAATGACACATAGACATTAAAGTAACTGTTTTTGTAACATGTAATTAGAATTACGGCACTACATTTCACTTCAGTTAAGGTGACCAGATTCAAATCGACAAAAAAGAGGACACAAAACTTCAAAAAGGAGGACATTGTTCAAAAAAAGAGGACAAAATAATTTGTACGAGTACATTAGTGGCAAAAAAACAGGACCGACCCTTGTAGCTCATTTCAGAGCCTTGTTCACTCCAGAGCACGATAGACTGATAACTAAGACTTTCGTGGTTCGAATCCTGCCTGGGAAGGAAACTTTTTTTGTTTCTTATTCAAATTTATTCGATTGCAGCAATATTTTACTATTTAATTAACTTATTATTCCCAGAACATGAATTTTACCAGCTTATTTTCTAATGGCTTTCGAAATGGGCTACGTCATCAGTCGAAACTGCAACAATTTCAATAGATTACTCGCTATCTTGTGAATGCGGGCGTGGCATGCGCAGTCGCACATTTTGGGGACTGATCATTCCGTCGGTCCGTTTTTTTTTGCCACTACTGTACTTATATTTAGGTTTAGGCCTATATTATACTTTAACTTACATCAATATCTATTTTTTACATAATAATTATGAAAGAAATCAATAATTATTTTACAGTTAGCGACATATGAAATTTAAGGGATCTATAATTATTGAAGACAGAAAATATCTATTTAGATTTACACTTGCACCTCGATTTATCGATTTACTAGCTACCTGTGAGCAACGACCAACAAGGAGAAGCAAAGAGAGTTATGACAGTTGGCATAGAATATATTCCGTCGATGTTGCTGCGATCTACAGGCAACTTACTTGAAAAATACGTCAATTTTCAATTTCAAAATATCAGGCATACAAGTTACGAAAAGGAGGACAATTCTTGATTTTTTTTAAAATTCCGCCCGGATCCCAGACAAAGGCCTAAAAGGGAGAACCTGTACGGACAAAAGAGAACGTCTGGTCACCCTAACTTCAGTGGAAATCCTATTTTCACTTACGTGATTAGGACAACTTCCATGAGCTTCAGCACAACCAACGCATATTTTTCCTTCTCTTATTTCCATTCCAAGTTGCCTGGAACATCTTTCCTTATCAATAATTGGTACTTCAGCGAACAAGAGCTTCCTCGTGCTAATATCTGGTCCCTCCTGAAGAACAAAGTGTTCAGAAACTATGTGAACATTTTGCACGTTTCTCAAATGCTATTCAATTCAAGATTTTCGCGGTGGTTGCCTTGTGGTATGTCTGATTGTTTCAACCGTGTGGTGATATTAGAAGTCTCCAGAGTATGGGAACTATATGGTATACTTATCTGGAAACGGACATGATATAAAATCTAGACCACAGAAGGCACGAGTATATCCATTTTCATCAGTGGACCGCCGAGATAGAGCAAAAATTGTGATTAGAAAAGTTGTTGTTTTCTAACGCCAGGCGTTTGACAATAAAGTTATTTGACCTCTTGCACTCCAATATTTTTCAAAGATATTATCATGGTCAGCCACTGAAGCACAGATTTTGAGGTGTTCCGAATCCATTTCTTGGTTTGAGTTGCACAATGGACAGTTAGGGGACTGATATATTCCAATTCTATGCGGGTGTGTGGCCAAACAATCATGGCCTGTTGCCAATCTAAATGCAGCTACAGACGATTTTCATGGTAAATCGGGAATTAACTGTGGATTTTGATGCAGAGAGTTCCATTTTTTCCCTTGGGATTGTGTTATCAAATTTTGTTTGTTGAAGACTAAGTATGTAGATTTAATAAATCTTTTCACAGAGTAATACGTAGATTTAGTAACAGGTCTGTAAGTAGCAGTGCTGCCCTTCTTTGCTAAAGCATCCGCATTCTCGTTTCCCAGGATTCCACAATGGGATGGTATCCATTGGAATACAATTCTTTTATTGAGTGATATTAATTGAGAGAGCATTTTAGTTATTTCTGCTGTTTGAGATGAAGGTGTGTGTTTAGAGACTATTGATAGAATAGCTGCTTTGGAGTCTGACAATATAACTACATTTTTAAATTTATTGATGTGGCATAGAAGATTCCTGAGACTTTCACTTATTGCAATGATTTCTCCATCAAAACTTGTTGTTCCATATCCAAGAGATCTATAAAGTGAGAAGAGACAGCATGTAACACCTGCACTGGTACCTTGTTCTCTGGAGATCAAGGATCCGTCGGTGTATAAATGAAGCCAGTTTTGTGGAGGGTACCTAATATTAATTGTCTCTAAAGACAATTGTTTCAGTATTTCAGTGTTTACTTCTGATTTCAGTATTTCTTCTGTTAAATTTAGATTATATTCTATATTTAATAGAGTTAAAGGGTTTGGTTTAATTTGTAAGTTTTCTTTTAAATTCGGGATATTGATTTTCTGTTTTAATTCTTGAACAATGGATATGAAACTTTTTTGAGTTTTCAATCTACAGAGAGGACTGTATGAATGCCAATTGTTTCCTGGTAATCTGATAAGTTTTTCATATTGAATCAGTGCTTTTTCTTCTATTGTCATTTTGATGCTGTTAATATTAGTGAGGAATCTTTATTTCTGAATATAAAATTACTTTATCAATCAAAATTCAAAGAGTTGTTCCTACTTACCCATGCCGTGTTTCCCCACCCACTGACGATGCAGTGCAATCCAACTGGCGCTGTATTATTAATCATGGTAATCGAGCTTAGGTATTCATCATCTAGAGGCAGCTTCCTTCGTAACTGTGGAGAGAGAATCCGTTATTTATTGATATCATTTCTTTTCCTGGAAGCATGTGTGCTATGTGATGGTACCGGCCACTAAATAAGAAATCAGTTATGAAAATATTAGGCCTATTTAAATCGTTATTAATAATTTCTAGACTCTGAAACATTGTACTCGAATGCCGGCGTTAGAATTTAGCCGCGTTGAGTTGTGAGGTACTGTCATCCTCTGAGGAGTTTAGTGCTGAGAGGAATGCGGTTCCGACTAGTCTAGCGTGGTACTGGAGTGGGAGGGAACAGTGACAGCGGCAGTCTGGAAGGAAGTACAATCATACTGAAAACATTCGCCCAATTTACGAGAGTAGTATGCCTATTAGTTTTCTAACGTATTTTTGGCGAGATAGAGATACAACCATTCGTACTTACGTGTTCAGAGAAGGAAAGTGTTGTAGAAAATTTTATTTATTTATTTATTATTTATTTATTCTGGTGAAGTTAAGGCCATCACACCACCAGAAATACAAATACAATAAAATAAATAAAAAGAAAAATCATAATACAACTACAATAATATAAATGAAAAGAATAATCATACTATAAAATTTAGTGATTAGTAGAATTGAATTAAATTTGTAATCAATTTAAATATACTGTGCTGCTGAACTCACTTGAGAAGTAAAACTACTTGATTTGTATTTTAAGATATCACCAACAAATGATTTTCGCATGACATTATAGGAATCAATTTTTCACGATACCAATCACACATATTCTAAAATTCCAATAGAATAAAACCAAAATCTTTTCCACAGCATGTTTCCTTAAAAATGACTTATAACGGTGAAATATTTAATATGAATAATTCATATAATATTAACATAGCTAACATCAGGGAGATGTTTGAGCAAACATTGCAACAATATATTTAATATATTAATAACAAAACCATATAGGCCTAGATAAACAATATGCATATGAAATATTCACACACTACTACAAACTGAAGACTGCATATTTTTGGACGATTAATACTTCCCACTACGCTCGGCTCGGCTTGGCTGTAGCAACAAAAGAATCTACGTGCAACCCCCCGCACCGATGGCAAGAATACCTCAGGTCCAGCGCTAAACTCGTCGGAGGAAGACAGTAGTACAGATTGTTATATTGAACGGGAAGAACGAACCCTAGCGCTACATCCATAAGAACTTTTACACTGACCTCCAATTAAGTGCATTGGCGCATTCAAACCCTACACCAGCTGACTACGCTAAGGTTTGCAGGCAACCCCGCTGCTCTCTACACCAACATTCTATGTGTCTCATCGGCTGACAATCAGGGAATACTATGCAGTGATAAATGGAAAGGAGGTCGACGGAAGGGTGTTGATGGCCAACGTGGAGCAACGGGAGAACACAGAGGAAAATCCCGCAAGTACGATCTTGTCCGCCATAAATGTCAATGAAAAATTCCAGACCTGATAGGGACTGGAGTCCGAACCACTTGTGTAACAGATCTATCAGCCACAGCAGACATATTTGTATAAATTAAACCAGGCATGCCCACCACCTTACACCATGGGACACGGTAGGTTTGCTCCGTGCCCGGGATGAGGGGTGTGTGTACAGATGGAGGAGGGTAAAGCCGGTGCCGCACAGGCTATGATTTCTTCCAGCGTACGAGACAGTAACAACCGTGGCGCATCCATCATAAGTGAACTAAGTTAGAATGTGGAGAAACAGGACACCATGTTAAGGGGAGAGGATGGTATTTTTTAAAACTTTTTTCCTATTTGGTGTGAAATATTAATTTTTTGTATGTAGAGAGCTCATAACTGTGGCAACTCAACCAAATAAAAATATTTTGAAAAAAAAAAAATTATTTGGGGGCCCAAATTTGAAAAAAAAATTATACTCAATGCAGAATTGTACTAAACCGATACTATAGGCTATCTAAACCATTTTTAAAGATAGATTCAAACAGTTATTTGCAATGTATTTGCAAAAGCATGTTCTACAAACTGTCTGTAACAGAATTTTGATATGGGACCCTACGTTTGTAAAATAAACAATTAAAATTTAATAACAATTTTCTGATTTCCTTTCTTACAAACAAACGGACGTATTTTTAAAATGAAATCAATTAACAAAATTCTGTTACAGAGAAATTTTTCCTAATAGTCTAAAGAATGTGTGTTCTAAATTTCATGCATGTATCTTTAACAGTTCAGAAATTATATCCATTTTTGTCTGGCAATGTAGCAAAAAAAAAAAAAAATGAAGTTACTGGGAAGCGATAAAAGCGGGCGTGTGATTTAAAAATCCATAGCGCAGGAAGTTTAAAAGTGACGTCTCAACATCCGTTAAGGGTACAAATACCCACAAAATGTTATGCAATGCATTCCACACATATCAAAGGGTATTTTAAAGAAACATTTTTTTTAAATTTAATTTACCGGAAACAACAATAAAAGTGGGCGAGTGATTTAAAAATCCACAACGCAGGAAGTTTAAAAATGGCGACTCAACATCCGATAAGGGCACAAATACCCATAAAATGTTATGCAATGCATTCCACACATATCAAAGGGTATTTTAAAGAAACATTTTTTTTAAATTTAATTTACCGGAAACAACAATAAAAGTGGGCGAGTGATTTAAAAATCCACAACGCAGGAAGTTTAAAAATGGCGACTCAACATCCGATAAGGGCACAAATACCCATAAAATGTTATGCTATGCATTCCACACATATCACAGAGTATTTTAAAGATTTTTTTTTTTAATTTACTCATATTTCACCAAAAATACCATCCTCTCCCCTTAATACAATCAGGATACAATCATTATTATATAATTTATACCACTTAATTATAATTATTCATTTCTAAACACATGCTTTATGTACATTATAAGCCACCGGTGTAGCTCAATCGGGTAAAGCGCTTGCCTGCCGATCCAAAGTTGCGCTCGGGCGCGGGTTCGATTACCGCTTGGGCTAGTTGGGTTTTTTCCGAGGTTTTCCCCAACAAGGCAAATGTCAGGTAATCTATGGCGAATCCTCGGCCTCATCTCGCCAAATACCATCTCGCTATCACCAATTTCATCGACGCTAAATAAGTCATCGTTGATACAGCGTCGTTAAATAACCAAGTAAAAAAAAAAGTGTACAGTATAATATATGAAATAAACTACTCTTCTTTTTAAACTTCCGAATTGCTAATATGGTAAATTAGTCTTACAGCGGGGTCAAACCCTTTTGAACGACCCTATGCTAAGTAATGGAAACTGAGAAACAGCAAATACATTTAAGAAGTTAGTGCATGCTATCGGAAAATAATGTACTAATTATTATTTTCCGTACTAAGCGTATTGTGAATTTGTATAATATTTTGCTCACATATTTAACGATTTGAGGACTACACGGTAAGAAGGATGAATAAGCATATGAGCACATGATGTTCCTTGTGCCTTTCTTACGCGGAGGAAGGAGCGGCAACCAAGGAGTTGTCCCTCCTACTCATAGTAACCCGCAACAGAGAGTTCGCAATGCATTAGTACTTTGTTTTGATGCAGTCATAGTGTCTATGTTATTTAATGCAAACAATTTACGATAAGCTATTAATTAACTTAATGACTATTAGAGTACGGTAATATAATATGTAGGAGAAGAGAATGAATGATTGGGTTAAAGAAGAAAACCAAATAAATTGTTATGATAATATAGCCTAATATGTATTTAAATCAAGCCTTTAATGAGCATAAATCCTAAAGCAGTGATGTCAAAGCAAGCGCATTTTTCTGACCTTGAAGTCGTGCGCGGGCAGCAAGCGCTAAGTATGGAAAGAGGAAGGATTGTGTATATGAATAAGCAACCTGCTGGATTAAGAAAACAGTGGTGCACAAACTTCAAACGGAACGTGAAATTTTATGTCGTTATTTTTATTTGGCTTCTTTCTGTTTAATGTTATCTATATTGTCTGTAAAACAAAAGTACTAACACTGATTTCTTAATATTGCACTTGTGTTTTAAATCTTAATAACATAATAGAGAGTTAAGAAGGAATATTCACTTAAATTCCATAGTAGTATAATATTATACTGTATTAAGTGGATGAAACACATCATTCATAAAGAAAGTGATACTCCAAAGAAAGAGATTGAGTATGACATGATAAGTTGGAATTTATATTGATGGTATCTTTAGCCTTACAAAAGTAATCAATAAACTAATCAAAACAATATTACAGTGCAAAGCAAAGTTACCTAGGTACCGTATCTGTTTTAAGTGTAACTAATATTACATAACAAAACTCTTATCGCATTATGCTTTTAAGGTGATATTGGTGAGCAACTTCCTATCATCAGAATATTAAATTATTTTCTCGAAATGTGCAGAAGCTATAGAGCTGACATTTTTACAACACATGGGCACGTATCTTTTGCTTATGATGTAACAGTAGTTGCTTTGTTAATTCATTTCCTTACAAACAATTTCCATGCGAATATTTTCAAAATTTTCAATACACTATCTTCAGTAATACGTGTATACGGTATATTAGATTTACGAAAACATTCTGTAAGGCTACTAAATAAATAGGCACATACCTGAAAATTTCACTTTTCTACACGAAAAGTTGAGAAAATATTTCTCTTGAATAAAAAAATCAAACTTGTGAAAAATGAGCATTAAAATTAAAACTTACATTCTTATAATGCACTTATACTTCTCAGGCAAATCTCAAAATTAACATGGATACAGTTTTAATAAGTTCTCTTCCCTTTATCTATTGAATCAGTGCTGGCCATCCCTGAATATAGCTCGACCAAGCGGCATATACCACCTCTTTCGTCTGTCTCTTTTCTTTCCGCTGTAAAGCGCTCAGGCTCTCCTGGGCTCTAAAGCGCGCGCCTGCTCCTGTGGGCATCAATTGACATGCCTGTCCTAAAGGGAAAAATATTAATATGCTCTGGGTGCTTTGATACATTTAATGCATAATGTAATAAAGAGTCATAAAAAAAATAAATTCACATATAAAAACAAAAGTACATTGGCTGTTGAAATGATAGGCTTACTTTCCCTTATGAGGGATCTTCTGAAATATTCCTTTGCAGCATACATTATAGGAAATATTATTATAAGGAAAAGGTGTTAAAACCTAACGACATGGAAGAAATACCAGTGTAGTTGAAAGCATTCATTCCCTTGCATGGGGTCTCTTACAAGCTCGTTCTGCTACTACAGAACTCTCTCAAGTCTACAGGTATGCCACCTAAAGATCAACGAGGAAAACATCATAATCATCACGATAAAAAAATCTGATGATGTCTTCGAAAGTGTGCTCAATCACATTAAATCATTCAAGGGAAGGAAAAGCCATTATGGTCAGTCAAAAACTAATCGAATATAACTTCCCAACAATCTCAACATTAAAAAAATGTGTTTTATGATTACTAAACAAAGACTTTGAATACCGTACCAGATTTAACATATCATTTGGATATCCACGCCGTGACATTTGCAATACTCGCATATGTGACAAGTTTCGGGGTGATCACAAAGTTTATGAAAATAAACTCTCTGATAACATTGTGTCTTTTCTTCCTGTACGTGAACCTATACTATACACTCGTATCTCGTAGAATGACTCTACTCGCTTTGTTTCTGTGTTTACGTACAGGCTAGGTCCGGTCTGTCTTCTAAGCTTCATACAACAACGGCATATGACGCTGAATGTTCCTGCAACTGTATTCATCCTTTTTGCCATGTACAGTGCATTTGGATTTCGCCAAATTATTATTAAATTATTAATATTATTTACAATTCTATTTAAGACAGTAATATTAAGTTAATTACGAAGATTAGCCTATGCCACTTCGAGTGTGCGATGATGAACACTTTTTCGAAGTCGATCTTCGATAGACTATTGAAAATGACGTGTATGTTTCTAGAATGAAACTGTCTAGCTTATTTATAATTCGATTAATTTTAAAGCAGAAAAAGCTCTGTCACACCTATACTGGGTATCAAATAATAATACGTACGAGCTATTCCATCTCAAATCGACCGAAATATAGAGAAAATTGACCTTACAATTTCTAAATACAATAAAACTTTTTTTGTACGTAGAGAACTGTGATACAATGCTTTGTGCAAAGTTTGAGGCATCAGAACTTCATAGTGTTTAAATTAAAAATATTTAAATTTATCGTATTTTCATAAAATTAGCAACTTTAAACTGTTGTGGCTCCGAAACCCTTTCACCCAATGATCAAAATCATGGTTTATTTTGATGCTCAGAAATTAAACTTTATATTGACATACAAACAGATTTTCTTACTTTTTATGGAAATGGAGAAATTTAGATTTTTCCTCATTAAGACGCCTTTGGCTAGGAAAACATATTTTAAAAATATATAGTTAGATTCCGAATTGAAAGTACAAATAAACGTATTTTTTACTGATGGTATGTTGATAAGAAAGTATTGAAAATATCAAATAAAGAAAATAAATAGTACGCGCGTGAACTAACCAGCTGACTGTGAGACGGGAGCTTAGCCGAGACAAGCAAGGCCAGGAGACAAACACGTGATGTGTCGTCTAGCAGTCATGGCTGTGCTAGCTTTATCACAGGTTTTCATAAACACAGGCGTAAAATGACGCCCAACGCTCGCTTATCTTCAGCTCTCGGCCAGTGCGTGCAGTACTGCGCCGTTCAAGTCTAGGCGTGTGAAAATAATCTATTGAATACCCTCGAAACTTACTGCCGTACCACTAAGCAAACAATGCCGAATCCCTCTTAATAATGCAAGGTTTTTTCTCAATATTTTTTTACATTTTTACAAATGGCCAAAAAGCCTAAAAGCAATTAAAATCAGATTATCTGTCTCTCTGTGTACAATAAAAGCAAGGATTACTTCTTAACATAACCTACCAAATGTCAGCTTCAAAATAAGCTCTCGTTCAATGTCCTGCAATAAATGGTTCCAGAGTTCTGAGCGCTGAAAGAGGCTTGTTTTTATAAAATACGCTAAATTTGTCGCTCAATAATACGAAAACCGTTTGACTTTCGATAGTATATTTTTGAAAATGCATTCCCCTCAGTACCTTGTATAAGTAGGGAAAAAAATTGAGTATAAAAAATGCGATGTTTTTTACTGTTCGATTTCATATGGAATAGCCCGTACATATTAGACCTACGAGTGAATTGTAAGTTTTCGTAGGAGAAAGGCTTATGATGGATAAGTGAGAGAAACATTATGAAGAAATCGACTTTTCGTTATGTTTTGATACATAATTGTTCGACTATGAGTTTGTTTCATGCATGCCCTATTATGACTGAATTTAAGCATTGTTTTTATAACTCTTTCCCTTCTACTGTCTATGCCGCTCATCTATTAACAAGATAAGAGAAGCGGCGACAATATTATTATTATTATTATTATTATTATTATTATTATTATTATTATTATTATTATATGTGTTTTCCCATTTTTATTATCTGAAATTAATTCTTATTATTAATTCTGTATCCGTAATACCAAATTAACGTATTTAAAATACTAACTTAAATTTTTATATGATAACCAGGCTTAGGATCCGAGGCAACTTAAGAATGAAGTGAAGTTAACAGTGTAACGAAGTAGCCTACAGATGGAGTAAGGCGGCGCGTTGAGTTTTGTTTACCTGTGCCGGTTCGTGATCAGAGGTGCAGTATCCTTCCGTCTCTCCCTACGAAACGAACTCAGGCCATCACAGTGTTTTTACAGTTCATAGTGAACAGTTTTTTCGAACTAGTTGCAAGTATGTACATGGTTGTTCATTGTAACGCTAACGCCTTTAACGGACATAAAAACTTGTGAGGTATGTACCTACTTCATTTTCCACCGTCACTAGATTGTATTATTAACAGTAGAATATAACGCAGCACATTCACGTCGTTTTTTACATTCACAGTAAGTCTGTATACTACTGTATATTCAAGAAACTCTGCAGTCAAGCTGTGCCTACTTTGGTTGCTAAAGTGTCCCGGATCCTAAGTCTGAGAGTATTTCAGATATGAGAACTGGGTAAAAAGGTGCATAAATAAAAAGTAATAGATGAAAAACGTAGAACTCACCTAAATTTTAATGGTAAAAACTTGGTGCCTTGAAAATATAACGTAACAGTCCCAAACAAATATATGAGTAACATATACATGTATAATTGTTTGTATGCTTCTGAAGTCTGACTAGTGTAATATGCAGCTAATCGGCGATGTATGCAATGGAGGGGGAAAGGAACTGGCCATCCTACCACATTATCTCCTGCCTAGTTGCCTCATGAGTCATTCCTTATTGGTATTACTTACGGGGTTCAGACCTGTCTTCGGACAGTTGACTAAACAACATCATATACATGTCATGACTCGTGAGTTTGACTGAATATGAATTTTATTGTAGCCTACAGTTCTTTTTATGCCTTCAAAAATTATTTTATGGATTTGTCTCTCTTTATTCCAAAAGTAGGAAGGGCCAGACTGACGTTCACCTAATTTCATACGTATAACCAAATACTCTACAATGATCATTGAAGAATATTTGGTATAACTTATCAGCCGGTTATTGAAACTGCAATACTGCACAAAATCAACTCATTGAAACACGTCGTCTAGTGAAAAATGAAGTCAATAATAATAATAATAATAATAATAATAATAATGATAATAATAATAGCCTAATAAAGATAATAATAATAATAATAATAATAATAATAAAGATAATAACAATACTAATAACAATAATAACAATAATATCTGCAACTTATTCTTGAGCATATCAATAATAGCAACAAGTTCCTGGTTAATAGGCCTAACAATAATAATAATAATAATAATAATAATAATAATAATAATAATAATAATAATCTGCAATTTATTCTTGATCATATCAATAATAGCTACAAGTTTCTGATTAATAATAATAATAATAATAATAATAATAATGATAATAATAATGATAATAATAATAATAGCCTAATAAAGATAATAATAATAATAATAAAGATAATAACAATACTAATAACAATAATAACAATAATATCTGCAACTTATTCTTGAGCATATCAATAATAGCAACAAGTTCCTGGTTAATAGGTCTAACAATAATAATAATAATAATAATAATAATAATGATAATAATAGCCTAATAAAGATAATAATAATAATAATAAAGATAATAACAATACTAATAACAATAATAACAATAATATCTGCAACTTATTCTTGAGCATATCAATAATAGCTACAAGTTTCTGATTAATAATAATAATAATAATAATAATAATAATAATAATAATGATGATAATAATAATAATAATGATAATAATAATAATAACAACAATATCTGCAACTTATTCTTGAACATATCAATAATAGCTACAAGTTTCTGATTAATAATAATAATAATAATAATAATAATAATGATAATAATAATAATAATAACAACAATATCTGCAACTTATTCTTGAACATATCAATAATAGCTACAAGTTTCTGGTTAACAATAATAATAATAATAATAATAATAATAATAATAATAATAATAACAACAATATCTGCAACTTATTCTTGATCATATCAATAATAGCTACAAGTTTCTGATTAATAATAATAATAATAATAATAATAATAATAATAATAATAATAATAATAACAACAATATCTGCAACTTATTCTTGAACATATCAATAATAGCTACAAGTTGCTGGTTAACAATAATAATAATAATAATAATAATAATAATAATAATAATAATAATAATATAATGAAAATGAAAATATTTTAAACATTAGTATCAACGAGCACCAAGTGTGCCAGTCACATTAAACTAAATTTCTTGGCTTAATATTTGACGAACATTTGAATTGGAAATTACATTGTTCACACCTAATTCAGCAACAGTATTCAGAATAATAATAATAATAATAATAATAATAATAATAATAATAATAATAATAATAATAATAATAATAATATCTACAATTTATTCTTGAGCATATCAATAATAGCTACACGTTCCTGGTTTTCATATTTATCATATTCTGCGCTACGGAATGAAGAGTAATATCTTTGAAAATTAAATTTCGTGAGTTTATGCCTTTTCTTTTCCACAAACTGAACGATAGGCCACACCATCACACTTGACAAATATATTTGTTCCTATTGGACATTAGTAGGCGATGATGTCCGTTTTAAAGAACACGCAGTTTGTGGCATTTTGTGTACGTATATCTACTGTTTGTATGTTCGGACTAGACTAGTTTTAACTGTTGTTAGATGTGTAGGGCTACCAGTCGGACACTTCTACTCCAGCTTCAACTCCGAGAGTAGGTCTACACTGAGCGGTAACTTGTTATTTGCCCTGCATTTCACTTTTTGGACTTGGCTGGATTAGATTTTAGGAAACCATACAAATCTTATTTGTTGTGGATGAGCTTTGCTTACCTTCAGAAGAGCTATGTCATAGCCGCTGGTGACTGTGACATATTTATTATAAATAACTACTTTGGACACCTTCCTCTTGACTGTTGGTCGTTTCCACGATCTTATGGTAGAACTAGCGCCTACGGTAATATCCGATGGGCGTCTGATTCTGTAAAATTAGTGATTATGCTTAAAAAGTATTAAATAACTGCTTGTTTCTTCTTCAAAATGTAAATACAGAGTTCCTACAAAAGACCTTTCCGATTTCGAACACATATGCCTACGTTCTATGAATCTGAGGTGCATGAAACTAGTACCAATGGAAAGAGAAACTCGAAAAGTTTAATTCCTTACCTTAAAGATGTTCAATGTGTCCCTTTTGGTAACATTGCACACATCAAGCCTATAGTTAAGTTTCACGTAAGTACGCGGATTTACCGACCCCCAGATTCTGAGGTTATGTCTGTTCACCTTACCAGAAAGATGAAAGTGGCTTCGTCAGAAAACACCACGGAACGAATAAATTCATCATCGTTTTCAGTTAAAGTCTGCATACTTATGCAGAAATTTCTTCGTAGAACTTTGGCCTCTGGTTTTAGGGCTTGCAGCAACTGTAGTCGGTACGGATGAAATCGCAACCGATTTTCTGTCCTCTATAGCAGCCATTTCGCCTCAACAATGAACAAATTTGTTTATATGCGCTAATATGAGGCACTATTACCAACCAGGAAAACAATATTGCCACAACTAAACTTTTTGAGTATCTCTTTCCATTGATGCTATTTTTATGCACCTCAGATTTCTAGAACATAAATTACATGCGTTCGAAACCGGAAAGGTCTTTTGTAGGAGCCCTGGACGAAACTGTTTGTTTTTTTTGTTTTAAGTGAAATTAGTTCGAACTTCAAAACATATGGTGCATATGAATTTGTAATAAATTGTCCCATAAGATAAAGCAGGGCATGTAGCACGTATGGGCGAATCCAGAAATGCATATAGAGTGTTAGTTGGGAGGCTGGAGGGAAAAAGACCTTTGGGGAGGCCGAGACGTAGAAGATGGAAGGGTAATATTAAAATGGATTTGAGGGAGGTGGGATACGATGATAGAGACTGGATTAATCTTGCTCAGGATAGGGACCAATGGCGGGCTTATGTGAGGGCGGCAATGAACCTCCGGGTTCCTTGTAAGTAAGTAAGTAAGTAAGGATAAAGCCTATTACTTTGTATGGAATAATAATTTAAGAGAGCAGTGTATTATGATAATAAATTATTGAAAGAATTTTAGTTTTGTACTTTAAATAGGTCCTTTAAATGTGTAGAAATTTGATCCGAACAAATATGACATTTTAAAATTCCTTTGATAGACTACTTTTCCCCATAACAATCTTACTAAGCAGTAACACGAGCTGATGCCAGGAAGTCAAAAGGATAGCAATGGCAAAATAAACTTATAATGGAAAAAGGAGCATCTTCTGCGGAGCTCTGGAAAAAGAACTAAGGAAGAGACTAGTGACGTGCTTTATGTGGAGTATTGTATGGGACAGAAACATGGACATTACGACAAGTGAAGGGAAACGAATACAAGCATTTGAAATGTGGATATGGAGAAGAATGAAGCGTGTGAAGTGGACGTACAGAATAAGAAATGAAGCTGTGTTGGAAAGAGTGGACGAATAAAGAATGATGCTGAGAATGATCAGGAAGAGGAAAAGGAATTGGTTGAGTCACTGGCTGAGAAGAAACTGCCCACTGAAGGATACACTGGAAGGAATGGTGAACGGGAGAAAGTTCGGGGCAGAGGAAGATACAAGATGATAGACGACATTAAGATAAGTGGATCGTATGCGGAGACTAAGAGGAAGGCAGGAAATAGGAAAAATTGGAGAATGCTGGGTTTTCAGTGAAAGACCTGACCTTGGGCAGAAAATTATGAAAGAATGAATATTATTGTTATTTTATAACATTAAGTAAACTTTGAATATTAAGTAAGCAACACCTTCAGTCGTCCTACTATGCGTAATCTACCCTAATACTCTGGAAAAATTGAAAAAGTAATGTCTGGAAGCGTAACTTTAATTTCTTTAACCCTTTGCAGCCCAAATTAATTTTGTATGTTTTCCATATCATGGATCATAACAAAGCTTCGATCAAGTTTTTTCAACATTTTAACTCTGCACACAATTTCAAAACACAGATGGCACCTCTACTGCGTGTTCAGTTCAAAGTGTGTCATGGCTCGCTGTATGCCGTCATGAGGCTAGCCGATGAGCCTAGACAATTCAATCTTCCTACACTTCCGCAAAGGCGTATTACCTATGTGCCAGAGAAGTTGCCTGGCAAGTACGGCGTTCATTCTGAAGAGTACTTACCGATACGTACGGTATTGCCGGTAGTGGCAGGAATGTGAACTGTTTGGAAACACGTACTGAGGTGAGGTTTTTCTTTATGGGGAGAGGGTTAAGACGATTACTTACGTATTTGTTGACATTAACTTCGACGGTCAACATGGACACGGAGCATTTGATTTGTGTTGTGGAATGTTGCCGTTACCGATGATAACAAATACCCTGCGTACGATTTGCCCGCGCAAAATAAAGTTCGAAAGAGGTTATGGTGGCATACAGACCGTACAGACCGCCATCTGTTGCTACGACGTTCAAGTTATACCGTACACGTTCTCAAGTTCAGATTGAACGCCTTGAATAATAGGCAACTTCTCTGACATGAAAGTTGAAACTCTCTTCAAATCGCTGACTCACAACAGTGACGTCATGACACAATTTGAAATGAACACCCAGTATGTATACTCAAGAGGTGGTTCCTTGGTGGAATATCCGTGCCATAAAATTTAGAAAGAAAGAAAACGGTGGTTCTCCTGAACAACCACTATGCTCCAAAGGGTTAAGGGGGAGGTCACCATTGGCTTGGAAAAATTTAGTGAAAATAATTTTTCTATATCTCAACTACTATAAAAGCTAAATGAACAAAACTTTTCATGCTTAATATACATACATTACACTTTATAAAACACTGTTCAGAATATTGAAATAGCTAACAATTATCTGTAAAAATAATACCAAATTTGTATCTACAGTATATATTTTTTAAACCGTAAAGCGTTTACATAATATTTATTTTAGTAGGTTATTTTACGACGCTTTATCAACAGCTTAGGTTATTTAGCGTCTGAATGAGATGTAGGTGATAATGCCGGTGAAATGAGTCCGGGGTCCAGCACCGATAGTTACCCAGCATTTGCTCGTAATGGGTTGAGGGAAAACCCCGGAAAGAACCTCAACCAAGCAACTTTTTCCAACCGGAAATCGAACCCGGGCCACCTGGTTTCGCGGCCAGACGCGCTAACCGTTACTCCACAGGTGTGGACTTCACATAATAAAATCTACAATCAATGAAATAAGTGCATGGCTCTTTTATAGAAATATTCTAAAGGCCTACATCAACAACATAGTCTAGGATCTTTTAGCTACTCTTCAGGAAATATATTTTTCTTGTTAAAAATTTTAGAACATTTGAAGGGTTCAGAACCATAGTGGGCCAAGCGCCATTTACTAAAACCGTAGAAAACAAGGGTTAAAATGAAGTTATTACCATAATTCAATGGAAACATATAGCAAGTAATATAAAGTATACACATTCAAACTAAAATGATTTGTCAATCCAGCGTGGCTCAGTCGGTTAAGGCACTTGCCTGCCGGTCTGAAGTTGCGCTCGGGAGCGGGTTTGATCCCGGCTTGGGCTGATTACCTGGTTGGGTTTCTTCCGAGGTTTTCTTCAACCGTAAGGTGAATGTCAGGTAATCTTTGGCGAATACTCGGCCTCATCTCGCCAAATACTGTCTCGTTATCACCAAGCCCTTCGACGCTAAATAACCTAGTAGTTGATACAGCGTCGTTAAACAACCAAGTAAAAAAAAAAGTATGTCAGTCTTCATTAAACTATGGTATTCACTTAAATTTAACCCTTGCTTTCTTCGTTTTTAATAAATGGCGCTTGGCCCACTATGGCTCTGAACCCTTCATTTTATATTGAAGGTAGGCCTGCATTGGATAACTTTATTATTTTTTTTCAGTCACCGACAAAACAGCAAATCTAACTTTAGGTGGGCTTGGATGTCCTCGCGCTGTACTCCATACATAGGCCTACCTACACTGTTGCGGGTTGCTTGAAGACTCTAGGGCCCAATTGTATAAAACTCTCTGACTAAAGATCAATTTTGATCGAAGATCGGAAAGTGAACCGAGTTCAGACACTTCTTCTATTGTATAAAACTCTTCTGCGATCAAAATACCTAGGTTCAAATGCAATCTAAGTTCACGTGAAAAGGACTTGGCAACATCGCATAAACAGGTGAAGTATGTGATGCGCGGGCCATGTTGTACAGGTTTGTTCAGTATAGCCAATTTAGCGACTTTAACTCTTTTTCGAGACCACAATTTCTTTTAACTTTTATATTACTTAAATAGGGATTTAGCGACCATTTTAGCACCCCATAGTGACAAAATTTAATCTTTCTTTGTTGATAATAAGAAATCTAGCGACTTTCCAACTACTTTTTGGCGACTTTCCGCACACTCTGTTGGAGACACTGGTTTGTTTTGTGCATTGTAAATAATGGCGTACAATAAGAAGATTGACCGTTCTCCAAATTGTTATGTTATAGTGTTTGATA
The DNA here is from genome assembly GCF_040183065.1 of Periplaneta americana. NCBI lineage: Eukaryota > Metazoa > Arthropoda > Insecta > Blattodea > Blattidae > Periplaneta > Periplaneta americana. The sequence continues at coordinate 208,141,517 of NC_091117.1, read as the reverse complement.
CTGCTAAACATAATAAAGCTTTATAAAATGACAATTTTCGTTTAGTAATACAGTTAATTGAAAATTTATGAATGTTTCTATCATATTCATGAATAATTAATGGTTGTTATAAACATAATATAATTATAGGTTATGCTATTTGATACTGCTGAACACGATAAAGACTTTTTAAAATATAAGACTGTTTGTATAGGCTATTAAGGCAAGAAATTGATATGTACAGTATATAAATTTATCTACCATATATATTAATAATAATGGTTATTCTTTTTGCACAATCTGCCACTCGTATACTTCAAACAGAAAATAAATAACTGAACTTGGATCATCTAACTTAATCGGAGAAATTTCTTCAGTCAAAGTTGACTTTAGTTTAAGACAAATTAATCTCAGATTAGACTATATACAACACAAAATTCCAAGTTCAGCTAGAACGAGGATCAATTTAACCTCTGACCTAAGATTAAATGGTTTATACGATCGGCCCTAGGTGTTTAAGCTCAGGACTCTACTAATGACCCATTATAATAAAGTCGGGTTGAAATCAGTTCTCAGATATATGGATTCTGTTTCGTTTTCGGACAACCGTCAGATAATACTTACTTGACTACGCAGTGGGCGGCTGTCAAAACATATCCAGAAGAGATTATAGAACCTCCACACCGTAAGATTCCCTTCTTCGTTTTCATTGTAAGGAATACCTGAAATTGTAACACATTTAAACCATTAAATTCGAAAATAAATCATCAGCTTACGTATCTGCATTGAGAGATCTAAACCAGGTCGTAAATAAAATAGTACCAGGGCGCATCGAGTTTATTATTATTACTATTATTATTATTATTATTATTATTATTATTATTATTATTATTATCATTTTCTATCATTCATGCTCATCACCATTTGTTGTTTTGTTCTGTTCTGTATCGTGCTAAACAGTATGCCTAATTGGCCTTGTGCTGTTGTTTTGCACGTTAATATTCTAAATAAATAAATAAATAAATAAATAAATAAATAAATAAATAAATAAATAAATAAATAAATAAATAAATAAATAAATAAATAAATAAATAAATAAATAAATAAATAAATAAATAAATAAATAAATAAATAAATAAATAAATAAATAAATAAATAAATAAATAAATAAATAAATAAATAAATAAATAAATAAATAAATAAATAAATAAATAAATAAATAAATAAATAAATAAATAAATAAATAAATAAATAAATAAATAAATAAATAAATAAATAAATAAATAAATAAATAAATAAATAAATAAATAAATAAATAAATAAATAAATAAATAAATAAATAAATAAATAAATAAATAAATAAATAAATAAATAAATAAATAAATAAATAAATAAATAAATAAATAAATAAATAAATAAATAAATAAATAAATAAATAAATAAATAAATAAATAAATAAATAAATAAATAAATAAATAAATAAATAAATAAATAAATAAATAAATAAATAAATAAATAAATAAATAAATAAATAAATAAATAAATAAATAAATAAATAAATAAATAAATAAATAAATAAATAAATAAATAAATAAATAAATAAATAAATAAATAAATAAATAAATAAATAAATAAATAAATAAATAAATAAATAAATAAATAAATAAATAAATAAATAAATAAATAAATAAATAAATAAATAAATAAATAAATAAATAAATAAATAAATAAATAAATAAATAAATAAATAAATAAATAAATAAATAAATTATTACTATTATTATTATTATTTCTTATAGTAATTCTGCTGCTATTTATAGTAATCCATGTTTATAAAATACTAAGTTGTGTAAGATGCAAGTAAAGCAATTATTATTATACAGGGACATCATTTTGTTTTTACTAACATTTCTGATATTAATCTGACTATATCTTTGGATTAACGGCTGAGAACCGGAAATACTGTTTATTACCCCTTCCACGGGCGGAGTTTGATGATACTGGTGTAAAACACAAACAAATCACTTTACTAGGTATAAGAGGGAAGAAAATTAGTGCATCCATTTACGTTTCTAAACTTGGAAATATTACGTTTTTTAGTTTGATAACTTTCGTTAGGTTTTTATTTAATCAAAATACAATACAATATTAACAATACGTATTTTTACTTACGAAGTGAGCTATCCATGCGGACGTATTCATCATGCAGTGTATATTATACTTTCCTAGCTCTGGTTATTACGTGTATAGGAAAAATAATTGTTGTTTTTACTATGTAATTAAACCCCACATATGTCCATTTAGCTAAAATATTTTGGCGTATAAAGACTTTTTACACCCACTGTATTAGATTATACTTTAGTTTGAAAACAAATAGTCCACACCTGTGGAGTAACGATTAGAGCTTCTGACAGCGAAACCAGTCCAGGTGGTCCGAGTTTTCCCTCAACCCAATACGAGCAAATGCTGGGCAATTTTCGGTGCTGGATCCCGAAATCATTTCATCGGCATTATCACCTTCATTTCATTCAGAAGTTAAATAATTTGAGATGTTGATAAAATAACCCAATAAAAATTTGACAAATACAGTAACTCACTTACATATACAGGGACATCATTTTATTTTTACTATCATTTTTAATATTAACCTGGCTATACCTTTAGAGAACCGGAAACACCGTTTGCTACCTCCTTCCAAGACTGTAGTTCGATGATACTGGTGTAAAACACAAACAAATTACTTTACTAGGTATAGGAGGGTAGAAAAGTAGTTTCTTCCATTTACGTAAACTAGGAAATATCGCGATTTTGAGTTCGATAATTTTCATTAGGTTTTTGTTTAATAAAGATACAGTACTGCATTACTGATGAAGATGTGAGTTTTTGTAGATCGCACAACTCTTTACACTGTTCACGCGTGAAAACAGAGACAAAAAAAAAAGCTGTTGTCTCTCTGGAGTAGAGGATAGCATCGGTAACCTGTCACTTGGACCTTTCAAACAATACAGAGACAATATCTTTCAATTTAACACTTGAACTCACCCATTTCGAAGGGATGTTGTATGAGTCTAAATAGGAAAGTGTGAAATTCTCCATTCCTACAGTGCGTAAAAATTTAATTCGAGTGATGGATAGTATCATGGCTATTACTGCTAAGAACTGCTTTTGCACAATGGATTCCGCGAAACTCAAGTGAAATGTTCGTACACTCAAATCATCAAGTGCTACTTCAGTTCTGATGTTGGCTACAATGTTTTTCACATCACATGACTCACATGACAGCCATTTAAAATTGTCATAAGGTTATGAAACCTTTTAGTATTTTTTATGCTATAATGTATTACTGTTTTGCAATAGGCTAATTATGAACTGATCCGGGTAGCTCAGTTGGTAGAGCAGCTGGCTACAGACTGGAAGGTCCGGGGTTCGATCCCAGGTGGTGACAGGATTTTTTCTCGTTGCCAAACTTTCAGAACGGCCCCGAGGTTCACTCAGCCTCCTATAAAATTGAGTACCGGGTCTTTCCCGGGGGTAAAAGGCGGTCAGAGCGTGGTGCCGACCACACCACCTCATTCTAGTGCCGAGGTCATGGAAAGCATGGGGCTCTACCTCCATGCCCCCCAAGTGCCTTCATGGCATGTTACAGGGATACCTTTTTTTACCTTTTACAGTACTGCATTAAGAATAAGTATTTTTACTCTCGAACTGAGTTATCCATGCGAATGTATTCATTATGCAGTGTATATTATACTGTCTACAGCTACAGCACATTAGCGTACAATATAGAGAATGAAGTTAATTTGAAAAATAATCATAATATGGATATTTAAACACATTTTTTAAAATAGTGGCCGTTCATTTCGATACAGGCTTCAGTTCTAATGTGCATATTATCGCACTATAGACTATTGTACGTAATTCCATTTACCAGGTTCGTACTTCGTATCAGTAACTCATGTTGAAATAATTCTGTACCTACTGTATAAAAGAGACCTTACGTACTGTAAATTCAATCTTCACTTCTGCCCGATCCGAAAAGATAAAATTACTCAGACATGCTATCTACTGTCCGTCCAAGTGATTAACGTCGCAGCGTCGTAGAAAGGGAGGACATCACTTAACAGTTAATTACTTAACGAGGCCTTTATTTAAGTTATTTTAAACAATTGTATGGGTATAATACTACGCAGACGTCCAATTCCTAACAGAAATTAATGTTCCCAGAAAAGAGCTAAGACAGCCCAGCCACTAGCATTTACAGAGATGCGAATAGAAGCAGGTGGGGGAAACCGGGATGCGACGTAGGCAAATGGAAAATGATGCAATATTGAAAGCTCTTTCGTCACTGGAAAATGATGTCCCTGTACTTTAGTTTGAAAACAAATAGTTCACATCTGTGGAGTAACGATTAGAGCTTCTGACAGCGAAACCAGTCCAGGTGGTCCGAGTTTTTCTCAACCCAATACGAGCAAATGCTGGGCAACTTTCGGTGCTGGATCCCGAAATCATTTCACCGGCATTATCACCTTCATTTCATTCAGAAGTTAAATAACTTGAGATGTTGATAAAATAACCCAATAAAAACTTGACAACAAATAACTCACTCACATAGGCTATGTAACATGAACTGAAGACTCATACCTGGTACGGGATTTGGCCTCTTCTAGCTTCATGTCCGAGCATTATCTTAGCAAATGTTGAAAGGACAGTCGTATTCTTGTTTTCAGTTGTGCTCGTATCTTATCACATTTGAAGACAGCCGTTATTCGTAAGATAATCCATTTTGTATTTCACAGAAAAAAAAAATCGACAAGAAAACGAATTCATAAATAAGGATGACAGGTAACAGGTTGTCATATAATGGTACAGTATGTGAATAAGATTTCAAGAGAGTTAGGAGATAAGTGTAGACAAATTGAGAACTTAATCAATTGTAAAGCTTTCTTCTGATTGCTGGGTTTTCAACTATACAGGATGAACTGCAAGTAATGTCATTAATTTCAAGGGCTTATTCTTTGAGATATTTCAAACAAAAAAAGCATAATTTGAATAATTTGAATAATTTCAAGGGAAAAATTGTTCTGGGGCCGGGTATCGATCCCGGGACCTCTGGTTGAACGTACCAGCGCTCTGCCAACTGAGCTACCCGGGAACTCCACCCGACACCGTCTCAACTTTTCCCTTTATATCCACACAACTCGCGTGGGCTGACGAAGCGCCAGAGACCCACATCGAGTGCACACAATCTCTGTGTGACTTGGAATTGTGGTTTTCTGTTAACGTATATATTATGACGTATATATTATGCAAATCTAGTCTTTCAGGTAAAGCTCCCTGTAAAGCAGATTTGAATAATTTCAAGGGAAAATTATTCAAATCTGCTTTACAGGGAGCTTTACCTGAAAGACTAGATTTGCAAAAAAAGCATAATACAATTTTGATTGTTTTTTGCTTTTTTTTTAAGAGAAAAAAATGGTTTTATGTGAAACATTCCATAGCCTGTTTTGGAAAAGCCATTGATTTAATTCCCAATATGCTCAATCAATTTAAGGAATGATTGAAAGAATTTTAGTTTTGTACCTTAAACGCGTCCTTTAAATGTTCAGAAATTTGATCCGAAAAATGTAATATTTTAGAATTTAAATAATTGATTAAATGGTGATCTTACTCGTGTTAATTGTGTTAGCATGTGCAGCTTACAGCTGTTTCGGTGCTTCTTTACACCATCCTCAGAGCCTACTAGGTCGCGGCGTCATCTCGAACTTCGCTGCCTGTTGTGTGGGTGCGTTCGATTGTTGAAAAGTGTTGAAATGTGGTGTCAAATAGTGTGTGTGTTCTGAAATTGATCTTTGTGTTTGTACACAAACTCACATGCATTAGTTGCGACAGTTTCTACATTGGACAGACAGGCAGATCATTCCAAACTCGATACAAAGAACACATTAAAGCAATAACCAGAGGACACAATACATCTACATAATAACACATAACTAATGCTAACGAATATTCCTGTGTTTTGTTTCTCTGTGCGCCGGCGCTTAGTTCCACTTTCAAGCGCTAGAGGTTAGTGTAATCGAGCATACGCTAAGATAATAATCCAGTAACGCTTCGCTTCAAATAAATTCAAGTTAACAGCTTTTCCTTATTTCTCAGTGACAAACTAGTTGTAATAATAATTGTTTATATTTTATATATAATAAATTATATTATAAAATAATATAATACGTTACAAAATTATGTATCAAATTCGTTTAATGTTTGTATATAATATAATATAATATAGGTATATGGTTTTACTTCTCATAAGAGTTTTGTTTTTCCATTTTCACTGCTATCAAATCATTACATATTTTAATTGTTGTTGGGGTCAACGTCTCAACTCTCATTATAAAGGAACTCTAGAGTCTAGACATTACAGTTAATGACGGATTTATTATTTTATGGATCCAATTTATTTTATTTGAGTACATAATGTACCTAGATGTATTAATTATATGTCTTATATTTCCGCTGTGTCGACTGCTAGCTGGTGTGATGTCAGCGCCAACTCCAGGGAGAAAACAGAATCTCACGCTCTAGCTGGCTTGAAAGTCATTGAAATCAGTCCGGCTACATCAAAGGTACCGACGCGAAGTGTCCATACTTAATTACCTATACGCTGGTTCAACGGCTAAGACTTATCGTATGAAGAATAAGAAAATTATTTCGTTTGTTCCAAAATTGTAGGTCTTCGATGTTTGTTATTGGCTGCAAAAGAAATGCCGAGTCGAAGTCGCTATTGATTTGAAATATTATCGTGTTACGAGGACTTGGCCTAGGAAGCAATAGAAACAGAGAGACTGGCCTGAATTTTCTAAACAGTTTTTATTCCATGCAAAGGAGAAATGTGTAGTTAAATGTTTCAATTAGATTCAGTTTTCAGTTCTGTATCAGTATTTATAATAAAATAAATTGATACATTCTTTGTTAATGCAATATGAAGCGTAACTGGCCATATAATATATCGATTGTAACAATGACAGCTTCGATGGATAATAAGGAAGGCTGTGGAATACTATATAAATTGCAGTTTCACTATTTTCGTGTAGTATTCTTATGAATGTTGTAAAATAAAATTATATGAATAATTGAAAATCAATTCATATTAAATAATAACGTGACATGTTATAAAGATCGTGTTTACATGTTTAAAAAACGAATCTCAGGAAAATAGCTTTCCACCTCGCCATGTTTGTTGAAGTCCTCGGAAAACGATATAATTTCGGATCGGCAGTTCTTTTGCAGCCCAGTGTACATTCAAAGTATGTGAATTATTTCTATGATGTTTCATAAACAAAGCCGCAACTTTTGCATATATTTTTATGCTTTATCAAGCCAAATTTTTAAAATAAAAAATGCATTGTTAGCAGTAAGAAATGACTTCAACTATGTAATACATACCTGATCCTAAAATAAATATGGTCAGATAAATTATTAACACTCTTGCATTAGTTTTTGACATATGTTCACCTGAAAATAAAACAATTGTTTAGTTCACTGCTGTTTTATACAGACGCCACTTGAATAGTTTTTGTATTTGAAGATAAAATCTCCTTGAAGTTATAAAATTTTTTCACCTGTGACTAGTATAGGCCTATATACAAACCTGGGCGTTAATATCTCAATTGAGGTACTGTAGACTACTCTTTAAGCCCCCACTCCACATTCCCCTGCAGAGACAGTTATGTATCGGATCGATACGAGTAGACCTGAATGCAAGCATTTCTGAGTGATGGATTATAGAGGGACATCATTTTATTTTTACTAACATTTTTAATATTAACCTGGCTATATCTTTGGATTAAAGGTCTAGAACTGGAAACACCGCTTGCTCCCCCTTCCAAGACTGGAGTTCGATGATACTGGCGTAAATAAAAACAAATCACTTTACTAGGTATAGGAGGGAAGAAAAGTATTTGATCCATTTATGTAAACTAGGAAATATCGCAATTTTGAGTTTGATAGTTTTGATTAGGTTTTTGTTTATTCAAAATACAATACAGTATTAACAATAAGTGTTTTTACTCACGAACTGAGCTATCCATTCGGACGTATTCATTATGCAGTGTATATTGTACTGTTACAGCACATTAGCGTACAATATACAAAATGAAGTTAAAATTGAAAAATAATCATAATATTGATTTTTAAACACATTTTTTTAAATGGTGGCCGTTCATTTCGACACAGGCTTCAGTTCTTTTGTGCATATTATCGCACTATAGACTATTGTACCTAATCCCAATTACCAGTTTCGTCCTTCATACGAGTAACTCGTGTTGAAATAATTCTATACCTACTCTATAAAAGAGTACCTTACGTACTGTAAATTTAATCTTCACTTCTGCCCGATCCGAAAAGATAAAATTATTCAGAAACGCTATCTACTGTCCGTTCAAGTGGTTTTGTCGCAGGGTCGTAGAAAGGGGAGGGGAAATCACGTGATAGTTAATTACTTAACGAGGCCCTTTTATTTAAGTTATTTTAAACAGTTGTATAATATTACGTAGACGTCCAATTCCTAACAGAAATTAATGTTTTCGGAAAAGAGCTAAGACAGCCCAGCTACTAGACTTCACAGAGGGGCGAACAGAAGCAGGTGGGGGAAACCGGGATGCGACGTAGGCAAACGGACGACAGTACCTGTGCGAAAATGTGATTCAATATTGAAAGCTCTTTCGTCACTGGAAAACGCGAACATATTTCTGGAACGTACTATACTCACTAACTCAGTACTGCATACGCGGCCTCGGTTCTGTGTGGAGAACGGTTGGAAGTTTAGTAGTAGAGGGGGTGGGAGTGAAGTACATTAAAAAACTCTTGTACAATAAAAATTGAAGTAAAAATAAAATGATGTCCCTGTATAATGCATGCATAATAACTTTCGGCTCTCGCTGGTCGCCTGAAATCCACCACTGATGCACAGTACTTTATTATGTGTTCGTTTCTAAAGCTGAAAGAACATGGACGGGGTTCTCTCCTTTCCTTTTTCCTTCCCCTTTATGCCCTGGACTGGGTACGCCCATCTCTTCTAGATTATTTGTGAATTACTGCAAGTTTTTTTTGTGATTCTTCTTCTTATCACAGACGCAATGCTGCAAGTTGTTTTATTCGAGTGTTTTTTTTATTTCTTACACCAGTAAATGTCATATCATGTATTTAAACTATATTTTTTTCACGCAAATCAAGCTTTCAAGTATAACTCCCTATAAAGTTGATTTGAATAATTTCGAATGAAAAATTGTTCCGGGGCCGGGTATCGAACCCGGGACCTTTGGTTAAACGTACCAACGCTCTACCAACTGAGCTACCCGGGAACTCTACCCGACACCGATCCAATTTTTCCCTCTATATCCACAGACCTCAAAGTGGGCTGACAACCGTCAAGCAACCAACATTGAGTGCACATTCGATATCCCGCCCCGGAACAATTTTTCCACTTTGAGGTCTGTGGATATAGAGGGAAAAATTGGATCGGTGTCGAGTACAGTTCCCGGGTAGCTCAGTTGGTAGAGCGTTGGTACGTTAACCAAAGGTCCCGGGTTCGATACCCGCCACCGGAACAATTTCTCCTTCGAAATTATATTTATTTCCATTCGTTTACGAAGCTCTGTTGGACTAAAATAATATGTTGTATGAAATTGTAGGATAATATTATGTACTGTATATACGTAGTATTAATAATTTAATTTAATATATTATTATTATTATTATTATTATTATTATTATTATTATTATTATTATTATTATCATCATGAAAACTTATAGGCCTAGCCTATGTACACATAGCCTATATGTTTCAGAAACATGAACTGAGGTAACGATCCATAGTGTTTCTCCTTATAATATGTATTTACAGTCAAAGATATTTATAATTCAGCCATCTTTTCTGCAACTAGAAACAGTCGCTGTAGTGATGATTGTAGAGGAAATTTTTAACGCATTATTACTCTGTTAGGATAGTTGATGAAAGACCTAATACCGACATACGTAACAGAAATTAGTTGCTCTGTTCACGTTTGGTGTCTGTTGATCAAGTTCTAGTTTCTTACTGTGTGTGTACCACTGCGCATGCTCTATCAGTCCAAGTACCAATTTTATTAGGCCTATGTCTCGACCGTGTTATCTTATAAACTTGAACCGAATCCATATTATTAGGGCTAGGATTTTGATGAAATTGCATCTCTTTCCTAGTAAGCCAGAAACACAGCTGCTTTAGTATTTATATGTTATGTGATGAACTTTGACATTATTTGTTAGGGCATTTTTTTTTTGCATTTTTTGCCTGTTTCAACTCATAAGAGCATTTTTTGTTTTATTCGGTCATTTTTGAGGCGTTTTAATTTAATTTTGACCATAAAACCCCATTATTAATGTAAAATAATGTTTATTTCCTTTGATATATTCTCTACATATTTTGTCCATTAATACCCATTATTTTGTGTTTTATTTTAATCGTTTTTGTACACAAATATTGTCATTTTAACGTAGTATACCCCATGTAATGCATCAGTCCAACCACCCTTTCAATATAAACTCCTCTGTGCCTGCTAGTTCCGGATAAGAGTGGCCTTATGGTGGACTATATGGAACAACATCAGGTAAAATAATTAATTAAAGAGTACTACTAAGAAAAAAATGTAAAATTAAATAAACTTAAATGTTGATACTAGAATTTAATTTAATTACTAGTCTAAACCTCTTTTCCTAATAAGCCAATTATGTAAGACCAATTTTTAGGGCATTTTTAAGGGTATTTTTGAAAGATTTTTAGGTTATAAATGCATTGTTTTAAGACATTTTTTCATGATTTATAGGCCATCAAAATCCTAGCCCTACATATTATGCATTATTACATCCATATTGGTTTTATTAAGAAGATAAATATTTTGTTTTAAAAAGATCCTTTAAGGTTGTATTCCAATTAGCCTAGTAAATTCAGTTTCTGATTGTCTAGGCTTGAATTGTGAGTAGTCCAAACTAATTCTGAATCTAATGCTGATCCTAGATATTGCACAGGCTCACCCTGTGGTATCCTCTCTCCAGGAAATGTAATATCACTAGCATCAGTAATTCTTTCCCAGGTAATTTGAACAGTTTTGGGTACCTTAGGATACATTTGATCTCACCAAATTATACACTATTTCTCCTAGTAGTTGTTTTATTGCTGTATTGTCCAAAAATATTCGCTAGCAACAGACAATTGGTCTGCAAATTTTACTAATTTTTAATTCGGAAGTACCGTAAACTGGGGTTACTTTGAACACAGAGGAAACTTTGACCATTTTTTCAGAAAATCATATTTAGGTTTCTACATGCTACACTTGTTATAGATGGGGGTAAATTTGGTATGAGAATGATTTTATGATAATTTTCCCTCCATCTAAAACAAACGCAGCATGTAGAAACCTAAATATGATTTTCTGAAAAAAAAAAATGGTCAAAGTTTCTTCTGTGTTCAAAGTAACCCCAGTTTACGGTATGAACATAACAGAGAGAAACAGAGCGAGCACACTTTCCTGAGCAGCTCCAGTAATTTGAATTTAATAGGGCTAGAACTTGGGAGCTCAAAATTGTAGACTATTCCGGAGCTATGCTGTTGGTAACATGAAGCTTTCCATTATTTATAGGTATATTATTTATAATTAGGTATATTATTTATGTTTTATTATTATTGTGTGAAATTATATTGTGTATTCTTATTGTATTGTATATAAAATTGCAGGCCTATTGTGTATTGTATAATTGTATTGTGTATTGCTTATCATTTCTTTATTGTGTATTGTTTATATTGTGTATAACACTGCCACCGGGTGCATGCCCACTTACAGTGTAAATAAATACATACATACATACATTGCAGACACATTTTTCAAGGTTATAATTTCAACTACTATTCTAATTGCCTAACATTTTCATCACAAATTAAAAAAGAGACCCTGGCTTTTATTGTTTTATATGAATTTAGTGTCTCTTAATTTTTCTCCATGCAATAAATAATTATTCAGCATCAAATCTCGCCTGTCTATCGGTGAATCCAACATAAGTTTCTTCACGACACATTACATAAACATAATTTATCACAATACAGCTTCGGGTACTTACAGATTTCTTATTGTATTTTCGGAAAAAAATGTAATGAAAAGCAAAAATAATTCTCAGATTATTGTGTTACTTAGAACGATTAAGCACATAGCACTTGTACCACAATATTTTAATAATGTGTTAATATTGAGTGTAATACAATATTAATATTGTTACACAAATACCTCATAACTTTCCAAATCAAAGCCTTCTTGGATATGGTAAAAACGTGATAGTCGATTGTTTGCATCTCTATAATTAAAATCTTTTAATAAAAAACACGTAATATGGAAATGAACGTGTCTAACGAAATGAAGATAAATGTGGGATACAGAGGAGTGCGCAAATAAATGTGTTTTTTTTTTGGTATAAATCTCCTTCAGAGATATTAGGAATGCTTCAAGAAGCTTATGGTAAAACAGCAATGAAAAAACGCAGGTCTACAGTATGTTTTTGGCATGAACATTTTTCTGAAGATTATCTTTGATAATGCGACAACGAATATCACACAAAAACAACAGCCATTTTGGACACAACAACAACAATGACTATGATCATGAAACTTCTCCTCAGTGCTTCTACGCATTAGTCACGACTTCTAGGAAGACAGGCTACGGCGCGACATCATAGTCTTAACATGCCAACATTGAACAAATTTATATACAAATGCACGTTTAACATGAGTTTAATATGGCAATTCTTTTGTTTTTGAGAACTTTGAACATGTCCATCAAGAGGTGCAGGGACTAGCCACACAAGGAAGTGTTCGGCGAATTGATATCATTGCCATTAAGAACAACTCGGCATACATTCTCGATCCCACCATCAGATTTGAGACACATGCAGATCAACCGCATGAGGTGGACAGTGAAAAGAAACGCATCAATGAACCAACAATCCCGTTCTATAAAGATACAGTAAATATAACCTGTCCCACATTGATGTAATAGGTCTGATGGTGGGAGCACGAGGTACCATACCCTCCTTCTTTGCCAACAAATGTAAAAACATGGGGCTAACATACAGTATTGTGAAGAAAATAGCCATTAATGCCCTCAAAGGATCGATTCAGATATTGAGAAATCATTTGTATGGGAGTGATAATGGAAATTTCAAGTTATCTTAACCGATGGCTGTTGTGGTTTAGATATCTATGCCAATCAATCCGTATTATTATTTTTCTCGCGACATTCAAATCATTCTACCCTATCTGATGATATCCCCCCCCCCCTTTCTTAACTGCAAATGAGCACAAACGCTACTTAGGTATACATTTTTCTGACATTTTGCATATCTGATTCCCTAACCGTTTCTAATGTGCATCATTTTACCTTTTAGGTGTGTTTCCAAATTATATGTAATACGCTTTGTCAAATCTGGCAACCTTTTCATAAGGGAAGCTAAATTTATTATTATTATTATTATGATTATTATTAGACGATTGTCAAGATGGCCGTGACGAGACCATGATAACCACGTGACTCCAATTCGTGCCGAAGCCTATAGAGGCGTTAGCTACACGTAGAAGAGACTATCAGCGAATAGGGATTACAAAGAATGGACACTGAGCGAATTTTCCTGTGTTTTGTTTGTGTGTGCGCCGGCGTTTAGTTCCACTTTCAAGCGCTAGAGGTTAGTGTAATCGAGCACACGCTAAGATAATAATTGAGTATAGAGTTGAGACACAGGATCCAAACATCGCCTACCTTATTGCATAATCCAGTAACGCTTCGCTTCAATTAAATTCAAGTTAACAGCTTTTCCTTATTTCTCAGTGACAAACTAGTTGTAATAATAATTGTTTATATTTTATATATATAATAAATTATATTATAAAATAATATAATACGTTACAAAATTATGTATCAAATTCGTTTAATATTTGTATACAATATAATATAGGTATATGGTTTTACTTCTCATAGGAGTTTTGTTTTTCCATTTTCAGCGCTATCAAATCATTACATATTTTAATTGTTGATGGGGATCAACGTCTCAACTCTCATTATAAAGGAACTCTAGAGTTTAGACATTACAGTTAATGACGGATTTATTATTTCATCGGTCCAATTTATTTTATTTCAGTACATAATGTACCTAGATGTATTAATTGTATCTTTTATATTTCCGCTGTGTCGACTTCTAGCCGGTGTGATGTCAGTGGCAACTCATGGGAGAAAGCAGAATCTCACGCTCAAACTGGTTTGGAGGTCATTGAAATCAGTCCTGCTACATCAAAGGTACCGACGCGAAGTGTCCATACTGTATAATATCTATACGTAGAGGCTACGGCACGAATCTGAGTCACGTGGTTATCATGGAATAGTCATGGCCATCTTGACAATCGCCTAATATAAATACATGTTCAAAGTTCTAAAAAACAAAGGAATTGCCACATTAAACTCATCTTGAACGTGCATTTATATGTTACGGCTAATGACCGAAAACCGGATAATATGAAGACTGTCCGGATAATGTTGATATCATGCAACATGTGTGGAAATGGAAAATGTTAAATATTTAAATGTAAAATTGTCGATTCGGACTTCATCGGGCCAATGAGACATTATCCATTTCTTGTTTGGATGATGTCCCAAAATTAGAAGAATATTTGGAACTAAATCCGTTCATTGTTACAACGTTCAACGGTCAGTCAGTCTTCAACTCCGGTCAATCTTCCTTCAGAAGTGGCAACAAAATGTCGTGTGATTATAGCGATGTGAAAGATAAGTTTTATGAAGCTTTTGCTAGTCTGTTATCAAAAAGCGAGATGATAATTCGGCCTATTTGACTGATGATTAGGGCTAGGATTTTGATGACCTATAAATCATGAAAAAATGTCCTAAGAACAATGCATTTATGACCTAATAATCTTTCAAAAATGCCCTTAAAATGCCCTAAAAATTAATCTTACATAATTGGTTTAGTATGAAAAGAGGTTTTGTACTACCTAATATTTAGACTAATAATTAAAATTGTAGTACCAACATTTAAGTTTATTTAATTTTACACAATTTTTTCTAAGTAGTACACTTTAATTAATCATTTTACCTGATGTAGTTACCATGTTGTCCACCACAAGGCCACTTTTATCCGGAACTAGCAGGTATAGAGGAGTCTATATTGAAGGAGTGATTGGACTGATCCATTACATGGGGTGTACTACGTTAAAATCGCAATATTTGTGTAGAAAAACGATTAAAATAAAACACAAAATAATGGGTATTAATGGACAAAATATGTGGAGAAAATATCAAAGGAAATAAACATTATTTTACATTAATAATGGGGATTTATGGCCAAAATTAAATGAAAATGTCTCAAAAATGACCGAATAAAACAAAAAATGCTCCCAAGAGCTGAAACAGGTAAAAGATGCAAAAAAAAAAATGCCCTAACAAATATGTCTTCAACACTCAGTTTATCACCTAACATATAAATACTAAAGCAGCTATGTTTCTGGCTTAATAGAAAAAAGATGCAATTTCATCAAAATCCTAGTCCTAGTAATGATAAATATCGCCAAATAATTGACCAAGATTGCGATAGAAAGGAAGAATGCGAAATGCTATGGAATGATGATGGAATGGATAAATGTTAACGAAATAATGTAGATGCCTAATATGGGGACAAAACCCAATTGCGACCCTGTCCGCCACAAGTGTCACTATGAATTTTTCAGCAAAAAAAATCCGAGGACTCACCGGGACTCGAACCCGGACCGCCTGCATAAGCATATAACTGTATTAAGAGAGAAGTTCTATATAATACTTCAATTGAATTTGGTATTCCCAGGAAACTAGTTCCATTAATTAAAATGTGTCTCAGTGAAACGTACAGCAGTGTCCGTATAGGCCAATTTCCTTCTAACGCTTTTCTAATTCACTGCAGGCTAAAGCAAGGAGATACACTGTCACCTTTGCTTTTTAACTTCGCTCTAGAATATGCCATTAGGAAAGTTCAGGATAACAGAGAGGGTTTGGAATTGAACGGGTTACATCAGCTGCTTGTTTATGCGGATGACGTGATTAGGGAAAACACGAGAATTTTACTTGAAGCAAGTAAAGAGATAGGTTTGGAAGTAAATCCCGAAAAGACAAAGTATATGATTATGTCTCGTGACCAGAATATTGTACGAAATGGAAATATAAACAATGAAATTTATCCTTTGAAGAGATGGAAAAATTCAAATATCTTGTAGCAACAGTAACAAATATAAATGACACTCGGGACGAAATTAAAAGCAGAATAAATATGGGAAATACCTGCTATTATTCGGTTGAGAAGCTTTTTTCATCCAGTCTGCTTAAAAAATCTGAAAGTTAGTATTTATAACACAGTTATATTACCGATTGTTCTGTATCGTTGTGAAACTTGGACTCTCACTTTGAGAGAGGAACAGAGGCAAAGGGTGTTCGAGAATAAGATGCTTAGGAAAATATTTGGGGCTAAGAGGGATGAAGTTACAGAATGGAGAAAGTTACACAACGCAGAACTGCACGCATTGTTTTCTTCAACTGACATAATTAGAAACATTAAATCCAGACGTTTGAGATGGGCGGAGTATGTACCTAGCAAGTATGGGCGAATCCAGAAATGCATATAGAGTGTTAGTTGGAAGACCAGAGGGAAATATACCTTTGGAGAGACCGAGACGTAGATGGGAGAATAATATTAAAATAGATTTGAGGTGGGATATGATGCTAGGAACCTGAATTAATCTTGCACAGGATAGGGACCGATGGCGGGCTTATGTGAGGGCGGCAATGAACCTCCGTGTTCTCTAAAGCCATTTGTCAGTAAGTACATGCCATGAAAGCTCATGGATGCATGCAGGTATAAACAGTTCCATGCTTTATCACAGTCTAGTATATACAGTCACGAAGCTCAATATGTAATAAATATGCATCCATAGATAGTTGCTAACCATTAGGATCGCTACTATTGCCTCATTACAGACAATGCGAAATAATACCTGCACAGTCTATTGTTCCTAGCAACCTCACAACTCAAGCTTCGTGACTGTATATACTAGACTGTGGGTTTATTAACTCCGCCACCACCACCACCAGGGCTTTCCAGTCCGTAGCCAGTCGCTACGCCGCCTTCTTCTTCTCTTTCTCTCTCTATTGGTAACACGCAATAAATTGAGACTCGTACACTATGACTGTTTTACACCTAGCATGGCCTATAGGCTGTGCATATCGTTTCAGTATCGAACAGGGGAAATCGAAAGGGACATTTCCGGGAAGGAAAACCTCAGCATTGGTTTCCGGCCTGGAAGTCTCTTTAATTAAACCTAAATTATTCTTGAACTCCGTAAAATTTAGTTGATTCGGATCTCTGTGTATCACAATCAAGTAGGTACTAGCACAGTCTAGTATATACAATCACGAAGCTCAATACGTAGTAAATATGCATCCATAGATAGTTGCTAACCACTAGGATCGCTAATATCGCCTCATTACAGACAATGCGAAATAGTAACGGCACAGTCTATTTTTCCTAGCACCCTCACAACTCAAGCTTCGTGACTGTATATACTAGACTGTGGTATTAGTGTAATTCCGGGGGAGGTAGCCATACGGGTGAGACGGCCAACCGCTCTCATTTTTATTCTAATCATCCGTTTCGAATGAAAACCGGTTTGCCGCGAGATATTAGTTAAACGAAGTGATTGTTGCACCTGCGAAAACATAAGGTTATTATTTCCGCGTTTTGTAGCCTTTCGTGATTTTGTGAGCAAGCAATAATTTTACACCTTCTGGAATAAAAATATAAAAATACTGCATTTTATGATAAAATTTTGCTTGAAGCATTATTAAAGAGGTAAGGCATCTTTAAACATTCTATCTTAACTGTATTTGTTCTATTCACTGCTGTCAGTTTTTATTATTACGGTATAGCCATCTTTCCCGTAAAAAGGAAAAGATGGCCAGAATTTTTCTGGGATAGTTGGCCTACACATGAGGAGTATTACTATGTTATAGTCCTGTCGCTCTTATTTCCGGCAGCCAATCACGTTACAGGTCGGCTACATTTAAAAGTGTGAGTCTTATGATTCGCTTATGAAGATAAAGAAGGCTCGATAAATACTTAATATAATCGCCCGCCATTTTGGCTCTTTCGTTGGCGTTCGCAGAAAGCACACGAGGACGTTATTTGCCGCTCAATTATTTGCTGAATTACAGTGCGTTTGATTTAATATCATAGGAGCTACGACATGATAACGTTTAACGGTGTGGCAAATAGATCCCTCGTCCGGTAGCTCGGCAACGAAAGAACAAAAATGGCGAACGATACTACCTACCTAGACTTTTTAGAGCCATCACTTTCTAAGACGTAAGCAAAGAGGCGGAGTCACGCCGGGAATAACAGCGTCGCGACTATAATAGTGTCGATTTTTTTATCATTATTTTTAGATGCCGACAAAATATAAAGCAAAGTCAGGCAGCGACCGCGTCTTTGACTTAAACCGTGCTTTTGAAGTCGTTAAATATGGTACTTCTGTACGTCAAGTCTTCATTACATTTAATATTCCAAGAAAAGCCCTGGAAAGAAGAGTCAAAATAGGAAAGTTTACAAAGGGTGCGTAGGGCCAAGGGGTTTTTTTCAGAGGTGAAATGCGAATAACTGACCAAAGCGATGAATGTGCAGGATGTGGTCAGTAGACTTATAATGAGACGAAACAAAAAGTGGATTGAATCATTCTATGGCAAATGAAATTACAAAGAAGAATGGTGGAAAATGTTGTTACTCTGACCTTCTGGGATTTTGTTTCAATAAAAATTCATAGGCTTTTTAGTTTCTTTCTGTGTTGTTTTAAGGAAAATTCACTAAAAGAGAAAAAAAATCAAGCTGTTGAAAAATTTCAAACAATCATAATTATGCACTTAGACACTAAACTTGTGTGTCCATTACATAAAACCTCATTGTTTTGCAAAAAAAAAATTGTTAGGTATATAATTAAAAATAATGGTGGTCATCTATCCCTATATCCTATGGCCATCTCACTCATACATGTTGGGAGAGATGGCCAATGACTTATTATATTTCAAACGTGTTTTTTATTACTTTATGCTCGACCATGCCGAAATGTACTAATTATACACCCGGTAGCAGTACTTTAATGCATGTCATTAAAGTACACCTACTCATTAAAGTACAGGTCTTCAGCCAATGATAACTCAGCTTACATGTGTTCAGCCAATGACAAGTCAGCTTTGTACCGTTATAAAACCGCAAGTATCGATTATTCTCGGATATGCAATCGAAAGACAATTAGCGAAAAGTCACGGAGGCTGGAAATCCAATACTGTCGCAGAAGGTTATGTTCTGTTACTATAATAATTAGCGTTAATTGTAAATAATATTCAAATAAATTCAATTTGTCATCTCGTTTTTCAATGTCGAATTCAATAATCAAGGTTATAATATTATAATATTATCAAGTTTAACGGGACTACGTCAAGGTCAATGACATTATTGTTCCTCGGAAAAAATCAATACTTTCGCGTCTGCGCACATCTCACAATTCACGACCTAGAACAAGGTCACTTCCGATCTTGTCAGATACCTACAAATAAAATGTATACATCTTAATACCGGTAATTTCAAGTTAGAAATATGGTCGAGCATAAAAAGTCGTATGAAACTCGCCTATAATGGTAATTAAGAAGCTCGTATGAAAATTATGAAACTCGCTTGCGCTCGTTTCATAAATATCCATACTCGATTCTTAATTACTATCATTATAGGCTCGTTGCATAATGTACTATTAGTGAATTCTATGCGCCCTGAGACACTGCAGTGGTGAAATATAACCTTGCAGAAACGTATTTGATTTTTTCCGTTTTTTTTTTACCAAACGGTTATTCTGTTCTATGTGATTTAGAAAACTATGGCCATCTAACCCGGATTTACCCTATGATCTCACATGATTTATCATTCCCTGTAAATACAGTATTTCAACTGTTCACATTGACTTGTGGAAAAAGGAAGTGAGCACAGAGTATTTAATTGGCATGAAGATGCAGACATAAATACACATTAAACTACGCCCATAAGCTTACTTATGAACTTGGATGCTTTCATGGTAGCTCGTTTGTGTCTTAGGAAAAATGTATGCAACACCTCCGAATCGGGACCAGCACGTCGGAGTGGAGATCGGAGATGTCTCGTAAGTAACGGAACAAATAATATAAAGAAATGGTGGCTTCCGAAGCAACCAAGATTAAGTTACTAATAATTATTCTTAAATTAATTTTATTAAAAATAAGGGATTTGAGGGAGGTGGGATATGATGATAGAGACTGGATTAATCTTGCTCAGGATAGGGACCGATGGCGGGCTTATGTGAGGGCGGCAATGAACCTGCGGGTTTCTTAAAAGTCATTTGTAAGTAAGTAAGTAAAGATGAGAATATAATTTTACGTCAATAAATGATACTCATAGTGTTTGAAAGAGTGAAGTAGGCTAATTCTCAAGCTACAGGTTTATCTTATAGCTTATAATAATGTTGTGTATTATCTTTCAAATGTTTTGCTTAAAAGTTAGTGTTATTTTCAGTTATTATGTCATATCCATTAGAGCAGCGTTTCTCAAACTTTTCTGAAGTGGGGATCACTTTTTTAAGTCAGAACAGTTTCACGGACCACCTTACTCTTGTTCCCTTCGAAAGAAAATTCATCATTTATATAGCATATTTTAATCCCAGTATACTTAAATTTTAATGTAGAAATAATTAATTAAAATTAATGTAATTCAATTAATTTTATATTAGTATTAACTAATTAAGTTAATGTTAATGGAATAAAATGTCTTATATCGTCATTTGCGAAAACAGAAATGAATGCAGAAACATTCCTGATTTTCAACAAGTAAAGATGCAATTTCACATGTTCTATTATTGGTGTACGACGTACAGTACGTGACCATTTGAATGTGCAGACTGGGTGTCAGCAAAACTATTAAGAAAGTCATAAATACATGAAAAGGTTCGGTACTTCGGTCCTGTTATGAATTCGGGTGGTCCCTGGCTGGGTAACAGGCACAGCGCCAGATTTGCACGGAAAAGATGGCGAGAAACACCACGTTCATAGTGCTTTAAATCCCTCTTTTGTTGCTGAGAGTAGAGTGGGAAGACGATAGACGGGTAGGGTAAATAAATTTTGTAAAATGTCAGTAACGGGAGAAAAAGTGAAAGACGATTGTCCTGTGTCATTTACAAACTCTGAGATTTTAAGCTATAGTGTGATACACAATTCGATTGAATTTTATTTTTTCTTCTGTCTTTTCTTGAAGGACCACAAGGGTAGACCTCGAGGACCACAGGTGGTTCGCGGACCATAGTTTGAGAAACGCTGCATTAGAGTATGAAACGCATGAATGAATTTTCTTATAATTTAAAAGTTACATATACAGTTCCTTGCAATACAATATGAGTACATTTTTGTATATTTCCATTATTTTTATGATACTATTTTTAATATCTTCATATAGAGGGTGATTCACGAGGATTTACCGCCACTTACGCAGCTTATTTCCGAAGACACTCTGAACAAAAGATGTCATATAAACATGTGTCCTAATCTCAATATTTTCAGAGTTACACTAATTTGAAGTTGTTACTAAAATACCTTTTTTTTTGTTTAGTTTTAAGGGTAAAAGAATATTACAAATAGAGAATGAACTATTCAGAAGTATCATTTCCTTAACTGGCTAGTATTCTGAAGCTAAAATTATGTTGTTAATTGCTTTGAACAGAGTTTGTTTTTAAATTTTCAATTATTTGCTGGATAACAGTCAAACAATAAGAAGGCTTAAAAGGACCAATGCTCTTGACCTTCCATTCATTTTTACTACAGCTATTTAAAACATTGTTATTTTTCTTTTGGATTGTTGTCATGGGATAACATCTCCATTCATGTCATATTCTTTTATAATATTTACTTATTGTCTAATGTAGACAGATTGTAAATGTGGCATAATTGTAAAAAAAAAAAAATTCAACTAAAAATTATATAATTCTTACGCACTTATCACAACAATTTTATTGTTATAAATCATACCACTTTAGGAACTTCATTCTTGTCAGTTTAATTATGCATATTAATATATAGTCTTAAAGAATTCACAAGAGTGGTGTGACTTGTAACAATTGTTGTGATAAATACGTAAGAAAAATGTAATTTTGTAGTTAAAAATCGAAAAAAAATTCTTTACGAAGCAGCTATGGAATTCACAACACATTTTTAGCTTCAGAAGACTTAGAAAAAATGTTCGTTACTATTTCTGTAATACTTATGCGCATCTTGCACCTTAGCGGTAGCGCGCCAATGTAACCCGCGAAATATCATTGCTCCTTAGCGCCAGAAGGCCGATGCAACCCGTAACACTGCACTGTCACTTAATTGTGGATGTTAACAAAAAATAGATAGGCCTAAAAGATCAAATAAGACGGAGTAAAAAGGTAAGTGTTCACTACATCGTATCGCACGCATCGGACGAATCGCACGGATCGGAAAAAGACAATCTTTGCTGTAATTGTTATGTAACCGCGTTCATTACATCGTATCGCACGCATCGGACGAATCGCACGGATCGGAAAAAGACAATCTTTGCTGTAATTGTTATGTAACGCGTTCATTACATCGTATCGCACGCATCGGACGAATCGCACGGATCGGAAAAAGACAATCTTTGCTGTAATTGTTATGTAACGCGTTCACTACATCGTATCGCACGCATCGGACGAATCGCACGGATCGGAAAAAGACAATCTTTGCTGTAATTGTTATGTAACGCGTTCACTACATCGTATCGCACGCATCGGACGAATCGCACGGATCGGAAAAAGACAATCTTTGCTGTAATTGTTATGTAACGCGTTCACTACATCGTATCGCACGCATCGGACGAATCGCACGGATCGGAAAAAGACAATCTTTGCTGTAATTGTTATGTAACGCGTTCACTACATCGTATCGCACGCATCGGACGAATCGCACGGATCGGAAAAAGACAATCTTTGCTGTAATTGTTATGTAACGCGTTCACTACATCGTATCGCACGCATCGGACGAATCGCACGGATCGGAAAAAGACAATCTTTGCTGTAATTGTTATGTAACCGCGTTCACTACATCGTATCGGACGCATCGCCTCACGGCAAATCCGTCCACGTTTCTCGGATGAGCAACTTTTCCGATGCGTGCGATCATGGCCTCCTTTAATAAGTCAATTTTAATTGGTCAACTGTTACTATTATGTTGTGCCATGTTCAGTGTCGCGCCAAAATGGCAGACGGAAAACTTATTTCGCGTGTAGAAAATTGCGAAGATTTATATAATTTGAGGCGTTCCCATTACAGTAATCAAGTCATTTCTTGCAAATATATTATGTAACCAATATTTCTTTCGTTTCTTCCTTTTCAATTAAGACGCATGAAGCAATTACAAATTCTTATTCGCTAACAGACGTAATTAATAGACCTAACCTCAACTCCTCTGCTTTCAGTAATATCAATATCGTACGACGTCATGTTTTAAACAGCTGATAGGGGAATCCGATGAGGCGATGAGGTGGAGCCGTTACAGTGAACGCACTGCACTTAAAATATCCGTTGCGTGCGATTCGTACGAGGAGTGCGATACGATGCAGTGAACGCTTACCTAAAGGCAATGCCTCTCGGGATAGTTCCAGTCCGTACTCCCCACTCACTCGTCTCTCTGCTCTCAGATCTGGCTCGGAACGCGAGCGCTGTCTCAAGACTCTACTGAAGCTTTCAGCGGTCCTCATCGTTGTCCTTGTCGTGGTCCTCTGTGAGTAGCCTGCAGTATTTTGTTGTAGTATACAGAAACGAAACTCGCTTAACCCTCCTGCTACCAAGGGGGATAATATAATTACCCCACTAATGATTTCAAGTATTATTTACATTTTTGTCCATATCAATTTTTTTTAATTCTTTATGTCTATTATATGTCTACTAACATTTTGAAATAAGAATAACATAAATAATTCATATACTTTAAGTAGTAATTGACTTTATTCTTGTGGAGTGATCTTGTTACTTCCTTGGTAGTTTGTCATGAAAATTCCAGGATATTGAATTCAATATGTAGCTTAATTTTCTTCATTTATGGGTTTGTTTGATAACAAATTATTTTCTTTCGTGTTATTTATGTTATTATTCATATTGTTATTTATATTATCATGATCTTTGATTTCCATTTTTTTATTCCTGTGTCCTATGGTTAGCTATTCTAAAGGCGATTTTGTTAAAAATAATTATTAGTGGACTGTTTTTCTTTTAGATGACCATTGCAGGATAGGTGATGTTCGAATATCTGAATCTTAACAAAGAACTAAATTTTGTTTTATTGAATTTACATTTTTATTTAATTATTTTTAGAAGTATTTATGGATTTTATAATTTTGTATTATAAATAAATTAAATGAATGGATAGATAGATAGATAGATAGATAGATAGATAGATAGATAGATAGATAGATAGATAGATAGATAGATAGATAGATAGATAGATAGATAGATAGATAGATAGATAGATAGATAGATAGATAGATAGATAGATAGATATAGGTAGGTAGGTAGGTAGATAGATAGATAGATAGATAGATAGATAGATAGATAGATAGATAGATAGATAGATAGATAGATAGATAGATAGATAGATAGATAGATAGATAGATAGATAGATAGATAGATAGATAGATAGATAGATAGATAGATAGATAGATAGATAGATAGATAGATAGATAGATAGATAGATAGATAGATAGATAGATAGATAGATAGAAACAAAGAGAGATAAAGAGAGACAGAGACGAAGAAGAGAGGAGATAAGTATCCTGCTTTGTCCATCAGCCACTTCTGACTACGTAGCCTTAATTTATATGAATGGTCTTCAACATGGAGTCTGTACTTCGATTCACATCTGTTTATTTATTTGCAGATTCACGAAAGGACACGACTGTTAAAATTTGCTACTCCACAGAATGCATTCAAACAGGTGAGTTCAGAAATGTAATTAACTTCAAGTCTTGAACTAGTGTATATTACCCTGATCTTGGAATCGTTAGTCGCCCTTGGTAGCGTAGTTGGTACAGCGCTGGCCTTCTGCGCTCGAGGTTGCGGGTTCGATTCCTGTCGAGGTCGATGGCATTTAAGTGTGTTTAAATCCGACAGGAATAATGTCAGTAGATTTACTGGCATGTAAAAGAACTTCTGCGGGACAAAATTCCGGCACACCGGCGATGCTGATATAACTTGTGCAGTTGCGAGCGTCGTTAAATAAAGCATAATTTATTTATTTGGAACCATTAGCTCTGATACGTTGCAGATATTAAGTTCCAGCACACGGTGGGAACATCAAATCTGTTTCTCCGATTTTTTTTTTCCTTTCATATACAGAATTTTAGTTTTGTCCTTTAAATATGCAGAAATTTGATCCGATGACGACTGTTTATTTATTTTCATTTCATTTCGGGCAATTCCAACCGCTCAACGTAACTGGTGACCACCGACGTGATATATTTAATAATGTCAGATAATGCGGATATACAAACTCCAGGCTTAAGAGATGGTAGAATGAGGTTACGGCTATCTTTGCCACTACTTCCGGGATATGGCTGTGCTGTTTCATTGATAATGTTGCTGTGGTATCCTTCATACCAAAAAAAAAAAAGTTAAGGCATATTAAATTACGTCATTATTAAAAGTAACGTGGCGAACGGGAAAGACAGGCTACGGTGCGACGTCACATTCTTAGTTATAACCAAAGCTCGGAACTTGGGGACTTGTGACTTTGCACGTGACTAAGCGACCGGACTTCAATGTCAACAAACTCCCGTTTCCAGCACGGAGGTACTGTCAGGTCTGCTACAAAAGTGGTTTCTGGCTGCAACAACATATTGATAATATTATGGTCGGTTGAAACACGTAATTTCATAGCATATATATAATAAAAATAAACATGAGAAATATATCAAATTTACTGTTCTGCTGTGTACATTTTATTACAGTGTATGACTACCTACATTCGAAGATTTTTCGGTAGCAGACTTAAAATACTGAATTTTTTCACTGTTACTGTTTTCTGTTCGATTTTCAGCAGTTGCTAGCTGATCTCGTATCTGAGAAAGATAAGTATATCCTAATTTTTTCTCGAAAATAGTTTTCAATTAGTATGTCACTACTAGGGCAGGTCCCTCTACGTCTCGATCCATGGCTATGGACAGATTTTTCTACAATTTGAGGGACTGCAATGCCTTTCAATGAATTCCGTTTCCAGCCTCTAGTTTGTGTGTGGCACAACTTACAAAATATAAACTCTCCATTCGAAAAAAATTATGTATCTCCTCCGAATTCTCCACGAAATTCTGTATCTAAAATTGAAAAAAAAAAATGTATTTTCAAACTTCTATAATACCCATTCGAATAACACGTATTTTCTAATTCCTCAAACAGACCGTTTACCTTTAATTCTCTGAACGTCATTGGCTTCGACATAACAGTTTCTTCGTCCGTCTTCGTGTCATTAGTTGTGGCCACTTTCTTAGTACACACGACTGTCCCTGAGCACTTGCAGCGTGAGCTTTGTGTACGTTGTACCTGTAACCTTACTCATGCACACGACACAAGTCCCCAAGTTCCGAGCTTTGGTTATAACATGGCCAACATAAATTTTTTTAATAAACGGTATATAAAGATATTTTATTCCGCTGAATATTACTTTTATAAATGGCATACCAATGCATTGTTTACATATCATTTGACACAAAAATAAGATAGAACGACATCTAAATATAATTTTTTTTGTATAAAATATTATCTACTAATGAAAAAAAAATAATTCTAAAAATATCTATCTATGTTAAATAAATTTTACAAGAAAAGTAGTTCATCCAAAGGGCTGGACTCGGAAAGTGTACCCAAAACGCTCATTGCATTTCCGCGTTGAATTGCAATACTTAAACGTTGACGCAAATAATTAGTGCAACGACTATCACCGGTAATGGAGATCAAAATTTGGCCGATTTGAGATACTAAAACTTTAGCGTCATGACTCCAAGGACCGAAGGTCTCCACAGCAAAGGGGACAAAGATATAATTGTCTAAAAGATGAGCATACTTATTGACTTTTTTGTCACGGCTAATTCAGCAGCAGATGCTGCGCGTCTGGAGGTATTCGGCAAGTGAGATGGAGCTAGAGTGCCAACGCAAGTGGAGTCCCAAATTAAAGATTTTCCTCTAGAACATGGAATTAAGGTGAGATCATCGGGCCGTTTACCATCCGCGCGACTAATACCTGGTGGTTCCAAAAGAGACGGGATGCCACAAGACGTCAGAGATCTTTTAATGATATCATTGAGTGATGTATGTCTGGGAATGCGACCCTTGCTCCTCGCACAACTAAGTGCATGATGATTGATCACCGTAAATATTAGCAATTCCTCCGCAAATACATTGGTGTGGGTGGCAGAGTTTACACCCAAGGCGTAAAGCCATTGAACAAGTTTATATATAAATGCACGTTTAACATGAGTTTAATATAGCAATTCCTTTGTTTTTTAGAACTTTGAACATGTATTTATATTAAACGATTGTCAAGATGGCATTGACTAGACAATGATAATCACTTGACTTCGATTCGTGCCGAAGCCTGTCTTTCTCGTTAGCCAAGTGAAAGTAACAATATTATGGACACCACGAAAGTATTTACTTTTACATTTTTATTAGATCCTATAGTGTTCATAACCATCATAATCACCATAATAATAATAATCTTTATCTCAAAGAACAACAATTAGTCCATTCTGGAAAAGTGTAAGCTTTTTTGTTTTATTTTGTAAATCATCTCAGCTCTTTACACGACCCCCACTTTGGGAACCACTGCTTTTAGGAATGGCTGTCTAGGACAGGACAGGCATGGGCATAAGGAAGGGGAGGAAAAGATGATCGAATTCACTTCTTTCACAATATTTCGGACGTAGCTGCTGTGTTTACGTCAAATGATAACTATTGTGCATGAACTTAGCTCCTCCTCCGCTTAGGAATGTACACAACTAATCTGGCATTCCATTACAAATCAAGTAAAATACGTAATATAGGCATCCATATGGACACAATGGCTTAGCACTCATTATAAATAATCACTTATAAACTCTAGATAGCCTGTATTGTCTGTTTTCTCTATTAGGATGAATACTATTACCACATATATTACTACATATTTCTACGACTCTCCTGGCTCCGCTTGCAAGATCGACGTTTAGTACATTCTCTTTGCCTGCTATATCGAATTATACATGATTCCACACCCAACTACCTTGCCTCTCGGTTTACTCTCCTAGCTTCACATCATAATCGAAATACACGTTCACAGCACAATCTGTTGCTATCAATACCACGTCATCAGACATCTCTGTACTGAAGTTCTTTCTCAATAGCCATGGCCCGCTCATGGAATTCGCTGCCGCTGGAAATCAGGGGTAGTCTTAGTCCCCAGTTGTTTAAAATTAGGTTGTTTAGAAATATTTTAAATGCACAGAATTAGTTTTTAGGTATAATTTTTATTTATTATTATTATTATTATTATTATTATTATTATTATTATTATTATTAATATTAATATTAATATTACTATTATTTTACACAGTCATTACTTTATTTTTCCATTAACACTTATATCTAGATAATTGTCATTGTCTCAATGTAACACGTGCTGTGCTGATCATACTAATTCTACTATTCCTTTAGTTGTGAGATTATATTCATATGTATTAATTCTTTTTTTAAGTTAATACTGTATACTAGAATGTATTTTCCTATTTGGGATTATGTATTCAGTCTCTTTTTTATTATATATTTTTTATTATTGTTATTTTAAAGTTAATACTGATTGTGTATATGTATTCAATCTCTCTTTTTACTTAATTATGTTTATTATTATTTTTAAGTTAATATTTGTATACCGGTATGTATTTTTCTGTATGTGATTTGATCCTGGTTGAGTGGAAGAGAAGGCCTGATGGCCTTAACTCTGCCAGGGAAAATAAAACATTATTATTATTATTATTATTATTATTATTATTATTATTATTATTATTATTAAAATAAATAAAATTATTAGTATTACATAAACATAAAGCAGTTACGAGATGATAGGCTGTTATAGGGATACCACTTTGTAAATGCAGTTGTAATGCGCATGCGCTAACCTCCCCTCCCACAGTTCTTGTTCATGGCGAACGCTGAGTTCGAAGGGAGTACAGTTGCGCCAAAGTGAAGTGAAGTGGTAGTATAAAATAAATAAATGAATACTAGTAATAGTGCTGTGTGTTTAAGTTATAACCGGAGTATTGGCATGTCTTTACGTGAGAAATATTGTTAGATCATAAACTCATTGATGAATATTCCCCCGAAAAATAGATGAAATTATGTGAGCATGTGCGGAAAATAGAGGACAAATATTTTGACCAGAAGTGTGCAGTTGAAGCGGAAGTAAAGAACGCAATCCAATAAGAGTCACGATAACAGCGGCCTAGTATCGCCAACTTCGGTTAAGACACGGATTCTGATTGATGATCAACGTCGGGGAATGCACAGAGGGGAAGACGCAGCGAGTGTGGGAGAAGGAAATGATTTAGGTTTCCGCCATAGCTGCCTTTTCTAAGTGGTCTAGCTATAGATGTGTACGCGCAATATTTTTCACCAGGTTCATTTTAGAAAAAAAAAATGTCTGCAGATATATGTGGATTCAAAGATTGCCCTGCGAAATTACGTAAGTTAGGAGACTTGTCATCGGGTAAAAATTCAAATAATTTTTGCATTCATTTCATTCAGATGCTAGATAATTACAGCAATTGACAAAGCGTCTTAAAATAGGCTAACCAATTACAATAATACTCGCCCATTTCGCAGCAGTTACTGCAGGTAGTAGGGGCGTATATTCTGTGCTTGTTTCTATACAAGAATGAAACTTCCTTAAAAGTTCGAATTTGCACATACTGTCATCCTCTGAGGAGTTTAGTGCTAAGAGGAATGCGGTTCCGATTAGTATTAGTATTAGTATTTATATATTTAACCTGGTAGAGATAAGGCCATCAGGCCTTCTCTGCCCCTCTACCAGGAGATTCCAACTACAATATGAACAATAAAATTACAATTAGTATTAAATTTACAATTACAATTACAAATAACATTACAATTAGTATTAAATTTACAATTACAATAAAATCAAAGTACGAAAAGATTACCTGAATAATTAAAGCTAGATAATTTATCATAGAGAAACAAAAAATATTTTATATTTACTGAATTACAAATTAAATCTAGAATAACAAAATTGTATAGTGATGAAATTAATGAATATTGAAATATTTTGTGATAGATTAAAGAAACTATTTACAAGAAATTGATTACTGACCAAGTGCCTAGTAAGTTTTCGTTTGAATTCAATTTTATTTCGACAGTCGCTGATGCTAGCAGGTAGCGAATTCTAGAGTCTTGGCAGGGCTATTGTGAAAGAAGATGAGTATGAGGAGGTGCGATGGGATGGTATTGTTAGTATTGTTTCATGACGAGAGCGTGTGTTGAGATTATGGTGGGAAGAAAGGTAAGTGAAGCGAGACGACAGGTACGAAGGAATAGAAGAGTTCAAGATTTCGAAGAGAAGGAGAAGTGAATGTAAATTTCTTTTCTTATCTAGTTTAAGCCAACCTATTGCTTCCAGGGATGGGGTAATATGATCATATTTACGAGCATTGCTTACAAAACGTAAACACAAATTATGAGCACGTTGAAGTTTCATTTTATTGTCGCTGGAGAGGTCAGTCAGTAAAATGTCCGCATAGTCGAAATAGGGAAATACAAGTGTCTGCACAAGGGACTTTTTTAAGCAAGAGGGGAGATGAACATTGATCCTTTTTAGCACATGGATAATAGAATAGAATATTAGTCTAGCGCGGTACTGGAGTGGGAGGGAACAGTGACAGCGGCAGTCTGGAAGGAGGTACAATCATACTGAAAACATTCGTCCAATTTACGAGAGTAGTATGCCTATTAGTTTTCTAACGTGTTTTTGGCGAAATAGAGATACAACCAATCGTACTTACGTGTACAGAGAAGGAAAGTATTGTAGAAAATTTTATTTATTTATTCTGGTGAAGTTACGGCCATCACACCACCAGAAATACAAATACAATAAAATAAATAAAAATAAAAATTATAATAAAACTACAATAATATAAATGAAAAGAAGAATCATACTATAAAATTTAGTGATTAGTAGAATTGAATTAAATTTATAATCAATTTAAATATACTGTACTGCTGAACTCACTTCAGAAGTAAAACTACTTTATTTGTATTTTAAGATATCACCAAGAAATGATTTTCGCATGGCATTATAGGAATATATTTTTCACGATACCAATCACACATATTCTAAAATTCTAATAGAATAAAAAAAAACTTTTCCACAGCATGTTTCCTAAAAAATGACTTGTAACGGTGAAATATTTAACATGTGTAATTCATATAATATTAACATAGCTAACATCAGGGTGATGTTTGAGCAAAAATTGCAACAATATATTTAATATATTAATAACAAAACCATATAGGCCTAAGTAAACAATATGTATATGAAATATTCACACACTACTACAAACTGAAGACTGCATATTTTTGGACGATTAATACTTCCCACTCCGCTCGGCTCGGCTTGGCTGTAGAAACAAAAGAATCTACCTGCAACCCCCCGCACCGATGGCAAGAATACCTCAGGTCCAGCGCTAAACTCATCGGAGGAAGACAGTAGTTGTTGGGTGCTTAAGGAGGAACTCTTCTACTAATATTGTCTTTCAAGTTCTTTTTGTAAAGGGTGGGAAGGGTACTTTGTTCTTTGTATTTCCCCATAAGTAAACTGCTGTAGTTTGTCTTGCTCATGTCAGCTGCTGCCCTGCTGCAGTCCATGGACCGCGATGTGGATCCTTGCGAGAACTTCTACGCCTTCGCATGTGGACGCTGGGGCGAGGAGCACCCCACTCCGGACGGGGCTGTCGTCCACAACTGGTACGCAGACCGCCAGCAGAAGTTGCTCCGTCGAATTGAAGGTAAATCCATTGATTGTGATTAATGCAGCAACGTAAAATCCAAAAGTATGAGATCTTCATGTTAATTTTTGGAGATATAATCTCCATATATACAAACTACGGGTCGAATTCATAGTCGTCACTTATAAAATGAGGAAACACTTAAGTAATGAGCAGGGAAAGGATTTATATGTAAATACATATTTACTTATAAAGCTAATATAATTTATATTTTGCATTATCTTTATGTTTCACAATGTGTAGGGTTGAAAAATCCTACTTTTATTTTCCATATTTTTCCATATTTTAGAGTTTAGTACATATTTTCGTTAATTTCCATATATTTTCCATATTTCATATAAAACAGTCCATATTATATTAGGTTTAACAATAAAACAAAACAAAATTCCATTAACTTTTAAAAATACATTTCAACAATAGAGATTTAAACACATGTTCAGTAATCCCTTTAACATCAGAGTTATTTGAAAATTAGCAGTCCTATCAACAATGGGAAAGTAAGTTACAAAACTGTATTAATTTAATTTAAAATTTTTAACAGACTTCAGTTGTGCAGCTCAACAGTTAAATGCCAGTCAGAGTACACATAGGTTCAGTTTTGTAAATCATACTATAAAGACGGTAAATATGCCAAAAGTACGTCATTCAGTCAATTTAAAATCAAAACTAACAAGTTACATTTCAGAATTTAAAGAAGATGGTTTATCAACTGACAATAAAATATTATTTTGTAATTTGTGTCAGTGTGCAGTATCATCTACACAAAAGTTCCTGGTGCAACAACACATTACAACTAGTAAACATCAGGCCAACAAACAACTAAATTCCAAGCAGAGACAATTGTTTTTAACACAACCAACAACATCGAATGTAAGATCTGAGTTTAACATCGACCTGTGCCGTTCTCTCATCTCTGCTGATATTCCTCTCTACAAACTAAAGAATAAGGTCTTCAGGGAATTCCTTGAAAAATATACTCAACATACAATCCCGGATGAGTCAACACTTAGGAAGACGTATGCTCCATCCATCTACGATGAGACAATACAGAAGATAAGAGATGAAATTAAAGATAGTTCAATTTGGGTTTCCATTGATGAGACTCCCGACAAAGAAGGTAGACTTGTTGGTAATGTAGTTATCGGTTTGTTAAGTGAACAATATTCTGAACGAATTCTTTTACATTGTGATGTTCTAGAAAAGTGCAATAACAAAACTATAGTTAAACTGTTCAACGAAGCTATGGGTATCCTGTGGCCAAAGGGTATTATGTACGATAATGTGTTATTCTTTATTAGCGATGCTGCCCCTTATATGGTCAAAGCTGGACAAGCATTATCTGTTGTATATCCTAAATTGACTCATTTTACTTGTGTGGCGCATGCATTTCATCGTGTGGCAGAAGTGGTCAGAGACAATTTCCCTAAAGTAGATTTGTTGATTTCATCAGTGAAAAAAGTATTTCTCAAAGCTCCCAGTAGAGTTAACGTGTTGAAAGAAATGTACCCTGAAATTCCATTGCCACCAAAGCCAATTTTAACTAGATGGGGTACATGGCTAGAAGCAGTTGAATATTATGCCGAACATATAGACTCTATTAACAATGTTCTCCTTGCATTGGACTCTGAAGATGCAGTCTCAATTGATACTGCGAAAACAGTTACCTGTGACATAAGTGTGAAGAATGACTTAGCTCACATTCAGCATACATTTTCATGCATCATAAAAACGCTCAAAAGTCTCCAAAATAGGCACCTTTCACTATCTGAAAGTTTTGAAATTATAAATAGTACTGTGGAACAACTGAATCGTGGTAGAGGTAAAGTTGCAGATGCAGTAAGAGCTAAGGTGGACACTGTACTTTCAAAAAACCCTGGATATGAAGAACTACAAAAGGTTGTTGCTGTGATGAGTGGTGAATCAACAGTGAAGATTAACTTGGACTTATCCCCAGCAGACATTGTGAAATTGAATTATGTACCAGTTACTTCTTGTGACGTCGAACGCTCTTTTAGTCAGTATAAATCTATCCTCAGAGACAATAGAAGAAGATTCACTTTTCAGCACTTGAAAGAAATGTTTGTAACCTATTGTTATGGTAACAGACAATAAAAATTGTGTTTTGTTGAAACTACATTGGAAGATAAGGTACGTCCATTATATTTTTTGTTTAGTTTGATTAAAATGTACCAATATTTAACGTACATAGTCATTTTTTTATAATTTTAAGTCCATATTTAATTCCATATTTTGGTAAAAATCCATATTTAATTCCATATTTTGGTAAAAATAACTACATATATATTTACATATTTCATATATTTTTAGTCCATATAAATCCGTTCCCTGGTAATGAGCATTTCCTTAGCACTTATTTCAGATCGTATTGCAGAGATACTTCTCATTCATATGCCCTGAGCATTCCCTTGACATCGAAAGAAATATGGCAACATGGCTAGACGTGAGCGCTTTCCTACATTCAATTGTTTTACAGCGCCTTCAAATTGTTAAATAGGCATTATTGTCATACACAAATACAGAAGTAAATATTATAAAGCTAAAAATTATACAAGATGTCCAGAAAGCATTTTACAGAAAAGAAAGAAGTGAGCTAAGATAACTAGTTATGAAATATGGAGATATCGTCGAAAGTAAAAAAAAATTGATAATAATTTATTGTTCTCTCCAAAAGAAGAAATTGACATGGAACAAAATTGCAGTTGAGTTTAATGCAAACTTCGGAAATATTCCTGTAAGTAAATCATTTTAATTTATTTTTCAGTTGTTTTTATACTAAACAAAGTGGAAATGATATAATTACACAAATTTAAACAGCTTATTCCTTGGGTAGAATACAAACAAAAATGCAAATAACACTTTGTTGTGACGTGAATACTTTTCGAAAAAAAAAATGCCACTTAAACCTACTTGAAATGCTGCTGTATCATAAAATCTCAAAGCAACCAGTACTTTCAGCAGTGGCGAAATCAGTAAGTCTCATGGTTGTATTGTGAATTGAAATGAGAGACACCAGAATATTCACGACAGTGTTATTGTCGAAACGGTATCTCCTCTTAAATTGTTGATCATTATACATCTCTAAAGTGTTTTCCATATCTCTGATATATCTTTTACTTGCCGAAACTCATTTTCATTTTAATTACAGAACTCAATAAATTAAATTATAATCATCATCCATTGTACACTGAATCAGCTGATTACAATGCATATGAGGAAACACTTGAGTAAGCTGACAAGCTACCTTATTTGAATAAGTGTTCACTTCAGTGGGATTTATGAATTGGAAATTATTATAAGCAACTGCTTAAGTGTTTCCTTACGATAAGTGTTGACTATGAATTCGGCCCTAAAGCGACATAAAATAAATGTCAATAATCATAGTTACACTCTGTTATATATCTTTTCGCTGTAAGAAAAATTCTAATGTAAACAATAGCACATGACTGAAGTGAGGCTTCATTGGCCGCTGTTTGGCGCCATAGATTCTCAGTACGTGTTCCCGCCTACTGTTGTACATTCTGTTTCATGTTAAACATTTCCCGTTACTCGTCAAGTAGGCCAAACCTCACTACTGTGCATTCGTTTGCTTAGGAAACATTTACTTTATAATTACTGTAATTAAATTATCACATAACTTATTATATACCTTTAAGACTATTTTTTTTTCCGCTTTTGAGAGGTTTCCACTCTTATGATTAATAACCATACACAAACCGAGGGTGCAGAAGCCATACTTCAGTACCACGTGCTTACGTGAACAACTATGAGCTCTAGTGACGCCAGCTTGTTACAAGAACAGACTACCGCGGTGTTACTGTTGGTATTCATCCGCGTTCATTGTACATAATATGTAAAAAAAAAAATAGTTTTTCTTTTACATAGCATTTTATGTATGAGTGAAGTTATACGTTTCATCGTATTTAACAACTAGAATTCAATTTTTTATTTTCAAATAACACAAGACTATGGTTTCCAAATACGAATTATATTTTCCTGCTTTATGTGAGTGTTTCGACTGGGAGCCAATCACGGGTATGGCAGCCACGTACTTATGTTTACATTAGGACTTTTCTTACAGCGAAAACAGTACAGGTCTACTCAAACTACAGTTGAACAACGATCGAGAAAGCAAGACTAACAGCGCCTGCAAAGCCGAAAACCCGCACGACAATGTTGTATACGTCGCGTCGTTGACGTAAAGACTGCTTGTGAGTATTTCAAGACTTCGAGAGTTGATCACTCCCGATGTCCCGAACGTCAAGCAGTCTGGAATCGCCATAGTTGTTTATACCAGAATAAACTTTTATCTACTTTGGCAACTGTTATATATGTATAAACAAGTAGCCTATTTGAAACCTCATCTCATGCAATAAACTTACCTGAATTTATTTTCGCTTGTAAATTTTGTAGTTCTGTTTATAAGTATGCATAAGGGTGTAATTATTTGACTTATTTGAACTGTTGTATCAGTGAAGCGAGGTGAGTCAGTGAAGTTATGGTGTTACAGTGCAATGAATAGTTCCGATCAGTGATAATTTATAGCGTCAATGAAATGTGTTCTATAGTGTCAGTGAAATGTGTTCTAAAGTGTCAGTGAAATGCGTCATATTGCCACTACAGTGAGTGAGATGAGAGTAAAGTGAAAGACTATTGAAACTTATGTAGGGCCTCTACATAATTATGTAGGTTGTATTGTAAAATTAGGTATTTTATTTATGTTTTATTATTAATTGTAATTATTGTGTTAAATTGTATTGTGTATTCTTATTGTATTGTGCATTGTAAATTTTATTGTGTATTGTTTATCATTTTATTGTGTATTGTTTATATTGTGTATACCACTGCCACCGGGTGCTTGCCCACTTGCAGTGTAAATAAATACATACATTCCAGATCAAATCAATAAGTTGCCTTCGTGCTCCAATTACATATCTAGCATATACTAAGGCTAGGTTTGGTTAGATTAGTTTTTTATTAGCCAAGTCCGTGCATGCGCGGACAGCTAAGATGATCCTGTCGCGAGCCGCACACGAACATCTGACCTTCGATATCGTCTGAAATGTAGGTTGTGTTCAATCTCGTTTCGAACGTGGAGTTTAATCCTTTCTGATTCGTTTACTTTCAAGGAAATGTAGATTAATGAATAGGTATTGTCACTTTTGTTATAGGTCGTCTGCAAGAAAACATTTCTGACTGGGAACCTCGACCTGTATCCCAAGCCAGAGTGCTGTACAGATCCTGCATGCTTACAGGTGAGATTAGCCACTGTATGGGTATTGTCCATGCTTGCCAATGCCGATGAATCAATGAGGGAGAGAAAGAAGGGGAAGTAAACTATACCTTGACCAAAACTACTTCCGACTTGACAGCTTACAGAGAAGGGGGAGCAGTGTTGTCATGTTTCCCATCTTTCATGTAAGCGAGCGTGCTGCCGATAGAGTGCAGTAATGAACGGCTGACATGAACACATACATTTCTAACCAATTCGTTGAACACTAGGCATTAAAATTTGTGCATATTATTATTTTTATTAGTCTATTATTATTGGTGGTGGTGGTGGTGGTTGTGGTAGTCTTCAATGTAATATCGTTAGAAAAGCGTCGAAAGGACTGTAAACTGTAAAATCAGGTTTAAATTTAATACAAAGCCTTTACTTTTATGAGTGCCGGTATTCTTCAATGTAATATTGTTAGAAAAGCGTTGAAAAACTTGTAAACTGTAAAAAATATTTATGATTAAAAATCTCCACGGCCTTTTTCTTTTCCAATATCGATAACAGCGCTCTTATTACTTTTAACACAAGCAGCAGTTCTCATTACGACTTGCGCCAAATTATCTTTTTCCCTCTCAAAATACTCTCTTACATAACACACCACCTCTCGCATTTGACTCTTTAACGTGGCACTTCGTACAATATTCTTTATTCTCCGCCTGCCTTTCCTTCCTTCCGACATTGCACAAGTCACCTGTCTAGAAAATCTCGCAGAAACTAGAAAACACACATTAGTCACACACTCCACCAATAACAACGAAGATAATACGACTAATATAATTTAAACGTGATAATTATCGATACACAAAAAAAAAATACAACTAAATAATATTTTTAATTCACACAAAGCACGCGCTAACCAGCCAACTCAAAATCATTCCGGGCACTGTGTTCACCACTAGGCCGTGGTATTCACGTGCAACTTGTAAACATAGACATGGCAACACCGTCCCGTTATCATGGTTACGCGTCTCTCGTGATTGGTTGATTTGAATGGTTGCCATGGTAACATGCTAAAGGCCCCATTTGTCAGGTCGGAAGTAGTTTTGGACAGACCATAGAAGGTGTATTGTACGTTCGCGCGGAGAAAAACCAGGGGAAGTTTTAGCAATTGGTGAATCACATTTGCTTTCTCCTGCACTGAAAAACAGGTATACATTTTTTTATAATATATGCATCTTGTCTCTCTAATGAATAACCTCTTCCAACAAAAGAAGTACGAACATTAAATTATTGTCGTCATCACTATGTTGGTCACTCCCTTCAACAGACTCCCATGGTGGCCACGTATTTCACTAATTTTAATGTACACTAAGAAAACTAAACAGATAATGCAAACTATGTGCACTCCAAGTAGTTACAGAACTGGCAACTATATGGTGTTTACCTCTGCGCGGGACGAAGGAAACACCAGAAACTTGTGTGGCCTTGTGCTTTCAGTCCCCACTCCTGGTTTTTCTCCGTGCTAACGTACAATACTTTCTTCTAACCGTGTAATTGTCAATTAAATCAATCAATTAAATTTTGATTTTCTCTAGATAAATAAAAAACTCTAGTGAGATTACTGTTTTTCTCTTTTGAACCTCGAACATAGATATTTCACATCAAAGATCGGATACATTTCGGCGAAAGATTTAGTGTTGTGTTACAGCTGCAAGATTCGTGGATTTACTTTGATGTCGCTACTCTCTGAAAGAAATGTTTCTTTTTGTTTTACTGCTAATTGTTAAAATTTACGAATACACAGATGTTCTCTCTCTCTCCCCCTCTCCCTCCCCCTCCCTCCCTCCCCCCCGTAGAAGTTAATAATATGCTTTTTGTTAGGATTTCTCGGTGATTGAGTTTCAAGGTTCTTAGTTCAACTATGTATGTGTTGATAATTATTTCCTTTACGTTTGTAAACTATTTGCAGTTTGCATCTTCAAGCTCATATAGCTGAATATTTTTGAGGGTCGCCTGGTCTGTCGGGTTTCAAATTTCAAATTTCAAATTTCAAATGTATTTACAATTTACATTTGAAATGAATACATATGTATAGATACCCGACAGGAGCACATATGCTCGTGCTCGGGTACAGTCCAGTAGTCTACATACAATAATGCTGATGATAGAAATAATAATAATAATAATAATAATAATAATAATAATAATAATAGAATAATCGTGACAGAAATGATACAAAGATTGTAATACAAAATAATTCATTAATAATAATAATAATAATAATAATAATAATAATAATAATAATTGTGATAAAACAAAAATATTTACAATAATAAAATAAATACTAAGACGGATAAAATAGAATATAAAACCACTAGCGAGAGTTAACACAACTTAAATAAGCATATAATAACCGGAAAAAATGACGAACTCGAAAATCAACAGAAACGTTTGTTGTATCGCAGACGACAGCAACCGCCGTATTGACATTGTGTTGTGCATTAATGGTAGTTGGGGGGAGCCGAAAGTCTTTGTAACTGCCGTTCTCTTCGAATCTTCTCGTACAATCATGGGAAGTTAATGCTGCAAAAACAAAATGTCTACGAGTCAAACTGTTCATTATTACCAGGATAAATACAAATAATACTGAAATATATTAATCTAGTTTCAGTTATAGATCTCCCCTTTTGTGAAAGAGGTATAATATCAAAATATTTTATGAATGGCGGGGAAAATATAAATTTCAAGAACTCTCTAGTGACAAGAGATAGTGACAAGTACAATCAAGTGTATCTGTGGCGATGCTGAGAAATTATTTATTGGAGATATACACTGTTATTAATTAATAAAATGATCTATTTATATTTATTACAATGTTTTATCTTATAGGTTACATGCATCAGATAAATACAATAAAATTAGTACCATATAATGCTAGTAACACTTAAAAAATAATAAAATTGATCAAATATCATACAAACATTTTCACTTTATTTTTAAACTTAAGAATGTGTAAATTGCTTAGGTCTGGATTATTCTTCAATACTGAATTGTATAGTCTTGGTCCATAATTCCTACTGTGTCTTAATCCAGCTGTAGTGTGGCATTTAGGTTCTGCCAAAAGAGTTGTGACATTTCTTCTGGTGTTATGTATATGTTTTTCAGCTATAAAATTCATTCGATTTTTGTGAAAATAAATTAGCACTGTATGTTTATATATTTGCTCAATTTTTAGTACTTGCAATTCAGAATAAATAAATTGTGTCGGATAATCAAGTGGTTTATGCAGACAAAGTTTGGTATGCATGTTTAGACTGATGATGGAACTTACAAAAACTGTATACCGGAAACGTCATAAAACTTAAATCTCAACACACGAAAGCAAATTCCAAATCTTTAGTCTCAAGTTATGGATAATTTCCATATCAGCCATTTTATTGCAGAAGAGCTGGACGCTCAAGGACTAGAGCCCATGTTTCGCTTCTTGAGGGAAATAGGGCTGCCAGAGCGACCCAACCTGACTGTGGTGGACGAATGGGATACTGCGTCATTCAAGTGGGTCCCCGTCTCCGTGAAGGCGAAGCGTCGAGTGATGCAGGACCTGCTGGTGGGACTATCCGTGGTTCCGCTGGAACGCAACAATACTGTGAACAAGCTGCACCTGGGCACGCCCGAAGTTTCTACGCTGATGCCTGAGTAAGAGTCGTGGGCTTATACTGACACTTCAAATTTAATTTGGTTTCAAGCCCTTGGCTATAGGCATCAACACATTATTACTATTTTACAAACAGATTCAACGATCGTTAAATAAGGAATAAAAGTAGCCTATAGCATTTAATAAACATATTTATGCTCGACCATGCCGAAATGTAGTAATTATACAGGGACATCACTTTATTTTTACCAACATTTTTAACATTAACCTGGCTATACTCGGAAACACTGTTGCCCCCTTCCAATCATTTTACTAGGAATAGGAGGAGAGAAAAGTAGTGTATCCATTTATGTTGTAGGGAATTGCGATATTACGATTTTCAGTTTGATCATCACTTTACGGAATTTATCAAAATACAGTAGAGTAGTAACATTTTTTTTCAAAAACTCAACTCTTCAGGCGGCTATGTTCGTTATGTAATGTCTACTTTATTTAGGATATTAATTATTGATGTTATCATACAATATAGAGAGTGCATTTAAATTGAGGGGGTCATAAGTAAAGGGCTGTAAGTGCACTTAAGTTACTTTTGAGAAAATGGGGTTTAAATATTTAAGCTTTCGTAAAATCGGTGAATTTTTTTATTTAAATTTTAATGTGTGATGCGATTAAAATATCCCTTTGCCACTAAAATTTTAGATACTTTAGCTTACACTGGATGCACTTAACTCATGTTATTACAAATGTCACTAGCATTCCTTTGCTTCTAGCCACCTCAATTCAAAAAGAGCTAATCTGAATTTTTAAACAAGTTGCTGAAAATGGTTGCCGTTCATTACAATGCAGGCTTCAATTCAGTACGCATATTATTAAAAACATTTTGAAGCATATTCTCTGAAATTGAGTTTATCGTTTCTTGAATATAATTTTTTAGTACGATATTATTAATATAGGTTCTTTCTTCTATAGAAAACGCAATCATATTTCTGAAACACACTATACACTGCAGTGTTTACTTCACTGCTTGAAGACTTCGAATGCAACAGCGGCCGTAAGTTTGTGTGTCTGACGGGAGCAAGGACATTAGTGAAGGGATGAGAGTGAAGTACATTCAGAAATGCAGGTACAATAAAAATGCAAGTAAAAATAAAATGATGTCCCTGTACATCTGGTAGTAGCCCTTTAATGCACCTCATTAAAGTACACCTATTCATTATACTTCAGTTGTTCAGCCAATGAGAAATCACCATTGTAACATTATAAAACCGCAAGTATCAATTATTCTCGGATATGCAATCGAAAGACATTTAGCGAAACGTCACGGAGGCTGGAAATCCAATACTGTCGCAGAAGGTTATGTTCTGTTACTATAATAATTAGCGTTAATTGTAAATAATATTCAAATAAATTCAATTTGTCATCTCGTTTTTCAATTCTAAATCAATTTCCAGGTTATATCAATATTAATGTTCATGTTATTCTCTAGATTATATCAAGGTCAATGACATTCGTCCCTCGGAAAAAATCCATACTTTCGCGTCTGCTCACATCTCACAATTTAGAAGATCACTTCCGCTCTTCACTTAGATAACAATAATATGAATGCTTATGAATAATTTCAAGTTAGAAATATGGTCGAGCATAAAAAGTCGTATGAAACTTACCTGTAATGGTAATTAAGACGCTCGTATGAAAATTATGAAACTCGCTTGCGCTCGTTTCATAAACAAACATACTCGCGTCTTAATTACTACCATTATAGGCTCGTTGCATAACGTACTATTTTGTATTGCAAATACTAGTTCATTTTATTTGTTCTTTCTGTGAGGAGAAGATTAACTCCATATGTAGATGAAATTATTGGGGATCATCAGTGCGGTTTTAGACGTAATAGATCGACTATTGATCAGATTTTTTGTATTCGACAGATATTGAAGAAAAATGGAAGTATAAGGGTACAGTACATCAGTTATTCATAGATTTCAAAAAGGCATATGACTCGGTTAAGAGAGAAGTTTTATATAATATCCTTATTGAATTTGGTATTCCCAAGAAACTAATTCGATTAATTAAAATGTATCTCAGTGAAAAGTACCAACAGAGCCCATATAGGCCAGTTTCCATCTGATGCTTTTCCAATTCATTACGGGTTAAAGCAAGGAGATGCACTATCACCTTTACTTTTTAACTTCGCTCTAGAACAGGGAATGATTCCACAGAGTGACCCATAGTTTCCTCTTCCTTGCCCTTTCCCACACTAAAGTAGTATAAAACAAACCTCAATTAAGAAGTCTTACATTTGTTACATTGCGGCGACTCAAACATCTTAAAAATCTGCAAACAATACTCTTCAACATGCTTTTTTCCTTATTAGAACCTGACTACTACTTTTTGAGTTATTATTAAGTATAAAACATGCGAAAATATTCTCCTTTATTGAAAGTCTACGTAAGTAACGCTTTCTCCCGTTACTGGCTGACAATTAGGAAGGAGGAGGTGAATATTGTGTCACTCATTAAGATCGACGTATGCGCAAACCAACGGAGTTTTCCAAGTTGTTCCCCTATAGTGAACGATGTATGCAATAAAGGAGGGGAAGAAACTAACCACCCTACCCTATTATCTCCTAACCTAGTTGCCTCATGGGTGGTGCCTT
The DNA here is from genome assembly GCF_040183065.1 of Periplaneta americana. Taxonomy (NCBI): domain Eukaryota; kingdom Metazoa; phylum Arthropoda; class Insecta; order Blattodea; family Blattidae; genus Periplaneta; species Periplaneta americana. The sequence continues at coordinate 208,097,729 of NC_091117.1, read as the reverse complement.
GTTGGTATCACTTGAGAATTTTATACCTGTCTTCGCACAATTGATTAAACAACAATACTAAAAGACGAAGACTGTAATGGGTTGTTCTTGAACACTTATTTCTCTTGTTATAATACGACCACTCTAGCTGTGTAGAAAATGCGATAGGCATTAGCGTCGTCCATTACAGGCGCCTTGTTCGGTTCAAGTTTTGTCGAGTATGGTGAAGTTCGATATTCGCCGATGTCCGCTCTGCAGGAGGAGGCCTGTTGTGTTTGTTCCACATTATTATAAACATACTAGTGGCTTGTGCAGCAAACGCTGCAAACTAAGTTCATTAGAAGTTCAAATAAAAATTTTTCAGATTTTTCTTTCAATGAAAAATACCAGACATTTTGAAAGGTTTGCTTCCATAATAATGAAACATACTCCCTCTGAATGGTTTTTCATGCCAAATACTTTTTCTTGAACCTATGTATCGTATGTATCTTGAGTTTCAACGCGAAAACGCAAGTAACAATGTCAGGGCGATCAGTGAGTTTTCATGTGGGAGTAAAGCAATAGCTATTTCAGGTCATAGTGGATTGTAAAAGTCAGGTTTGCTATGCTTTCGAACAATAGACATAGCATCTTGGTATAGCTGCTCCATGTAGAACTTGAAATGTAGAAGTTAAAATCATTTTATTCTGCTAAGAGATCTTGCTGAAATGATCGGGAGGCTACAAAATTTTGCAGGCCTCTTATTTTATCAGTAAGTAATACCGTCTTTCCTTAGGAACTGTAATTTTTGCGCTCTCTCGAGCCATTACTAAAGAGAATGACGCATATACACCGCCATTAAGTATATAAAAAAGACCCAATCACACTTGATTAATAACTATAAAATATTTGGCTTTTAATAACAATATTATTATCTTACGTAAGTTTTGTAGTTCATATATATAATAGCCGCCACTCAGTAAATGATAGAAATGAAGATCTAATTTAAGATATTCTCTATATCTACTTATATAACCCCAAAACGTTTCACTTTCATATAATCAGTATAGCATTAATATGTATAATTAATGAAAAATAGTTATATCATGGCATTAACTATAATAATATTTAATTTCTAATGGTAATAATGTCATCAAACCACCTCAAGTTTTGTAGATTTCAATATCCAATACACAGCTGTAAGAAAATTACACACCGCAGAATCAGACCTGTAAATTAAGTTTTAATAACCAATTGAATTTGAACTCTAAATATGTCAACAATCCTGCAGGTCATGGCCTTCGTGTAATAGCTATTGTTTATTGTAGTGTGTGTTTTGTTTTATTCTGGAATCACGGCCGTGCTGAAATGCAATTAGTTCTCAAAACTGAAGAAAGATGGATTTTGGAAAATAGGAAAATAATGTAGGAAAATTGACATTTCATTGAAAACTACTATTTTTCTGAAAAACTTTGGGTTCCAAGCTTCAAAATGACGGATCATTCATTAAAATCCGTTCAGCCGTTTTCCCGTAATTTCCATTACCAGTTCAAATTATATATATAGATTCGCTGTCCTCCACACCCACCCCTTCAAGTTTTAAGCACTTAAGAATTTTAGCACAGATCTTGCGGTTAGGTGTTCATATGGAATAAGACGAAGTTTGTAATGTTCTGTTGCCTCTCTCATGTTCGAACATTACAGGACACTAATAGATATGCATAACATGCTACTCCATAGCTGAATCGACTTTTTTTTTAAACAAGCATGAAGCTATATTTTATGCATATCATAATTGGAGTGAAAGCTCGCTTTTATTGGTTTGCAGATACCGCGACAGGCGGAGAAGGCTAGAGAAGAGACGGAGAAAAATGATGATGTCGAACATTGAGGAGGCCCTGGAGGACCCCTATCTGGAGTACATTCAACAGGTCATGTCGTACATATACAAGTGGAACAACGACCAGGATCTGCTTGATGTTGCAGTCTTGAAGGCGGCTTTACACATATACGACATGAGTGAACGCCTGGCAAAACTGAAGCCGGACCCTTTGCCAGTTCACATGGTACGTCATGTTATAAGTTATTACCTAACATAGCTGACAGGTAGCGCTATGCCGCCAACTTGAAAATAAAACACATAAAGACATTGATTTATGCTCAATTGTAGCTATAATGAACACTACTGAAAACTATGTAGGGGAGACTGTTGTACCTTTAGTATAGTGTACCTTTGAACATTTTTTGTTTTTTAATTTTTGCTGCTACCTAGAGGACTCAAACTGAAGTATATTGTAGAGAAAGCCGCTAAGTAGCTCTGGTCGTAGTTTCAGTTTGATTTATTGCAAAGTGTGAGTTCCGTGGACAAAATAAGTTTTTTTAGTACCAAAAGTAAACATTTCGTTCATTGATATGTTTTCTAACACAAAACCAGATTGTATTTGTTACTATCTTTCAAGTACGGTGTGTTCCCTACCATCTGGTGAGTAATAACATATTTTAGTTTCCATGATTTATTCGAATCTCTAGTTTTGGGAGCCATATTTGTTTAAACGTGCACCCTCTTGTACCTTTGAACATAAAACATTTTGTACCATGGAACATGTTCCAAGGTACACAAGACTATCGGTTTTTGTTCTTCTTTTATTTTAAGATCATGGCAGAAAGTAAGTCTGGAATTAAGAGGTCCCCAATTGATCCGGATGCCTTGAAGAAAGCTGTTGAAGCAATTATTGCTCCTCCAGGAAATAAAATCTCAATCAGAGAAGCCTGCTCTGGTTTATGATGGCAAATACATTTTAAATATGATCGTTAGTTTTTACAGCTATATTCCCACCTATATTCCATGTGTTCCAACTTACAAGAGGGTACGTTCCAAGGTGCATGAACCTGTTGTACCTTTGAACACATTACATATTCCTTCATTTTATTTTTTCCATCCTTAATAGATGTGTAGAACAGGAAAATACATACAGGACATTGTAAAGGAATCTTCAATAATTATTTCGTGTATTTTTTTATTTAAAAATTTAATTTCCTAAAATTAAAAAATAATAAAATGTGAAAAGTGTTTAAAGGTACAACAGTCTCCCCTACGTTTAAATTATAGTGGAAACAGGCTCTTAACTTCGATTTCTCATTCCAATGCCTGACGAAAGTGTCTATTGTCTTTGGAAACTCACGTGTCGCGATTTTGAGCTCGATAATTGTCATTAGGTTTTTGTTTAATCAAAATACAGTACAGTATTAACAAGAAGTGTTTTTACTCACGAAATGAACTATCCATTCGGACGTATTCATTATGCAGTGTATATTATACTGTCTACAGCACATTAGCGTACAATATAGAGAACGAAGTTAAATTTCAAAATGATCATAATTTGGATATTTAAACACAATTTTGAAAATGGTGGCCTAACATTTCGATACAGGCTCCAGTTCTTTTTTGCATATTATCGCGCTACAGACTATTGCATCAAATTCCAATTACCAGTTTCGTCCTTGGTACGAGTAACTCATGTTGAAATAATTCTGTACCTACTCTATAAAAGAGTACCTTACGTACTGTAAATTCAGTCTTCACTTCTGCCCGATCCGAAAAGATAAAATTACTCAGACATGCAGGTATAGTCAGTCCAAGAGTTTTGTCGCAGGGTCGTATAAAAAGGAGGGAAATCACGTGACAATTAATTAACGAGGCCCTTTTATTTATGTTATTTTAAACAGTTGTATAATATTACGTAGACGTCCAATTCCTAACAGAAATTAATGTTTTCAGAAAAGAGCTAAGACAGCCCAGCCACTAGCCTTTACAGAGGGCCAGCAGAAGCGGGTGGGGGAAACCAGGATGCGATGTAGGCAAACGGATGACATTATCTGTGTAAAAATATGATTCAATATTGAAAGCTCTTTCGTCACTGGAAAACGCGAACATATTTCTGGAACATACTATACTCACTCAGTACTTTTTGTGTTTACTATGACCTTAAGACGACTTTGACGTATATGCTTGGTTCTGTGTGGAGAACGGTTGGAAGTTTACTAGTAGAGGGGGTGGGAGTGAAGTACATTAAAAAACTCAGGTACAATAAAAATTGAAGTAAAAATAAAACGATGTCCCTGTATTTTACGTTATTTCTGACTAGATATTGAGCAAGATAAGGTAATCTTTTATCAACAGTAATCTCACTAGAGGTTTTGATTTATCTAGAGATAATCAAAACTCGAGTAGAATTTAATTGACTATTACATGATTGAAAGAAAGTACTGTACCTATATAAAGATTACAAGAAATAAAGTACTCTAATACAATAAAATATTAAGTGACTTACTAAAATTCTATTTCACTACTGTCAGCTTCCCCAGAACATTTAAACGGAGCCGACATTTTCAGTTGACTATCTATGCGGTAAACAAATGACGATCGCAAAGCATGTTGTATAGTACCGTAAAGAATTTGCAGTTTGAAATGTTGGCAAACAGAGACAAATGTTAGGGAAGTGATAAAAACAAGCAAATGCTAGGGAAGAGAGAAAATTGTAGCAATAAACAGCCATGACTGGTTGAAACACGCCCTTTCGTACCGTTTTATTCGTAAAAAGTAGTATGACGTAGTAAAAGTGCAATAATCACAGTACCGTAGCCTATTTCAGCTGTGTTGAAAGTAATGTCAGTTTTATCAGCAGGCTATTTCAGCTATGTGATGTAAATAGTGTCAGTTTTATTATTAGGTTATTTCCCTTTTGTGTGAAAAGTAGTTTCAGTTTTATTAGTAGGCTATTTCAGCTGTATGTTAAAATTAGTGTCAACTTTATTAGTAGGCTATTTCAGCTGTACGTTAAAATTAGTGTCAACTTTATCAGTAGGCTATTTCAGCTGTACGTTAAAATTAGTGTCAACTTTATCAGTAAGCTATTTCAGCTGTACGTTAAAATTAGTGTCAACTTTATCAGTAGGCTATTTCAGCTGTATGTTAAAATTAGTGTCAACTTTATCAGTAGGTTATTTCAGCTGTTTGTTAAAATTAGTGTCAACTTTATCAGTAGGCTATTTCAGCTGTATGTTAAAATTAGTGTCAACTTTATCAGTAGGTTATTTCAGCTGTTTGTTAAAATTAGTGTCAACTTTATCAGTAGGCTATTTCAGCTGTATGTTAAAATTAGTGTCAACTTTATCAGTAGGCTATTTCAGCTGTATGTTAAAATTAGTGTCAAATTTATTAGTAGGCTATTTCAGCTGTATGTTAAAATTAGTGTCAACTTTATTAGTAGGCTATTTCAGCTGTACATTAAAATTAGTGTCAACTTTATCAGTAGGCTATTTCAGCTGTACGTTAAAATTAGTGTGAACTTTATCAGTAGGCTATTTCAGCTGTACGTTAAAATTAGTGTCAACTTTATCAGTAGGCTATTTCAGCTGTACGTTAAAATTAGTGTCAACTTTATCAGTAGGCTATTTCAGCTGTACGTTAAAATTAGTGTCAACTTTATCAGTAGGCTATTTCAACTGTATGTTAAAATTAGTGTCAACTTTATTAGTAGGCTATTTTAGCTGTGTCTTAAAATTAGTGTCAACTTTATCAGTAGGCTATTTCAGCTGTATGTTAAAATTAGTGTCAACTTTATCAGTAGGCTATTTCAGCTGTGTCTTAAAATTAGTGTCAACTTTATCAGTAGGCTATTTCAGTTGTATGTTAAAATTAGTGTCAACTTTATCAGTAGGTTATTTCAGCTGTTTGTTAAAATTAGTGTCAACTTTATCAGTAGGTTATTTCAGCTGTATGTTAAAATTAGTGTCAACTTTATTAGTAGGCTATTTCAGCTGTATGTTAAAATTAGTGTCAACTTTATCAGTAGGTTATTTCAGCTGTTTGTTAAAATTAGTGTCAACTTTATCAGTAGGTTATTTCAGCTGTATGTTAAAATTAGTGTCAACTTTATTAGTAGGCTATTTCAGCTGTACTTTGAAGGTAGTTCAATTGTGTGGGTAGACTGTTTCAGATGTGTGTTGAAAGTTATGTCACTGTTGTTAACTGTTGTTAACATGCTGTTTCAGCTCTGTATTAAAATACATCAATTTAGTGTAAAGGCTTTTTCAGTTCTCAACATTAGTGCCAGTTTTCTCAGCGGGAATTTTCAGCTGTGTTTAAGCAGTAGTAACATTTCTTAGGTAGTTCTTTTAGCAGCATGTGAACAGGAGTAGCAGTTGTCAGCAGTCTATTTCAGCTGCATATCCACATTCATATTAATGTTCATTTGTCATGCGGCTGTGTCTATTGTATGTTGGTAAGACTGACAGTTTCAGCCATCTGTGCGCAAGAATGTGAAGTTTTTCAGCTGTGTAAGCATAAGATACGCAATACTTTCTTCATTCTTGAATACAATCCTTTAACACTTATATAATCACTGATGAACTGTTAAGTTATTTGAATAAGTAATAAGGGTGTTTGAGAATAAGGTGCTTAGGAAAATATTTGGGGCTAAGAGGGATGAAGTTACAGGAGAATGGAGAAAGTTACACAACACAGAACTGCACGCATTGTATTCTTCACCTGACATAATTAGGAACATTAAATCCAGACGTTTGAGATGGGCAGGGCATGTAGCACGTATGGGCGAATCCAGAAATGCATATAGTGTGTTAGTTGGGAGACCGGAAGGAAAAAGACCTTTAGGGAGGCCGAGACGTAGATGGGAGGATAATATTAAAATGGATTTGAGGGAGGTGGGTTATGATGATAGAGACTGGATTAATCTTGCACAGGATAGGGACCGCTGGCGGGCTTGTGTGAGGGCGGCAATGAACCTTCGGGTTCCTTAAAAGCCGTTTGTAAGTAAGTAAGTAAGTAATAACTACGTACCGTACTTTACTGTGTTAACATTATTTTTTTTCATAGGATGATGTAAACAACATTGAAACTCTTTCAATCAGGTAACATAACATCAAAATTTATAAAGTTAACACAGTAAAATAGTTATTATTTATTCAAATAACTTAACAGTTCGTCAGTGACAGTACTTTCAGTAAGCTGTAACAGTTGTACGTGCGTGGTTGTGACAGATACTTCACCAGTCTGTATCAATTTTATGTGTACAATAGTAAGAATTGTCACAATCTACAGTTTTATTTATTATGTATGTATGAGTTTATAAATCTGCTTTTCAACGTTATGCTTGGTTGTGTTGCAGGAGAGAGAAGCGTTGAGGAGCAACACCGTTGAAATGAATATTGAGCAGTTGCAGAACTGGACCAGCGGTGAGGGCCACAAGCCTATGCAGGTCAGTCCCGGATTATCTTGAAATGTACGGTATATTAAATGCATGCTAAGTCCCGTGATTTATTTGAGGGCTCTGTTACAATTTTAAGGTGTCACCGGTGTAACTTCGGAGTAACGAGCTGAACTTGTTATACGAGGAAAAACTTGGGTGTAAGTTCGAATCCCGCTAGGATTTATTACCTGGTTCAGGTTTTTTTTCTGAAATTTTCCCCAAATGTACGACGAATGTGAGGCGATCCCATGACGAATCTTCGGCCTCATCCCGCCAAATACCATCTCGTTATCACCGATGCTAGATAGCCGTACAATTTAATTAATGTAATTAAATAAGCCATAAAAACAATTGCTTGTGCCTCTCAAGATTAAACACTTCCGACAACCATGGCCTTCATATTGTTTGCACTTATCTTACTCCCATACTGCTCACAGCTGTCATTTAGCTCCACTAGCATATCCAATAGCACTTGAATACAGACCCTACTTCCGTGTTGGAATTCTAAAAGCTTGCCTCCCCTACATACTTATAGTTGCGCTCGTAGACCCAGGTCTACAGTTGTTTTCGCTTCTCGAATCTATTGACTATACGAGTTCAATGACTCTAAAAGGGAGTTTGCAGATTTTTCTTACATATGGGAATCCCGGATTGTTGGTGGATTGAATAACTTTAATTTTTCAAGTGGTTTCTGGAAAATATCTCTGTTGTCTCCTTATATATCTCTGGAAAGCCCGGTTCAATTCTATTTACAGCAATATTAAAATAGGGGTGGAGGAAATCGTGAAAAATAGGAAAGAAAAAGTTATGAAATACGAACATTTTATCCAAACATTATGACAAGTGAAACATTTTTTGGAGTTAATTACATTGTACACATCGTGAATCATGAAAAAACTTGTTCCAGTACGGCTAGGAGCAATAGTTTAGAAAATTACTGTGCTATGCATAGACATTTCGCTAGCCTGCGCTACGAGCGTGCTAAACTAGCCCCGACTATCGAGTGATTACTTGTACAGGATTCATTTCATATCATATCGCTAACACTGGTTTATGAATACGAAAACGTTAGTTCGCTGATCATCCACCGGAAGCCCGCGCAAAGAATATCTATGAATATGGCCCTTAAATTTTATATTTCGTATGTCACTAATAATAATAGGGCCTAATATCATGTACCTGCAGTCACAATTCCTTCATCTCATTTTCTAAAGCCTTCTGAATGTTTTCATATGCATTTATGTTTCCTACAGGTAAACTGGACGGAATACTTCACGCTTATGTTTGAAGACGTCGAGAATGTGACTCTCGATCTGGAAAAGGACACAATTATGGTTACTAACCCACAGTACCTTCGAAATTTGTTCATCTTGCTTTCAGTAACTCCCAACAAAGTTCTCGGTAAGTGCAAATTAACTTCAGTTTATTGTGTAGAAGAAAAGGTGCAACACGAGTCATACAGCATCAAATTCTTCTCTGGGAAAAATCCATTTCATTCATCTGCTGTGGTTTGCGTAGCATTAGCAAGGCGTTGTGATCCACGTCGTCCTCGGTGGTCTAGTGGTTACCATGCTGGCCATTGGATTCGACATTCGTGGGTTCAAACTTGGCCGAAGGAGATGAATTTTTAAGTGAAATAAAATCCTTCGCATGGCTTCATTTGGAAGTCAAGTAAAGCTGGAATACCTAGTTGTAGAATCCCTTTTTCTTATCGAGAGCTTGAGACAACGTTTTCTGGATGTAGCTAAATGGGCGCAAATCATAGCCAAACTGCTCCACTCCAGAGACGTCATTTAGGAGTGACAGGAAGGAGAAATTTCTCCCCTCATGAGTTTAAGTTAAAAAGAATAATAATTGAGTAGTACCGGTACTACTGAAGTAAAGTGTACTTCCTCATTCTTGACTACACTCTTTTAACACACACACATCACTAAAGAACTGTTAAGTTATTAAAATAAACAACTACTCCACTGTGTGAATGTTAAACTTTGATGAAATTTTACATTAATTGATAAGTTTCGACGTGATATGCATCAACTTCTGAATTCTAATGAAGTCCCACGCTATCTTCCGGTTTCCTGTCGTCTTGGCGGGGTATGTTCATGATTGATAATGCTGTATCGAAGAGGACGTGTGTTTTGAAATTCAGTTGGGTGTTTTTGTGTCTATAAATTTTGTATTTTCTAACGTGTCGAGTATCTGACTTTTTAGTTAAATGTGTAAGATTTGCATGTCAGTTTCTATATTGCTGTAGTTGTGGTTGCAGTTTGTCATGTCTTCTGCGTACGTTGAATTTTTATGTTATTTAGTTATGGCTGTGATATGTTCCTTGTTTCGTGTTTGAAAATATCTTCCTATTTGTCCGATGTAGAAGTTGTGACAATTATTTCATGTGTATTTGTGTACGTCTGTTAAGTCGTGTTTGTTTCTTTGTCTTGTCTGTATGTTGAGATGTTTTTGTAGCGTGTTTATGCTCTGTATGCAATGTTGCATTTTAATTAATTGCATGTATTTTTATTTTCGTGTATTAGAGTGCTGTATTAAATTGTGTTCATGTGTTTATGTTGTGTTTCTTTATGTCTCGTGTTTGTGTGCAGTCATTTTTATGATGTCGATTACGTTAGTGTTGTATTCATTCTCTAGTGCTATTTGATAGTTTGAAATATCTCGACTGTTCTTTAGTGAAAAAATATACTTTTAATATTAAAATATTCCACTTACATAAACGCTTAAGAAATAAAAGAGGAACTAGTTGGTGACTTTGCTGAAATGAAATGAAGGCGTAACCCTTTGCTTTTTAAGTTGTTTATTTAGTGACGCTATATCAAGTACTCGGTTATTTAGCGTCGATGAACTTGGTTATAGCAAGATGAGGCCGAGGATTCGCCATAGATTACCTGAAATTCGCCTAATGGTTGGAGAAAATCTCGGAAAAAATCCATCCACATAATCAGCCCAAACGGAAATCGAACACATGCCCGAGCGCAACTTCAGATCAGTAGACAAGCATCTCTGCCGTTTGAGCTACGCCGGTGGCTTAACCGTGTGCTACATTTGTGGTTGTTATTGTAAATAGTTCATTTTTTTTTGTTAATTGAAATTAAAATTTGTTTAACAATAAAAGTGTGCTTGTCCATTTATTCGAATCTACGTGATATTAACAGCAAGTGCATGTATTTTTTTAGTTGGTTATTTTACGGAGCTTTATCAACACCTTAGGTTATTTAGCGTCTGAATGAGATGAAGATGATAATGCCGGTGAAATGAGTCCGGGGTCCAGCACCGAAAGTTACCCAGCATTTGCTCATATAGGGTTGAAGGAAACCTCCGGAAAAAACCTCAACCAGGTAACTTTCCCCGACCGGGAATCGAACCCGGGCCACCTGGTTTCGCGGCCAGACGCGCTAACCGCTACTCCATAGGTGTGGACAAATGCATGTAAATTACGTATCGAAAGAGTATAAGTAGGTAAGAAATTAAAACTACCTAGATCGGTGTGTGGAAGCTGGAAATGTATTGTAAATTCGGGTAAACTTGACCATAAACAAAACAAAAAATTAAATCATATCAACCATATTTAGGACTTAAAATTAAAAAAAAAACACACACACAAAATGGAGAAAGAATAAAATTGTTCATGCTATTTTGTGTTAAATTCTAGTAAGTACAACCTTTGTACTGTTCTATGTAGTGATGTTTCATAATGCTTCTTTCTATTCATTCAATTGTTACGATGTTTGTTCGTAGAGTTGACGTTGTGGTGGCAGGTGGTGAATATGTTGGCACCACTCACCAACTCTGACCTGCGCAGTTTGGAACAGCGATACATGGAGAAAGCAACGGGGTCCCCCAACACTGAATCACGGTTAGTTAACTATAGGAGAACAACTTACAAAACTCCGTTGGTCTGCTCATGCGTCAATCTTAAAGAGTGACACAATATACTATTCACCTCCTCCTTCCTAATTGTCAGCCAATAGTAGCTCGTACTGATAGCAGTGATACATCAGATGACTCGACAATGGTTCAGATTAATGTAGGAAAAAATACGACTCCGCCTCCAGCACAGCGGTAAGGTTTAGTAACCTCCTACAACGGAGTTTTGCCAGTAGTTAACCTATAGCAGAGTCCAATATGTACCCAAACGACAAACATCAACAAGCAACTTACACTACGTATTAGAGGTAGATGTGTTTGTCGAGAGGATTTTGAACATCCATGATCACTTCAGCCCAAATCGGTTTTTGTACACCCGTCATGGAACAACTTACATCCGAATTGTGCTGCTTGACTAAGCCAGGTGTACCATCAACCACACCTCGCTGTGTATTCGCCAGATCCGTACACCATGCCGTGCCGTATCCGTCTCGGCTGAAACCTAGCGCATGGATGAATATATAATAGGATGCGAAACTTACTGAGTTTCCCGTAACACATACTAGAGGCGCTGTTGTAGAAATTGATCTTGCTGCCACCTGTTGGGAGGAGGTGCGTTATTACATCTAGCAGCGCACCAAGTAGCGAAAAGAGTAACTAATTACTCCATGCATTTAGCAGCGCACCTGGTGACGAAAATGTTAAACTGTGCAGAAAGTATTCCCTCCCACCCTAATCGATATTCAAAACTAACCCAATTTAAAATAAAACATTTACATTTTTATTCCTCACAGCATCTTCTACTGAAAATTCTTACCGGAGCCAACAGGAAGTTAAAAGAGACGATCTATTTTACACTACCCAAATAAAATATAACCAGACAGAGGCAAAAAAATAAAGCAATCTAATAATTGGGATTGTATTCTTTGGGTATTTATTGTACAGCGCAATGGAAAAGTCTGCAAGAACTACTTAGATAGTTCAATTTATTATATTACTATTACTTTACAATACATTCAACAACACTGTTTTTACAACGTCCATAAACATCACTGTTTAACATACACTGCTTATATGGGTACACACGTAGTATCACTTTATGTTCACTTATTAGCAAGTTTCTGTTTGGCATCTTGTCTCTTTCGAGCAATATCTCGAACGGATAAATAGAGAACTCTGGGTAATGTACCCAACACGTAGTTCTAACGTTCACCACCTACGACATTGGGCGCTGATCATCTTATTTCAGCCCCCCGCCGCCAGATGGTGCTGACCGCAGTTTCGCATCCTATTGTATATTTATCCATGCCTAGCGTGTATTTCCGTGTTCCACCACAAACAATTTACGGAATAAAACCGTACGAATTTTTTCCGTACGGGCAAAACCGTTGTGTGTGAAACTGCCCTAATGCTTGCATATCCATTGAACAAAATACGTAT